>NC_135075.1:14271780-14891155 GCF_051107435.1 Chaetodon auriga | reverse complement strand
TCAATCATGAAGTTCCTGTAGGCCAGGTAGCTGAAAGAAGGAGGTGTAGAGACTGACTGCTGTAGCTTATTTGATTGCTGTTTAAATGTGTGTATTATAGTCTGGTAATACATCTGATATTGTGTTGTGTACTGATGAAATACTTACATCTCAGGGGTTTTGGATTTGTTCTTCCCGTTGAAGAACTCTGGCAGGGCTCTGCGCTCAATGGCATGAACACTGGAGCAAAACAATTATGACATTATGAGGAATCAGAGTTACATGTTCACGAGCACTGAGACTGTCCAGGTTTCTAACCAACATGCACACTGACACCTCTGAAATCACCTGTTGTAGTCGAACCAGGCGGCGTAGCTCGGTATGATAATGTGATGAGTTTGCTCAGTCACGTTGTCCTCATGAAGGTCCGAGCCTTTCACCGGTTCACCCTTCACACTCGGGGAGCCTTCCTCCTCCTCCTGTTTCAGCACAAACACGCACTCAAGATGAAATTGCGGTTGACTGTCCTCAATTTAACATTTGCTTGCACTCTTACACACTGCCCTACCTTGCCTGTGGTTTCCATGGACTCATCCTCTTGCTCGTCTGGTCAAATCACAAAAGAATGAGTAAGTGAAGAAAAGGCTGAATGCAAAATAAACAGATGAGACTCTGACAGAAACTCTCTGCTCACCCATATCTGTTCCTCCTTTGACTGGAGTTGAGTCCGAGTCCTTCTTGGTGTTATCTGCAAAATGAAAATATAATGTCAACAGCTATTTTGAAGTGTAAAAGGACGATTCACTGAGGTGAATGTTATCGGTAAAGTTGGAGCTGGTGGTTTGGTCACTGATAAAATATGCTGATATATTTTGAACACATGTGGATTTTATGTACTTGTCTTAGCTGGATTTCCCTCCTCAGATGCTGGAACAGGTGACGCTTCATCCAAATCCTTACTGAGATCCTCCTGCTCTTCCTCCCTCTGTCCGCGCTTAGACTTAGTGTACGGGGTCGTTGGCCTGTCCACACACACACACACACACACCCACACACACACACACACACACACAAATTATTAAACTCTATATTTCACCTGAAGCAACACATCACTCTTTAACAGCTGATGAGCTGCATCAAGACGTGCGGTCACGGACCCCTTTTTGGTGTTCTTCTTCTTGCTCTCCTGAGGCGGAGGGGTGGGGGAGGGTGACGGCGAGCGCTTCCTCTTCTTGGCACTGCCGGGCTTCTTGTCCCTTCGCTCGTCAGGTGTAGTCACCTCATCCGTCAGGGTCTTGGCTGAGATCCTCTTCCTCTTAGGGCAACCCTCACCCACTTCGTAGTCCTCCTCGTTCATCCACTCGTTATACTGGTCCAGGTCTAAAATCCACTTGGCGTGGACCTGCAGACAAAGATATTAGATTATATAAAGTATTTTAATATTTTCAGCACACTTTCTGGATCCTCTGTTGGTTTTGTGGCTGAAACCTCTTTGTATTTAGTCATTAATGGCTGGATTAAAAATAAAGGAAATCTATCAATGTTCAATGTTTAATTTATTGATCTATCTATAAACAATTCTGAGGACTTAATGTCAGATGTGAGATGCCACATGAACAGATATGTCATCAAAAAGTTATTTTTAGTTTGGAACAAGAGCACTGAAGGAGCCGTCACTGAATGAGGACGAATTAACATTTAATTATGTCACTTTGAAGTTGTGTTCTGACATTTCTGCTGTGAGTAAACAGAGTGACAGGATTCTTGACGACCTACCAACCCAGCATGCTGTTTACTGTGTGAACGCAGCTCGAAATGTTTGAATGCTTCACTGCTCTTACTATCATGTCCTAGTGAGCGCTGCCTGCCTTGAGCGAGCGATGCTCTGAATGCACATTAAGAGCTTCTGACACTGCTTTGAGTTTATGGTTCAGCCAAGTGCCACAGTAAGCTCTGTTGCTCCAAGTGCCAATTTGCCACAGCACTTCATTCCTGAATGTTTTGCAGGGGAAAATATGACGAGTGAAGTTGCCAAACTAGGCAGCTGTGAAAGGTTTGTATAATAAAGAAAAGGCTGAGACACACAAAACTAACTTCCATCGTTATAGATTCATGTTGCACAGAAAAGCACAACACCTTTATTTTAAATTGTTTTCATTGTTTGTCATTTTCCAAAAATCATGCACATAACATGATCTGTAAATTTCCATCTGATGTAACGGCGCATTATGCACCCATTAAAAACAACACATTTGACTTGAGTGTGTCACTTAAGTGTCATTTAGGCTCAATAAAGTGCAAGAACAAGAAGATACTGCCCATATATTCATATGATGTAGCTGAACAGTGAAAAAGATGCTCAGCTAAACTTACGGTATGTAAGCAGAATATTAAAGAGGACACTGAAATGTATTTAAGAGAGAAGAAAGAACACAGATTTAAAAGACTGGCAATAGATGACAGCAGCGTGCCCCCCCCCCCATTCACTGTGCCCCCTCACTTCAATAAAAGCACATCAATGTTTTCTCTGTCATCAGTGAGGATACAGACCTTTCATAGAGGAGACGAGTGAAGCCTAAACACAGATCTCTCTGTCTGTTTGTCACTGTTGTGTATTTCTGCAGTGCATTTCACACACTTCACTGACAAACATCAGAACTGTAGAGTTACATCAGGCCTCAGGATCAAACAGTTTCACGCTCTCTCTCTCTCTCTCTCTCGCTCTACTGCGAGTCTGCATCACACTTCTTGTTATCAAATGGGGTGTTTTATAATTCCTGGTTTAAGAGGCGCTGCAGCCCACTTTCTGGATCTTTGGTTTTGAATAAAACATTTTGGTCAATTTAATTTTTTTTGTTTGTGTCCTTGCATTTACACCTCAGTGATTTCTACATGTGTTTTTAGTCAGAATATTAGGAAAGAGTCTCCTGGGGAGCAGACCACCAAATGGCCTCCCTTTCACTGTGCAGGACTATGTTACCAGAAATTTGGCGATTCCCTGCAAAAAAGCCTCATGCCCCCCCTTGAAAATTTATTCTAGCACACTGGACAACAGAAAAACAGAGAGATGAGAAACAACAAGCAACAGTGAAGATGAGAAAAAACAAGGGGTGAAATACCTTCCTGGGCTTTTCTGGACTGGGAGGATCCTCCACAGCAGCCTCTACCTCACTGGCTGGGATCCAGGTGTCATAACTAAATGATGAGAGGAGCAGGTCAAAGGTCACAGGAGGGGAAAGATGACAAGTTTGGGCTACCTCAGGTACACCAATGTGTAATTTAAGCTTGTAGGGTGCAAGGAAGTAAGACGCTTCAAGAGAATAAGAATGCAGCAGATCTGCTCTACAGTGTGAGAACTGTGTTCTACTTCCACAGCAAGACGAGGCAACAGTTGTCAGCTCAGTGTAAAACGTTGAATGGTTCTCGTATCTGTGTAAACTCAGCACCAACCTGTCGGGAAAGTATCCCCAGTGGAGCAGCACTTGCTTATCTCTCTTCATCACAGGACGCACCCACTCCTCTGGACCAAAAACAGAAGAGTAAGTCAGCACAAAGCGAGTCAGTGCAGCAGAATTCACAGAAAAAACAACAGGCTGTGCTTAAACACAACATCTGAAGCCTCACCTTCCTCCAGGCTGGTGGGAATAGGAACGACAACATGGGAGCTGGAGGCCTTGTCCTCAGTCACTGAGCCCTGCAACAGATGAAAGTCTGATTGATACATGATCTGAAAAAGAAAACTGTGCATCTTTGGTTCACATGCAGGCAAGTTTTCAACCTGTAAAACAGAGACTTTTAAAAAAAGAAAAAACACACCTGATGTCTTTTGATGATGTCTTTCAGTTTCCCAAGCAGTTTGGGCTCTATGTCCGGACTCAGGTAGATGACAGGTCTTGTCAGGCAGTTGTTCTGAAATGAAGAAATGCAGCAAATGTGTCAACGAGTGAAATTAAGACGCTCACAAGCAGATGGTCAAACAGGCAAGAAAGTATAGATAAATCTGCATCTTTATTTCATACAGTCTCCATTAAATAAAAACTGTGTCAAAATAAAAACTGTGCTGTCGAGCTCTTCAGATTAGGAGAGCTGGATGATCTCGTAGTGTAACTGCAGGATTGATTAAACAGGATTACTGGTCAAGTCACATGACTGGTTGGCCTTCATTATTTCTGTCTGTAAATCTTGCACAGCCTGATTCTCAAACACACACACACACACACACACACACACACACACAAATATGAAACAGAGCATCTTCATCAAATGACTCCTCACAGCTGATCTGTTAAAAACTTTAATTGGAGCAAAATTATGGGAATGTTGTGAAAGTGTGTAGAGTTAAAGAAGCTTTTTACAAAACAAAAATAACATATTACAGCTGCACTTTGACTGTGCAGGTAATGTGAGTTACAGACACACAACACTCACCTGCACTAAGGACTTCTCAATCGTCATGAACATCTCCACATTTCGGTCCATCCTCGACGGATTCTGGAAGTCAAACCTGCGCCTACCAGGAAATTAGACTGGAGTTACACATGAAACAGCAACATAGCCAAAATACAACTGAGCACTGTAAATTTCAATATCATCATTTCGATAAGTTCAACCAGGTAGAAAGAAAGCCTTACCATCCTTGGTCACTCTTGAACTTGTAGGCAGCAGCCAGGATGTGGCAGAGAGCCCCTCCTGACTTGAAGTCCAGAAAACACTTCATCTGCAGACACAGGACATAACAGTGTCAGGGTGCCTTAGTGGGGTAAAGTCATGTGTATGTGTGTGTGAATGACAGATATCTGGGAGACATACTGGCAGCTTGGTGAGCGGAGGGTTGCTGACATGTCGACCGAACACCTCCTCCTGGAACTGGAGCAGCTGGACCACCAGGCTGGACAGAGACTTGTTGGTGGGGGGCTCAGCCTGGATGTACTGAGAGGACAACAGCGCAGAGGGGATTAGAACTGAGCCGCAAAGACTCGTAAAATGAAACTACAGTGTGCTGATACGTGCTTTGTGTGGTCAAACACTGAAGTTTGCATTGCTATCTGCTTTATTACTCAGGGTAAGTTAACTATTGTGCTTTGTAATATCTGATATGGGGATTAAATGTCGGTCGTGCTTTCATCATTTTTGTGGGAGTAATGG
Source organism: Chaetodon auriga (assembly GCF_051107435.1). Lineage (NCBI taxonomy): Eukaryota > Metazoa > Chordata > Actinopteri > Chaetodontiformes > Chaetodontidae > Chaetodon > Chaetodon auriga. Next base: position 14,886,031 of record NC_135075.1, on the reverse strand, counting down.
AATAATCTAGTTATTTCGTTCAATCGGTGTGTCTAAACGCCAGCACACCGCTCAGACTTCCTCCAGGCGGGCCATGGCTTCAGTCAGCGCGGCGCGCCACAGAGCCAACATCTGGATCTGAGCTGCATTACCGTTAGCCGATTAGCTAACTAGCTAGCTAGCTGGCTGGCCGGCTAAAGTCACCCCTTTTGCAAAAACCCACCCCCGCAGGTCTGATTGTGTGCTGCTTTTGGATCGGTTTAGCCATAATAACGTCTAGGGATGCCACCATTCGTGGCTGCATCTGATGCAGCTGTCGGCTCAGCATCCTTTTGTATCCCGGCTCGAGTGAATCAAACAGCTGGACGTTCAGCAGCACCCTCCCTCCTCTCTTTGTCACTGCCCCTGCCCAATAGGTAAGTGCCCACATTTTAAGGTGAAAAATGTAAGCTTAGTGTGTATGGTTACAAAACATGCGGTCGGTACCTTTTTGTAATTCTTTCCCAGCCAAACGCGGACATTATCAAACTGAGAGACGGTATCAGACGCTTCGAAATATTTTACATTCGGGCCGCCGTCTTTCTTCCGTACCGCCATCTTTGCCTGCAGACAACTAGTCGACGTCGTCTGCCGCCCAGCGGCCAAAGTCTGGTACTGCAACTGCCAGACAACAACACATGGGCTGTAATAACAACCAGCGTACAGCAGGGGGCGCAGCTGTGTAGGGAATGATTTTCACAACGTTTCTTTAAAGTGTGAGAGATTTGAAAAGCCGCTCCAGGGCTGGAAGAGGACTACGTATTTGAAAGCAAAGCCGACAATATCTCATTGTAAAAACACTTTAAGTAAAAGAGTAGACGTGCCAGCAACAAAATGTACATTAAGTATCAAGACTAAGTCGCCCAGGCCTCATGCAGACTGGCTCTGGACAAAGTCATGTTATTATATTATTGGATCATTATTAGGTAGTATGAGGTGGGCCTGATATTAGCTGTTTTATGAACTGCTGGGCAGTACAACAAAACATCCCGTTTGATACAAAGGATTAGGTACTCTGTAAAATCTGAATTCAAAAGGCAATTAGTAACTATAGCTGTCAGATAAATTTAGTAAAAAGTAGGCCAGCACAGCCAAGTGCAAATACTTGAAAGCTGCACTTAAGTACCCTCCTTTAGAAAGTGTACTTACTTTCCACCATCAGCAAACACATTCTGTCTAATTATAAATCTAAAAACATGACAGTGCAGTAGGGGCAGAGAAGGTACATGGTGGTGATTGCACGAAAGGCAAGGGCTCAAACTAAATCTATTTCAGGCAGCTATAGCTCCAGCTCCTGGTTGTCATTATTAATTAACACTACTAACATTTTTTTAAGTACCTTGGTAACCTGTTCTTGACTCCAGATCCCACCAGAGGATAAAAATCAAATGATGAGTTATATGTCCATAAAAAATAATAACAATAAAAAAAAGCATTCTTGCATATAATCATTACACATTTAACCAGCTGTTATATTCATTGGGAGAGAGGAATTGGGTGAGGGGTGTTTTGTGCACAGTCCTTTTCACTGCCGTGTGCACTTACAGAGGACAAGAGACAATATATTACAATGTTTTCCAAGACACTTGGTTCAGTGTTCATTCGATCTTGTTTTGTCTGGTAAGACAGACTGGATGGTTTACTCACGTACTGCACTACAGCATATGTTCTGTGCCAAACAAACATTATATCAGATCACTCCAGTAGGACAATCCTCATAATACAAAGGTATTTTGACAGAGATGTGCAGCAGTACACAGGATTTGTGGTCTACAGTTTGGTTAGCAGCTGGTCAGATCTGTCATTGTCTTTTACACCCTTGAAAACAGAAGCCATTTTCAGAATCAGCGGGGAGTTTGATGCACCACAAAGAGCTGCCGGTGCATACTGTAAGTGGCAAATTGCAAGAGAAGTGTGTCTATTTGAAAATTAAGTATGACGCAACCATCTCAGTGCATTTCAGTCTGTCACTTCCTGCTTCCTCACTGGGTGTGATTTAGAGGTTGATTAATTGCAACTGCCTTGAATAGACGACATGAGGAGGCTAATTTTAAACCAAAAACAAAGCGCTTACTTGTAAATCTTGAAAAAGAGAGAAAAAAAACCAACTTAATTTCATTTTTTAATTGGCAGTCAATTACATCCGTAGCCATTAACTGACCTCCTGCAGCAGCACCTGAGTAACTGTGCTGATGAGACACTTGAGAAAGAAAGCTGGCACAAACATGAACAAGTTTAAAGTAGCAGTCAGTGCACATATTGTATTTACTAAACATGTGGTTTTAATCATTTATTGGACAGTCATTCATGTGAATCTGGTATGTACTGTCCATAAGGCCCACTATAAATTCATTTTGCAGCTGAGCTAAGAAGGTGCTCTCTTTCAAACATTTCAAGTTGATTTCACAATTTCCACAGTATTATTCTGTAATGTCCTGTAAGTGCTGCTTATTGTATGATAGAGTGGGTGACGGTATGACAGCAGGAGGACGGTGAAAGTTATTAATCTCAACTTAAACTCTGGTCTAAAGTGTCATTTGTTGTGTATTTCTGGCTAAATTAAATGAATTTTCCTTCTTCAGCCCAGTGATAAATACAGGCAGCGTGTGAGGAAAAAAAGCTTTTACTGGCCTGTTATTTATAAGGATTTTATGTTTGTTTGTTTTTTTAGGGTAGTAATGATCACTGTATGTGCATGTCACTGTTTAAGGTATTGGCTCTTAACATGGCAACCTGAACCTCAATCTCCTACTGAAACATATATAAATAATTCTCTCTGACTTGTATCTCTTTTTTAGGGGGTTATATCTCTATAATATTTTCATACTGTTTTAAAAATGTTGCACTTGTACATGTTTTTGTCATATATATTTGACATATATCTACTCAATGGGGCTGTGATGTTTTATAATATGCACTGAATGATTCTTCTTTGTTTGGGAATATTCAGATTATATATATATATATACTGTATATATAGTCATTAGTGACCATTAGTGACAGCATCACAGATTTAATACTATAGTAATATTTCCAAACAAAGAAGAAGAAGAAGAAGCATTCAGACATCACAGCATAAATCATATTCAATATAATGGCTATAAGGACAAAAGAAAGTTTTTGTCATTCAAACTCACACAATGAGCTGTTCCAGAAGAGAGACTTTAAATAAGCACAGACTTTTGTATGAAAGTCATAAAAACAGGACATTCAGCAGACAGGAGAGAACCGAAATAACAGAGAAAAATATAAACCGTCAGACTGTTTTCATGTCTCTGACCTTTTTACTGGTTCAGTCAAAGGCTCAAATTAACCTTCATTAGCAGAGAATAGGTGCATGTGTGTCTGTCTCTGTGTGTGCGTGTGTGTGTGTCTGTGAATTTTATATGACCCAGGCTAATTTGTGAAAGTCCAGAGACAACATTGAAGGGAGTAGTGCTCCTTGAACTAGTATTCCTCAGACTGTCTGCATGTTTGTATTTGCTCATGTGCGTGTGTGTGCATATCTGTGCAGTGGTGTGTGTGTGTGTGTGTGTGTGTGTGTGTGTGTGTGTGTGTGTGTGTGTGTGTGTGTGGTGCACCCGTCTGTGCTGAAGGAGAGAGAGTGAAGCCTATTGATTATTTTAATCCTCCTATTTGTGAGTCTGTGATCCTCTCGGCTCAGCCTTCCACAGGGGGATTGCTAATGGGGCTGAACGCTTCCCTCCTCAGCCGCTCTCTCCCTGTCCAATTAACTTAACGCTGGAATCTGCCAGTGGGGAGCAGTGGGACTCAGAGGTGGGGGGGACACTGCTGAGATACAACCCCACCAACATCCCCAAGTCCAACATCTCCCAAACCTCTCGTATGCACCACATTCAGCACTCCTCCTCCAGAATAGTATTACTCTCACCTTTAATTAAAGATCCATCTTCTTGTTTTATTCTGCCGAGGTGAGAACTCGCTTCAGCCCGTGTTTCATTTTCACACGGTGGCTTTGCAGAGCGTAGGTAGAGGCAGCAGCCGCTGCAGAGACAAGGCTTATAATGGGAATGCTACCTTCAAACAGGTTGCTGCAGCTGCAGATCTGTCTGATCTCAGACATTTCAGTTAGTTTTTGGCCAATTAGTATTTATGTTCAACCCTCTCCTGAACAATTTAACTTTTAATTATGGACTTCTTAATATAGGACTGACTTTATTTTAAAAAAAAAACTGACAATGAGCCTGAAACAGAGGGATGTTTCAGTGTCCACAGAGTCTTAACGCATTCTTCCATGCAGCCTACAATGATACATAGGCTCCACATCACTAGAGCTAGCAACATCAGGCTAATCCAAACATACCCATCAATATGTGTCAGAAAGGTGAGGCCGCCCTCTCCTATACCAACGGTGTGTGTTACTTGCTGAGCTTTTGGTGTAAGATACATCATTTGCCAGTTTTTTGTAAATTATTGCCTCGTTACAGCAGAAAATGTCTGTTAACAAAAAATTAAACAAGCACCAAGGGTGTAATGCAAACCTACTACCTGTGTTTGTTTATTCCACATATACTTAAATCTATAATTAGATTTTCAGTCTGTTTTCTGTGTTCAGTTGTTTGTTCCTGCCATTTATGCTCCAAATATGTTTGAATAAGTCCATCTGTCCACAAAATAACATTTATTACATACTATTTTAACCACGTACCAAAAATAATCAAATGGTTTGTAGCTGTCTGAACCCCATTAAACAAACAGAAACAAGCCAGTGAAAAAGTTGGTCTGTATAAAAACACCAATGGTCCAAATGGAAATGATTAAAGAAACTGAAGGATTTAAAGGGACAAAATCCAAAATACATTTTTCCTCCTACCTGCAGTGCCATTTCTCCATTTAGACTGTTTTGGTGTGAGTTCTCCTGAATGTAATGGAACTAGATGGCAGTCGATTTTGCTCAGACTGACAAAAAATACATTTAAAAAACTCAACAGTAATGTCTTTTTGCAGAAATAATGGCCTGCTTACTCGGGATAGTTCACAGACGTTGTTGTTCATATAGGAACTGTATTCTTTGTACCAAACTACAACCACCAACCATGTTACTGCGCAGAAGCACGTCCATGAGCTCCTCAAGCTCGTGACAGTGCGGCGTATAAAATGGCTCTTCCACCGCTGAGCTGCAGTGTTAGCTCACAGTATCAGTTAGCTATAACTAAGCTCCCCAAGCCCGCTACATCAGACAAGGCGTAGAGGAGTAGATGCACTGAGGCAGTTGGCAATATTGTATGATTTTTCTTGAAAAACTGTAGTCTGCGCCTGTCTATATAAGGCCATAGGCCAAGGTGAATGTGAAGTTGGCCTTAAATGTCAGTATCGATAAAAATGGGCTTTAATACCTCATTGACCCATATTGCATAATGTAAAATAAAAGATTGTGCATGCAATGGGAGGAGCTCCAGATGGAAATCAAGTTGAAGTGTATGAAAAAAAATCTTTCTGAGAGGCTCTCTTGGCTATTTTGCATTCATTTTGAGATGGTCCCTAATGGCAGGTTGTCAGTCGAGTCACGCAGCTTCAATATTGGATCATGAGGTAAAATCATTGAATATTACTGCAGTAACTCGGACACTCTTCAGACCTGTTCACAGAGTGTTATCTGTTATCTGACTACTTACTCATCTTCATTTACATCCCCAAGAGGCACCATCTTTTAAAATACGGCTCTCAGACATAATCAATACCTCTGTGGTTGAACAAATCAAATGTTTGGGCGCCAAATATGGATCCATATGGAAAAAGATTAAAAAACCCCCCAAAAAACTACAGTTGGAAACTACATAAGTAGGTATCATTTGCCAGAATAAGAGTGTATAATTGTCACTGACAATGCATGATTTATAATCCCTGCATCAGCACCCAGTCATACTCTGGGCTATAATGCACTGTAAGCGTTTCAATTTGCTATTTTACTTTAACTTGATATCAGCTTGACATAATAACAAAGTGTTTTTCCAAGATGGCCTTGAAACGCTGGATTAAATGTTCAATCTGTCTTGACTGTGTGTTAAAAGTGCTGTTTTGTTTCCTATCTGTCAAACTAATCTATCAATATGTCATGTATACATCCTCCAGGATTGAGAGGGGAACTGTTTGTATGCTCTCTTCGTTTCTTTCTTTTCTTTTTCCTTTTACCCCCTTTTTTGCTCATTGTGTGTCATATGCTCAGATGGCAGAGTGCAGTTGTAAAGATAATAAAGGAAAAATAATGTTCACAAAGTCAGATAATTTAGTGCATTATTCTTTATCAGTGGAGGACACAAAGATATGGCAGGTAGGTTACTGTTGACTCTTGTTTGAAGTGCTACAAGATATTTATCAGCCGTTTTAAATGTCCTTAAATAAATATCTGATTCTCACTCTATGGTAACTTTGACAAATGCTGACATCTTTGTAATAAAAAAAAACACCTGAGCAGTGAAAACTTATCACAACAGACGTCAACAACTGCTGAGATCTTGGTTTTCCTGCAGGGAGAGAGTGCAGAACAAAAGGACTAACACATAAAGAAAACACTGGTTTTACTCTGACAGCAAAATAATCCTGAATTTTCTTTCTTTCTTTTTTATTGTGTTTCCTGGTCTTCAAGGGCAGAGAAAAATCTATGCTGATTTCATACATAACAAATACACACAACTCAGCTTGCAAAGTACAGTGACAACAGTGAATCCGCGCTGCTCTTGAGCAAAGGTACCAGCGCCAGAAAACACACACGATGGGAAGCAGCATGGCACAGAGGTTATGTGAAGCCACTCAGGAGGAATGTCTGTGCACAATATACAATGTCAGGATGGGTTTTCAATCACAGCACAAGAATGACGAGTTCATCAGAAAAGTTCAAATCTCCTCAGGGTACAGTCGTGCCATCAGGCTTCAGACGTGGATCTGTACCACTTGTTGACAAGAAAGTCTCTGTCACACATTTTAACAAGTGTATTATTTGACTAATATGAAGCTCTCCTCTTCCATGGCTCTAAAACTACAATAGATGTGCTCAAAGAGTGTTATATCGTACCCGTCTAAGCATTATATCATGAAAAAAATAGAATCGTTTAATATAATAATTTGGTTACATCAACATTTCTATACGTTTTCTGGATGCAAACTTTGAAATACACAGTGACATGTTTCTGCTGTTCATTCCCTCGGCTGGAACCCACCAAACACAATGAACCTCTGTCTCCACTTTATGGGCTTTTATTTACAGTGAGCTCCGTCCAGATCCATACAAAGATGTCCTCAGTTCGTATCTGCATTTCAAAAAGTGAGTAACAACATTTGCGTGGATTGCCCCATGTTGAGGAGGTTTCATTAGAAATCCTCGTCAGATGGCGGTTTGTTCGTAACACCTGGACTCAACGAGGGAAACTGTCTCATGCATAAGAAATAAAAATGAAAAAGATACTGTAAGGCACAGAAAACCTATAGGTATGGCATATGGCAGTAAAACATCAACAGTCTCCTGCATTTCAGAAACATCTTGACGTGGGGATTCTCATAGTCAAATTAAAGGAATAGTTTGACACGTTGTGAAATACACCTATTTGCTTTCTTACAGAGTCACATGCAAAGATCGATACCACTCTTATTTACATATAGTAAATATGAGGCTACAGCCAGAAGCCAGTTAGCTTAACTTAGCTCATGTTATAGTTTGTACTTTTTCCATGTGTGTTTTTTATGTTTTTGCATGTTTTGGCTAATGGCTCTCTCTCTCTCTCCTCGCCTGCAGTGGAGGTGTGGCCTGGCGGTGCTGCGGGTCTCCGACACACCTGAGGCAGATCTCCACTGATTGCGCCATCACTTAAGCAGCTTGGCAGCGTTGCCACGCTGCCAGATTGTCAAAGCATTTTGCCTAGACTCTCCAGCCACTTTTCTCCTCTCCGAGTCATTGCGCCTTAGCCAGTTCTCTAGACCTTGTCTTGTCTTTCTTAGTTCTCACCTGGTTAGCTCTAGTTTGGTTTTTTGTCATTTTGGTTTCTATTCTCGTTAGTCTTGTGTGTTTAGCTCTCCTACCCGCTCGTCATGGTGTAGTGATTCTTTATTTCATTAGGCTGATTTTGTGTTCATCTGTTTTTCTGAGATTAGACTGAGTAGTCAGTGTTTTTCTGTTACTACCAAGTTAGGTTGTTTTCTCCTACCCACTCGCCACGGTGTAGTGACATTTTTGTTTTATTGGGCTGATTTTGTGTTCTAGTTCTTGGGTTGTTATTAAAACCGTTTTTTGTTACGGCTCCTTGTTTTCCGGCTGTTTCTTCCGGCTGTTTCTTCCGCTCCACTGGTCCAACTAAATTACTGATTCTACGGAATCACAACAGCACAAAGACGAGAAACAGGTGGATACAGGTAGCATGGCTGTGTCTGGAGAATGCCCACCAAAACAACAAGATATAACATGTTGTTTAAAGGTTGTAGTAGGTGGACTGTATGACCTTAGACCTTAGGCTAGCTGTTTCCAATGATGCGTTACCAAGCTGCCAGTATGCTTCTTCAAAAGTGCCTGTCAGATAATCAAATAGCTTCAAAATGGTCGGCCAACACTTCGTACGAACCACTTCCTCTCTGATACAACTTAGCCGTCGTGCTAGTCTAAGCTAACTGGCTTCTGACTGTATCGTTATGATGAAAGGACAGATGTGAGAATGGTATCAATCTTTTCACCAAACGATTAGTAAGGAAGCAAATGAGCATATTTCCCAAAACTATTCAACTATTTCAGTAGAGTCATACAGCAAACTATGGATGTCAGGTGTGAATATGACTGAGCAGATGAGGCAGTAGAGGAAGCCTCATTAGCAGGACATGATGAGGCTCTGTCATAAGCTCTGGCTCAGGGAAAATCTCAAAGCTAAACCTCAGCATCAATATACTGTGTGTGTTAAGGGACTGTAACCAGCAACTTGACAGCCCTTCCCCTTAACGGGAGTCGGAGACTGCGCAAGTCAAACTAACAGCAACGTGACACTTAATGCCTCAACACAAACACACACACAGGCTTGCACACGTTCATGGACAGAGACATACAACAGAGTGGATTATGTTCTTGGTTCTTGGCTGTATTATCAGCTGCGATCAATAAATTCATGACATTTCTCGTTTGGAAATCCATCTCACAGTGAAGGCGAGAGGCAACAGCCAAGTACACACACCTCGACTTGCAGTCTACATTCAGCGATCAATTCAGGTGATTTCAGACCGGCGGCTGAAATGGTCATCTTGTCTCAGTGTAACAGCTGATAGGAGAAGTTCAATTCATGTGTGCACGTTTGTGTGTGTGTACAAGTGAATGTGTGCATGTGAAACAGATGTCAATCGTGTGTTTTAGCCATGCCTACACAGAATGTATATGGCACAGAATAATGATTACACAAGTGTGTATCAGAAGTAAATGTTAACTGGTAATATATACAATACTATATTCATTTTTACACTAATTCTCTTCAAACTCTATTTGTTAACTGTGATCATGTTATTACATGTTTTGTGTATGGAACAGCATTGAAATGACAAATTACATTATGGCAGCTTGGTGTGTTAGATGCAGAAAGGAGAGGAAACTTTTTTTTTCTTTTTTTTGCTTGATTACAGAGAGAGAGAGTATATAAATGTGAGTATACTGTCAGTCAGGGTAGATGAGGAAGCCAGAGAAGGTGCTGTATTTGTTGGTGTTTCCGCCGTGAACTTTGCCTCCGTCCAGCTGTACGCACACTTCGTCCCCAACGTCCAGGTGCAGGATGACGCTGTTGGAGGCATAGTCGTAGTTCTGATCTGCATCTTGAGCAATCGCACTGGCCTTCACCTAAGACAGAGACAAAAGACGTTGATAGTTTGCACACAAGATGGAAAGAAACAGGGAGAAGACTGATATCATGAGTGTGTTTCATGGATTTCTGGGTGTGTGTGATGAAGATGCAGTTTGCCAATTCTGCTATATTTTTTCTCTAGTATTTTAAGCCTTTATTATAGACAGTGAAGCATGAAACTGGGTACGATGCAACTCAGGGTACCTCATTCAGTATGCCATATTAAATATCTTTAACTCTCACCATTTTGATACCATATTTTGACAAGGATCTGATGCTTCTACCTGAGTTTTAGTCTTGATAGGGTGAAAAACTGCAGCAGTTCAGAGCTTGAGCAAACTCTCCACAGACATTATGCACTTGTTTTAGACACAGTAATTTGGTATTCCAGGTAAAACATTACTGAGGCATTTCATTAGTATTTTATATATTGTTTTAGGACATTCGTGTTAAAGCTGCAGCAGGTAAGATGGAGAAGAGAGCAGACTTAGCCTGAAAATTTGTACCAACACAAGTTCACGTCACTCCCCCTCCCTCTCTGCTGTACTCATGCCCTGCCTCCAAGCCCCTCCTCCCTGCAGCGTCTGCGCAGCTGCCGTAACAACAAGTAACGTTAGCCTTAGCAGCGGAAACAAGCTAACTCTGCCCAGGCGCTACATCCCAGTCGCTAACATACCGTACGCACTGTGGAGTGTTACTGTAACAATCACCATATTAGTTTTATGGTAATTTGTTGTCTTAACTGTATATGCTGTTGTCGTCAGCGGCGGTTTGGACAGTTTCTCCTTTGCAGGTGGCTGTTGCTCCACCATAGCTTTCACTAGCCTCCTGACGCTGCTCACAGAGGGAGGGGGCGGTTCACAGCATGTGTGAGTAGTGATTGACAGATGTCAGACACTCCCTTAGACGCTACTCTGGCTCTTATTGGTTGCTTTGTGTCGGGCGCTGTGGATTCTTGCAAATCGCAGTAGGAGCAGTAGGTGGGACCAATGGAGCCGGGTTTTTTTTGTTTTTTTTTCGCAGATTACATGTTTCATGTACTGCTGTCTGGGCATAGGGACAGTTTTAGCAAATATGATTTTAAAAAAAAATTACTTTTATACAAGTTACCTACTGCAGCTTTAATAAAGCTTTGAATTGAAGAATTGAAAAACTAGAAATTACAAATACATTAATACAAGAACACAACATTTCAATTACATGTTGTTCAGATTGCTTTCACAGATCTGTGGTCATGTGCACCCACTGAAGATTTTCACTGGCCAGTTTCAAATATTTCATCAGAGGAAAGTATTAGTCTCCTCTCTGCTCTTATTTGAATTGCTGGTCCTCTGTTGTAGCCCCAAAACACAAATCATCACCTGCAATCATCTAAATGTTAATTACTGTGTTGAGGAAAGTGACATGGCAGAAATCTGGATTTCTATGTGTTCAACATGAAGAATGCACGTATTACAAGTATTATGCAATCCAATGATCTAATTTGATACAAAAATGGTAAAATCCAAAATAATACCAGATTGATCAATAAGAATTACTCAGTTTCAAATCCAGTTTGTGACCACAGATGGTGATTTTAATAGATTTATCATCTTATCACAGTATCTCCCCAACAACCACTGTCTACTTTTACTTTATCGAGGTGTAACCAGTTCCATTTTATTTCCTGTTTCATTCTGTGATCTTGGTGTAATGTCATCAGTACAGATGCCTTCCTGTCCACTGGGCAGATAGATGAGATGTGCAGTGATCTTTGGCCTCAAACCTCCATCTAAGAGCACAACCTTTCTTAGCCGCCATCAATTTTTCCGGAGGATTGTTACACTCACACCTGATCCACCTGTTGCAGAGAAGAGTCTGATAGGGATTGCAAGGATGGCATCAGGGAGGACATCAGTTCATTTGTCAAGAAATTACAGCAAACACAATGAATGTGCAGACATACACACTGACTGCTGATATATGGACATTTGTTTGGTGCAGCTGAACCACACCAATTGTTCATCAATACCATACTAGAGCCACATAGTCTCAGCGCTGCACTCATTATCATTCTGGTATACAAGAAAAAAACACCCTGGCTTGTTTGGATCTCTTTAAACCCATCACAAGCGGCGACAGAGCCTTTTCAAAATAGTGTAGAGGGGAACTCATTTAACTGGAACATTTGCATGTGGAGAGGTGAGCCCTGGCTTTAAAATGGCGAAATCCCCACAAAAAACAGTTAGCAGCTGCTTGCTTGTTTGTGTTCCTACTGTTAGCCACCAGGTTAGGGCAACGTCCCATTGTCAGCATAGATCTGCTTGTAGCTTGGAGATTGCTGTTGTTTCCCGTTGCAACAGGGATTTTGAAAATGGCAACACGCAGCTAGTGGAGGGGGTCTACATTCAGTGAGGCAGACTAAATAGATACTAACAGTTACTGCTGTCAAGCTGCATAAGTGGTCCACGTTACACTTATATTGTCCATAAAAAGGATAAAGACTGTACAAGAAACAAGAAAACGTTGCATTTTCCGGTGTGAAGACCACAGAACCAGAAGCCTGATACAGTTCTAAAAAGTACTATGGTCAAATGAGTCACACTTCACTCTTTAATCTACATCTGGACAGATTTATGCGAGGAGAAACCCAGAGGATGTCATCCACCCTGATTAAACATGATGCTGGGTCTGTAATAGCACCACGAGCCATTTTAGAGGAAGCCGTTACATCTGTTTATTACTGTACATGTTTACATAACAGTTAACACAAGTATGATACCACTGAGCGCAATGATGAAGGCCCCATATTCCAAGATCATAATGTCCTCATACACGCTGCCATTAAGGAGAGGTTTCATTATAATGTGGATGAAATGGCAATAAAGAAACAACTGTGGTTGCGCACAGTTACTAAATATAATGTCTGATTTCCTCCGTCCTCAAAGACTTGTTTTTTCTTCTGGCACAGATCAGGATTCAGCCAATAACAATTTCATTGTGGGTAACCAGCTGCCTTGATGGTTAATAGGAAGCCTTCTTCATTATGTAGGTGTGTCTGTTATTTTGTCCACTCCCATTCCCAAGTTCCATGTCCAAGTAAGTTGTTCTTGCACCCAGTAAGCAAATCCGCTTATAATAAATTGCACTATCATTGGACAAGAAACCAACTATTCAAGCAGACGATCCATTTAATAGTGGAAAATAAAGTACACAAGTGCATACATATTAATGAATGCAAATATGATATCCTCACTCCATCCTTGTCTCCAGCTCTGGGTCTGTGTGTGACTGAGGATATGGTCCATCATCTCCACCACCCATCAGGCTTCGCGGACTCTCGTGATCACTAAGACAAATCAAATAAGACTAAACTCCCCATTTCTCCTCATCCTCCATCCTATAATGAGTTTTTCCCCGACCCGTTTCATCAATTCCGCTCAGTATATATCTCCATACAAGCATTTTTTCCCATGTAGAGAAAGTGAACGTTTTTATTCTCCTCCTTCAGACAGAAATAAATCGATACATTTCCTTTGTTTTAATTCAACTCACATCACTCCATTAATTGTTGTCTCTCCCTCCACACCTCACACCCCTTCCATCATCCCTCTCCCATTCGCTACCCCATCGCTATCTCTTCATTCTGGACCCATCTATCCATCTTTTTGTGCCCTTACACTCCAATGAGATGCAGGTCACGCACACATTTTCTCTCCCCCACCATGGCAGTGGTAGCGGGAGCAGCGACTAAGTGTGTCCCTGTCCGGTCTAAATCGGATTGATTAACGGCGTGCTGCTGTGGCAGGTCTCCTGAGGACCCACACACACACATACACACATAAACACACGCGACCCCCTCTATCCTCTACCTCCTTCCCCCCTCATACCTCCAGATGCGTCAGGGCAGGCTATACACGGCTGCGGGCTACGGTAATTGGTAGTTGGACAGCCATGGCAGCTCCCCTGCCTAATAGGTCCAACTCCTCAATAACTCCATACAATCACAATAAATGGGGGCACAGGATAGGCTACAGTGGTCAAATGGGCCCATGAAATACTAGGAGGAGGTCAGGATAAGATCCCACGCACACGCACACTCCATCCCGATAAGAGCAGCTCTCTTTCCTCTTTGTTTTTTTATGAATCTCAAGTGAACACCTGAGAAAAACCACATGGCATATGAGACATTTTGTTATTTTATACTGTTAGACTGCTTTGCTCTGAAGGGACTCAACAGCTCCCTTGAGGAGACCTAATGGTTTTAGGAAAAATATAACAGTAAAGACATTCTGACATCTTGTACATCCAACATCTGTCTACATGGTTGAATGGCAGGATTCCCCTGATAGTCTTTTCATCTGAGTTGGAGGCTGACAGGCTGCTGGAACTTGCTACAAATACAGTATAAGATTACAATTAAAACTGGATACTTCTCTACATGAAGATGGACAACATCATTACAATCCCTCCAATTAAAATAGGCGATTAAACAGCATGCAGCACTTTAACAAAGACTGCTGGCCTCTGCCTATACCTGCAGCAGCCACATTTGAGGGTCGTAGCAAAAGTTGCAGCAGTGATATTCACACATCCTCATTGAAATGGCCTTTTGAACATGAACATCAGTTAATTATATTTGCGAGCCAAAAGGACACAATGTTATTTATGGCTTTCCATGGTTGACTTCCTTATGAGACACATAGGCTTACTTAACCTCGACTCAGACAGTGGAGATGCTGACATTTAATGTGTTATGTTTATGATTAATTCATGGTCACGATCTCCTCCTGTATATACAGTAACCCAGTGGACAAGTTAGTTATTTTATTTTATGCACATATTTTTAAGAGTGGCATTTAAAATGTTATCACAGTTAGCATCACTATTACTGTGGAATATGAGTTAATCATGAATTAATAGTCGTACTCAGTGAAAGAAAAATGAAGAAAGAAAGATCTTTAGTTTTAATTATTTGTCTATATTAAATATTTCTTGACATTAAAAGAAAAACTGAAATATATGCAAGAGGATATATTTTGAGTGTTGGAAAATGGATCATCAGAGGTGTGAAGAAACTATGTGCATTTACTCAAATGCAGCACTTCATTAGAATTTTAAGGTACATATTATACTTCAGTATTTTGATTTTATGCTACTTTTTATTCCACTACATCCCAAAATAAAATATTATACTTTTTACCACATTTATCTGACAGCTGTAGTTAGAAGTAAGATTTCTATTAAAAAATATATTTTATTTAAAAAGAAAAAAGCATACATCGATATGATTAAACTGGCCAACAGTAAATAAAGTAAAACTAGCTTCATGTGGACAGCTACAAGAATAAAACGTTTCTTAAAATGTATCGGTATTGATGATATTATTCATATAGTAATATATCATTCACTGGGGCCATTTGTCTTCACACAGCATACTTTAACTGTCATACCTTAAATACATTTTTACTGTAAATCTGACAATTTGATCATACTTAAAAAAAAAAAAAAAAAAGGAAATTAGTTGTCTTAAAAAAGCATTTAATTATTTTTTTACCATACCATAACTGATTTTTTTAAGTTCTTACTTGCTCTTTCTAAGTGAGCTGATGAATGCATCGGTGCTTTACTTAAGTAGAAATTTGGGTGAAGGACTTTTATTTGTAACTGATAATTTGCTGTATTGTATTTTCTCTTATTCCAGGGACCTGAATTTTTCCTCCATCTCTGTGGAATATCTTATCATTTCTTGGACCGAGCCGAGCTGGTGACACTGCAGCACCAGCGCAGATGAATCTGCAGCTTCGGCTGTCAGCAACAATCACAGTGAAACCTTGTTGTCTTAAAGTGGGCAGGAGGCGCTGGGGCTTTGGGAGTGAAAACAAGAGGGAAAGGCAAATCAGGATTATTGTCAACAGCGGCGGAGATTGATAGTGACAAGGGAGTGAATTTCTGTCTGTTGGCCCGACGTTGTTCTGACTTGATCTGCTGCTGTTGGGGAGAAGGAAGACCCATGGGACAATAGAGAAGATTACACTGCCTCCACCTTTCATTAGGGGGCAACATTATGGGGAAGAGAGAGACAGAGAAAGGTGGGAGAAAGGGACGGAGGGAGTGAGAGAGGAAGAATTACGGCATAGAAATAACTCACTGACGATGCTAAATGCTCAATAAAATCTACATTTTCAGCTGTGTGCCACTGATTTGTGTGACATATTTAAGGGCTGACATACTGTATTTCACATTTATTCAGCCAAAGATCTTCATCATTCTTTTTGTAAATCGACCCAATATCAAAGTGTGCGTTCATAACGTTTACGTCTGTGAAAAATGATGGAAGGAGGAGATGAGGAAAGGAGAAATGAAAGACACGTAGTGAAAGCAGAAATTTGGATGAGGACACGCAGACGGGTGAGCAGCTGCATGCACTTTTAACAGTCTAAGCACAAGATTCGGGTAAAGGAAGCCAAAGTTGAGAGGGGCTTTGAGTGATGGGGAGGGAGCCTGTTGGATAACAAACTGATCAAGCATGCCTGCTTCAGAGGAGGCGGGGGGATGGGGGTATAAATGAGGCTGGGGAGGTGGGCTGTCCATGTAGTGTGTTATTTTTTCAGTTTTGTTTTGTTTCGCAGTGGTGCCTTGATCCTCTGGTAATAAAACTGACAGGATTCATTCACTGTGATGTACAGACCTCTCAGAGCGGAGCGAGGCGATTGAGCTGGGTTTCTGTTAAACTTACCTGAGGGACCTCTGAGGGTGAACTGGGAGAGAGAGGAAGGGCAATTGAAATGGCCCTTTTTGTAAAAGCTGCTGTGCTCTCGCCGGCTCCATCCATGTGTACCAACCTGAGGTATCCTGTTTCTATTATGCAGGTCGACATGTAACCCTTCTCCTGCACTGCAGACTCTCACACTAATTGGCATGCTAGATGTTAATATTTTGCCATGACACTCAAGACCCAAGGTGTCAAGATGTTGATTAGACAGTCTCTAATTGGCTCTAGACTGAAACCTTTGAGAGTAGAGGAGATGCTCTAATTGGATATAAATGGGTTCTGTGGTGGGTCTACCTGCAGAGCATTACTAGAGCAAAGCCTCCGCTCTGAAGTTAAATTCTGCTATTCCTTTATGACATACTGTTTACTATCTCGTATTCAGTCTGTGTGTGTTTTACACCTGTACACATATAAAGAGTGAAGACAGCAGGGACCCAAACAACACTCATCATATAAAACCTGCTCAAAGGTCAGGAGTTAATATCCCTCTAATTCTATCCACGCTAAATAAAACCTGAATTATCCAATGTACATTTTACCATAGTTCATGTTAACTACGCCACTATCAAACCCTGCTGCTTGTGAAAGAGACAAGATCCTGCTTCCTTGATGAGGAGAAATAACGATATAATGGGGAGGCAAAAGGAAAGCACAACAAAGGCACGGCAAAACACAGTAACAACCAGCAGAGTTGTTTTAGTCAACACAATATAATGGCCTCAGCCATTATGACAGAAACATATAGTCAAATAATGGTTGTGTGCATGAACAGGCGCATAAATGTGTTTGGACTCAGAGAAAAAGACAAGAAGAGAAAACAAGGGCAAGCCGCAGGTTATATGAGAGGATTCTTTCTGTTTGCTCCACAAGAAATGCTGTCTGAAAGGGTGAACTTTTCTCCTTCATCACAAAATGTTCCCCATTATAATGTTGGGCCATTGTGTCTGACACTAAACCAATGCACCGCTCAGAAAATTACTCTTGATTATGAATTATTCTACCAGCATGAAAAAAGACACAGCTTCAGACGTGCCAAAATAGAATACATTTGAAACTGTCTAATAAAGTGCCGCATGAGGCCCATTCTGACACCTTGTCTGACATACTGTAATTAGCAGCTTCCACCTCTCACAGTAGCCACATCACACCTAGCTACTGGAAGCGAGCCATTCCTCCTTCTAATTGAGCCCAGGCTTGTCATCACCACATCTTTTAAATGTTACATTTAATTATCCTGTTAACTCACATATCTTCTTAGTGATTTTTTTCATGTAGGCTATATACAGTACATAAACCTTGTTTTCAGTTAAAGGTAAAGTACATAAAATTACAATGGAGTGTTGGCACAACTTGTCTTGCTGCTTGTTGCTTGACAGCTGGCGAAAAAGATGGCAGTTGTCCAAAACCTCATTCATTAGCTTGCAGGAATTAATTCACCTTTAATAAGACATTAACCCATTCACTATAATAAAAACTAACACATGCACCTTTAGCAGAATCTATGTATCTATTATTATAGCCTGGATGCATTTAATGTAGACTCAATCCAAAGTTTGATTCTCTACTTTTGATTGATTGATTCATCATCCCTTCTAACCTTTACATTGCTGAGGCTGAGCCACATGTCAGAGCATTATGGTGGGCTTTAATAAGCCACAGGTTTGTCCACCGGTCTCATCCTCCGGTAGGTCAAATCCAACCGAGTGCCACAGCTATATAATGAGGTTACCATGTGTCAATAGCAGAAGAGACACTAAAATGCTACTACCACTCTGATGTCATCGAAACTATAGTGTGTGTATGTGAGTGTGCGTGTGTGCGGACTGACCAACTGACCAACCCAGTTCCTCCCATATTGGACCAGCTATAAATATTCATATTCCCACTCCCTGCTCATCACTGTAAAGGGCAAAGTACATATTGGTGGTGAATTATATATCCATTGAAAAGGTCATCTACCTCAACACCAATCTTTTGATGAGTTATGGGACACGAGGAGTGAACAGGATTCCTTGCATTGGGCGATTCGCCTCTGCAAACTTGGTGTACTTGCACGTCAGCAGCACATTTCATTAACAGTTCAGCTGGAAACATGAGTCCGATTTGTTTCACGTATGTTAGTCATATTTCTGGCTGCATAGCTTTTGCCCTTCAAGTCCTCCTTTGATCAGAGGACGCTCTCATGTTGTCTTTTCTCTCGTCCTCCTCTGTCTATTCTCCTGTGAAAATCCATCTATCCATCTCTCTCTCTCTCTCTCTCTCTCTGTGTCAGCCCACTTGTCTGTGTCCTGCCTGTCTCTGCAGTGATCCCTCCTCAGGATGTGTCTTATTCTCAGCTCCCTTTGGCAAGACATTGATCAACACCGTGCATATCAGTCTGACAATTGTTGTATACAAACACACCTGCACACACACGCACAAACACACCTATACACACACACACACACATACACACACACACACACACACACACACACACACACACATCCACCCATGCTGCAAAACACACTATAGACACAACGGACTTGATAGGAATAGTTTGACATTTTGTTGATTTTTGCACAAATTAAACAAACAGGATGTAACACGTTGATAACCAGTGGTTATAGTAATGTTACTAGTTTTTGTCAGTGCTGATCCCACCAATGAACTGTTACTTTGACATCTTGGGGGGTCCGAATGTTCGCTGTCTGAACAGGAGTTTGAGAAAGGCCTCTCTGCACTGACTGTTGATGAATGCAAACATGGGAATGAAGGTGTGAGGAACAGTGTTGTGCCAGTAATTGAAAATTAATAATTAGTTACTAGTTACTTCTCTCAAAGTAATCAAGTTACTTTACCAATTTACTGCATATGAAAGTGGTTAGCTACGAGGGGCTTGGATTCTCTTATTAATGCACACATAGTTACATTATATTATTTCAGTGTTGCTGCAGCACAACGTGAGACAACTGTCAAATTGTATCTGTCATAGTAATATTCTGCACACATGTATACAGTGAACCCGTTCACTGTATACATGTGTGCAGTCGATGCTGCCAGTGTTTAGCAAACTGTTAATGGTCAATAAAAACATAAGCTGGGTGCTGCCAGAAGACTGAATTATCTGTTTGTGTTAAATACAGCATATGTGATGTGTGCATATGAAGGATTTGCTGTGCTATGTAATGAAAATAATGTAATGAGTCTGTAATTAATTACTTTTGCTGTTAAGTAATGTAATCACTTTTTAACGACCACTTATTTACATTTTTCAAGTAACTTGCCCACGATTAGTTCATTAGTGAGCTTTCAAGCCACTGGTCAGTGGATTTTGTAAATTTTGGACAGAGCCAGGCTACCTATTTCCCCCTGTCTACAGTCTGTATGCTAGGCTATGCTAAGTGATTGCTGACTTCTGCTACTTATTTTACTGTAAAGACATGAGAGTGGTATCACTCTCAATCTTCTCATCTAATTTTTGGCAAGAAGTCTCTAAATTGACAAACTTTTAAAGCGTTATCCTCAAGGTTTTTGTCATTGACTTCACTGGTTCACGCTGCTACAAGAACCTATTAACAGAAAAAAAAGTGGGGTGGGTGCAATGAAACTGTGGGGGCAAGATCAGCACTGAATTGGGTTAAATAATTTAGTTGATGGAAAAGATAATTAATGGGGAAGGAGTCAATAGCCAGTGAGGGTAATAAAAGTGTGTGTGTGTGTGTGTGTGTGTGTGTGTGTGTGTGTGTGTGTGTGTGTGTGTGTGTGTGTGTGCGCGTGTGTAAAGGAGGGGCACAGGTGGAGGGGAGAAGATCTAATCTAAAGGCTATGAAAGATTTAACAGCAGGAGAAGACAGGAATGACAATGTCTGTGAAGGCACACAACAAACCAAGTCTCCAAGTCTCCCAATTATATCTGGCATTTAACTGTCTGTCCTCTTTACTCTGCACTTTATGCACGTCTCGTCAAATCAATGAAATAGGGAATAACTTTTTTATGGACTTGACCAGTCACAGCAAAGATCTACAGTATAATGATGTGTGTATTTGGGAGGTCTTCAAAACCAAAGCCCTATGAAAAAAAGCTTCTTTTTTTTTACTGAAGCTGACATTATATTGATTTAACCATAGATGTTATCATATTAGGTTGCAGAATATCTCAGAACCGTAAAAAGACCATGGATGAGGAAGCAACTTATTGTTTTTTGGTGCAGAAACAGGAACTTAAAATGTCATTTCTAATATTGCAAAGTAAGGCACTGTGAACATTTTCCCAGTTTTATTGTGAACAATTCCACTTATTTACTTATGTATGCTGTGTTTCCAGCTTCTCAAATACACATTTGCTGTTTTTCTTTGTATTGTGTGAACGTGAATCTAATATCTTCAGGTTTTTTCACAGTTTTCTAAATATTTCACATGCTAAAACATTTATCAAGAAAGTAAATTATTGTTTGCAGCCAACTGAGAAATGTTAAATTTGACACACAAAAAAAAAAAAGAAAAAATCTGTTGGACAGTGTTTGATTTTTTCTGCTACCCAATCAACAAAAGGAACCAGGGCGTCAGGGTGGTGCAGGGGGGGAAAGCTCCTCTGCAACAAGGTTTGACTCCCACAGAGTTTAACATTGTGGGTAGTGTTGTTGAATTGTGGCCGGTGCTGGGAAAGCTGACAAGGCCAGCTTCATGTCTTTGTTACTACACTCGTGACTCCCACTGATTAACCTCCCTGTGAAGTTCATTACAAGGTGATAAGAAGTAGCAGGCGACACCACGTGTCTGGCTGCAGTTTCCCATACAGCAACAGTAGATGAGAACTACCCCAATAACTGAAGAAAACCTAGACAACTCTATGCAAAACAGGGAGAAATCTGGTAGCCCAATGTTTCAGACTTATATCAAGCTGGGGGTGTCTGTCACATCACCATCAGCCAGCAATAAAAGTTAAAAATGGGCCAATTTTGCATGTTCATCTAATGAGGAACAACTTGAAACTGGACATTTTTTGCATTTTTTGATGAGTGAGAAAGGTTTAAATGCAAACTGTGAAGCTGTCTGTTGAATTCCTCGTGGCCCACTTGCTGTATTTAGAGTCTTTTAAGATGTAGATTCAGTAAAGCGTATCGGTGCGTGATGGTCTGCTCAGCAGCATGTTGCTGTCAGTTCATGCACTGTGTGAATTATGTGTAGAGAAACCACAGTTGTACCATCAAACACCGAGTTTGACTTGGCTTGTAACAATGCAAAGCATTTTTTTTCTTTCTTCTTCTTCTCTGGTAATCCCCAGGATGTTACTCTTCTGTTCTGCAGCACATGTCAGAATCAGGGCTCCTCACCAGAGTGAGGGCTTAGTTCTTCAAGCTTGTCACTGATCTCCAGATGGAGGCATTCAAGGCTTTTTCCAGACATTTGTACTTGTTTATTTATTTGAATTAAAGTCAGAGTTCCTCAGAAGACAGTAGCCAGCTGTTGCATTTTGGCTTTGCTCCTGAGAGACATGGAAGATTGTTATCCTCTTGATTGCTTCTCTCTCTCTCTCTCTCTCTCTCTCTCTCTCTCCCTCTTTGTTTGCAAGTTGTACAATTAATTACAGTTTTCCATGTAAAGCAGTCCCACTTCTGTTTCTACTTTCATGCCTTCGTATCGTCTTCTTTGTCCTCCAAAGTAAATCGACTTTGAAAACGAACGTTTTCTGATGACAATGTATTGTTTAATAGACGGTTGATTGTTTTTCTCCACACCAGAGTTGAGATATACTAAAATTCTGCTCTAAATAAGCAGCATTTTGATTCTTGTCGGTATACCTTTGAGAAGCTTTGCTTTAGACTTTTCTTTGTCTAAAACTTCATCATGATGCTCTAAATGTTCTATTGTTAAGAAACTTTTTTTTTCCAACATGGTAAAAAAACTGTGTGGCAGTCAAACTATGACACAATACCAGCAACACCTGTGCAATACAATGCAGTCCAGTTCTATAGCCCTGCAACAAACACCACCTTTGTGATGCTGTTAATCATCAGACTTGTTGACCCTAGGTCAGACAGGTGTTGCTTATGGCATTTTTTAGGATGTCCATTAATCTAGAGACTGTTTTACCAAGAAAAATGACAGCATCACTCAGCAAATGCCCAAAAGTGACATATGTTTATGTTCAAGTGATAAAGTCCTCGAGCATCTGTGGGAGCTATCTCATCTGTCAGGAGATAAGAAGCTGTGTGACGATGTTTTAGAGCTACAAAGTCTGCAGAGGGAGGAAGTCGAGAGGGAAGGATGGATCGAACCAGTGAACACTGGTTTCTTGTAACCCTGACATTCGTTCCCTAACCTTAACCAAGTGGTTATTATTGTTACCATGACGACCAAGGCACCCTGACCTTAACTAACTGTTATTCTAACCCAAATTAGGATCTTTATCCACCCTTACCTACAACATTTTTCTGCTTCACCAAACCTTAACTATAGTGCCATCAGATCAGTGTTATTATAGCCATTTTGTTTTTTTGCTATTTTTTTTGTTTTGTTTTGTTTTTTTGCAACTGTTTTGGAAATATCAGCTGGGAAAACATTTGTATGTGAGGCCCTTTAATTTGACTTCCTGTTAATTTATGATTCACTAGCTTGCAAGATGAAAGTGTTCCTGTTAATGTGTCCATTGCTGTAGGTGGCACAAAGTGATGAATGAAACTCTGCATGTGAAAAACATGGGAAAAAATGTACAAAAGATTTTCACCATTTTTTTCATATATTTCTATATTTGTAGACTGAGAGTTTGTTTAAAAAGGCAGAACTTTCAGATCACAACATCAGAGACACTTCTTACCCTTCAAACACCCCATGGACACACTTACCTTTCCGTTCTTCTTCAGGTCAGCCCACATGCTCGTCCCATCACCTCCTCTCATCAGGACGTGGTAGGTGAAGTAGTAGATGCCAGGCAGAGGGCAGGTGAACTTGCCGGTGCTCGGCTCGTAGTAGTTCCCTACGTTGGTGACCACGTCATCGAACTTCAGTATTTCACTCCCTTCGTGTTGTTTGCGGAGGCCTGCGTAGAAGGCGATTTTGGGACTGTAGAAGGATGGGCCATAGCCACCGGGTCCAGGCCCTTGTGGACCAGGTGGGCCGGGCTTGCCAGGTTCTCCAGGGGCCCCTTTAGGACCCGGAGGACCAGGAAGTCCAGGGCTCCCTCTGAACCCCTGTTTGCCCCTGCGGTTTGGGAAGTCTGGGGGCTGAGGGGAGACGGCTGTCAGCTCTCCCTGTGGGGGGGTGAAAGTGTCACACACCATCTTGCAGCTCCCAAGCATCTCGTAATGTGTGCCCCCTCCTCCGGACCCTCCCCCCTTGGTGGTGTGGACCAATAGGGGTATGGCCACCAGCAGGACCAGAACCATGGCCACGCCGACTCCAGCCCCAATGACACGTTTCTTGCGACTGAGCCGGGAGGCGGCCAGTGTGAGGAAGTCCTCCTCCCCCTTAGCTGGAATGGTTGTGCCGGCCAGGCTGAACTCTGGGTACAAAGTGACTAGTGGATGGAGAAGGTGAAGGAGGAAAGTATGTGATCGTGTGGGGCAGAGAAAAGAAATATGGGGCTATTCTAGGAGCGGGATTGGCAACTCTCAGACAGGAGAAAATCAGAAGTCGGGGGGTGAATGACAAAATGATTTTTCCATTTCTTGGTGTTCAGCACATTTGTTTTGTATCCTTTTATTTTTCAGCTTCCTCTGGTTCACAAAGTCTGATGGTTTTCCACTATCTAAAGATAATATACCATTTTGCAAGCAAAAAAAAAAATATTCTAAATGTCTTTGTCAAAAATGAGCATCGTTGTGGAGATGTTGGATTTCAGGCAATTTTATTTTTTATCCAGCTCTGTGGTTGTGGAGGCTCCAGTGAAAAGCTTTCAGTTGCTCAGGCAGAGAGCTGTCAGGTGGGGTCTACAGTATTCCCACTGGAGTTCATCTCACCCACCACATATGGGGAAGGGCGCCTTACTTGTCTGTCCAAGAATGAGAAGAGAAGAATGAGGAAACTGCTAAACCTCTGCTCTTTTCTTTCTTCCTCCTGCTTGTTTTTTGTTGATGGGCTCACACCTCTCTCTACGTATACATGTTGTTTAAGGAGCCTGGATTAGATTTATCTCAGCAGTCTACTCCTCCATTCAAAGTACAGATTTGTTACAGGTCATAAAAAGGCTAATTCTGACAAAAGGGCAGGCCAAATTGCATTGAAAGTGGAAACTCGTGTTTTAAAGGCAGCTTGGATGAAGCAGGGGACATTTTATCACAGCATCACAGCAAATCACTCTTGAAATCTAGAAGGAAAAGAAGACACACACACACACATACACACATAAGAAGTCATGGATAAACGAATCCAAACATCTTAACTTTTATCTTAAAATATAGGAGAAATCTAATAAATAATTAATAAATAAACTTCATTTTGCAGTCCATGAATATTTTAATTTCTGTTCAGCAATTTCAAATAAATATGTGATGTTATATTCTACACAGAGATTATTCATAATGATTTACTATAAGTTCAACATCTTTATTATTATTGATAAAAGTAAAGACGTGGGAAACCTCTGAAACACACTAATCAAACAAGCTGGGTTCACAGCTACATGCTGATCTTATTACAGGCCTACGTTCATTATGCAACAAACTGCCAAATTATTTTAACTGGAAAAAAATAATCTAATTCCAATTCCATTTAAATTAAAAAGGTGACTGATATTTCAAACGCTCATTCAGATTTTATCAGAGCAAAAGGAGATAATGATTTCACCAGTAAACTTTTTGCAACTGCACCCAAAAACAGATCACCTTACCCGGTTTATTCTCACCTTCTTGTCCTCTCAGCTCGGGTCTCAGTGGTTTTTCATGCTGCGGGTTCAGATGGAAACGCCGCAGGGAAACTGGTCAAGGACCCGAATGAAATCCTTCCAAGACTGACGGAGCGCTCTCAGCGTCGCATCGGGTGAAGTTGCGCTGCGGCGCAAACTCAAAGTCACACTACTATTTAAACTTGCAGCATCTCATCCAGGACTCCTGCATGGTGGTCGGACCGCAGCGGCCGAAGATGCTCGAGGCAGCGCTCACAGGCAGTCCGAGCAGAAGAAAAAAAAAAAAAAAAGAAAAAAAGGGGGGGGGGAGAAAGGACCACAAATAGTGTAATTCAAAGTGGCGTTTCCCTTCTGATAAAATCACATTTTCTGACCAGCTACTTTGACGCACTTCCACCGTGCAGAAATCCCGCTGCAGAGCGACTTTATTTGCAGAGCAACAGTTCACTCACTTGTTGTATTTTCCGTCCTGCTTCTCTCTCCTCAGCATCTGCCTACTACTGCTCCCCCGCCCTCCCTCCCTCCGTAACACACACACACACACACACACACACACACACACACACACACACACACACGCCGTACCATCCTGCATGTGACCTTTTCACAAATCAAATGACTACATCTGTTTAATAGTTTAATCAAAGGTTGTCCTTCTCCCCTCTAATATTGAAGATTTATTTTCACCATAGTTAGACATACAACCAAAAAATGATATGATAATTACAGCGTGACTGATGTTACTTGGTGGATTGTCTTCATTTGATATTACACGTATCAATTACTGTAATATGAAGATCATTTGAAGAGGGTTTTTTTCTTTCTCTCTTTTCTTTTTTTTTTTTTTTTTTAGTTTTCTTGTAAAAATGCATGCTGGGATTGCCTTAGCAATTCCTCATATGTTCCAGACATACCATATCCATAACAGATCATACAGTGTGTAGAAGAGTATTGAAGCTCGGCCAAGTTAAGATTTTCACCTATGAGCATGTATGTGGAGCTGTGTGCGCGAGAACAGCAGGTGTGAAGAGGCTGATGTGTGAGTACAAAGCGTGGGTTATACAGATGTGAGAGTGACACACATCACGCAGGATGGCGGAGTGGAGAGGATAAGGTGAAAGGAGGAGAGCGTTCGTCTTGGGGTTGTTGTCAATGTCTGTGTTTCTGGAGCTTTCAGACCTCGTTAGAGATGAAAGATGTATCGCTGCTGACAACCCCCCGCCTCCTTCATCTCCTCCTGGTCTCCTCTCTTTCTCTCTCCCTGGCTTTACATTTATAGCATTCATAAATTAATTAAGTCTCAAATTGGACATTGTTTTCATGTCATTATTTTGGGGGATGCTGATGTCTGTTATAGAATAGGCGATCCTCTGAAATATTAGATTTTTTTTCAGGTGGTTCTTTCTGCCACACCACACTCAGTTGTATTAGGAACACACACCTGACATTAGAAACACATCTGTCCTGCAGGTGCATTTTATCAAGAAATGTTGGTCTAGGGGGCATTTACACAAGAAGCAGGCGAGTAAACCTTTTAGGCAGCCGCTAGTCCTCTAAGGCACAAGTGTACTTGTATGTACTGTCAGTTCTGCTCCTTATTTATTCATCTCCCAACTTTACTGAGCAGGAGAGTGTAGCAGATATTGAATATGGATCAATAGATCACTCCCCAGAATGCATACTGTCAGCCGACTGAGCCCTCAGGCAGATGCCAAGCCTCTAGTCACATTTGCATTTGGAGATAGAAAATAACTACTGCTTGTCAGAAAGTGGGAAACTGTGTGGTCTCTACATTTTACAAAATTGGCAAATCTAAAGGGAGACTAAAGAATTTTCTGCATTTGTGAATATGTGCTTTTACTGCTCGGCTCATATCCACTTCTGTGTGTGCACGCCTCTCCGGGCTTCTTTATGTGACTTTATGGCGCGTGTGAGTGCCTACATGCATACATATGTGCACACATATACATATAATTTACATGTGGGCTCTGACACACTGGTGACACACTCAGAGGCTCCCTGCATTTAAATTATTATTGCCAAGAAGGGAGGACAATTTAGAGAGAATGAGGTTTTTAGAGCCCTATGAAATATTAACTAAGCCGATGAATATATAAGCTGCAAAGCCATAATGTCTGTCTCTGACTCTGTTTCCTCGTGATATATGATATCTATATGTTCTTGTCTGCACTATATCATCCTCTCCTGTGTTTAATTAAAGCTCAGGATTACAGGAAGAAACAGTTTGATCTTTCCCTTTGGTTTGTACAACACTACATTTTATCTGATGAATTGATTATTAACACAGTTACATGTTAAATCTCCTCTGCTGTTCTCTGCTCTGGTATCTCTTTCTGACCTTCAGGTGTCTGAGCTGTGGAGATACGATTGATGTAAAGAATTTACAGCAACAACAGACTGGAAGATCTGAAGACCTGATGATTGCAGGGCTAAGTCTCAGGTGGTTCATGGCTGTTGTTGGTAACACAAAGGTCCAAAAGCCAGAGCAAGAGAAAAACTCAGGTTAACTGAGCACGAGAAAGCTGCTTGTAATAGAGGATGTTTTTTCCATGCGAGTGAGACTTATAAAGTATAATATTTTGTCATTAAAATCACAAGAGCCACAAGCCTTGAAGGCAAGTCAAATCAATTCAATTTAGAAAGGCTAAAATCACAAATTTCTAGAATCAAAAAAATCAAACACAGAGAAAAGGTGAGGTAATGACAAGGTCGCTCATTTCATTTCAAGACAGGATTTGCAAGTGAAGATGATCCGTGAACAATTTGCTGTGACATACATCAGAAGATACATTTAAATTGTATTTGTAATTCGATTTTAAGTTTATAAGCTTTGAAGCACTGTTACATATGATGGTACAATGAACTCAAACCACACTTGAAGGAAGTGTAGTATTGTTTCTTGTTCTTATGAAGCTGTTTTTATGTTACATCATTAGTTTTCAATGGATCATTATTGGGGTTATTTATCACATTATTGTAAACATAATAATGCAAAATTATATTTCTTTTCTTCCGTTTGCTTGTTTATTCTTCAGCTTAAATGTAAAAATCAACTTAAGTTAAATCCTAGAAATTCTAACGTATGTCGTGTGTGATGCCTTTTACATCCTCTGAAGTGAAACCGTCTTTGGTGACATTACAGCACTCGTGGAGCTGGTGGGAGTTACGTGTCTTACTGAAACTTCCCAACACGGAAGCTTGAACTCAGGTTTCTGCAGGCCAATAGTCTACAGTGCTACCTCGGATTCATTTAAACAGGTTTTATGTGTTGGAATGAGTCACTCGAGGTGATACACTCTGGTTTTCCAGACAGCAGCACAATGAGATAGATAAGGCTGGACAGGGGTGATTTACCAGCAGGACAGTCACTCTGTTTAGGACAATCAGTAAAACCAATCAGGGCATGAGCAGAGAGTCAGCATGTGATCAGAGAGGTTACCATGGTATTAACCAGCTCATTCAAGGTGGAGGTGCCATCGACACAGCAAGTCACAAATACAAGCCAAGTAAGTGGCTGTGGAAAGAGCTTAACCTGACCTGCAATCTCACAGGTCAGAGAGCGAGCGAGGAGGAAGGGGAAGGGAGAGCCAGTGAGGATAATGGAAATGTAGGGGTCATAGCATCACATTGGCAGTGTATACAGGAAAATCGGATTGTTTCATGTGGTTATATGATTTTAATTTTTCTGCATGGGGTGGTGAGACTGTCCTTACCAGGAGTCATTTCTTCAAATCCAACCTATTTTTACATGTACCTAACAAGGACCTGCTGTGCCTGTGCAAATTAAAAGTCCCGTGTGCCAGGAAAAGGGTAGAAGTAAAATTACTTTATAACACTTCAAACCCTCTTACGATGAAGATCCAGTGCAGCCGAGGTCAGCAAAGATTTTTCAAATAAGTGATCTATGACGTTCTCCAAGAATTTCTGTGACTTTGTGCCGCGCATGTTTGTTCTGTCGTTTTGGAAGCAGGAAATATACAAAAGAGGAGACGTAGAAACTACAATAATGATCTTTATCCACAGCACCTAAACTGACCGACCACTGCATCACTTCCTCATTGTTGCCTGGATTCCCATATACCTTGTGAATTAATTGGCCTGTGTCCAGTATAAAATGAATGCCATGTTCAGAGGGACTGTTGGATGGAGGTCGGATGGTTGAGCATGTCACTCTGAGACTTTACATCCCATTCCTGCTGATAAAGCTGTACGAGTACTGATTCAGGCAAAATGTCAGTTTTGTTGCTGCTTCATCTTTGATACCTTTTCAGAAAATACTTCTTCACAGACGACATATGTGGGTGGGATTATCTGACACAGTCCTCAGCTGGTTCAGATCGTATCTCAGAGGCAGGGGTGATGATCTGAGCATGACGTGTGGAGTCCTGCAGGCGTCCATTCTTGGGCTGATATGATCCAACCTGTACGTGTTGCCTCTAGGTCAAATCACAAATGACAATAATGCTGCTCATCACAGCAGACACTCAGATTTAGTGAACTCTTTCACCAAGTGACTATTGTCCCCTAGACTCACTCCATCAATGCTTAAAGCAAGTAAACAGCTGGATGCCATTACATCCCCTTCAAATGAATAAAAATCAGACAATGCTCATGCAGCTGATTTGTAGACTGAAATCACCCAATTGTTGTTGACCGTAGTTGACAAAACAGTCACACCACCAGGTTCAGGGGAAGGGGAAGTTTTCCCAGCTGTCTTGGAATTGTAGATGTTCAAATTTCCATTTTTCTGAGCACTTCAGGTACTTCTTGTCCACATCGGCTGAGAAGGATTGAACATTAATTCTCGACCTTCGAAGCAGTTGACAGAACAAGGTACAGTTGAAAGCTCCAGAGCTGCTACTGAACGGTCCCTGTGTTGCGATTGCTTTGTCGACAACCTTTTTTGTCATTTTTGTGGTTTGGATGACTTTTTGGAAAATCCTCACTTCCTCACCGCCTTAAAGTGCCACTTTAGTGTTACGAGTTCAGTTTAAGGTTAAGAGCAGAATTATGATTGGGTTTTGGTCGGGGTTAAGTGTTCAGGATAGTTTAGGCCATGGGATCGAATGCTCCTGTGGACGTTCCTCCTAAGTGTCGGGGGAAAAAAGTGTGTGTGTGTGTGTGTGTCTGTGTGTGTGTGTGTGTGCATGAAGCCCCCCTCCTCTCGGACATCTACCTCTCTCTGTGTGCAGATCTGATTATGGTCCTTGATTGCGAGTGACAGTGTGCAGATTGAGTTGCACAGCCTCTCTAATTCTCTCTATTAATGAGTTGCGCTCCACACTGCTGCCCCGGACCCCATCTATTAATCACAATTTGTCATCTGTCTTGTGCTCTCCACATCCACCCACCCCTCCCCTCTCCTCCTCTCTCCCACCTCCTCCGCTCCAAACCACACTAGCCCTCCTCTACCTGTCCCTTACCTCCCGGCTGCTGATTCCATCTCATCCCTTTATCTCCTCCTGACTTACTTCTCCAAAGATTCTCTGCACAACACTCGTCTCTCAATTTGCTGTCTTTCTGTGTGTTGTTCTGTGCTTTGCACCTGTTCCCTTTCCTGACGTTTTTTCCGTGCATCTCCATCTTCAGCTCTTGCACTCCTTTTTTTCCCCCTCTCGCACTTGTGTCTTGCTCTCCTTCCACGGCATGGTCAGCATACTGAGTGGATTTTCCCCCTGAAATCCACATTTTAATTCTGCCAGCACGCCAAGGTTAAGTAAGCCCTCTCACATCGGTAAATAATGATTTATCACTCCAATTCATATCCGTATTGGTACTCTGTAATTAGATATTTTGCCACCGACTTATGGCTGCTTGACAAAATTAAAGAAATACTGAAAAACAGCTTATTTAAAAGTCATCTCTTTACTTCCCTCTCCTTCAGTTATGTTTGTGACTGTATAAGCTGTCACAAGTTTGTTGTTTTATGGTGCTAGATTTGCAAGCATGACAAACACAGTGTGTGAAAATTAGCAGTTCCAGTACAGTATCAGTGACAGATTATGAAGTTGAATGAAATGAGTAAGAGTACCGTACAGTTCATTACTTGTGGATCAAAAGTAGCTACTGGATCCCTAATGAGCAACGGTGTCACAAATCCTCCACCCCACACTGAACATTAATTAAAGCTCTTGTCTGTCCCAACAACCTGCTGTGTACGCCAGGAAATCTGTGTTCTCAATCGCACCAACACGGGAAACACAGAGCGAGACCACACGGGGTGAATGAGACACATACACGTGTCTGGAGTAGATATGAAACAACATTGGAAATGTCATGTAAAAGTAATACTGCAACATTTTCATACAAACAAAAGTCACTTTTGTGCTGTCAACTCATTTGATTTTCATGTTTGGTAAGTAACACAAGTTTTAGTTTTCAGTTGAGAAAATATCCAGGACTTCTCAGTTGCTGCAGAAGAGCATTAGATTTACACACACTGTCACGTCAGCTCAAACCCCAAAATAGATCTGGTGATCTCAATTCTCTACGGTTTCTGAAATTCGTGTAAGAGATGCATGAAGCCTAATATTCTGATCTGGTTGCTTTGCTTCTATGTCATTTTTTAATTTCTGTCTTTGAAATTGTGCCTAAATTAGTACAAAATAAAAGATGATTAAATAGTACCTGATAATTATGAAAGTCATTCTTGTATTGTAGGCCTTGTTGTATGCCAGTGATCACACAGTAATGACTGTAGTAGTGCTAATTAAGTATTCCGCATGCTAACATGCAAAAGATGCTAAGATTACAAACACGATAAACATCATACCTGCTTAACATCTGCATATTAGCATTGTCATTGTGAACATATTTCCATGCTAGCTTTAGCATTTAGCTCAAAGCACCAGTGGGCCCGAGTACAGCCTCACGGAGTTGCTCTGGCTCAAGACTCTTCATCTTGTTTACAGTGTCACATTCGTGTACAGGACATTGACTTCCCACGCCATTTCAGATAAGCCAACTGCACCCCCAACCATGCACTGCAGAACATCCAGTACATGGATATAGATATTTGTAATAAGATGGCCAGAGGCGATATGGTGGGATTTAATCTGATATTCATTTGCAACAGCCTGTCAGGTGATGCTGCCTTCTGTCGCTGAAGATAGTGAGTGTGAAAACAGTCAACAGTTCATTTAAACCCATCAAATTGCCCAGACACCAACACACACTCTTACATCCCTGCTAAAAAAAAAAGATTGTGAATAATTTAGCAGTTGTAATCCTCTCGCTGCTCAGAGGTCACAGCCTCTCTAAGTGATGACAGGAGATGGATCTGGCCACTCTGTCCAGTAACTTGTCTCCTGTCTTATTCCCAGGGACTTAGCGACAAACCTGGACTGGTCTGGGACCCTTGTCTTTCTCTGCATTGTAGATATCTCACAGTTCTTACTGTCACCGTTTACAAATACTTCTTTCCATGGACTGTGAATCTAGCACAAATAAAATCAGTCCAGAGGAGTGGAGTTCAACACGGAGCAGGATGCAGGGGGAAAAAAAAGAAAAAAGAAATGGAACACAGCAACCCGTGACGAAGGACAGAAAGACAGCCGGGGTGGAAGAGAGAGCGAGGGATCATCCAGTAGGGATGACAGGGGCAACAGAGAGAGGAGAGAAAAGGAGGGAGAGATAGTGAAGCGAGACATCGATGACCTTCTTTTAGCTCTTAAACCATGCTGTTCATGCCATCGCATCACTCAGAGACAAGAACACCTCCTATACCCTGCTGCTGCGACATGAACATGACAGGGGCTGTCTGATATACTGGACAATGCTCTCTAATACACACACACACACACACACACACACACACACAC
This sequence comes from Chaetodon auriga, assembly GCF_051107435.1. Classification (NCBI taxonomy): domain Eukaryota; kingdom Metazoa; phylum Chordata; class Actinopteri; order Chaetodontiformes; family Chaetodontidae; genus Chaetodon; species Chaetodon auriga. The sequence goes on along the minus strand of NC_135075.1, from coordinate 14,852,773 downwards.
ACACACACACACACACTCGCGTGCACACAATTTTTCTTTGGAGGTTTTGTGTGATTATATCTACAGTAAAACATAACAAAAAAATTATGTTTCTGGGGCTTACTTCAACTATACTAAGACAACTGCAGTACTGCATGTAGCATAATTTATACATTTAAAACTAAGAAACAAGGGAGTAGTATAAAAATTCACAACTTTACAGGGCATGAATTTATTCACTGAATGTAGGAAAATGCACACTGTTTCCTCTTTCCAGTTGCAGTTGCTCTGGTTTCACATTTGAAAGCAGAGAACTGAGAAGCTGCAGCTTGAGGTTCAGCTCTGAGAGATACTTGATAATGTCCACCATCAAGGCCACATCACACAGACACGTGCTATCACTGAGTTTCCATGTCAGGTTTTCCTTCATCTCTGTGAATTATTCAAAATAAACTGACACTCTGGAACAATTAACTTTGTGGTGGTAGCAGCTCAAACAGTACAAACAAGGCAGTCCTTTACAAATTCTCCTTCTGAATGAGATTTCGGCTTCTTAGCTGTCAGCTCGCTCATCACAAAGCTGCAGAACACAGTCTGTGTCAGGATGTGGTCTTGTGAAAGCTGCTTGCTGGACTCCCAAACTCCACCAAAGAGCATTACGTTTGTCCAAAGGCATTTGTCCTCGCAGCTCATCCAGTTTAGCATGTTTGTAGCTGTTTGTAGCTGTATATTTTGCTCTATGTATGACCTTAACTTTGTGTTTCTTTCCATTGCGCTGTTTCTGCTATATTCACAACCTGTTTCCTGTCTGAGACAACAAACTGTACGTAGCATTCTGTACATGACAAGATAAAAGCAGCAGTCTGATCCTCGTTCAGCATCAGACCTCTAATATCACGTATGAGCTCTGTCCTTTCAGCTGAAACTTGATTGCTCTGTAAACCTCTTTTAATTCATTATTAACTAATATGAAGACAAGTTTGTCTTATCATCTTTTATTGAACGGTTTCTCACAGGAAATAAAATAACTTACACCAGTGGCCTTGCTGGCTGCATACAGCTAGGAGGCCGGGTGTTCCCCACCCCTGGATGAAACGGTGTTCGTCTGCTTGTATGTAAAATGCTGACATAAGCATGTGTGGCTAGCTTACATACTCACAATATAAGAAATATACAAGTTTATTAGCTATACCAGCTTACTTCAAATCAAATCAATCTTTATTTGTCATGGACATCATTATAGAAGATGCTACATTGCCATCCGAGACTGCACAATAAAAAGTATTTACAAACTGTAGTTGCAAGTATATTATAGTAACCCACAGCAGCGTATCATTCACTGACTTCATTATATTGGGGGGTTACAGGTTACATTAAAAGAAAATATCTGTTCAGGACAATAGCGTCGACTACATGGGAGCCATGATGTCACTAGAGTAACAATAGACGAGTGTCTCTTTCCTGCTCCTTACTTGGTTTGGGTAATTTTACACTCCAGCAACTCCAGCCGAACTTGTTATTTGAGGCAATTACATTTTCCAGTCTCAATGGTTAGCCCTCGTCCTCAAAGCCTTTTCTCTCGTAGAAGTGTAAAAGTGTTTTTCTTGTAGAAGTGGAAAATATAACTAACCTGACATATCTATTGCTTGTTTGCAAGTTTTTCTCTAGCAAGTATTGTTTGAAAAACATAACATTTCAATAATATTTTCACTTATCTAATTCTGTAATACAGGGACTATGCTGTGGTGTACCATCATTGAGTCAGGACACTGACTTTTTCCCACAGATCTGTTAGTTTTAGCATGTGTAGTTAGGAACCTTTTTAAAACAGGTCAGCTCAAATGATTGTAAGCTCAGCCAGGGACAAAGTTTTCAACCAAATCACAGCGGTCGTGTCGACGTGTAGACATATTCTCCAGTACAATGCGTTTGTGTGTTTTATTCCTATAGATAAGAATCCACATTATATACTGAAGCATCCATCTTCCTCCATTTGCCTTCTAACTGAGAAAATCTCCTAATCTGTCTCTCTCACACTGATCTTTTCGCATGTGTCCTTAACCTGAAGCTTCTACCTGTCTTCACTGTTGGGTAAACAAGTGCTCCAGACACAATCACAGTAACAAATCCCCCCCCTCCATCGCTCACTATTTCTATTTCCCTCCCACACAGTCTCACCCGTTCTCTCTCTTTCAAAGCTTCACCGCAAGCGCTCACTTTCTTTCCTTTTTTCTCCCCACAAACCGCAAGTGCAGTGGCCTCATTTGTTTTTATCTTGTGGTTAACGACGTTTCACTTAGCCTGTGTTTGGGCGGGTTGGCAAACCTAAACTCGGGCCACAATTGTGCAGGAAATGATCAAATAGCTGGAGCCTTAGTTATTCAGATTTTCTTGCAAAGAAGCATCTTTCTTTTCAGTGCTCTCAGCTTAATTGGGCTTCCTCGTGTCAGAACTTTAGGGATGAATGGTTCCTGTGAGTTCATGACTGGTTATTGATTTTTTCAGATGATCAGTGGATAACACCAGCCGCTCATCACATATTATTATCAACTGCGTAATGGTGCATTTACAGTAGATGATGTTTTGTTGAGGCTTGTTTAATGGACTGATTGATACATTATTGAAAAAGCTGGACAAACACATGTCAGGTCTTCATTGAATACTCACTGGGGCTATGAGAGAGGAAAGACACCTGAAGACTCTGCAAACCTGGACAATCAGGATGTGTAGCAGAGTAGAACAAGACAGAAACCACATTTGGATGGATTTCTTAGATAAATGAGAAGTAAAATGTTCTCATTCTCAGAAAAGTAAAGGAGTAACGAGTCTATTTGTGACACCATTATCATGTCATGTCTCGGCAGGTGACCAGACGTCTAGTTTCACTTTAATTTCTATGTACAATGTACATAAAAGCCGTCATGGCTCATCTATTAGTGCTCTCTTCCCTCCTCAGCGTCAGACTCTGTCTGTTTTCCCCGTTTCCGTGTGTGCTGCAGAATTTCACAGACTCTGCCATCCCTCATTTCTCCACTAATCACTTTCCTTGAGTTTTCTGCCCTTGCCCATAATCTGATTAGTAACCGGCTTGTACCTCTGCCCTCTATTACTCATTAGCCCTGGCATATATACATGTAGTACCAAGGCAGCGTTACCTTTCTTCTGGTTCATTTACGTTGGTTATTTGCCTCAGTTTTCCAGATATTCCTGTCTGTTTCCTCTTTCCTGACAACCTGTATCTCTCTGAACAAAGATTTTCTTACAGGTATCTGTCATTTTTGGTAGAAATTGTTTTATCGGGGGGGCGGCCCCATGGATCTGATTATGGAGCAGTGTTTCTGATCGTTTCTGTCATTCTCACCCTCTACTACAGACAAGACGTATGATTTGTTTTGGAGTATTACTGCATTTTTTTCAGATTTACATTGTAAATTGTTGTTGCGGTCACGTGTGTAGACTGGCTTTTACAACATGAAATCCAATTTTTTCAGCAGCAGGAGTCAAACTCTAAGAAAAAGAGAGCGAAACATTGATGGAGCAGTCATATGCTCGATTGTATGATGCCAGTGCTTTGTTCAGTTTTGAAAACTGACCAACTCTGGTCTCACAACCTCTGCCTCTATTGTGTGACAATTGCTCCTTTTCAGCTGTGACGAATGATGTTAAGTCTGTGCCAGTCGGAGCTCGTAGATGAGGCAGTGCCGCTCTCACGTCCTGACTCGTCTGCTGCTACATCAACAGGAGATGACTCTTCCTCCACCTCCTCTCGCCTCGCCTGCACCTCGTAACCTTCATCCTCTTTCTTTTTGAAAAAGCTTCTTATATCCATAGCCTTCAAGTCTTGCCTTAGTGAATCAGTCAGCTAGCACCAGATCTGCTGCTTGAATGACACACAGGAGACGCAAAAAGTTCTTGTGTTTTTGATCAACAATATCAAATTATTTTTGAGGGCTTTAATGCATGATTGAACTGACAGATGAATAGGTTAGGGCTGTTTTTTTTATTATTCCTGTTTTTCCGGGGCTATTAATAAAACATTCAGGGCTGCAGCCTTGGACGTCAAGCCTAACAACGCCACTAGTCCCCAGACTCAGAGTCTTAACCATCCTACTCATGGACGAGAGGCTCATGACAGAGTGGGATGGAAACATTAATGGTCTCCTCCTCAGTTGGGGTGTCTCTTTAGCTAACAGTATCAGTTAGCTATAGACTCATCTCAACAAGTTAGCAATGTCAGACAAGGGGGATACAGTTGGTGGGTGTAGTTGGGTACACCAAAAATCTAATTGAGTAAATAGCACCACAGGCAAGAGGAAAAATGTTTTTTGATTTAGGGTGAACTGTCCCTTTAATCTTGACTCTTTATTCTGCATCACTGTCCCATGTTTTTGGCTGGGCCACAGCAGGGTAGGACCAGCCTTTCAAACTTAAAACTTTGATGACGTTGCACCATTGGTCAGCTGAGTGTTGGAATTTCTCCACTGGCTGCTGCTCTTTCAAAATGAAAAGGCGCAGACAGTCCCCACTTCGGTCCTTGACATTCATGGCCCAGCCATACACCAGGTTTTGACCTACTCTTGTTTTTTAATTCTCGGACTTCTTGGTCAGTGTTGTACCTTATCATGCCTTCGAATAAAGCCCGCACTTTCACTGAAGACTTCTATCTTTCAGTGGGCTGAAGCACAGTTTATCTAAGGAGTGAACAGGGGGTTGAATGATGTGTAGAAAAAGCAGTGACAAGACAGCCATGGATTTTAAGAATATATGGAAGACGCTTAGCTGGTGACTTATTATTTGCTGCATTCACAGATAAGACAGTAAATCTCACCAGGCCAAACTTACTCCCTCTCTCTTTTTCTGTTCATCTATCTTTCTCAGAGGCAGTCTTCCAACATTTCTCTCTGCCTCTAGCATCTCTCTTTGTCTTCTTCTCTTTTGCTGAATAATGACTGTGCATCACAATGGCTTCATTTCAGGAAATTGCCATAGTCATTATCTCTTTAACCCCTCTCTCTGCGTTCTTCAGATTTTGATATGTAATGCAACATTGCAATACATCAATTGTTTGCTCTTTATCAACAGGCTAGCTAGATGCTCACAGGCTGAAATACAGCTCTGTCTTTGCTCAGTGTGAGTGAAATGTGGCGCTGGGTACCATAGGACCTGAATAATTCATTACTGCTCTGGCTCCGTCCATGTGTTTTAAATACTGACTATAGACCAGGAAGCTATGAATCATTCATCAGAGGCGATTAAAGTCTGCTGTTAATTAACCCTTATCCTTTCACGGTAGTATGGAGGGGGGTCAGTGACTGGTCCCTGGCCTGACCTCTCAGACCACCTGCTCACTCCCTCAGTCTCTCAATCCTGAATTCATCTGTTTTGCTGCAGTGCAAGGCAGTGTGTGACTGTCTTTTCTTGGATAGGAAGGGTTGATTCAACCGAGATATAAAGAATTTTTCCCATTCTGAATCACCAGAAAAGGTATTTTTTGTATGAGTGATGTGACTACAAAGAGTATACCATATTGTTCAATATAAAAGACACTCTGGAACCACATTTCCAGTGTACTGAGTATGTTAAATGTTAAATGTGTGTGTGTGTCTGTGAGTGTGTGAGTGTGTGTGTAATTGCCGTGACGAGACAAGATGTTGAGAACGCAGCGGTGCATGTCATCAGAGCGCTTGAACGCACCACGGATGGCCCACAGAGAGAAAGAATGAAGGAAAGACAGAAGGGGGTAGAGGGATGAGAGGAAGAGAGGAGAGACAGAAAAATGAATAAACAATGTTTAGTGTTTCAACAACAGAGAACTTCACAGATATCCGAGGGAGCAGTTGTGATACTACAGTATACAATTTTCAAGAAAGTCAGGCATTTCATCCAAGACGTGTGTGTGTATGTGTGAGGACTGAGATCAGATTAGTTTCTTTACGCCCCGTTCAAAATATCACTCACTGAGTAATAAAGCAATAGATGTTTCAAACTGTGTGTGCGGGTGTGTGTATTTGTGAAATATGTGTACAGATACTGGAATCTGTATTCAGATTCAGATGGATGCATTGTTCTCTGGAAGGAGCGTTTCCTCTTCTTATTTTTTCTGTCTGCCACAGTTTCTGAATATATGTATAATATTCCCTGCTGAAATGAACCAGTGAAGGCAAGACTGTGAGAAGATGCAGAGGAAGTTTCTAAAATACGACAAAGCTGTTCCTCTTCTTTTATGAATTATTAGCAGGCAGTTTACTGATGCTGCTCATACATAAAGAAGGTTTAGTTGATATCAAGACAGAATGCTGCATTCTGCAACAAGACTAATACTCTATTCCAACTACATACTATCAGCAGACACAGAATGCGATATGTACTGCATACTGCTTTTCTTAAGATTCTGCAGTATACAACCGTTAAATCAAGACAAATTATAAATGTCCACTTTAATGGCTTTCCAAGAGATGAACATTGACCTGGGAGAAGGTTAAGGCCTATCTGACGATTGGAAGGAACCAAATTCACCGGCATTTTGTTGTATTACTTCACTGCAAATGTACTGTGAGTTGGAGGTAGTTCTCCTAGTGTTTTGTTGTTTTGGAAGCAAATAATTGTTGAAACATTTCACTCAAAGAAACAAATGTCAACCTCATTTTAGTGCTAGAGGAAACGTCAGACAAAGTGAAAAATCTGGAATTTTCTTCTCAGGACTGTGTCTGTACAGAATTAATGGCAATCCGTCTAATAGGTGTAGAGATATTTAAGTCTGAACCAAAGCAGTGGACTGACAGACCGACATTGCCATCAGTGGTGTTGCTAGGGTCTCTTGGTGCTCCAAGCAAGAAATCCCTGGGGCCCCCACCCCACCCGTGCACAAGGCAAAAATTTGGTTTTTGCACACATAAATGTACAATTTCCGGGACATTTGAGATGAATACTGAAAGAATAGATTAGTGGTTCTCAAAGTGAGGTCCAGGGACCAACAGAGGTCCCTGAAAGCCCAGGCCTATCAATAATCGTTGTTGTAAATAAGTGGCTGGGGCCCCCCTAGTGGCCAGGGGCTCCAAGCAACTGCCTGGTTTGCCTGTCCGCAAGCCCCGTCCCTGATTGCCATCCCTTAGAGCCACTAGTACGTCTAAAAAATCAATGGTTTGTCCATTTAACGCCTCCATAGCAATGTGTGACACTTGTTCTTCCCATTCTGCCCAGCAAGTAGCAGTCAAGTATACAACACTCTGCAATGAAGAAGAATCTTCAGGAGAAATGAATAAACACTAACAGGGTCGTAATGGCGCCTAATGCACTGCTTGTCTTACCCCTTTTTTACTCACCAGACACTCCCTTCAGCTCATTTTGCAGAGGATTCATCTTTGAGAACGAAAGGAGGGAGTAATGTCTGAAGAGGGAGGGGGGGGGGGGGATGAGGCCTCTGTGGACCCCGTTGATTTCTGTCAAGTGAGCAGCATTTTAATTCCATGTGCCAAGGCCAGCAGACTGCAGATGGACATGCACACACAAGTACACTCTCAAATCTGTATGTGCACATTCCTTCTGTCTCTCTGTACACTGTGTCTGTCTTACGCTCTTAATACACTCACAAACTCCACCTCCTCTACGGCCAGAGCTGTTAACCTATAACCTGTCCAGGTTTTCCAACTCTGTTCACCACAATGTCCTCTTTGCAAAGGCAAACTGTAGGTAGGTTGGCGATTGTATGGGCAGTATATCGTTGAGAGGGCTTGGGACTGATGGAGCGTGTGTGTCTGTGTGTGTGTGTGTGTGTTGGTGGGGGAGTGACAGGCAGTGACGGTGGGTACACAGCGTAACCTTTAGAGTGGAGCCACAGGAGCATGACGGCCAGACTCCAAGGTAACAGAGAGAGAGACAGCGAGAGGTGTGTGGGGTTGTTCGGAGGAGAAGGAGAAAGTCGACAGGTAAAGGAGCTAGAAACTTCGATGCATTTGTGTCATCTGCTCCTCTGTCTGTTTGCTTTGCCGTGCCCCACTGCAGAACTGCTGGCAGCCAAGAGGTTGCATTAAAAACAAAAGTCTGACGATTTGGAAAACATGCTTTCTGTCTGCGACCGAGATGACACACATTTCATGTTTGTGTGTTACAGAGAAATTTGGATTTTTTTCAAACCGTGACATGTCAAGTGGCTATCTTCTAAAGTCTGGTTAGTATGAAAACCCATCCGCTCTTGCATTAGAGCGGGATCTCTTTACAGCCAGCGTGGGCAAGAGGAATGATTACAGTGAACTGTAACTCTACATAAACATGGCAAATGAGTAGCCTATTCTATCAAGACAGACTTGGAAAAATCCAATGCTGGAGTCTGGATGTGTTTAACTCATATACACTGGAGGCAGCTAGCTTGGCTTCTTGATGATTAACAGTACTTAAGTGCAGAGTCTCCTGTTGTGGCACAGGTTTAAGTTATAATGCACTGCAGCGTCTCTAGGCCCATCTGTTATTGACCAAAAATAATTACACACCACTTAAAACACCCTAAAACTACACTTTTTCTTACACGGGTTAACTAAATGACAGACAGACTGTTAATTACTGAGCTTTAGAGATGTTGGGAGGCATATTTTTGAAGTTTGGAGAGAGCCATTCTAGCTCTTTCCCCCTGCCTCCAATCTAGCTTTATGCTTGGTAGGCTAACCACGTCCTGACTCCCAGTTTGCACTTAGCGCGCATGAGATTAATATCAATCTTCTCATCTCATTCTTGGAAGCTAAGAGTTAGCATGAAAACAGTAGTTTATATATATATATAAAGAGAGAGAGAGAGAGAGAGAGAGCAACAGAAAGAAAGGGAAAGTATGTTGGCTCTTATGCATCAGCAGGATCTACACTGTTAAAGACTGCAAGTTTTAAAAGATATGAGTGAATTTATTCTATATCACCATGACTTAATTACTCTGAGAGACATAATCATTCCTCTTGTCCAGCGGCACTGATGCTAATTAGTTTCTCTGTACACAACTCGCACACCCGCACCCGAACACGTACATTCGAGCACACACCCTCTACATATGTAATGACACGGTGCCTATTTACACACGATACGGCTGAGTGTCTCCCTGCAACATTTTTCTCATTAGGATCTCTGTCCCATCAGTCGAGCCTTGGTGAATAATTTATAGATATTGGAGAGAAGGATGTGTGCATCCAGCCGAAGTCCCTGGTGTGAGTTTTTAAGCTTCCACAAGTCACAGGGGTCTTTCTGCCAATACTGTCGGCCAGCTAAGATCTCCTGTTCATTCACATTGACAGGCCGTGCATACACACACACACACACACACACACACACACACACACACACACACACTGTAGTTTTTACATAATGGCACACACACTGAGGTACACACATTCATGGACATGTCCACGTGGATGAGTGCACACTCACAAGCATGTACACACATATTTACATTTTTATACCAAACCTGTTTCCTATAGAAATTACATTGATATACTTCTATTTTTTTTTCCAAATGCCTTTTGAGAAAAACACAATTGCCTGGATTATGTTTTTTCAATAAAGGAAGTGTTACTTTTTGTACACTGTGGTTTATGTTACACATCAGTAAAGGTGACATGTGCTTTTTGTGCCTGAAGTCACTTTTAAGATTTTTTCAAAGGCTAACCAGTCTTTCCCGAACCGCAACCAAGTGCCCTGAGCGCTTAAACCCAACCATAAAAAACATGAATCATGCACAAATTAAATATGTTCTCAGTAAACATTTAGCAGATACCGTCTGTAGGAACATTTTCTCATTATGCTGATAACGGCATCATGTCTGTCCCTAAAGGACTTTGCTGTAGCAAATTAGTAATACATACATTTCCAGGAGACAGGGTCGTTTCATACACATTCATTAGTCACTCACAAAGTTATATATTCACACAGCAGTTTGTACAAGACACCTTATGTAAATGCTCAGCTGTGATTGTATAGATATAGATCAGTAGATAAATAGAGTACTTTATTGATTGTATTGAAGAGAAATTGCAGCAGCAATTCACATATCACAAAACACACATAACTTACACTAAGCTGACCTTAGTTTTGGTCAGTCAGTTTGGCCAATTATGAAAACTGTAATAAAACCTGTAATATTTGACATTCCTTACCTTACAAATGATTATGTAATATCAGAGGGATCTGCCGTCATGAAGGCATGCATAGGCTAATTGGCACATTAACCATGGCCATACAAATGCAAACGTTTAAACACATTCACATACAGTACAGGTTCATATGCTCCTACCCCACGTGCATATACACACATACAGACACACACACACACACACACACTGCCTGGACCTCGGCCTGTGACTATGACAAGCCCTGCTGTCTGCCTCGCTCCTCTCCCAGGCTTTGGAAGAGGATGGGGAGGAATGCTAAAGAAACCAGGAGAAGCCAAGCATACAGTTCCACAGTCGGGGTGGAGGGAGACAGAGGCTTGAAGTGAGGGAGGAGGGGGTTGGATGCTGCTCACCGCACCACACAGCTCTCTTTCTCTCTTTCCCTTCCTTTCCTAGCCTTCCTCTCAGTCTGCAGAGACCCCACGTGTGTCAGCCAAGCAGTGGAGCATCCCTTCTGTCTATTTTACCTATTTTTGTTGTTCCTCCTGCTGTCTCTCGCTCACCCCCCGTTTTCCTGTTTTCTCTTTTTCTAACTTTATGTTTTATTTTATCCCTTTTAAGCTTTTTTTTTTGTTAAGGGCGGCGCAGGGGAAGACTTAGAGAGCAAGGAAAAGTGTAGAGTTTAAAGTAGAGGCAGAAATGGAGACGTACGAGAGCACAAGTGAACTTATAAGAATGAGTGGTGACAGATGTGGCAGATTCCAGGAGACTGAGTCTGTGTGTTTACATCCACAAAAAAAAAGCTATTATTCAAGACCATGATTGAATTGGTTGTAATTGTTTTAAAGTCATTATCGGACTAACTAAAGAAAGAAATAACAACATTGTAAAGACAGAAAGACGGAGTGGCCCTAAAGAGGCATCTCTAGTCAGTGTATGTGTCGATTTGTCTCCTGTTAAACTTCTCCACAGCAGGTGTCAGCTGAAGAAGGAGGCTTGGAGGCGGGGACATGGAGGAAGAAGGCAATTACTGTTGTGGAGCGTTTTGTTTTGTTTGTGGAAGCAGCATTGTGTGGCCTGCTGCTAATGAGGCCCAGCGAGCTTGTTAATAATGAATTGGGAAAAAGGTGACGCAGGGACTCTGTGTGTGTGTGTGTGTGTGTGTGTGTGTGTGTGCGTGTGCGTGTGTGTGTGTGTGTGTTTGGTGTAGATGGTTGGTAGGGTCATCTCACCAGAGAGTGTTGACATTCTCTCTGATAGGCCTCCAGGCTGAATATGGTATCACAGCACTGTTTGATATTGATCCAGACACACACACACACACACACACACACACACACACACACACACACACACAATTTTCTCAGTTTCTACTACTCCTTTTTTCCCAGACTCAACCCTGCAGCGTTTTATCTGCTCATGTCAACTGTGTTTGGATTTACCTTTTTATTGACATCCTTTTCAAAAATGTCCTTTTTTAACGAACAACATGTTACAAATATCCCTGAACTTTCACCCGTTTTAATGAAAGTCCTGGTGGCAGCCCCTTTGACTCCTGAACCGTGTTGAATAGACACAGATCTGAAATGGCAAGTGGTTTCAGTTAGTATGGTGGGCGTGATCTCAACCTCCAGCATTATTTGGGGCAATGGAAAATAAATCTTTAGATTTGAACATTGGATTTGTTGCAGTTGTGGAGAAGACATCCAATGAGCCCGTGCTCTATGCTCAGTTGATTAAAAGGTAGATGGGATTTCCTCATTGGACTGGGAATGAGACATGTTTTCCTTTCATTTAATTATTGACTGGGTCTCTCACTTCTGTATGTTGCAACTTCATTGTCTGATTTCATTTATATGCTTGCTGGGGACATGACTCGACGGTCGGTCAGTCGCCCACTTTAGTGCAGAGGGAAATATCCCAACAACCATTGGATGGATTGCCATGAAGTTTTGAACAGACACAATTCATCTTTCTACCTCTGATGATCCCCGGACTTTTCCTCTATTACCACTGTAAAACTATTGGCATTTCCATCCGCTACTACTTTGTCTTTCTTGCTAATTAGGAAATGTTTAGCATGCTAACACGCTAAACTAATTTGGTGAGTAGAATAAATGTTAGGCTTTACATCAGCATGTTAGCATTCTTGTATATTGTGTATATCGTGTATTGGGATTCGTATACATACACATACATATATTGCTTGTAGCCCCATATAGAGTTTAAGATCACAGGGAAATCTTCACTGTGCTCCTCTGCAATTTAACTCATTCTTCCAGACGGTATTTTAACCATCAGGAGATTACAGGATGTGGTCTGTAATCGACGTTCAGCAGGACATCCATAAGAGCGAGCCAAAAGCCTCTCCAGAGGGAGTGCAGAGGGAGAGATGTGAGGCAAAGATAGTACATGAGGTGAATCTGAGTCAAAAATTCTACTCTTTCTCTGTCTTCTTAAATCTTAATACAAAGACATGATGCAGATATTGATATCATTCAGTGGGACTAACACTTCCAAAGGATTTCATCATCTCTGATGTCGATCGTGAAAAAAGTTTTGCCTCTTACCTCCCTCCCTGATATTTGCTGTTGATCCGTGTGTACTTGTGTCTCTCAAATTGTATGACATAGTCTGAATGTTGTGCTGATAACGCTCCTCTTAACAAAATGCTCACTTTTTGTCATATTTTTTTCACGTTGTGTCACGTTTCCCACATGGCATGAGCTGATTCTGAGAATCTTCTACTTCTTGTCATCTTATGAAATTCAAGAGCACAAATCCTTCACAGTTCTTTGACTTTAGCATTGTCATTTTGAGCTTATTAGCATGCTGAGGTTAGCTATAGTAGGGCCTTCACAGTGCCGCTAGCATGGCTGTAGACTTACATCCATTTAAACCTGGTTTTAAAGTGGGATCTGGATCTGGATCTGTATCTAGCCTTTCCATTTACACCTGGCATTTTTAATGCATTCTTGTGATCCTCATTGAGATCAGATCTCTGTCCTCCAGACCAAAACCTGCAAGTGAGGAATTTGCAGTGGTTGCAAATCAACTCCAGACTCCCTTCAATAATCACAAAGTTTTGTGAGTGGCTAAGTTAGGGGAAACTTTCTAAACTTTGTGAAACTGTCTGCAACAAATTCTTAATCAGCTGTTCCCACTTGTTAATTTGGCAAATGTAAAACATTAAGTTATTCCTTTCTTTGTATAAAGAATACTGTGTCTACTTGCCGGTGTGATGCAGAAGTAGTGTGTAGGCTACTGTGATAGACAAATAATATGCCTTGTTAAAAGCAGTTCAGCTGCACAGGTGAGAGTCATTTCTTGCTGTATATCATTAATTCTCCACCCATAGTTTCATTTTTCCCATAGTTCTGTTTAATAATGCATCTTTTGGTGCTTTCATGGCACAGAATAGATGTATAATCATTAATTAGATGTGTGTCTCTTTCAGCATGGCTTGCTCTTTCTCTAAATTTGAAGAACGGCATATATTTTATTTAGCCAAAAACAAATATCTGTAACAACGTTATATTGTTTACAGATGCCAGCACGTTCTATGGATTGCGTTTACACTTACAGAGGAAAATCAATACTTAAATGCTGTTTTTTTTTACCTGTTTGTTACTGACCTCTAATCGTGTCCTCTGTTAGCAGTGGCAGTGTTGTTCGTCAATTCTGGGTTACTGTCAAGAGCAGAGGGATTTGGGCTGGATCTGATGTGAGAGCTGACCACCATGATAACAACACTCACTGTTACACACTCACCTGTGCTGCACTGAGTGTTACAGTCACCTCTTCCTGTGGGTGGCCGTGTGTGTGTGTGTGTGTGTGCGTGTGTGTGTGTGTGCGTGTGTGTGTGTGTGTGTGTGTGTGTGTGTGTGTGTGTGTGTGTGTGTGTGTGTGTGAGTGTGTGTGTTTTGGCTGAGTGGGTGCGTCTGTGTTGACTACCAGGGGGGAGAGAGAAAGAGAGAGAGAATTATTACTCCCCTCACTTTGGTGTCCAAACGAAGCCCCTTAGATTCCTCCAGACTAACACCTCCCCGAGGAGAGAGGATCAGACAGTCTGCAAGAGGAATGATTCTGTGTGTGTGTGTGTGTGTGTGTGTGTGTGTGTGTGTGTGTGTGTGTGTATCCCCGTATGTGTGACCAGCAGCCATGTTGGGTTAACATGGACCAAAGGACCAAAGCTTGGCTACCTCTCCTCCATTACGTTTCCTCGCCTCTCTTTGCACTTCAGCTCCTCTTTGTCACTCTCCATCTTCATTATGAATACAGCCTGATCCTTCCATTTCTCTTTTTAGTCTTTCAGCGTATCGTCCGACTGTTAATAGCCTCTGTCAACACCAGCGGTCTTTTCTCTGACTGTCTGTCTGGCCCCCCATCCTCCCCCCTTATCTTTAAAAGGTGAACACTTTCAGCATCCTGCTTTTGTCTATGTAGCTGTCTGTTTTTGACACTTTCTCCCGCTGCATTATAAACCCTTTCTCCTCTCTCGTCTCCCTTCCTCTCACCTCCACAGAGACGGGGACCAAAATATACAGTCTTATTTTAAAAAGCACACTTGTATGCCTCCCTCTAGCCATTTAGCTTTTCTTTCGTCCCATGTCTCCTTTCATTTCTCTCCCTTTCTTTTACTCGTTTGTATCCAGCTGGCGAGAGCTGGGACGTGAGGCGCATTCTCCTCCTAACTTATTACTTAATGTATTTGTCTCTTCTTATCATCCTCTTCCCCCGTCTCCATCTTCTGCCCATCAGACTAATGGGCAGACAGATATTTTAGAGGCATTTAAGTCTGATCATTCTTATGCCGTGCTCTACATTCATGCATCTCTATAGCTGTGACTGTCTGCTGTCAAATGAGGAGGTTGCTTGTCAACCAACTTACATGTAGTAAGCCAGGGGGCTTCTTATTTTCTCTCTCTCTCTCTCTCTCTCTCTCTCTCTCTGTCTGTACCTCTCTCACCCTCTGACTAGCCTGTCCCTCCAGGGTGTGGCAGAGGAGAACCCAGTGGACCATGGCAGACCTTGTCTATATCCATCCCCCTCTCAACCCGTCCCTCTCCGATGACACGGGCGGCCCTCTGGTACCATGACTGACCCCCTCAGTCAGCTCTCATCAGCTGCATTGACAGCTGTCAATCAAGTGTCTGGGCTGCGTTGTGACAGGGGAAAGCATTGATAGACAGTTGCTAAGTTTGCGTGTTAATACACATCATCAGTACGCTTAGCATTCTTAAACATCAGAGCCACTCAAATGAAAATCTGTAGTTGATTAAAAAGAATAATATTGGGGCTCATTACTGGGGCTTGTTGATATTCAGCCTCTTTAAAAATTCTGTAAAAACTATCGAAATATTGATTATTTTCATTAGTTACACATGTGAAGTATAAAAACGATCTGATGTAAAATATCTGCTTAATGTAGCTGAATTAGGCTCATTTGATTAACGTCCTAATGACTGAACAGTCATTAAAGGCAGTCAGGTGAGATTCAGCTCAGCAGCCCGTTTCATTTATACATGCCTCCTGTTGTTTTATCGAGTAAGACAAACATTTCCAGGCATTCGAATGTTTTATAGCCGGTGGCAAAAGAGCAAAGCAGTGAGGATATCTCAGCTCGCCTCCCTTTGTTGTGTGGGAACAGACACATCCATTGTTTATCTGCATTATTATTCTCCATCGCCACCAAACTGCTAATGACATAGCATTCAGATCAAACCCCTCTGTTTATGGCAGCCAGGTTGGAACTCACACCATATTCTGCAACTGTGCAGACAAAGTAATGGCTGAACTGTGTGACCCTGTCGTGTAAGGCAAGGAAAAAAATCCCAACCTAATACAAGAGACTCAGCTTTGAAAAAATGCAGTTTGGGTTTAGCATTAAAACTACACTTAACTTAACAGTATATCTTGCTGTAAATTACAGCAGTGTAAAAGATGCCGTTGAACTAAGGTGAAATGCAGTGGTGGAAGAAGCATTTTACTTGAAATCGTCATCAAAAGTAAAGACTTTTGCTTCTTATAAAAATATTTGTAGAATATTAGAACCTATTAATTAACACACAAGCAGCATTGCAGTGTTGTCAAGACGAAGCGAATTTTAACAACTTCACATACTGTTGTGTAGTTTAATCTATAGCAACACACATTTTGTTTCACAAACTGATTATATGTTTTCTTCGTAAAATCTTTATTTGAAAAGTAACAAATTACTATAACTGTGACATTAATATTGTGGAGTAAAAGTAATTTCCCTATAATTGCAGTGGTGAGGAACTATAAAGTATCATAACATGCAAATACTCAAGTAAAGTATTAAGTAGCTGTACTTAAGTACAGTATTTGAATAAATGTACTTAGTTACATCCCATGTCATTTCATGTCTGAATTCCTGTCTAAATCTAAAAATGTTTTACAACATCTAAACTCTTAGGTTTCAGGGAGCTTTAAGCCATGGCTTCAAAATTGTATTAAATCTGACTCAACTGGCTGTTATAGTAAAATGATGTCCTAATAAATTAAATCTTGTCTGATCAAAGATACAGTACTGTTAGCGTGCGTACATGCTGACACACACCTGTCACCCTTTAGTTACTGTCCACACGATCCTCGTATCAAACCTGTAGCTTCAGGGCAGCTGCCGTGGTTTAAGATGCAAACATGTGATGGGAAAGTTCCCAGTTTGCTTCCCTCCCCTCCTTTGACAGCTGCTGTTGAGCGCACTTGAACCAAAACACCAAAACCCAGCAGCACAAACATTCTGTTCGCACTGGGAACCACCGAAATCTGAGGGGAACTGCAGAGGTGTGCTTCACATTCAGTAGTTAAGTTTAGTTATTTGTACAAATAAGAAAAGACAAAAAGTGTAATGCATTAAAGGAAAAGATTATGGTGGTGAGATTAAAAAAGGTCCATAAAGAGAGCTCAGCAAAAAAGGAAAAAAATTGAAATTGATCACATTTATCCCTAGATACAAAAAATGTTTAATATTGTCATGTGTTAACGTTACTCCCTCAAAAACCAAACAATAGTTCTTGGTTCAATTCAGCTGGCTTAACAATTCCTAATTATATGTAATAAAAATCTTATTATCTGAAGACAGTACAATTAAGACTGTGATTTATATGACTACAAATTAACATATCAATAAGCCTTATAGGAAATGTCTCATTAATTAGTCATCCCTTAATTGGCCCTGAATGCCATTAGTGCACTGTGTGTGTGTGTGTGTTAACCATGTGTTCATTAATAACATAACTGTGCGACCTGGATCTGCATGGCCAAGCTAAGATTAGTTTAACTGTTGTTGTCACGTCAGCTGTTGCACAGCACTGTGTGTTGAGTGTGTGTTGAGTGTGTGATATGACACCCATGCCAATGCTGATGCACAGGCTGGTTCTGCTTTTGAGCAATGGCGCCTGGCATTGGGGAGGGGGGGTCTCGAGGTGAGCTGGGGGGTAAGCTGGGGGGGGGGGGGTCTGAACCTCCCACTGGTGCTGATGAAGACGAATGAGCTAACAAGACATGACGGAATTGCTTTTGCAAAGAGGGGGGCTGAATGCTGTATTGTGATATTGTGTTGAGGGCGGCTAAAGGAGCAGGTTGATTTATTGTTCCAGCAGCAGATAGCCGTTTTACCTCTCCTCCCTCCCTACTTATTCGCAGAGACCCTTCGGTCTTTAATTACAGCCCCCAGCCTCTTCCATTCTCTCATCCATGTCCTTATTAGAAGAGTCATACCACACATCATACATCCATGCTGGCAGAGGACAACAGTATATGTGAGACAGAGCCTGAGGGGGGAGGACTGGTGTCCAAAATGTCACGGCCATGTTGATTTTGCATTCCATTACCACCTTATTGTCAGGAATACATGGAAGAAATACATAAATTGAGGAGAGTAATGAAGCCAGGGAACTGAAGGTCAGAGGAAGAGCTCGAGAAAAAAACAGGGAATGGATGAAAAGGAGGCGAGAAGGAAAATGGGCCGATTAAGATATGTACATAATGGGAAAGAGGGATAGGGGATGACAAATAGAGAAATAGGGCAATCCTTAGAGAGAGGAGGGTTAAAGGCATGTTAAATGGTGTGGGAGGCCTGAGAGTAAGGTGGAGCCTGGTGATCCAACCTGATGAATTCATAAAAGGCCTTTGGAAGAAAGAGGAGGAAAACCAAACAAAGAGAAAATGCAGAATGGAAAATGGGAAAAGTTTGGGTATTATCGGTGCAAAAACGCTGGACCAGCAGCATCTTATTGCCTTGCGGGCCAATTACAGATTAATCTGTTTGTTCTAAAATGAATATGGATACTCTGAGTACATAACAAAAGACTCCCCTGCACCAATAAGTGGACAAATAGCTGTGCAGGTCTACATTAGTGATTCTCTGCAGTGAAAAAGGCGAGAGAGGGGGAGAGGTAAGACTGGGGGGCCGGCTCACCCCACACAATTTATCACTGCATTGCCATTCTCTCTCTGAAATATCAGCCTATTAAAACATTCATTGAGATGATTAAACTGCAATAAAATCTAACAAAATTTGCACTGACACTTTCAGTGCATGATTTATTAGGCCAAGACTTTGCATGTGCTTCTCCAAGCCCAATAAACACAGCCGTGAGAAAGATCAGATGCTGCTGCCACCTGTTGGCTGACTGAGTTCAGACACGTTTTTCAGCACAAATACTGACACTAAAAGACTCTTTGCTGCAAGTTCTGTTCTGTTTCAATCTTGTGAGAGTAATGCCAAGTCAGAAAAGACTTCAACTTAATTATTGACCCTGTAATATCAATATTTACTTTATATTTTAATTTGAGATTATCAGCCAAAACCTGCTTATAAACATTACAATTTATCAAATATCAAACTTACAACATATTCTCTCTTTTTTTGTTGAATTGACTCATTGATTAATGTAATAATTCAGCTCTAAAACAAATGTCCTAAACTGAATTCAGGTGCCAGGACGCCCCAGTGCGTTCATTCTGTTTCACTGCTTGTTAAAGTGGCCAAGATCATCACAACTATCTTCACACAGCTTCAGTATGTGATTCTAAATTCCAGTATGTGGAAAAAAACATAAACACTTGGCAAGTAAGTTATCATCACTTGATAATACTTGCAGCAGATTGTTTTGTAGCTTAAAAGAGAAAGACAGAAGAGTAGAGGGCATTAGAGAAAGGTTTTGTAACGTTAAATATGCAGCGTCATATTTCTAATGGCCAAGCAGTGTTTTAATGTAAATTTGAATTACATGTATGTAATCACTGAGAACTGTGTTGGCATACCATGTGTCATTATCTACTGCAACGATCCCATTCTCTTTTGCACATCATGATCTCATTACTTATTACACATTTCACATGACTGGAGATGGTGAAGGTTAAGACTGTAACAATATCCAGTCCACATCTCACCACATTAGCTGAGGTGGAAGTGTTTTGTGTTGAACGGATGTTGTATTGATCCATATGGTTTATTACAGGCTGTGCGAGTGTTAATACTGTCTGGGAAGACAGGAGGGGGGGATTACCTGGAAATGGTGCTATTGATCGGGGTTTGCCTCAAGAGAGGGTTACACATCGCTTGACCCATCGGGGGGTGCACAGTGTTGGAAGGATGGCGCACAAAGAGCCAGTAAACTAACACCTCCTGAGATGTGTGTTTATGACTAGCTGCTTTTGTCCACAGTGATGTTTCTACTTTAGAGGTCATTTTGCTGCTGGGGAAGCACGGTGGAAGCAGTGGTGTCAGGACCTTCACAGATGACAGGAGCTGATGAATCTCACTGATAACAAATCCTTTCATTTAAAGCCCTTTAAACTATCATAATATATGTGCTTGTTTGGGTTTATGTATGTGTGCTCTTGTATTGGACCAGTCGTAGACAGAGCGGTTAGAGGATTAGAATTGGGTTTAATTTTAGTGCTGGGTTGGGGCATACTGTTATAATGGTTAAGATTAAGGATTCAGGCATGCATTATGTCAATGAGAGCCCTCACAAATAGATAAAGTATAAGCGTGTGTACGTGTGTGTGTGTCCTCACATTGTTTGGCTGCCTGTGTTTCACTACTGTAATCTCAACCTGCTCTGGCATGAACATTGCTCCTGTGTCACAGCCACATTGCTACATAGCTCGCTGTCTGCTGAGTGGCTGCGATGTCAGTCAGCAGTGATTTTAAAAAAACTCTGACCCAATATCACCCCACACAGCTATACTGTCATGTATAGTGTACATGAAGACATACAGTATTGGAGTTTACCGCATTTTCCAACAAAATCTGTCAATTTAATATTACTTCATTAGACTTCTCTGCGTCATATGTTAATGAACTTTCATAGGAAGTCTTAATATGTCATACTGTGGTGTATAAGGGAAAAATACACAGACCACCAAATATAAACTAACTTTACACAAATACAACTGCTATGAAGCTGATAATATAAGGTTTTAAAACCAGCAAAGTCTTGATTCATGCTTGGGATTTTTAGGGTGGGTAGTTTGTTACGTGGTTGCATTATATTTAAAATAGCTAAGATAAAATCTAATCCATATACATTACAATATGTACATTATAATATCTTAGACTGTTGTGCATCTTCAGCAGCCAGGATGTGTGAACTACATATACATACTACATTATATGCAATAATATAACAAAGTATACAATGTTATACAACAGTATTTGTGCAGTATATATAATGTGCACACACTATACAGTAATAAAAGTGAACTATGAAGTATATGTAATGGAAATTAAAGAATACTATGATTTAATGGAATACATAAATATATAAAAGCACAAAAATAGTAATATAGTAGTGACATAGTTTTATTATATGGTGATACATAAATAAAATAATGTCAAATAAAATAATGTTAGACATGGTACTATTTAGCCAAAATCGTCAATATTTGAAGATGCTCCTTTTATTTTTCGTCAGCACGTCCCTCATTATACTGTGATTATTACGGACACTGGTGGGTCATGCTTTAACGATGAAGGTCATTAGTCCACAATGAAGTAGTGATATCAAAGCTATTAATACAGCTCAAAGGCAGAATGGAGGAGAGGTGCAGTGAGGATGTGGTACCCGGGCGTCCTCTCAGTCCAGTGGCTCCTCTCTGTCACACTGCTGGCCTGTCTGCTCTTCTGGCTCAGAAAGAAAGGTCAAGGTACGCATACTGCATGGATATTTGTGTGTTTATGATTCTATTCTGTCATTTCAGTCTGTATATTTATTATATTTGAGTGCTTCTGTGATAGAGGGAACAAATCGCATTTTCCTGAGCACTGCTTATGGAAACTTTTGATTTGTCTCTTTTTTTTTTTTTTTTTCTGGTAACTTCTCACATAAATTCACCAGCCTTTAAAAACACATGCGTGACTTGTATTGACATGTTTAGCTTTAGGGATGACTGTGCATTTTCACAGTAATGGTGGAACAAAAGGGGAGGGGTTCCTGTGTGATTTATAGATGTGACATCTTGTATCTATTTAAAGACAACACCAGCAAGCTGCCTGCAACAGACAGGCCTCCCACTCCCACACATCGGTTTGTTTTTCATCTTTAATTAGACGTCTCTATCAATAATTAGCAGACCCACATTGTGCTTTGATGATATGTAGTGGTGAACTTGGTTGATTTTAGCATTACAATATCTAAAATGACAGCAGATAAAGTAATCATTTCTGTATTGTGGGAACTTAGATTAAATCAGCTTCATTTGGAAGTGAACAAATAGCTTAATAGTCACAAAACCCTCCAGACACACACACGAGCCCATACCCACATTTAGATGTAGTTCTGTGCTGTATCTAATTACTCATCTGATTCATAATTCCAGACATGAATAGTGGCCTACCAAGATATAAAGTGTCTGTTTGTGGAAGAGGAGTCAATTAAAAAGGCAAAGTAACTGACAGTTGCGTCATGGGGCCTCTGGGGGTTGAACTTTCCTCCACACAGAAATTACTTCCACTAAGAAATTACAAGCAAGTACAAATTGGGTGAATTGTTTGCTTTGTGAGTGGGAGCCATCTATTTATAATACCCAGAGGTCTTGTTTATGTGCACCAGTTTTAGCTACATGTGAGAAATAAGATATCAGTCTTTATTGACCTGGACACATCTGACTTCCTAAATTCAGAGGAGACTTTTTTTAATAAATGAAGTTGTGCAAAATATATTTATGTGCCTTTTCTCAAGTGTTCCTAGTAACCAGGAACAGCTGCAACTCATAGAAAAAGACATGATAACAACAGATAGAGGCTGTTACATGGTGATCACAAATGCCGTCAATAGCGAGATGCAAGAGAAAATGCTGAGTAATAATGCTGGAGCCTGTTGTGTTTGTAGAAAAGGTCTGTCTTTTAAGTGAGGTGCTGCCTTGTAATCTTTAGTGAGATATGAGAGGTGTAATCATTTAATATGGACAGTACTACTGAGGCCTGATCGCACGTGTTATGGTTCTCCCTCCTCAGGTGGCGATGACCTCTCAGCATTTGAATGTGAGAGCAAGACGTCCTCGGGCCATGATCACATGGGAGATGCTGGTAGGATTAAAGGACTATCTCTCACTATCAGTTTGAATGTGTGGAGTGTCTCTCATAAAACAATAATAATAATATGGTACTGTAGATGAACTCCAAACAACCCTAACAGAACACAGTGATGCCAAAAAGCAAGTATCTATTACAAGCAAACAGATTTATGTCACCAAGATGTGAGTAATACATGTCAACACACATACACACACACATTTCACATAGACTACACAGACAATACATACAGTACACACATACACAAACCACCACCATTTGGCATCTCTGTTTGGAGAGTAACTGTATGCAATCAAGGTATGAAAAGTGCTTCTGTGTTTTAAAAACTGCATCTAAAGCATCCGAAAGCTAACAGCTAGAAGACAAAGGCCCCAAACTTTGTAAAGCTTATCAGCGAAACAGGGACAGATTAAAAACAGCAGTATTGATGCCCTGCAGTCTGTGACCAGAGTGTACCCATGAGTCTTGAATTGGGAAAAATTGTCCAGATGTTGGAATTTGATTTCCACATACTCATATTTGTGTATGTGATTAACTGTGATTAAATGCTATAAAACAATAACATATGAAAGGTTACAAAGAGGGTAGGAGATGAGGGGGCTTGAATACTTTTAATAGGCACTCTGTACGTGTGTGTGTGTGTGTGTGTGTGTGTGTGTGTGAGTGTGTGTGTGTGTGTGTGTGAGTGAGTGAGTGAGTGAGTGAGTGAGTGAGTGTGTGTGTGTGTGTGTGTGTGTGTGTGTGTGTGTGTGTGTGTGTGTGTGTCGGTGGGTGGGTGCACACACATCTAAATGTGTGCCTCAGTGCCTGCCAAGAGGATAGTTAAGCTGTGCACTTTTGCAACTGCTATTACTTTCCATAACAGGCAGGCTGAGTTAGAGCTGAGTGGTGCTCCACACAGCACAGCAGGGCGGCAAGGATTTTCACACTCAAGGCCTCTTTCCCTCAGCCATCTTCAGCTCCAGCACCATGGCACAAACGGCTCCCACTGACCCCACCAAGATGGGAGTGGGTCGGGCCATCGCCGTGCTGACCTCGGGAGGCGATGCCCAGGGTAAGTGGAGGGTATTCGAGGGTGGTATGTGAGCGTGGAGTGCCAAGACAGGGCATGTCTGCTGTTTGTTTGCCCCAGCAGGTGGTTGTGAGGATCTGGTGTGTGGGAAGTTATTACATAGGAACTCCACAGCAGTGTTTGATAACAAATGATGAAGTGTTTAAGATGTGAAGTGAATCAGAATCCTCCTATCTGCCTATGCTATTTAATAGTGATTGGTTGTCTTAGACAAGCACTGTAGCCTCCCTAGATCTCCACAGTTAGGTGTATATTTTGCTTTTTCTACATTACAACAGTTTCAAACCCTTTTTAAGTATTGGGTAGCTATATAGGTACTAGAATAACGCTGCTTTTTGATAAATAAAAATCTACTCCCCTTACCTCCTTTATATGTTAAATTTGACTGCTCAAACTTTTTCTTATCACTAATAATGATACTTTGATGACTTCTCTATTGCAACGCAGCTTATCTATCTGATCGAGCTAACATAGTGAAAAGGGCAACACAAATTCCTTTACCTAAAGCTGCTAGAACGACAGGGTGAGACAGACTTTCCCGTGACCTTTAACGTGATGAGGAGTATCTCCACTGCGACCTTTTGGAAGTGTGTCAGTGACCCCACACAACCCTGTGGCGTCAGCGGGTGAGACAGTGAGCTATCTGTCTGTTTGTTTTTCAACCCATCTCAACACAGAGATGCAAAGTGTGTAAATGCAAACTGCACAGCTTGCTAATCCTCACCCGTCTCCTTTTTCACTCTCCAGAGTACACCATCCTCATTACAGCCTTACCTTTTTAGTCATCTGAATATCCTTTAGTTTCTTATCTCTGTTCCTTCCTCCTCTCTTGCTAACAGTGTATCTGTTATGAGAGCTAATTTTAGAGGCATGACCTTTCTGTCGTGTTTGAAAAGTGGAGAGGTGGAGCGAGAGGGCCGCCCTAGTCTTCTTTTCTCTCCTCTCCTCTCCTCGTCTTTTTACGCTGTAAGTGGAGATGCTCTTGGAACTCTTGAAGCTAATCTATCCGCTCCTTGTCCTTTAAGCAACCCTGAGTGTTGTGAGTGCAGGCAGAGGTCCAGTTGCCTTTCCTCCGATACAAGCTTGCCACCATCACTGACAATTTAGGTGTCATTAGCAATGAAATTACAGTCAGATAAAATGGCACCATATTATTGTTTTATTATTATTATTATTTTTACCATTTGTTATTATCTCCGTTCATCTTAAGCTTGTGTTTTTGTTCTGGTGTTCAGCAGCTGCAGCAACAGGTTAATATAAAGACTGAAAAAAGAAATGCTAATACTATGAAAACACATCCATGCTCCATGTCATCAAGCAAATTGGAGGCTGGGAAGTATTATCAGCATATCCCACCATTAATTATTGTTGTATCATTCTAAAATCCTCTCCACGTGTGAGTGAGCAGCACAGGTTTCCTGTATAATTATAAGGGCTAACATGCACACACACACACACACACACACGCACGCACGCACGCACGCACGCACGCACGCACGCACGCACGCACGCACGCACGCACACACACACACACACACACACACTGTGCCTACAGGTATGAATGCAGCTGTGAGGGCCACAGTTCGAGTGGGACTTTACACTGGAGCCAAGGTGTTCTTCGTCCATGAGGTAAATACAACTTTTGAATTTTTGTAATCATTTAATCTGTACAATGTCAAAACAAAAACATAAACATTTAGGAAAAGTGCCCACCATTAATTCTTAATTAGGAATGCTCATATCTGAGATACCCCTTTTACGTGACTTGGCATGACTTAAATGATCAATTGATTACATGATGTGCTCATTTGCTAATAATTCCAGCAATATTCCATGGTCTAATTCACAAGATCAACCTTAGCTATAAATAATCAGCGAACCCCAACACACAACATGCCAGAGTCAAAATATGCCTCTATCATTAACCCTGAAGCTTTTCCCCAGCAATGACCCTTTTCAAGGAGGTGACATTGTGTTGCGTTATTGTTTGCTGACAGGGTTACCAGGGTCTGGTAGATGGAGGAGACCATATTCGCCCTGCTACGTGGGAGAGTGTGTCAATGATGCTACAGCTGGTGAGAACAAGCACGAGGATGCAAACGCATCTGCACATGTTTTTAACTTGTGATCAGCTGGTCACAGTAAGTGGGGTGACTGATCTGTGTAACTCTAGCAACTCTTTCGCATCTACAGTGCAGTTCTGTAGGTCAAATGGTGATTTAAATGCCAAGGTTCATGAAATAGCAAGACTAAAAGGACTTTAGACATGAGTGCTTGGGTTTCAGATAATCCTATCCCTTTTCCTTATCTGCCTCCTTCTGATTCTTGTTTGGTATTGCAACCCTTCCTCCCTCGCCTGACATCAGGGTGGGACTGTGATCGGTAGCGCTCGCTGTCAGGATTTCCGCACCAAGGAGGGACGCACCAAGGCCGCTTGCAACTTAGTCAAACTTGGCATCACCAACCTCTGTGTGATTGGAGGTGATGGCAGTCTGACGGGTGCCAACCAGTTCAGAACAGAGTGGCGTGAGCTGCTAGCAGACCTGGTCAAAGCTGGTGAGAGGCATGATCCCAGAATTCACAAAACCTCACATTAAATGTCTCTTTCACATATTTGATCTTCAGTACTGATGTTATGGTACAAGTTGTTTGATGTAGGCTACTGGAAATTGTCATATAAAAGCCGGTACTGAAATAGTGGCAGATTCTGAAATAACAGAGAGTTTCTGTTGTTCTGATGGAATTAGTGCTGTGGAAATGCATATTATACTGAATTGGTCAAAACAGCATGGAGGAAGTTTTGAGTTTGCATAACTTGGGAAAAGGGGAAATTAGAAATAAAGGTTGCCCCAAGGCCCCGGCCACTATGTGAACATTTAAAAGCCCCTCTAATGAAAACCAAGTTTTTAACTTTGTTAACATGTCCATGGGGCGCGTTTTTATATACTTCAAGACATATGAGGATCGAAATAAGCAGTCAACACCACAGCGTAGCATTTCCGCCTTGAAACTCAGTCTCAAAAACACAGATTCAGACAGCCAGGGTTTCATATGTCACATACCCCATCAACTGGAAGGGTGTGTGGGGCTTTCCATATCAGCCAAGCCAAAGGTTCATGTTACTTATTACTGTTACGTTTCTTTTAGAGAGCGATACATAATATACATTACCATTCTGATACACTGACTTGTCATCAACCCTGTACAATTCGCTCCTCTTCTTCTCCCTCTTCCTCATCAGAATCGGTTTCCAGTTCAAACATGTATGGCTGAATTGCTCCTATATTACCATTTGCCACTGTGTAGTGTACAGTAGAAAGAGGTTTGCATGTTTGATGAGCAGAATCGAAGGTGAGCAGGAATTTTCATGCTGCAGGCGAGCAGCGGAGACAGAGACACGGAGTATTTGTATATTCACAAATCTGTGCATGCTAAATGAAGGCAAAGGATGTAGAGTTACATCTAAGGCAGAAAAAATGCAGAAAAAACCCTCTAAATATATGAGCAGGGATTTTTTTACCTGGATCTGAGAGTGCTGTGATTTTAATCTGTGCTCAGGTCAGATCACAGCAAATGAGGCCAAGGGTTCCTCCCATCTCAATATCGTTGGTATGGTGGGTTCCATTGATAATGACTTCTGTGGCACTGATATGACCATTGGGACAGACTCTGCCCTGCATCGCATCATAGAGATAGTGGATGCCATCACCACCACAGCACAGAGGTATTTAACTATTCATGCATTTATGTGATGGACAGACCTGCCATGTAAGCCTCTTGACATGAAACATGTCATTCTGCAGTCACCAGAGGACCTTCATCCTGGAAGTAATGGGCAGGCACTGTGGGTGAGTACAGCCTGTGTGGTGTGTGTATATACAATATCTACAGGTACATAGCTGAATATAGACATAAAGAGTATTTTCTAAGGATGATATACTGCATACCCCTCCTAACTACATTCAAATCTCAAGTAAAGAACACACTCTTCAGGCAGGCTAGCAGCTCTGTGAGGCACAGTGGTGCATGTGCTAAATGCTAACATCAGCATGCTAACATGCTCACAATGACAGTTCTAATATGATGTTGGTTAGCAGGTTATAATGTCTACCCTGTTCCCATCTTTGTTTAGGACATAGATTGTAACTTTTACTAATTAGCACTAAACACAAAGTCTGGCAGAGGCTGATGAAAATGTCCTTAGCTTTGAAGGTTTTAGTTTTGGTATTATAAACCAAAATACTGCACAGGTATAAAAGTAACTGTGACCTGATGGTGGCGCTAAGAGTGAAGGGATCAATGTTTTTACAGTTTATGAGAATTTATTCTATGACAAAAGCCAATTGTATGGTATGAAACATGAGCTTTGTAGATTTACTTTCTGATAAACACACTCAACCCAGCTTAATACCGACAGTTACCTGGCTTTGGTGACGGCTCTGGCCTGTGGCGCTGACTGGGTGTTCATCCCAGAGATGCCCCCAGATGAGGGATGGGAGGATCACCTGTGCAGAAGACTGACAGATGTAAACCTCTCGTACTACAATGAGTAATTTGAATCTGGTTTGAAAAGAAAAAGCATCTTTGTTGATCTCAAAGGTTTTCTTTGCCCCCCTCAGCAAAGGCACCGTGGCTCCCGTTTGAATATCATCATTGTTGCAGAGGGAGCGATAGATCGCAAGGGTAAACCTATTACATGTGATGACGTCAAACAGGTCAGTCATGACAGAGCTTCAATATACCAGCACATATAGTGTACATTCATATGAGGGAGACTGCTCACAACATCATAATCTCTCTGTCCAGCTGGTATCAAAGAAACTAGGCTTTGACACCCGCACCACCATCTTGGGCCATGTACAGAGAGGAGGAACCCCTTCTGCCTTTGACAGGATCCTGGTAATACGCCTACTGCCCTATACATAACCTATAACAGTTAATCTTATTTCTTGTTAAATATGGGAATAAACAAGTGTACCTGCTTCTCTAAGTGTCTGCTTTTGGATTGTCATGTTTCAGGCCAGCAGGATGGGTGTGGAAGCTGTGATGGCTCTGCTGGAGGCCACACCAGACACGCCTGCATGTGTTGTCAGCTTGTCTGGAAACATGGCTGTCAGGCTGCCTCTCATGGAGTGTGTGCAAGTGGTGAGTAAAACCTCTTCCATGTGCAAAACAAATCATCCCTCTTCAGTCTGTACAAAATGAACAAATCAACAGGATTTCAACAGCAAGTGTTAATGAGCACCAAGAAGCTGTATGTTTGATATTTTACATAAAAAATGATAATATTCTGATTAAAGTCCCTGTTTTCTTTTTGTGTCTTTGACTTTTTTCACATCAGACTAAAGATGTCACCACAGCCATGGCTGAAGGGAGGTTTGACGATGCAGTGAAGCTCAGGGGAAAGTGAGGCATGCACCTTTGTGTTATCCATTTCAAATTCTCAAGTGTTGTGTTGAGTTTCAAATGTCTGTGCATCTGTGCTGCATTTTGACAATAGGAGCTTTGAGAACAACTGGAACACTTACAAAATGCTGGCTCATGTGCACATCCCAGATAAAAAGGTCAGGAACTACACTTTAACCATCTTACTGTACGTTCACTGTCTCTCACGCCCCAGTGGAAAATGTATTTAATGTGAGAAACATCTCTGTGAATGTGCCCATGCCAGAGTAACATCAACATTGCCGTTTTGAATGTGGGAGCTCCGTGTGCTGGAATGAATGCAACAGTTCGCTCAGCTGTCAGGATCGGGCTCCTCCAGGGCCACCAGATGCTGGCAGTGCATGACGGCTTCGATGGCTTGGCTCATGGAATGGTAAATTCTAGCTACACACACATAAACAAAACCAGATGGCATTTACTTTCATTACAATTAGTCAGTGTTACCGTGTTAATGCAAAGCCCACACATATGAAAGAGCATGATAGAGCATGCACTTCGTCCCCGCACAGATCGAGCCTGTTGGTTGGTCTGGAGTGGCAGGATGGACTGGAAAGGGGGGCTCCATGCTGGGCACAAAGAGGTGAGATATTTTCACCCTATTTCCACCCTGTTGATTGGTACAGTGGATGTTTCACTGTTATTTGTTAAGTGTACATTGACTTGTATGAACAATGGTAGTGGTGCTTTTTGAACACTGGGCAGGTGTCATCAGTTACGATTCTGTGTTTTCCATTTTCTAAAGATCTCTGCCACATGAGTTCATGGAAGAGATCAGCCTGAGCATCACTAAGTTCAACATTCATGCCATGATCATCATTGGAGGCTTTGAGGTGAGCAGCTGAAATATAGAGGCTGTAAAAGTCTTACAACACTAAACCCAAGCTTGTAAATGACAGTGGAAGTCAGTCACTGACGTTTAACTGGGATTCTACCTTTCTGTCTTCACTAGGCATTTGTTGGGGGTCTGGAGTTGGTGCAGGCCAGAGAGAAGTATGAGGAGCTTTGTATTCCCCTTGTCGTTATTCCTGCTACTGTCTCCAACAATGTTCCTGGATCTGACTTCAGTGTTGGCACTGATACTGCACTTAACACTATAACCATGGTAAACGTCTAACAGAACGCAAAACAAAGACCAGATAATCTGAGAACTAAATCTTACTCATTATATTCTACTTCTTTTTCTCCTTTGCAGACGTGCGACAGAATCAAACAATCTGCTGCTGGCACCAAGAGAAGAGTGTTCATTGTTGAGACAATGGGAGGATACTGCGGCTACCTGGCAACCATGGCTGGCTTGGCCTCCGGAGCTGATGCTGCTTACATTTATGAGGAGCCTTTCAATATCCATCACCTTGAGGTCTGTCCTTATGAATGCACAAAATAGAGGAAGCAATGTAATGTAACGACATACATCAGTGAGGGATGAATGGACGGACACTTTTAAACTCAGTGGTCTGATTGGTTTGTAGATGAATGTGGACCATCTGGTGGAGAAGATGAAGACCACAGTGAAGAGAGGACTGATTCTGAGGTGTGTAGGAATTGAACTGAATCAACTTTCAACACCTTGCAGCTTATATGGCTTCAAATCTCATGCAATACTCCTGTTTCAGAAATGAGAAATGCAATGCCCACTACACCACAGACTTTATCTTCAACCTGTACACAGAGGAGGGCAAGGGTGTGTTTGACTGCAGGAAGAATGTACTTGGACATATGCAGCAGGTCAGGGCCACTACATGCACATATTCTGTATATGGTGCACAGACTCATTATATTTGCCACCCAATTCAATTTCATAAACATATCCTTTGTTATTAGGGTGGAACACCAAGTCCATTTGACAGGAATTTTGGCACCAAGATGGGGCTCAAGTCTGTGTTATGGTTGACCGACAAGCTGAAGGAATGCTACAGACACGGTAAGGACTAACTTCATTAAAAACACAACATCTTGTATACAGCTGTGTGATGGCCTCCCGTGCTTCCTGTGCTACTGTTTAACTCAATTTTTATCCTCAAACCTCCAGGTCGTATCTTTGCCAACTCTCCAGATAGTGCCTGTGTGCTGGGCATGAGGAAGAGATCTTTGGTCTTCCAGCCTCTGGCAGAACTTAA
Organism: Chaetodon auriga; assembly: GCF_051107435.1. NCBI lineage: Eukaryota > Metazoa > Chordata > Actinopteri > Chaetodontiformes > Chaetodontidae > Chaetodon > Chaetodon auriga. Next base: position 14,821,504 of record NC_135075.1, on the reverse strand, counting down.
AGATCAAACTGACTTTGAGTAAGACTTCATTTCAATTTATTTTCTTCCCACTTATTCTCTTTTGCATTGTTTTGTGTTCACTCACATCGCTGTGGTTGTGCTATGTGTGTACATAAGCAGTTGTTTGCAAACATGCTACCTGTAAGGCTTAAGGCCCTTGTTGTAAGTTTACTATAGAGTTATTCTGCCCCCTAGTGGTGAAGAAAAATACTTAATCCAGATTTTATTGAGATATTTTACATAAAACATTTGGCTTCTTTGCACTGACACATGTTGTCCTTCACAGGCATCGTATTCCAAAGATACAGTGGTGGCTAAAGCTGAGACCCATCCTGAAAATTCTGGCCAAATACGAGATCAGTCTGGATGTCACTGAAAAGACTGTGATGGAACACATCATCAAGAAGAGAGGCTTAATTTCACAGTAGCCTCTCCATGTGATTATGCTTTTCATCATGACCTGGCATGACCTGAATGTCTTCTGCGAAAAGCACTTTGTTAACTCTCTCTCTGAAAAGTGCAATAGAAATAAAGATAATTATCAAAACATGCACAGCAAGTCACACAGGTGATTATTCTTCCGGACAAATTTTACACCAGGCTGTGGGGTAAAAACTGAAGGTATTTATATATATATAGTCTATTTCAGGGCTCTCTCCATTCACAGAATATATTTTCTCATTGCAGCCACTGAACACCACTTTAAAACTGAGGGTTCAATCTGTCTCTAGAGTCTAAATCTAAATCAATCTCCTGCCATTCCTATAAAGTTTGCCTGAAACAGAGTAAATTGAAAGCTGTTCTTGAGCTTTCTCCATAACAGCCCAAATCTGTGTTCTTGGCACTGAATAACAGAAGTTTGAACACACTGAGGCAGAAGGTTTTTATTTTCATCTGAATATTTTCTTTTGCAGATGACAATAGTTGGGAAACGGTAGCAGGACCACAGCATGAAGCCTTACCAAGTCCAAGTTCAAATTTCACAACAATACCACAGAAAATTAAAATTTTACATGTTTTTCCAAAGGTGTGTCTTCAAACGACACTTGGTAACCTTGGACATAAGTTTTGGCTTTAATTAAAAGGTGACACTAACAGGTATCTTATCTGATAACCAGATTCTCTCAGTTTTGCTGGCACAGAGTGACTGAAGCATGAACATAGAACTTTTTCCCCTTCCTGAAACTAAACTTTGTACATATAAAAGAGTCAAAACAACTGCTATTGTGGAAAAGCAGTTTATATAAAAAGTAACTCAGCAAACTATTTACATTTGCATAATCTACAATGATACCGTTCACAGGTTATTGGCAACATGCCATTCATTGTAGCAGTCACGGCCGGGGATAAAGCACAAAGGCACGTCACAGGAGGAGCACTTCAGTGGTGTCTTTGCATGACACTGTCTGCACTTCAGCCGACCAGTGGTGCTGTTCCCACTGATATGCACTGGCCTGTGATGTGCATTGTGTGGAGCAGGAGATGGTACAGGTCTGGCTGTGGAGTGAGACCCCACTTCTGCCAGCTCCTCTGCAAGGGTCTCTCTGAACGCCTTCTGGTTCATAGGTACCTGTCCCTTAGCTTTTGTAATGTCTTTGTGGAGGAGGAAGGCATTCACAATAGCGATGTCCATGAAGTGATAAAAGAATGTCTTATACCACTTCCGGGTCTTGTGGAGGACTTTATAGTACTCCATCAAGGCATAGAGGTTCACTCCACCCATGCATCTGGATGGACAGAAAAAACACAACCATGAGAAAAATGTGCCAAAACAAATATATCAAATAAGCGAAGTATTACATTTCAAAGGGCATCAAACATAGTCGAATATATAGCACTTACTGGTTGTACTCCTTCACCGCTGGTGGAACTGGGATGTCTTTTAACGTCAGATATCCATCTGCACCTTTGACAACCCTTCGCACCGTGTCCTCCCCATGGGCCGTGTGGAGTGTTGAACACATGAAGATATCCTTTGAGTCTCGCCACTGGAGAAAGAGAAGGGAGTCTTCCCTGATCCAACGTATGCTGCCACGGGGTGATTTAATGTCCAGACTGTTGACTTTTGTTTTAGGGAATCCTGTTCTGTTCGTGGTCATTCCACACGCCCAGACCTTCTTTTCAAGGAGGTCACTGAAAAGGGTGGGACTTGTGTAAAAGCTGTCAACAAAGAGCTTGTAGCCAGTGCCCAGCAGCTGTGCATTGGTGAGCTCCATCACCGACTCATAACTGAGCCCCTTGCCTCTTTTTCCCTGGAACTTTCCATCATGGACAAAAAAGTCCCATGTATACCCATTCTTGGAGTCCGCCAGAACGAAGAGTTTATATCCTTGGCAAACAGGCTTATTTTTTGTACACGGATTGGCACTGGCTTTAGAACCAAACATGCGCTCATGAATGGCAATTTCCTGGCTAGGGTGATAGTTCCTTTTGCAGGCAGCCCTAATCTCCTCATAGAGTGGCTTTATTTTGCAGAGACGGTCAAAGGCTGCTGTGCCTCTTTTCTTCTCATTGGCAGCATCCACCTCCGAGCTACTGAGGTGAAGCGACTGGCAGATCCTGAGAAACTTCTTACCAGTCATTACCTGTCTTGGGAATGGCAAGCTGTACAGTTTACCACCTCGCCAGTAATCAGTAAATGCAGAGCATTTTACTACACCCATGTAGATGACCAAGGACATGAATGAAAACATGTCCTGTAATGTCAGATCAATCCACGGGTTTGAGGGTGTTGAGCGGTGAGTTGAGCCAAAGTCATTGGTGTTCTGAGCTATTGTCTGTAAAACAGAGTTAGTAAAAAAAAGTTGGAAAAGCTGTAGGGTTGTGTACGGAGCTGTATGTGAGAGCTGGGGTCCGGGTGTGTGCGTGGGTGTGAAGATGGGTTGTGGTGGTGTTATGTCTGGATCATCCACATCATTCCATCTCTCTCCAGATGTGCTGGATGACATACCGTCTTGACTGCTACTGTTGCTGCTCCTGCCACCACCGCTGCCGCCGCCGCCGCCACCACCACCACCTCTCCCCCTCCCCCTCCCTCTCCCCCTCCCCCGTCCTCTGCCTCTTGGTCTTTTCCTGCTGGGAGAACCTCTTTGGGGAGTTGGGGGATCTTCTGATGTGTCTTCCTCCTTCACTCTATGTAACCATTTTCTCGGTGGGGGAGCATCTGGCTCCCAATCCTCATCTGAATCTGGTAATTGCCTATAATGTGGGAATAAAACAATAACAGTATTTACAAAAATATTCAAAACTTTAACATGTTTTCTGCATTCTACTTTATACAGCTGGCTGCCTCACATGTAAACATTTCACAAAATTAAACGTATGTCATGTACGACGTACCCTAAACATAACTACTACTTGCCAAATCCTAACCTTTACACGAACCTTAACCCGAAAGTTTTCACCCTAAAATTGCAATAGGTTATTTGAGGGGGACTTCGTTTTGTCCCCAAGAGGAAGGCGGGTGCCCGCAGCGTGACCATGTAAACAGATGTATGTCCCCACAACATGAGCTTTGCACGTCCACACCCACGCCTCCCCCACAACAGGTGAGCTAAACAGAAACACGATCTGCAAAATTGTACTCATATGTCAAAATAAAGCTTATTTATACCGAAATATGCATTTTATAGAAATGTTATAATATAACAAAATACTTACTTGATAATAATGTCTCCTCCCTTTAGAGCCATCGCTTCTGCATCAGAGTCAACAGACGACATTTCACTCTCTTCGTCAGTTATTTCGTCCCCAGACTTGTCGCTTTCACGCCGAGTACATTCTTCCCTGTCTCGGAGATTATATTTCCTTTTCCACGTACTCAGTGCCATTATTTACTTTTCTGAAGTCTCCAAAAAAAAAAAAAAATCACACCATGTAAGAATAAACACAAGTGGATACTATACACACCACACCGACAAAGCCACTTCCCGCTGCAAATGAATACCCGGATAATGACTACTGCGCATGAGCGCTTCGATTCATTGAGCTCGCGCACGAGAGACTTCCGCCGGTCGAGCCTGCTCATTTCCGTTTTAGCCCTAATTTGAATACATGTTGGACCGAATGTGTCAGTCAGTGTGTAATATTTTTAACTTAAGTCGTACTCACAAGTTGTTTTCCGAAATATATAATTCTCAGATTAATTATACTTTAAAAGGAAGTCGTAGCCCAACATCAGAAGCCGCGAAGTATAGGTTGTTGCCCCAAGAGGCCAAATTGTTGTCATATAATATTTGGTGGGTTCCGAGTTTGCATTCAGGTCAATTAAATCATGATCTGTCTGTACAGATGCAGACACTTTACATAAAGTCTAATGAATATTAGTTAAGTATGGTAGGAATGTTATAGGGGGAACAAAATAACTCCACACCAATTACAAATCCAAACCCCTTTCTTATTATCACTATCATTAGTTTACTACTTTTTTTGTTTGTTTGTTTTCTTAAATCTTCTCAGAAGTATCAATATCACTTGATCTACCTCACCATGACAAATATACGAGCTATTTAATTCATATTGGCTTGTTTTATATAGTATGGAAATGCCACTTGTTTCTGGGAAATATTCTGTGTAGTCATGGTTTGAGCAAATACAAATGCACATTAATGCTTAGAACATTTATTTATTGAATAGACATACAGTCTGTTAAAACAGTTAATGTTTTTCACAATTTACAAACAATGAACTTCTGTGAGTCATCTGCGAGTTCGTGGTTCAGTCATGTTAGACTACGATACCCATAATTCAATGCATTTCCGTGTAAAAGCGGATCCGTTGTGGGATTGGTTCGCGAACACTGTTCAAAAACAGTGCGCGGTTTCTATGATTGTTGGGGATTTGAATCTTTAACTTTTTAAGTTTATCAGCTGCCGTGTCGCTGCTAAATTATGTTATTATGGATGGCAAGTCTGCCTTTTATCTGCTGTAAATAATCGTTCCTACAATTCAAAGGTCTCCTGCTTGAAGTAAGTCATAGTTCAGTCTCGGTTAAGTTAGCAAAACGTTAACGTTAGCTGAACGTCATGTTGTCGCTAACGTTAGCTTACGTGAGCTACTGTTAAAGTTAACGTGTTACTCTAACTATCGTGTTTTCTGCAGCTGTCGAGATGAAGTGTTTGAAAGTGGACGAATACATCAAGCGGACTGCCTCTGTGACAGAGACGGGGCTTTTACTTCAAGAACTCGAGGTTGGCATAATCACTTTACCTGGTTCAAGCACTTCGAAGTAACATTAATACACTGCCTCCAAATGACCCCAGCTCCATCTGTTGTGTTTGAATTAGACGTGTTGTGTGTAGAAAATACAAAACACTTTACAGCAACTTATACAAATCTTTTGCAGAGTTATGTGAAGAGTCGACCAGACCTTCAAGGACGCTCACTTCGCACACTGTGTGACCGGATCATCAGAGCCTGTAACCATCAACTTGGAGCTGGATCGTCAGACTTTGACCATATCAGTCAGTTGGTGCAGCTGGTGGAGCTTTCCCTACATGGCTATGATTTTTCTGCATCACTTGCTGCTCAGAGCAGTCCTCTGTACATGGAAAAGATCATTTTCCATATTGTCAAGAAGCTAAGCTCCATAGAAGCTCACAGTCTATGCAGCCATGTAGCTGGGTTGCTTTACAGCAGGCTTAAATCAGACCAAAAGGTATGTATCTATGCATTCATCTCGCTATTTATCTATCTATGTTTATATACATTTGTTGTATATTCCACCTCTCCACTGAATGATTGCTTTTTGAGTGTCAGCATTAACAGATTTACCGTTGTTGTGTGTTTCATAGGCTGAAGACTACTGTGTTCTTGTACGGAGCTGCTTCTCAGTTCTCTGGAACGGACTATCTGTCACCAAAGGCAGGAAAATCGTGACTCCCCGTGACAAACTCCACTACCAGCTGCAAGCTCTTAGCTTCCTCCTATTGTTGGACACAGAAAATGCAGCTCCCTCTATCTCCAAAGCTCCAATATACACAGAGGATGCCATCACTGAATTTGAGAGTGGCTGTGGAGCGATAACCAAGGATGATGCTGCTTTCCTCTTGCAGGAAATGCACACACTTTTCAATAGATGTTGGACTGGTGGTCCTGTCTGTGAGGAGGATGGGCCCAGGCAGTCCGCTGAGACTTCAGGTTTATATGTGTTTTCGGAAATGGTGCTGATTATAGTGAAGGTGCTTTGTAAGGCCGGCCACTATGAACCAGCCTCCTCCTCCTTGAATGAAATTGAGAGCAAGATCATGGACCGTGGTGACTGTCAGTGTACAGCTGTGGTGCTTGCCAAATGGGCAGTAAAAATTCATTCTACAATGAAGGCTGGTGGGGAGAGTGGCCAGGCTTTGACAGAGTGTGCCAGGGGCCTGAGGTCTCTTTCAGCTGACCTGGGGGTCCAAGAAGCTCACTCAGTTGTTGAAGGTTGTGGACTGGTGGTGTGGGCTGTCGAAAGTGGTCATAGCAAGGGATTAAATGGACCTGTGCTCCTGGCTTGGTTTTCTTTTCTCGAGGAACAACAAGAGCGAATATTCAAGATCCTAAAGAAGGTGAGTGTAATGAGGTAGTATAGTGTAGAAAAACTGGTTCTTATTTGTTTGTTTGTGTGCTAGAAAAAAAAGAGCAGGGAAATCATGGATTTTTCTCAGTTGCCCACAAAAAAGCATTTCTAGATCAATTTATTTTCTTGAGGAGAATTTGTACAGATTGATGACTCATGGTTTTGTTCCTTCATAGAATTCAACATGCCAGGCTGAGGGCAGCAGACTGCAACAAGTTCTTTGCTTCAGTATTTACCAAGGCTTCGTATTTGCTTATGAGAGCATGCTGGCATCTCAGGTGAGACTGCTTCTGAAACGTCCTGTTTCGTGATGATGATCAAAAAACTGAAAATAAGACAGATGAATCGCACTGTTACAACATGTTGCCTCTGTTGTAACTGATTGCAATTTGCTGTTCTTAGCTGGAGAACAGTGACACACTGGACAGAGTGCTGCTGTACTGCCAGGCCACAGCTGGACTGATGATGACTGAACTGCGTAAACTGTCGAGTGAAAACCTTCTCAACAAAGCGGGTGATTACAGTCTAGAATATTAGCATTGTCAGGTCACTGAAGAGGTGCTAAAATGCTTACTTAAATTGCAGTGTACACACATGTAATATTTCACTATGCTGTTCTTTTCATTTTTTTGATTACTGTGTGTTGCAGTGATTGCTGTGAGCAACTTAGTTTGTGGACTGTACAACCGGCATCTCTATGACCAGGCCTTCACGCTAGTTGAGATTCTCTGCAGGGATCTATGCAAGAACTGTCCTACGTCTCTGTCCGTCGATAGGGTAAGCTCTTTAAATGTTTTCTTTCATGTTTTCTTAATACGTATACATATGTGTATATATTTCTTATTAGACTTTAGACTAAAGTTTTATTATATATCTGTATTATCATCATGTCTTTTGACTACTTAGTTGAGCCGACCCTTCATGCTGGCTGTGCAGACGTCTCGGCGGGCAGGACAACTGGAGCGAGCGCTGGACTGGGTGATTCTGTGGCTGAAGGCTCTGGGGGACAAAATCACAACTCATATGACTGAACCGGTCTCGTTATGGGTGAAGACGAAGGCTGATGCAGCCCGCAACTCTGAGGAGGACATCCGTCTCAGGTACAGACAAATTCTAATAAAGGGACTTTTTTTTTGTCGTTACTGACTAGAGATACACAACATATATTTTTTCGGCAGATACTGAGAGCGATAATTACCTGCTTCTCATGGCCTATACCAATAAGATAACTTATAATTTCACATTTTTGTCATTTAGAAAGAATTTCATAACCTGTAGTTTCTGCACACCTGAGAGTAAGTAAGTTTAAGATGGAGTGAGCAAAGATGGATAATTTAATATTCCATAGCTCTGACCTAATAAAATCAAACTGACATCGCTCAACAAGATTGGTTGTGTTAAAACTCAAAGACTTTTTCCTTGCAGAACATGTATTCCAAATTGCAATCATGTTGTCTTCAACTGAAACTGTAGAAAAACGTCCACACCAGTGACGCCGTGTTTGCTGAATCACAAACCAGTTTTAATGGTGCATGCCGCCACCTACTGTATTGGAGTATGTAGATGCTGTGCTAGATTAGCCAACGAAGGCAACTTGGCTTTGTATTATTGTCTCAATTTATCAGCTTCAATTTCATTATTAGAATAATACATAATATACATTTCCCATTATCAGCAGATACTTCATTGGCCCTATATATACAGTATCATGCGTCCCTATTTGTGACAACATTTAAGTTCTCTGAGAACATAATTTATAATAATGCGATATCAATGGAAAAGAAAGTTAAAACTGTTGGTTTGTTCTGTCCCATCCTGAAACAGGACATTACATGATGGTTTTGGTCTGGAAGCCCCTGATGAGAAAGTAATGCTTTGCCTCTTGGAGGAAGAGCTGCGTGCCTATAAGGAGGTGGCAGGAGATACTGGCCAGGAGCGTTATAACACTCTCTGTGATCTGCTGGACATCTGCCATGAGGAGAGCTCCTACACCCATCTCCGTGCTGTCTACCTCTGTGAGATGGCCCAAATTGTGTGTTACCAGGATTTCAGCGAACAGACTGACTGGTAGGAGCTTTTATTTACGTTATCACTTCTAATGAGTGGTTTTCCTTAATAGGTACAAATACACTGTTTTTCTGTGCTGTACTGGAGGACCGCTGGACAAACATGGGCAGCAGCCTGCTGTCTCGCTGTTCATTGTGTTCATTTGTAACCACACAGCACAGCTGTTGATTTTACCCAAGAAGCTTTACGGCTCCTTGAAGAAGAACCAGAAACTCCAGAGAATGCGGACAGACTGAAGGATGACAAGGCCCATGCTTTACTTTGGCTCTATATCTGCACTCTTGAGAAGACTCTTCAGGAGGTGAGCTCCATTGGATCTGTCTGGATAGCATGTGCATATTTTTATTTCATTCAATATTATTGTAATGAAAGTGTCAGACTTCAGAGAATATGTGAAACTGAAATGTGTTAATGACAGTATTTGTCGTTTTAAGATTTTTCTTGCTGAACTGCTTTCAGAATTGATATTAGATCAGATCAGCGATTATCTGGAATTAAGTCTTGGTTTAGTACTCTGACCAAGTGTCATTAACTAATGATGCTTTTGTTTTTTTGGCTAGGCCATTGAAAGAGATAAAAAACAGCAAGAGTTGCGGGAGCAATCACGAAATGTGGCCAACCCCATAGGAACCAATGATTTTGACTATGAAGACAAGCACAAGACACAAGACAACATCCTGGTCTATGAAGGCCTGCATTTCAGCCTGGCTGAAGAGAACAGTAAGAACAGATTGATTTCATCAATCATCCTACTGAGACACCTGTATTATATGATGGCTCTATTTTAGACCACACTCTGTTGCTTTACATCTTTCCCACCAAGTACTATTGGTGGATCTAATCCAAACTAAGTAATGGTTCATCACTTGCTGTTTCTGTGACAGATATATAGACAATATTTTTCCTCCTTTTTAAGAGTTGTGCCAGCCTTTGGAAAGAGCACTGGCTGAGTGGTCTGCTCTTCTGCAGAGTCCAGTCCTGCCTTCTGTCAGACACCCCAAACAGACCTGTGGCTCCATTGCTGTGATGGCAGCTCTCTTCAGACTTATGGGAAAGGTAACAATATAGATTTTAGTCAAACTCATTCTGGAGTCACCCTTGGTTGTGTTTAGTTTATCTCTTCTATCAAATAAGTAACCATGTCCTTCAGTTCATGAAGAGTTAAATGAATTTGACATGTGCATTATAAGTTTGTCTTGGTTTGTTAATGAAATTTTTATGTTAAATCAACTAATTTTTCTCCATATGACATAACAGCAATGAAAAACAAAAAATGTTTAAAGCATAATCAAACTTTGGAAATACTTCATTTTGGTGTGGAAGAAAAACTTAGGTGTGACAAGTGGTATTTTATGATGTATCCTGGAGTGTTAGTGTTGGAGCTAGTGTTTACATTGGTAATTACCGTATCTGTATTTATCAAATCTCTTCATTCTCTTATGCAGCCTCTAAAGGCTTTGGAAGCTTACCAACTCGTGATCGGACTTTCACGTCAACTCGCTGATGCCCATGGATGTGCCAGCTCCCTCTGTCAATCAGCCAGCATACTTTTGGATATGGGCACACCTGAACTGGCTATGGTGATACAGATTTTGCAATAATTATTTATAGCAATTGCACCATGCCTCACTACGTGTACTCAGTCTCACTTTGTTTTGCTTGTTTAGGCCCAGCTAGAGCAAGCGGAAACATTTCTCACCTCCTGTTCTACTGCTGAGGGTCCTTCTTCTCTCTCTATGCTGGCCATTCTGTTGAAAGCACAGTACTACTACAACATAGGACAGGTAGGTAACATGCCTAACTGTATTTCTCATATTATTGGGGTTTGCTTGTTTTTTGCTGCACTAAATTATTTTTTAATCAAATTTGTCCTTTCCTGTTTGACCAAATCTCAGGTGGATCGTGGGGTGCCTCATCTGTGTGAGGTGCTTAAAGAATTGAATGAGCAGAGGCAGTCAAAGAGCTGGTACCTGCTGCGTGCTCGGACCCTCCAGACCTGCAGCTCCTATCTGAGTTTGGACACGGCTGCACTGCCACAAGCCCAGCGGGGCCATATCATACAGCACGGTTAGCTAAACATTTGATACACTTAATGTGACCAGATGGTTTCCTGTTTGAATTTTTTATTGTGAGAATGTGGGGCTAAGAACTGTTTGTGTGTCTCAGGTATAAAAAGTCCAGACACTGCCCTGTATGAAAGTCTGAAGCTACTCTGCAGCCTACTGGTCACTTTAGTGGGGAGGGGCCTATATGGGACCAATAACAGCAACTCAGAGATGCGCTTCATCAACCAAGGTACGTCTGTCCACACATGTGGACTGACCATACGTGGAAGAACGGCTAATACCTAATTGATGGTTTGTTTTAGTGCTGTCCTCCATTTTGATTCTCTCCCCCTCTGGTCTATGAGCAGGAGATAACCTGCTACTGAAGTGGCAGCTGCTCTCAGAGCTATTAAACTGCTCTATTAAGATGGTGGCTGTGAGGAGCAGCTGTGGGGCCATCAATGACGCCAGGCTCCAATGCCTAGAAGCTCTCAAACTGGCCATCAAGCTGCAAGCACTCAGCCAGTAAGTGCATGATATTGGGTTAAAATGTAAATAGTGCTCTATATTTTTGTTTTATTTGTGCAATGCAGTTAATTTTACAGGGTACTTTGTGCATGTGTACCTAATTAAAACTGCTTAGATACATAGAAAAAATACATGTGTACATGCTAAATAATACTGTACTTATACTGCACTTGTAATTGGCCTGGAACACAGCACAATATCTCAGATCAACATACTGTATGCTCAGAGCTAATATTAACATCGTTTGTTTTCTTTTTTTTTTAAGATGTGCCGAGCTGTTGGTGATGAAAGCTGAGTTGGAGCTGATGCAGGGGGACGGAGAGGAAAGTGGATTTGATTTGGACAAAGTCAGAAACCTTCTGGAGCTTTGCACAGGTTTGTTAAACACACGGCTCCACCGGTTCAAACAGGACTGGACCGTGATTCACTATTGTTTGGCTTTCCAAATACGTTCTACCCAAAAATTGATGTAAGGCAGTGATATTGCATTGATATGTCAGTTTCCTTGAGCTACTAAATAGACTTTTAATTTCTTTTCCTCAGATTTTTCTCATCAGGTGCATAAGGCGGAGGTGAAAATCAAACCTCGGAAAGGTCGTCCAGCACAGAAATCTCAGTCTCCCCTTCCTATCTTGGAGGATGATTCTAAGAGTATCCTGAGCACCAGGTGGATTGCAAAAGAACCTGTAGTGAGTGATCTGGCCAGCTCCCCGCCTCTCAAAGCCCAGCCTCGCCGCTGGCTCTCCTCTCTGGCACATGAACCTGACTGCCAGTGTCCCTGCTGCTCTGAGCCTTGTCTGGGCCGGGCCACTGCTCGCTGGGCAGCTACACAGGCTGATCTGGTTCTCAAGATGGATCCCAATGAAGCCAGAGTCAGTTTGAAACTACAATGGGCAACATTAGCCCGCTGTAAGAGTGTTTCTGCCAAACTTGGGGCAAAATTGGCGAAACTCTTCCCGCCCTGTGGCCCTGCCAAAGGCTTCTCTAAACCTTCCCTGATGCAAGACGTTGTGGGTCGTGTGTACCTTCGCATGGCCCTGTCTGGGCTGGAACCAAAGCACAACAAGGTCTATGATATATGGAAAGTACTGGAGGCTGGCTTAGCATTTGCTGACTCCACACCCTCTCCTGTGCTAAGACCTGTGAGAGCAGGCCTGTTGGCAACCCAAGCCATAATATCATTCATTACCTTGGCAGCCAAAAAGGGCTGCACCCCAGAGGAGCTCTTCTCAAATGTTTGGACTTGGAATCCACCAAAAGCGGACACAGAGCTGAAATCAAAACAGAAAAGCGCGCCTCCCTCGTCCTCGCTCAAGAAGCCTAAAGAGTCCATTAAAAACACAGATATCCCTGACAAAACAAAGGAGGCAAAGAAGGTCAGGGCTGTCAAGCCCAAGAATCAAGTGACAAGCTCCTCAACCAAAGCAAAGGGGCTGGTTCCCATGACACCAGTGATGGCTAAGTCAAAGCCCTCCACTCGGGAACTTGGCTCTTTTGACTTTAACACAGTGGTACCCACGTTAGCCTTCACTCCTGTTCAAAAGGTGAAAGCTCCTGCCTCAGTGCAGAAAGCATCGAGGACTGCTTCTAAGTTTCAGTTTCATGTATATGAAGAATTGTCACCAGCTCAAGACAAAGCCCGAGCTGTGCCTGCTGCCCCCAGACGCACAAAGAAATCACGTTTCAAGGCAGGCATCTAATCAGGATTGTTTTATTATTACCAAAAAATATGTTGCTTCCTGTGTTTTTCTGAAAAATGTCTTCCTCTTTAATATGTCATTACAGGTGGATTTTAGCGATGAGAGTGACACAGAAGCCAAAACCCAGGCAGAGCCCAAAGAAAAAACAGATGTGCCTAAAAAGCGAACCACCACAAGAAGAGCTGCCCAAAACAGTAAAACAGCCTCAGATCCACCTGTGGAGAAGGTCCCAGCCAGGAGGCAGGCTAGAGGTAAGAAGAGCACTGCACTGCCTCAGACCACCTCCTCTGAGGACGACGACACTTTGGGCTGTCGGTTGGCCTCAACAAGAAGAGGAAGAACCAAAAGGGAACTGTCCAGGGCAGAGGCCGATTCAATGGAGGAGCCAGACAAAATGAGGGCCATTGAGGAGGAAACCACTGAAGTTCTGGACATTAGCATTGAGCAGCTTAGGACATCAGACACTGAGGCTGAAGACAATCCTGCTTCAAGTAAAGATATTGGTATGTAGACTATCATTATGTGTTTGTTATAATGTATGGAGTACTGCTCTATTGCTCTGTGTTGTAGTTGATGATGACTCCTATTTTAACTTCCTTTTTGTTGTTTGGTGATTAACGTTGGCTATTTTTAGCTGTTCATCGCCCTAAACAAGAACTTCCATATAGCTGGTACAACAGTGGTACCACGGACATCTAATGTCTTTCTTGACTCTCCAGACACAGATTTTGAGGTGTTGCGGAGGGACATGTGCTGCGATTGGGAGAGCAACAACTTGTCCATACTCAGCAACAGAAGTCATCAGGCAGAAGGTCCACAAGCCCACCTCTCTCATTCAGACACCAGGCCAGGTGAGGCTTGAAGCTGCTGCAGTCTCAGATGGTCTGCAGTAATACTTTCTCTCGTGTTCTTTCGTAGCAGTGTGACTCTTAAGCTGATAGTATGTTGTCTGTGATAAAGGTATTCCAGAAGAGACATATTTAAAATGTTCTGCAAGAAAATGATATAATGCATCCCAGACTACACAAGGAGGAAAATGTGAAAGTTGCATCTGTAATTTGTCTTTTTTTCCCCTCAGAAAATCTTTCTTTGGAAGATATTCAGCCATTGCTCCGTTCAGCCTGGTTGGCTCTTCAGCACTTTCCCTCCCCTACCATCTACACAACCGTCTGTGCTCTTCTGGCTTTGACCACGGGACAGCAGGACCCATTAACTACAGCAATGCTGCATGTCCAGTCCTTGGGCATCACAAGTCGCCACCGCACCATCAGGCATTTAGCCAGTTGTCTTAAGTAAGTGCATGTGTTGTATGTATGTGCAGCATCGAGGCATGATCAACATCAGATAGCTCTAGGCTTAACATATTTTTTTAGATATTGACTGTCTTACAACTTGTGTTCTAACATTGTTGAACACTCTCTTTGCTTTGATGTGCCGTTCTAACAGAAAGCTGACAAAGACGTCCAGTGAGCTAGCGGACAAGCTGGATGCTCTGAGTCTGGACGATCTCCGTCCGAGTGAGTCCAAGAACTCTACTGGACAGGTGTTGTCGCAGTTGGAGAACATCTTCTCCTTCACAACTGCTGACCCCTCGACTTTCCCCGAGAGCCACTGTCAAGAGTTTACCCAACAAATTCAACACCTTCCTCAAGGTAAAATGATCGATGCACATTTTCAGATTTGATTCCATGGAAATGTTTTGAAAAGTTTTGATTGTTCATTTGCCAAACTTCTAGTGTGTCAATCCCTTTTCTACTCTCACTATACTTAATGGATCCTTTTCCTGATCCTTCTTCTCTCTGTTTATCTATCTTTGTCCTGTATAGGGGTGACGGTGTGTGTGATATCTGTGGTTGGAGTAAAACCTGGTGAGATGGGTGACAGCATCATACTGTCTCGTCTTGAGAGGGGATCTGCCCCGATCACTGTTCACATCCCCACCTCTGAACAGCAGGTGAGGACAGTAAGTTCTATAGAAAGGTAGCTGCAGTCTGAGTCCAGACAATTATCGTGTAAATGCTTCGTCACTTTAAAATCTCGTCATGCTGTCTTTGTCTTTCTGTGTTACCTAGCATCCCATTAGTTGGCTGGTGCAGGAGATAGATACTATTCAGGTGGAACAGAAGGTTGTGAGCAGTGTGTCGGAGAAAGCCAAGTGGTGGGAGGGCCGCAGGGCGCTCGACTCTCGAGTCGAGGTAAGTGATGAAGAAAACCAAAATACCACTGTGGAGTCCCAGAGGGCTTCACACTGACCGCATTATTCACTTTAAAGTTGTTAAAACCTTCCATCTTTCTTTCAGCGTCTTTTGAAGGAGATGGAGGGGTTGCTGGGATGCTGGAGCAGCTTACTTCTACCCCTTTCACTGGATCCTGAGCTCTCCAAACAGGCCAAGCACCTATGCAAGCTCTTGTCTGCAAAGGGAGTGACAGTCAGTGAGGAGATGTTGAAGGTGTGTGTGGTTTTTCTTTTTTTCTGTCTTTGTCTCAAAAGCAGCTGGAAAAGGAACAGAAAACCAACACCACTAATACTTCTGACTTGTGTTTCAGGCTGTGCTGTCTGCCTCTCCTGTGCTCTCCCAAGAAGACCTTCAGAGATTTGCTTTGGGAGTTTCTCCACAGTGGGACGTGGAGTGTGACCAGCTTCTCCATACAGCTGTGTCACGGCTCGCTGACACAGACAAGCCCCAAGGCCACGTGGTTCTCATCCTGGACAAGGTTGGCTTCATCATCCCTGTTAAACACTGGATTTTCCTTTGGTCTGGTTTTTACAATCCTGTTTCCAGAAAAGTCTGGATGCTGTGGAAAACGTAAATAAAACTAAATGTTTTATTTATGTTTGGAATATTTCACGGGTAAACAGGTTCATTGGTAACAGGTGATAGTGTCATGATTGGGTATGAAAGGAGCATCCTGGAAAGGCTCAGTTGTTCATAAGGGAGGATGGAGCGAGGTTCACCACTTTGTGAACACATGTTTGGATAAAGGACATTACGACATAGGCTCAGGAACACTTTGTATAAGTTGTAATTGATTATAGTAAGTTTGTAAATGACTGCATTTTATTTTCATTGAAGTTTTACACAGCGTCACGGCTTTTTTGGAATCAGGCTTGTACATTGAAGGGCTTTATTAGAGAGAAAAACCTCCAAAGCACTGTTATAACACGCCCTTTCAGAGGTAGGGCAATGCTAATATGTACAAGTATCACCTTCTGTCCTGCTTCCTTTGCAGTACCTTCAGAAGCTGCCGTGGGAGAGCATCTCCATTTTAAGATCTCGCTCTGTTAGTCGGATGCCTTCCCTGCACTCACTAATCGGACTGAACATTCAGAAAGAGGTGGGATTAAACTCCATTGCTGAGACATGAGAATATATCCTGTGATGCAGATGGAAATTACTTGCTGACACTTAAGTTCAGTGATGGTTATGGATAGTATTTAATTCTTCTCTTTTAGACTGACTCTCGGTCCATCCTGAAGCAAGGTGTGGATATGAAGCAGGCGTTTTATGTGCTGGACCCTGATGCCAATTTAGGAAACTCTCAAGAGCGATTCAAAGAATGGTTCAGCGGGTGAGACCAATACTCGTGACTGTTTAAAAAAAAAAAAAAAGCACAATTTGACTTATCTGTGTGTCTTCCTGTCGCCACTGTTTTCTTTCCATTTACTACATTGCTGTTCTCATGAAAGGAAACTGGATTGGGAGGGTGTGTGTGGAGTTGCTCCTGACTCAGGTCAGCTGGAAGAAGCTGTTGCGACCAAGGATCTATACATGTGAGTTTGTGATGATCCTAAGTATCCTGATAGGGCGAAGATGCTGGATGCTGAAAAGGAAAAGGTCATTCAAAATCCACTGAAGTTTGTAACAGATTAGAGCTGAAACAATAATTATTTGAGAAGCTCATCAGCAGCATGCAACAGGTTTTGAAGATGTAATCTGGGACTTCAGAAATTTATGATGGACACTTCACTATTTTCAGACAAGCTACAGAGCAATTCATTGTTTATTTGACAAAATAGTAGCTAATGAAATTAGCGAATGAAATTGTTAGCTGCAGCCCGACATCAGATCCTTATCTGTTCAAAGTCTTGACAGAAGTCACACAGAAGTCTTTCTATAGATATTGTAAAGTATACTGAAGGGGATAACCTCTAACAAACTCTATTTTTGTATTTATCAAATCATTTTTTAATTGATAATCTGTTTTGCTTTATATCCCCTCTCTCTGTGTCTCTCTCACCCCCGGGCACTTTAGTTACGTGGGTCACGGTGCAGGCGCACGATTCCTCGACAGCCAGGTGGTCCTAAAACAACCAATGAGAGCGGCCTCTCTGCTATTTGGGTGCAGCAGTGCCGCTCTGGCAGTGCGCGGGGATCAGGAAGGACAAGGCATCATCCTCAGCTACCTCATAGCAGGATGGTGAGGTTATCTGTCTTTACTGTCTTCTTTCCTTTCTTCAGTGACGTTTTGCTTGGACCAGGTTTAAACTGCTCTGAACAGGAGCTGTGTGAAAGGATATCATCAA
Source organism: Chaetodon auriga (assembly GCF_051107435.1). Classification (NCBI taxonomy): domain Eukaryota; kingdom Metazoa; phylum Chordata; class Actinopteri; order Chaetodontiformes; family Chaetodontidae; genus Chaetodon; species Chaetodon auriga. The sequence continues at coordinate 14,804,083 of NC_135075.1, read as the reverse complement.
ATCAGTATTTTTGGCTGGTTTGCAGAAAATAAGATTGCTACCTCCAATCTGTCTTTCTGTAGAAAACGAGGAATATTAATGGATTATAATGTGGAATAGTCATAATTTCATTGAACACTCTAGGCATCATTTACTTGTTCTCCTGTCATGACTGCTATTTTTTTCCTCCTTAGCCCCTTTATTTTGGGGAACCTGTGGAACGTGACAGACCGGGATATTGATCGCTTCACTCAAGCCTTGTTGGAGTCCTGGCTGTCCGCTGGGTCTGGAGCGCCACTCCTGGATTTTATGGGCCCATCACGTCAAGCCACATACCTGAAACACCTCATCGGAGCTGCACCTGTGGTCTATGGCTTACCAGTCCACCTGCAGTAGGCGGGCTGATCAGCCAGAGCTCTTGTATTTCTAAACCAGTGTTGCCATAGCATAAATTATTTTGAATATCTTGCTAATTTTATGATGTTTTTAAATGGACTTTTCATGTGTTGATTGAACAACAATTTTGAATAAAAGTTTTCTCACATACAATCAGTGTCTGCACTATGGAAATGACTTTGGAATTTGTCACATTTTTGCCAAGAAAAGCCTGAAAAATGATGTCAGTATTTACATGTGCAGAGCTTGTTCTTAAGATAATATCTTTTCTTGTGATGTATTCTAATTACAGCTAAAAACTAGCTGTAATTCTACAGATATTAATGTTGAAAGAATTTTCTCACATGTTAACGTGTATAGAGTAATCTCTAGAAGTATTTGATTCAGAGCTCGTTCTTTTTGTGGCTTTCTATTCTTTTGGATGTGAATGGTATATGGAGATTAATGTGCAGAGTGTAATGTAATTAGAAGGTGCTTTTCGGCCAATTTAAATGAGCAGATCAGAAACGAGGGCCCCAAAGCACAACAACTGAGGGGCAGGAAGGACATCTGTATTAATATAAGATAAATTAATATTTCAAGTTTCAGTTGAAAGTACAGAATGTATAAAATACAAAATAGCTGTCACTCTCATATAATCCCATATAAAGACTCAATTTGTTTTGCTGTTTAAAATGAAAATGCAATTATGACAGACTTAGATTTTGATGTACAGCGTAACAGATGAATCATTAGTTTACACAAAAAGTTTAGATTTTAATCTCATTGTTGGTGGTGGTGAACTTCAGAAACGTGCATGCGCAAATGGAAAATGGCTTCATATCTTGAGCCCTGAACTTCCATATAACGTGACCTTTGTGCATGTATGTGTATTTCAGATGACTAACGTACATTCAAAGTGAGAAAATGTTGATATTGTTTAGAACATCGATAAGACAAAAATACCTGCAGCAGTTGACGTGCATTTTAGTTAAAACATGAAACGGATGAGCACGCCAGAAACATGGAACTGACTCCGTCCACGGAGCAGGTGCATCTCGTGTCTTTTCCACAGGGGGCGCTGTTTCAGACCCCGCCCATCTTCATGACCCGGAAACACTATTCCTCGAGGACATTTGGCATCGCGGCTCCAACATGGCGGTGAATCTGACAGACCTCTCCCTGCCTCAGTTAGAGGGACTGAAAACCCAACTAGATCAGGTACGAGTGAAAGTTTGGTATATTCGTGTTGTGACGGTGTTCTTTGATTTTGTGAGGCCAATAATCTGGATGAGAACGGGAGGGTGGAGCAGCTAGCCAGCACATCCGATGCTAACGGTACAAACGTTAGTTAGCTAAATATCCAGTCACCCGGCGTGTAACATGTTTGCATCCCAATATCGTTTCACGCATTTCGACAAGATTAAAAAAATGCTTTGAAATGTTTGGTGTGGACACACTTTGTTATTCTCATGGTCTGTCAGTGCCTGTGAGCTAACGACCACGTTTTTGTTGGACTCACACAGCTGACGGATGGGGTTTTGTATGCAGTGGATTTGATCTCTTTGTTGTTTTGTGTGTTTTAATGCTTCGCAGGAGATTGAGTTCTTGACGTCCTCAATAAGTCAGCTCAAAGTTGTTCAGACCAAGTATGTTGAAGCAAAAGATAGTTTGAACGTCCTGAACAAGAACAACAAAGGTGAGTAAACATTTGGTTCTTCCTTTGATAAATAAAGCTCCCCTCTTCTATATGTTGAAATGGTGGACTTTTATAAAAGTTTTCATCTTATCAGTTATTTACAATTTTCTCTCTTCTCGCTGTTCATCAATGTGTTGCACAAAATCATGCCCAAAATATACATTAAGAAGCAATGTTTGCAATTTCTGCAGCCACCCTATCGGTGAATCTGCCTCTGAAGTTGATTATTTGTTCATTTTTTTCCCCTTTCTCTCATCTCCCATGCAGGAAAAGAATTGCTTGTGCCACTTACCAGCTCTGTATCCTTCCTTTACTGTGAAACGACCAGCCCTTCATGTTCTGTTGATTTGTGTGATGTGCTTTAAATGATGTGTCTCTTGAGATGTACATACTTCTCCTTGATAGTCCTCCTTCCCAGATGTACGTCCCTGGATCATTAAACGACGTGGAAAATGTTCTAGTGGATGTGGGCACAGGATACTATGTAGAAAAGGCAAATACATTTGAATTTGAAAGTCCATAAATAATTCAATCATTTACAAATGTTTTGCATAAATGATGTAGAACATTCTTTGTTGATGCTTCATGTTGGTCTCTCATATATTGTCTCTGCAGAATGTGGGAGACTCAAAAGCATTCTTCAAACGTAAAATAGAGTTCATCACAAAGCAGATAGAGAAAATTCAGCCAACCCTACAGGAGAAACATGCCATGAAACAAGGTGAGCCCACCTACATTTAGATACTGTGTCTCTGTTTCCCAATTCTTTCATTATCATCATATTTTGCTAAATCAAAATTCATATATTTTGATGCTACAGTTCACCCCATATCTTTTTACTAATATATTGGATATAACAAGGGAAATCCTTGAAGTTTTAAAAGATTTAAATACTAACCTTTGAACTTATTTTAGGGGTTTGTAGTTGGACAGTGGCACATTTATTTTGGCCCTACACTGGATTTGAAAGTACAACAATACTGAGTTTCTTATAATATTTAACTTTAAGTGTTTGCATCCAAATTGGCTAAACGGTGCAGGAATTGTAGCCCTTTCTGTACATAGTCACTTCGGTTTCTAGGACAGTGTCCCACAGTACAGATCAAGTCAGTTTGCATGTAAATATGCAAGATCAGAGCAGTAACAGGAGTACTTCCACAAAATTCTTCAGTGTTGTTAACCTTTTTTACAGTCAAGTTTTCTGCTAGATATTGAAGGTCATGTTTGTTTTCTACATTATTGTAATGTTAGGTGTTTTCTTACAGGTGAATGAGACATGAGGTTGTTGGATATGGTTAGCAATGATAATAATTCAATGTGCTCGTAGCACAGAACACTCCCCCTGAGCCGACAGACTCTCATGCAGGAGCTAACCCAGTAGCACAAAGCACACACGCACAGAAGTGAGCGGTAACTGCCAGGCTGGGTCGTCGAGTCAGACTCAATGGTTCATTTGTGACAGCCATTTTGCTTGTGTTTATATGATTGTGGCATTGAACAGAGTTTTATGTGTTTAATAAAAGAACTAGTCCTCTCATCACTTAAGCAGCCGTCAGGCAGTACAGAAGAGAAGGCATGGGATTTTTCACTTTAATACTTTGGAAATCCAGCTTACGCTTGCTGATTTCTCCAACGTTACCAACTCCAGCTTTTAAGTTTAGAGTGGAAAATATTCTGTATTTAATAATGATGACACTATTTCACAGGCAGTCAATAACCTCACCGTTTGTAGTTCAGAGCATATTACACAACTGCTTCTTTTTTTATACACTGTGTTCTGTCTTGCAGCTGTGATTGAAGTAATGAACATGAAGATTCAGCAGCTACAACAGAGCCAGCAGTCGTCACAGATGGTTGGGACCGCTAAAGCTTAATGAGAACGTCTGTTTGAACTCTTCATGACTGGACAGGGAATGTTTAAGACAAGAAAATGCCCTCCACTAATGTAAAGGGGTCATGTTAAAATACTGAAGTTTTTTTTTTTTTTTTTTTTTTGGTCCACTAACCTTATCACAATAAATTGTAAGTAGACTGTTGTAATGGTAAAACAACTGTGTAATTGGTCAATTTTAAATAAACTGAATTGGGTGTCTAATTAGTTTGTAAAATTAAAGAGGTCGCTGTGCATTCAAGGAACATTTAAGTTTGTTTCATTGCTGTGTATTCATCACTGAAGTCCACTGCCAAAATCTTTTTTTTAAGTATTAGATTAGGTCCAACATATTGTAAACATATTTGTGAATATAAATGAACTGCATTGTCAAGACAGATTTTAAGGCTCTGGGCACGGGCACGCACATACACACACACACATGGTTTTACTCTTTCTAATAAAGGCTGCTCTGGTTGAAGATGGACAGTGTTATCCTATTACATAAGATCACTGGATTCCATCAAGACTGTACACATTGACACAGACTAGACGAGAGATCCGAACAGCCACAGGTGAAATAACCTGTGTCTGTAAGGCAGAAGTGACAGTGTGCTGCATAGTAGAATAGTATTTGGTGTGTAAAAGACCCTGTGCAAATCAATTCCAACACAAACATAGTTACAGTCCAACAACTGTTTCTATCAACATATACCCACAACAGGTTCAAGCCACTTCAGCGCAAGACTGAAATCAAACTTTCACACATCTTTAGGCAGGACTTGATTCCATTCTCCAGCAGTGATGTTTTTTGAAATGCTTAAACGGTCTTAAATTGATGAACCTATATTTATTATAATCCTGTGACTACAGTTTATAGACATGGTACTTTATCAGCCCTGAACGATTCTGCTTTTTTAACTGTAAAGAAATCCGCGTATTTTTTACAATAACACTATTTTGTCAGCGATGTACGTCCTGTAACATCCCACAATATCTGACGTGCGGTTCTGAGAAATCTGGCGCAACGTTGAAACACGATTCATACGTTTCAGTTTCACGTGAGCCTTCTGATTGGCGGAACATCAAACTCTTTAAATAGGAATGGAACATAGAGTTTAAAGGGGCAACAGTTCAAAATGTTCTCGGTAGTGGACTTGAGAGCTCTGATGCAAGTCTTGCTGACGCAAGATTGAATTTCGGCCATATCAGTTCCTAAGTTTGTCTGGGGTGAAGTCTTCTCCACTCAGCCTGGGAATGACACCGACCAGTGTGCAGCCACCAATACTGACTGATCCGTGAAACATAAATCACACAGAGCAACAACTAGTATCGTGTCCCACATCGTCACTATAAGCTAACGGCAAGTCTGTCCTCCTGATGCCGGACTGTCGCTTCGGTTGTCGCTTTCGGTTGTTGCTACGCTGCGCTGTTAGCACTGATGTTGCCGGGGAGGTAGCTGGAGCTGGAGGTGGAGGCGGAGTGCAGCCTGTTGGGACGGACGGTGGCAGACAGAGGACGCAGCTGTGACAGGCTGGATGAGTGGCGCCTCGAGGCTGAACTGCAGGATGAGGAATTGAGCAGTTGAATATATTTAAACAAATGGGAAACCCCGTTGACTGAAAACAGCGAAAGCGTCGTTACGGTTGTAAAACAGAGGCTTTTAAAGTTGTGGTGCGCGCGGACGCACCGTTGGGACTGGAGCATTTCGGCCGTTTGAACAGCGTTACCGGGGAGACGGTGGTTAAGTGGAGAAAGCGACGACGGTCCACACGAAATAACCGCGGTCAGTAATTGTCAAGAGTTAAAGTCTGCTCGGGAGAATTAAACCGACAAGGCATTTAAATCTCCCGGAGTTTAAGAGGACCGCAGAAGAGGACGAGGATCAAGGCAGCATGGTGAGTTTCGGGCCTGGGTAGGGGGCATGTTAGCTAACATGCGACAACCTGTTTGAGTCTTTCATTCCGTTTCGTGCTGTGTGAAGCTTGACCAAACAAGCTTTACGCTCTCGCACCAAGTTAACTTTAAGCTTTACTTTTAATCAGCGCTCACGTTCTTAACCATGGCTGTTATTATTTACATGGACACTTAATGAGTCACTGTCAAACAATTTAGCTTAGGGTTAAGAGTGTAAAGAAAGGCCGGTTCTGACTGGTCTGCTAGTAAACTTAAGCTAGTTAGCCAAATGCAGGTATGTAAGGTGTCACTAGTCAAAATATGGCAGACGTCGAAACATTAAACAATCTTCATCTACTAACACGCGTTAAAGAACATGTTGAATTGGGGAATACTGTGACGTTTCGCTCCATTACAATTTGCATTAAACGTTTAATTTAATCTCCCTACGTTCCATGTGTAGCAACCAACGTTACTGCACGTGATTTGTCTTAGATGTTAGCTGTTACACAACTGTAGCTAAATGGCTATCAAAGAGTTCCATGATAAAGGTCATGGCGGTAAGACAAACCACGCAGTCGTCAGTTTTAAAAGATTAATGTGAGGACGACTTATCAATTCACCACAAACGCCATATGTCCATAATCAGCACCGTGTGATCGAGCTCAAAGAGGAACGAATGTCGTCGCCTATTTTAAGTTGCACGGGCACGTTGGCACCATGTGCTCTTTTCTTCCCGATCGCCCGACCTCTCTGCTTCACTATACAACCAGAGCCACTGAATTGTAAGCATATACTGTATATCACCAGACAGGACGGTGTGAAAGGTTGTGAGATTCATTTTCATATGCTGATATTGAGGCACACTCGAGGTATTGAAGTGGATGACAGGTCAAAATGCCTTGTTGAAGTCACGCTGAAGCTCAGAGGTGGATTTGCGCCATGTATGGTTACATGTGACCGTTTGAGAGGCGGGGCGAGAGCGATAAGGAAGCCAATGACAACCCAAACTCACGGTTTGTTTGGGAGTGTTGAGCTGAGGCCTAAGACAGAAAAGTGGATTAGAGGACTCCAGATAAACTAGCTTCATTGACTGGTTTGACTATGATATGACTCACTCCGTTAGTCTAATGGAGTTCTGAATGTTGTGCGGGGCTTTATGCAGTTATTTTGAGGTATGATGTTGAGTATTATCACTTAAAAGGATGTGTGAATGGCTTGCAACATGTAAAAATAACTGTAATTACTTGGTATTGCATACTGAAGGTGCCCAGATTTCCTGTCTGGCTTTATAGAGTCTATATATATGAGAGAGAGAGAGAGAGTTTTTGTTGAGTGACTGATGTAAAAACAAACAAACAAACAAACAATCTTGTTTTGAAGTCAGGAGTTTCAATTTTCAACATTACCTGCCATCTGGAAAGCATGCACATAAGCAGCGATTCTCAAGAGGCTTGTGTATTTGATCGGTTGGTTATTGTCGTAGGATCATGCTCTTGCAAAGATACTGTATTTGCCTACTAGTTTATACACCACACCACCTGGAAATTTCACACACAACACTTTAAAAGTATCAACAGAAAATTGTTCTCCCTCCACAACTCTGCCAGTCTACTCTCTAAATCTCCACCTTTGGAAACTAAAAAAAAATCTTTTTAAAAATCTCATCGTATCAAAACACTGCTTTCCTGCTCTAACTAATACCGTTACTTACTGTAAGGTGTGCACCCTAAACTATTATCTGTAGCTCACAGTGTATTCTTATACCCATGCAGGTTACCACAAAAGGAGCGGGCCTGAACCCCAACGCTAAAGTGTGGCAAGCGATCCCTGCCCATCAGAATAACATTCCAGAGGGGACGGAGGATTCTCCTTGGCCGTTGACCTATCCTACTGCCCCTGAGATGACTGACGGTATCAGCTTATTCAGCTCTGCATGCAGAAAATGTTTTCTAACTTCAGTTTATCTCTGTCTTCACCTAAATTCATCATTAATGTAGACAAAACTGCTGTTTCTTCTATACTAGTACGGCACTAAAGTGTGGTGATAGAGAATGACACGTATAGGCATGTAGAGTGTTTTAGCAATGGCAAGATGATTACAGATAGGCGTGTCATTTGAGGAAATCATTGTAACTGTGTTGTCAGAGTTGCGCAGCAAAGATGAAGGATGACAAAGCTTGTTTAGAGTATTAGATGTCTAAACCAGACAGTTATTTCACAACCATTTTGTGCTTGCCTCCTCTATCTTAGGTAACGTAGACGTTCCCTCTTCAGGGGGAAAAGGATACGATGCTGAATATCCTGACAGTGCTGCTGACTATGCCGTTGTACCCACAGAGAGCATTATGAATGGCATTGACCACCCTGACTTGAGCTATTTAGTCTTTGATCCACAATGTGAGTCAACCGTAGACTGTGATGTTTCTAAGGAACAACCGATGTCTGAGGAGAGCCTAAGAGACCATTTGAAGAAACAGCTTGAGTTCTGCTTTTCTAGGTGAGTAGTATTGAAATCCTTCTTTAAAAACCACAATTACAATGAAGATAATAATTTTTGAAACTGGTCCAGTTTTTAGCAAGAGCAGTGCAATGCAGGTGTTTGCTGGTGTCTTCTGAAAGTGCTTGCTTTTGCCACTGACGCCGTCAGATTGTTATTCTGAGTGTCTGACAACATTATGGAAAGATCCCTGCAGAGATAGACCTTTCTGATTGAAAGATTCTTTTTGGCCAAATAGAGGCAGCTGCTATATCGTCTTTTTGTCATTGTAAAACACATTTCTTTCAAACCCAGCAGAAAATAAAACTGCCAAAACCCTTTTTTTTTGTTTGTCTTTCCACTGTTCAAACAATCAATACACCCTTAATTCACTGAAATCAGGAGAGGAGTAAGAGAGAGGGCATGGATAAGAGGAGCGGCGTGGGGAAAAGGCACGCAGAGCTGAAATAATTTCACTTCTCGCTCTGCAATTACTTTCATCAAAAATCATGGCTGGAGAGACTGAATTATGTTGGACTTCATCTGATTTTCTTTGTAAAAAGAATGCTAATTATCGGGTAATGGAAACCCTGCTCCCAGTAGGCACTGATGAAGTGACAGGTAGTTGTGATGTAGCTTTCATTTGTGAGAGCTGTCTAGCAGTTGGTGGTCAAAGCTAGCTTGTCTGCCCTGGCTAGCTTGACTTTTAGCTCATCCTTCTCCTTAAAGTGTTTTTCAATGTGTTTTGTCATAGTAGCTTGATGGCATAACCCTACTCGGGCTCAAGGTACCGAATTAGCTCTTTGAATCTCTCACCCCCTACCACACTGATTGGCAGCAGGATGAATTAGCACACCCTTACACATGTTACAGTGGTTTACCATAAAGGTCTGAAGCAGTTCATGTATGATGAATAGAAGAATTGATTCTAATCTTGTTTTTTGTCAGATGTTCTAATGTTGTGAGATATAAGATCTTCAAAATTATTTCTTTAACTTGGTAGGAAAAGTATAGAGCAAAGACATTTTAACTGCTGTTTTCAGTCCAATGTTATGGGTGTTTGCAGAGAGAACCTGTCTAAGGACCTGTACCTGATATCCCAGATGGACAGTGACCAATTTGTTCCCATCTGGACCATTGCATGCATGGAGGACATCAAAGCCCTTACCACGGACATGGACCTCATTCTGGATGTACTGCGAGGTACCAGTACTGCCGTTCTCTCTGTATTTGTGTGAAATTCTCTGACATTTTAGTTTATAGTCTGAATCCACATGAAGTGTTATATGGTGCATGTAAAACTTAAATACATCTTGTAACATATGTGGAATGAGTTTTGTGTGAACAACAATTCATATCTTCAATGAAGGATCTCCCCAGGTGAGCTTATATAGCTCATAGCTGAGCTGGTAAGCTCATAGCTTACCAGTCAATCACTGTTTGCTATGCATGTTTTTTAGAATAGTTCTCCTGAAAAGGGTTTGGTTGTGTTGATAAGGACACTGAGACACTGAAAATTAAATGCTGCAGATGTATTCCAGAGAGAGACAAGGGTCTATTCCCCAGCATCACACTACTGTATGTAACTGTGTTAGGGGCCACCAAGTTTCTTCCACATGATGAAACCACTTATATGCAGGTTGTGTCCTTGTTACAGCCTCTCCCACAGTACAAGTTGATGAAACTGGAGAGAAGGTTCGGCCAAACCATAGTCGCTGCATCATTATTCTGAGAGAGGTGGCAGAGACTACACCGGTTGAGGTAAGGAAGTTCCATACTGCATACTAAGCACAGTCTGCCACAACACCCACCCGTCTCACTGTACAGTCGAGGTACTGCATTGTGCTTGCTTACACCATGATTAAACAAAGCTGCTGACAGGTTGGTAATAGACAGCGACACAGTACCTGCCTTGCTGCATTCTGATGTTAAAACTTTGTGGATTCATTTGTTGTAATTTGTTGCTCACAGCTCGTTATCACAGAGCCTTCAGGGTGGGGAGATATTTAGGGAATTTTGGTGGTTCAATAAAGAGATTCGACTATTCCTTTTTTTTTCTCAGCACTACACTTAACCACCCTACACGAGTCTCATGTTTAAACTCTGAGACTTGAGTTTTCCTTTCTTTCGTCATCTGTGATGTGAAAATATCAGATTTCCACACAGAGAGTAAAAGTGTCTATCATAGTGGATGGCAGAAAGTGGTTGACTGATTTCACTGACAGTCATAATCAGAGCAAAGCGTGCCAGATGGAGTGGCGCTGCCCTGCCTCACACTGTCCGGCATCAGTCTGCCCTCCATGTCTATCACCCTTCTTTATTTCCATCACAGTTAGTTTAGTGGTTTGTGGTCATTTTGAGACTCGGTTTGTAAAGTTTACAGCCTGCCATGCTGTTGCTCCTGCATTGCTCTGTGTACAACATTGCAGCTAAAAAAACAAAAGAAAAGTGCATTGATTTAACAGACAAATGGTGAGTTGACTTGGGGTCTTCTCAACTGATGACTCAAATCATCGACTTGTAGGGGCCAGCCCGAGAGATTTTCTATGAGTTCAGTGTTGGAGGCAGAAATGCTTAATGAGTGCCTTGCATCTGTTTCACAGGAAGTGGAGGCTCTTTTTAAGAGTGAAAACTGCCCAAAAGTGTTAAGTGCTGAGTTTGCACACAACAGCAACTGGTACATAACATTTCAGTCCGATATGGATGCACAACAGGTAAGTCTCCACATTAATAACCACAAGGCTTATTTTTGACCAATTTGCTGTATGAACCTGAAGTTAAAATACAGTCACATTTTTAGAAGACTGCTTATTTTACATTAGCATGCCATATATTCTCTTAACATTGAAAATTTACAGTATAACTACTACTGTCACTTGCTATGATTCCGTTATTGTTTTAAACCAGATGTGACCTCTATGGATCATTTGTGATTACAATGGCCTGTTCACTGTTGAATGCAATATTTAAAGGGGAAACGCTATCAATAAATTGTGTGACTTATTACAGCAACTCTATCTTAATGTGTGCAAGTGACAAGTTTACAGTTAGATACTCTGAACATGACGGTAGTGGTCTGGGATTGAGGGGTCAGGGGAGGTTTTTACATTTGAAAGGGAAAAACATGTATTTTGCAGTATTGTGAATATTTGGTTGTTTTCAGGCTTTCAGATATCTAAGAGAGGAAGTGAAAATGTTCCAGGGGAAGCCAATCATGGTGAGTTTTGTCACTGAAATGCTAAACCAGTAATTGACTTTATTAGTCACTGACTACTTGGTATGCTGCTATGTTAAGTTTTTATCTCAGGCTGGATCACTCCTTCTTATTGGTTCTAATTTAGACAGTATTATGGAACCCAGCAAGCCTCATGTTACACAAGACTAGTTGTGTTGTCAGCTGCCACGTCACTACTCTCTACAGTGCTCCTTACAGTGTTTGGCTAAGCCGTAGCCTCTGGAGTGACCTTGGGATTTGTGTGTATAGAGACTTGATAAGCAAGAATGTGTTTGTCAGAACTGCCATACACCTATATCTCCAGACAGTTTGATTGCCGTTCTTATCAAACTGTGACATTTACCTTTAACATTCCAGGTTTCTAAAACATCCTTTTTTTAGCTGGACTTTGATTTGACCTTCCCCTCCTTTTTTCCCCTGATAAAACAAATGAGGCTATGATGCAATGTTCTGTCAAAACCCCTGTGATGATCAGTATCGCGCTTGGAAGGACCCATAGGCACTGTGGCTGGCTAGGAGGAACTTTTCATCTGTAGTTCTCTGTCAGTCTGTTGTGTCTCTGCGTCTGCGCTGTCCCTGTACTCTACCATCCCCATCTTCCTTTGCCCCCCCCCCCCCCCCCCCCCATTTCCTTCCCCATTTCTTTCCCCATTTCTTTCCCCTAGTCGGTGCAGTGTTTTATGGCCTAATGACCGTGGAATTATGAGATCTGAGGGGACTAAAGGACAATAGATAGAGCGATAGCACTACTCGTCATAGTGGAGGTGTCAAAGCTTCACTCCTAGCAAACGTTCCTGATTCTCTTCTTTCTTTCCCTCCCCCTCCCCAGGCCCGTATTAAGGCCATTAACACATTCTTTGGTAAGAACAGCTTCCGCAGCGTGGACTCAAGCATGTACAGTCAGCATGTCCAACCACAGGCTCAGTATGGCTCTCCAGTCTACATGCAGCAGGTGTACAGCCCTCAGCAGCAGTACCCTGTGTACCCTGTGGTGTCGCCTTCCTGGAACCCTTCGCTCATGCCTTACTTTGAAACCCCACTGGTGAGAACCTCAATGCATTGTTCACAGCGTCTCTTAAAGAATAGAAATGCTTACGTTCTTTTTGATCAGAAGAATGTAGGTTTGACACCATCATAATTTGACTGTCAAGGTGGTCACAGCAGTGCCTGATGCAGTTAATATTCTCAGCTTCAGTCCGTATACAAGTGTGTAGTTCACATTTTTATGGAGCTGTATAATGTAAATTCCTACTTCTGCTGTGATATCCAGGCACCTTTCCCAAATGGTGGATTCATGAGTGGTTACAGCAGTCCTGGGAACTACGAAGGAAACCGAAACACCCATCGACACATGAGCAGGAACCAGTAGGTGCAAATCATGATGACATGATAACGTTCTCATTCATAGTGATGCTGTCCAGTTCAAAGCCTGATTTGTACTTCTCTGTTAAATCTGCATATCCTGTGTCAGAGCCTGAGATGCACTTCCTTAGAAATTTAAATATACATCGCTGTGAGACAGACTGCAACAACTGTCACTGGTCTGCTTGATGCCAGTTAGCTAAGCTAAAACTTGACTGATGATTGCCAGTCTCTGAGAAACCTCTACAGGCATACTGTGCATACACTGATGCTAGATAAATGGCAGAAAGCCTTTAATGAGCTATCTTTGTCGAAATTTATTTAACATTTGGAGCCCTTTTGTGGGATATTAAATTGACTCTTCCCTCTCACAGCTTCTGCCTAATTTGCAGAATAACACCACACATATGAGGACGTTATTTGTATCACTAAGAAGAAACAAATGTTCTTGCCGTTATATTGAGCACATATAAAGCCATTGAAGTGAAAAAACACTGAAATCGACCTCATAAACACATTTAAGATGTTTGAGTTTTGCAGGTTTAGATATCGCTTAAGTTTTGCAGGTTTAGATATTCTTTGTTTGTTTGAATTTGGTTCAGGTTTGGAAGAATTATGTCGACAGATAATTTTCCATTCAAGAAAAACACAAAGCAAATTTGCAGTTGAGATTACTTGTGTACCTTTCTAGTTTGGGATGTATGAAATTTAGAAACGGAATAGGTACAATCACAGTTAACTGTGACCTGTGTCGCTTTTTAGAGGCATAAAAAAGCAACAGTGAGCTGCTAATCCTGGTCAAACTGTTTGTCTTTCCATACCACCATCACAGCCTTGTACTGTGTTTACCCTCTCATATTGTTTAAATTTCACAGCAGAGCTGACATTCAGTAGTAAGAAATGTGTGCTCTTTGTGTGCCCAGAAACCATGTTAAGGGTCACCCTCTCTCTGGGGACGTGCTCTCTTCTTCCTCTTTGGTTCTGGGGACCCTGATGGATGGCCTGTCTGGTCCCTTGAGTCCACAGCCCCTCCAGACATCAGTGACGCCGACCGGCACCACTTCAGCGACAGTCTCTCTGCCCTCCTTCAGCTTTAAAGACTCTTCACCAAATGGATATGTGAGCTTGGCTGGACGGGGCAGGTGAGTGAACATTAACCTGCTTATTAAAACTATGAAGATGAAGATTTACAAGCAAGTGTGACAGGCTAATGCACATTTATGCATGTGTTCTTTGCTGTGAATAATTTTCTGATGTGAAGGACCTGTCTTCATTGTAGGAAAGGAAGCCACAGAGGCATGAGGAGGAAAAGAGAAGATGAACATACCACGGTCAGAACTTTTCCTCTTTTACACCCCCCACCTCCATTTTCTTCTACAGTCCAAGGAGTTCATGAGGGTATCTCCTCATCAAAAAGTCTGTTAGAGTAGCATACTTGTGATAAGCTTCTCTTAGTGTTTATCTTACGCTTTGACTTAAAATATCATGAAAATTACAGAGGCCTGTCACTGTGATGGAGGCTAAGGTACCACCTCCACCAAAGTTTGACCTGGCAGCTTCCAATTTTCCTCCATTGCCGGGATCTGTGGTCAATATACAGGGAGAAACTACGCCAGAGATGCGCCTTTCTGATGTTGTGCGTGGCCTTAAAGTGGCCAACAAGGTAGATATCTTGTCGTCTTTAACTTCTACTCTGGATACTCCTGTAAGCAGCATTTACGGTACAATTATACATTCATTCATTATTTTAAATCCTTGATTATTTCAGTCTGTGAGCCAAGAGGTCAGCAAGGCTCAACACACAAACATCTCAGAAGATGCTGTGAGCAGACCGGATTCTCTGACTCCGGCTGCTAAACGTGCTCCTGTGACAGGGCACACAGTGGCACAACCAGTCTCAAGGTAAAGTTTACTTAAGGCTAATAAAAATGTCAGCAAATAAGAAGGTCATTATGGAAACTGGCTTAACTTTTACTTTTTATGTCAATTTAGTGTGTCTCCAGTAAAGGGAGAGGATAAAGCTGAACCTCCAATTCCAAAGGGAACAGTGCCCTCGTCCACACACGCCACCACCCAAGCAGCCTCTGAACAGGCCCCTTCCACCTGTAGCGAGGCTGTTTCTACAGAAGCCCCTTCCTCATCTCCCCCATCTCCAACTTCAGAGCTGGTAAGACCAGCCTTCTCATCTGGAGTGCCACATTATCTCACAGCAATATCAGCTTATAGCTCCCTGTGGATTCAGAGCAAATTACTAAGAGCCACTGAAGTATTGATATGAAACTTGTATGATATTCCATGTAAAATCTATCTTCCAAGTGTCAAATATGCACATTGTCCTCTGGCTTGGAAAAGTTTGTAGCTTGTGACATTTTTGGAGGATGACAGCTGTGGTCAGCTGGGATTCAGAGCAGTTTCAATGGATTCCAAATGTGTTGTAGAGGCAAAAAACAGGTCAAATATTTAAAAACATCAAAAGAAACTGCTGCATAATCTCTGCCATTGATGTTAATGGTCAGTGTGTTAATGGTGGAGTATTTAGTATTTTTGATCATGTAGTCTTCAAGTGAGCTTAGCCTATGTGTTTATTAGACATGTTGTGCTTTTCTTTTCTTTTTTTTCTTTTTTTTTTGATTATTTTCATCTTGATTTTTACTTGCCACTCATTATTCTCTAACCAGGCGTCAAGGAAGCTGAGTTATGCAGAGGTGTGCCAGAGGCTGGCCAAAGACCCGCCACCAGCACAGCCGCCCTCCCCTCCTGCCTCGTCGCCCAGCCAACCCCTGCAAGAGCTCAAGGTCAACAGGGTTGAGGAGCCACGGCCCAACTCCAAGCGCACTACAGACAAACCAGAGAAATCCGGAGACAACCGGCCTCCTCGTCAACCATTACGCTCCTTCAGAGGGGCAAATGGCCAGGTTAAATTTGGAGGTGCAGGGCTGAAAATTCGAGAGCATCAGCGAGGCGTGAATACTGGCAAACCATTTTCCCCACAGCGGGGAGCCAGACGCAGTGGCAAAGAGCAGAACATTCCCCCAAGGTCACCAAAATAACTCATATAAAGGAAACAAAAGGAAAACATGAACTAAAGCAGAGGAAAACTAAATATATGTAAATATATAATATATGTAAATAGACAGATGAATATATTCATTTGACAAATTTTGTCACATAATCTCTTAACATTGTTGCTGAAATTTTTTGGAAAGACTAAGTAGATATCCCTTTTAAGTAAAACATACTTAAAGAAATATCACCATGATGTTATCAAAAAATCTGTAGCGTGTTTGTACATTTATGTATGTGTTTGAGAGCGTGAGAAGGAGAAAGAGGGATCTTATTACTTTCATAATCATAATAAGCAAATTTTGTCAACAACCAAAATGACAGTAATGTCTATTTGGCTTCTATCTGGCTGGTTATTGCTGTCATATGATTCATCTTGAGCTCTTTTATTGAATATGTTTTTTGTTGAAATCGAGGATATATGACTACTTATGAAATGGAAGATGTCGAATCCGTGGCAGAATAATAGAAACAGCGAGTGTGTGATTCACTACAGAAGGTTTGGATTTTGACTTGGATTATGAGTCTTGCTCTACAAATGATGCTGATGAATACTAAGTTGCATGTATGCAGAACGTAGCGTCTCATAATGATTGTAATCGTTCAGTGTTTTGCCAGTAGTTGTTTGTGTGTCATTTGAAATGAAACGTGTACTTGAGTAGATCCTTTTGTTGTTGTAGGTTTCATTTCTGGCTTTTGGTCTCATTGAACTCACTCGCCAGTTAAAATTTTCAGTTTCAGGGAAGTTTTTAGACTGGGATCGTAGATGTTGCAAAAATCATCTATCTCATTAATGAATATTATTTGTATGTGAATTGCTAAAGCATATCAGATGATCTGAGGAACCTCGAGAGCAGAAATTGGATTTTCAACTGCAATAGAAATAGCTGAAACTATATGATAGTTGAAGCCTTTGCTAGTGTCTCAACTTCATTTGACGACACTGGTCGCCTGCAGCGTCTGTTTTGACTAGATACATACGTCTTTCGATGAATGTATTCCTTGTGGCATAAAACCACTTATGAGCTTGATTTTGTAAATGTCCATATGTAGTAGCTTTCTTTTGTGTGTATATGCAGATTTATTTTTGATTTGGGTTTTTAACGTACTTGTTTTCCTGCTGTAGACAAGTTTAACTTTCTGCTCGTGATATGTTTTTTCTTTTCATGGTATTCAGTGGTTCTTTAGTATTTGAATTGGTGTGTGGACTAATGTGAGAGAAGATCCTTGTTTATTGACAGCTGAATTGGACATTGATTTATATAACCACTCAACAATGAGTAGAAGATGCCTGTACCTGTAGTGGTGTGAACTGAAATGCATCTTTTGATCTCAAGGATTTGAATCATTACAGAAGTAAGAAATGGAAAGGTGTTGCACAGAAATGCTGTTTGTCCTTAAATGTGTTTCAATTTTGTATTGTCATTTCATCTGAATAGTCTGTGGTGTTGCAAATGGAAATGAACAACAGATGGGTGAAGATCAAGAATTACAGATTGTCAGGATTAGGGGATAAAACATTTCTCCGTAGATAAGTGTTGCAAGCCCTAGACGTGTAGGGAATTAACTGCATTGTGCAGTATTTTGTTTTTATAATCAGATCACAATCATTTCCTGTGTATGTATATTAATATGTGTATGACTGTGTTTGACTTGTGTAGACGAAAAAGGTTGCTTCAGGCTATTTGGAATTATTGTCTCAAACCAAACCTGCAGTGCCTTAACAGTGTTTCAGTTCAGTATAAAGAGTGCAAGAATTTGAGCTCATATATTTGTCACACTGAACAAGGCTGGTTAGTTAGTCATCAAAATCCAACATGATCAATTAATGACACGCAGAGACACTAGATCCTGTTCAGCGTATATCTCAGTTTAATATAGGTGCAGCTGCAAGGCTGGTGCTGGTGGGAGTGGAGCATTATGTGTGCGTGCATGCTTGTTTGTCCAGTATGTGTGTATGATACAGTTTATTTTGTTAGCTTGTCAATGTAGTTTCAGTCTTATATCAGAATCCTGCTTATGATGCTCACAATCAATGGGATTGCAATTTTCAGCCAAGTACACACTGGTTTATGAAGTGAATATTTTATTGCTGAACCTGATGTATGAAAATAAAGATTTATTTTTAAAGAGTTGTGGTGTATACCTTGTGTAGGTTTGTTCAAGATCATGTTAATGCACCTGATACAGTAATTGTGCAGTTTTGTATACAGCGAATGTGAATACATCAGTCACTCAAATGTGTGACCTGTTGATGTTCTTCTATTTAAACTTGGCCTTTGTTCTAGTCAGGACAGTGACAGACATAGGCAGTGTCAATATATTAGCACTAGAAAGGATTTACTAACGGATTT
Organism: Chaetodon auriga; assembly: GCF_051107435.1. Classification (NCBI taxonomy): domain Eukaryota; kingdom Metazoa; phylum Chordata; class Actinopteri; order Chaetodontiformes; family Chaetodontidae; genus Chaetodon; species Chaetodon auriga. The sequence goes on along the minus strand of NC_135075.1, from coordinate 14,785,771 downwards.
TACATGTCATCTGCCATGTAACCATCTGGAAATAACCCTAAACATTATGTAACTTACGTACTATGTCTTAGATTCTCCAGTGGGTGTGTTCAGGAGATTTCACTGATGTGTGACACTAACACAACAGAATATAATTTATGTAAATATGAAATGTAGCACATTAGCGCAAAAATAAGAGGACATTTAAAAATTACTTTAAGCATCATTGCATTTGACCCCCCCCCCCCCCCCCATCCTTTCAAGCCTGTTACGTAACAATGTGCTAAGTTCAAGCTCTCGCGGTGTTTTGCAAATGGAAGTGTCAGAGTGTCAACAACGGCCAGGCAGCAGCACAGCAGCACTGTCCGGAGCAGGGAGGGGGTAGTGAAGACGCTCTTTAAACGTCGGGTGAGTTTAGTCACATTTCGGATCGTTTAACGTAAAATGTGATGTTGTGGCGAAATCTAACCAGTCTGTGTTTATGACGCATGTGATGTTTCCATTCGACCGTAGCTTAGTTTATGAGCGCAGCTAACTTTAGCATTAGCGTGCTAACGTAGATGTTGGCTACTAACTTGGCGGACCTATTAGTGTGAACTAAACAAGGTAGGCTATACGAAGCTTCGTAGCAGTTAGCATTAGCTTAGCTAGCTATGTTGTGATTGGTAGCGACGCTAAAATGTTCAGTGTTTCAGTGAGGTGTGCCCGAGCGTCTGTTAACTGTAATCAGTTTCCATGATGTTTGCTTCCACGTTTGTTATAATGACACGGCTGTCAGGTTTTGGAAATAACATGTTTTGGCTTGGTTAGCGATAAGGTTATGCTAGCTTAAGGCCCATGCCTCATAAAGTGAGTTAGCCAAATAATTGACTGTTTAGGTTAACCTATCCACAGTCCAAAACCTCAGCCACCTAGCTAGCTACATAGCCGAACGACCTCGACAGTGATAGCCAGCTAGCGCCACTAATTTGATGACATCGTAGAGTAGGTTGCATGGTAGCATGCTCTGGCTCTGCTGCCTCATCCTTCCCATTTAACGCTAACAGTTAGTCCTCGACCGACCCCGATGCAAATGCTCCAAACAGGCCGACAGCCTTCGGGGTATTTACCTCCTAACCAGTTGTCGCCGTCAAATGTGTCACCATGTTTTTCTATGTTCTAGGTGGCAGGTGAGCACATGCAATAATGGCGCTAACCAGACCCCTATTCACCGTTCTCAACAGGTGCATGGCATTCATGTCATGCACCTAAGTTAAACCCAAACAAATAAGCCTAAATAAGAGATATTGATGTCTGAATACTTTCTGGTCAACCAGTTGCCTCTGGGTAATCGTTGTGAATGGTTTAAAGCCAGTACAGTTTGCATAAAAGAGTCACACCATTGAAATACACACACACACACACACACACACACACACGTATATATATATAGCAGCAGCATTCAAGCACTACCATTAAAATATAGTGTCTTGGTAACTTCAGCATCAGCTCTTTGATTGCCTCCATATATATAAATGAATAGCCAATATCAAGTTGCTCTGTTTTTGCTCTCTGTTGCAGAACATTCATCTGAGATGGGGGATGATCGACCTTTTGTATGCACTGCCCCTGGATGTGGGCAGGTATGATTTCTCAATGCATTAATTCATATGCATTTTACGTAATGTTCTATTTTTTTTTTTTGTCATCTCTTATCACCTAGCTCAGAAATCTGAAACAAATCCTTGTTCATAGATTTATCCCTCTTTCTTATTATTACAAGGGCTCACTGCAATTTGACTTACAGCCAACTTTACAGTTACAGTACTGTACAAATGGCAAAATACTTAGACAATGATCAAGCACAAATGAGACTGCTTTTATAGTACCCTACCTCTCTGCTGACACCTGTACACACGTAATAACACAGGTGTTATTATTCATGTCACATTATCTATAATTGAGTGATTTTTGATTAATTCTTTTTCATTTGTCAGCAGTATATTAGACACACTGATGCTACACTTAATATTCTTTACTTCAACACTAAACTACTATATTTTTCTTATCTGCTGTGTTGCTTTTTGCAGAGATTCACAAATGAAGACCACCTGTCAGTCCACAAACACAAGCATGAAATGACATTAAAGTTCGGTCCTGCCAGAACAGACTCTGTTATCATTGCAGGTAATCACATTAACATTGACTGAAGTATTGTGCTCTATGTTGGAAAGGAGATATTTCTGTCCTGTAAAATAACCCAAACATTTAATTATTTATTCCAGACCAGACCCCAACACCCACACGTTTTCTGAAGAACTGTGAGGAGGTTGGGCTATTCAATGAGTTGGCCAGCTCCTTTGAACAAGAGTTTTGTAAAGCACATGAAGACGAGCAAAGGACAAAACACCCGGTGAGAAAAAGAATGAATGTATGCATTGAACAAATGGCACACTGTTTCCACAAATTATCAGATAAATATTATATTACTGTGTTATTATTTTAGATGATCCAAAAAGCTATATTCACCTTTTCTTCTCTGCTCTAAGGCTGCACCTTTACAAACACCATCTGAAGTTAAAAATGAGAATGAGGGTCCTTTACAAGTTGATTCTTCTTCTCCCGGAAGTCCAGATTCCTCTTCCAGCATGTCAGATGACAGTAGAGACTCAAGGGTGATAGGCAAGGTACAGTGCATTACCACAAACTGCTTCTGTGGGGTCAGTGAGCTGGTTTACAGATTTGCTTGTAAGACTGATGCCACGTGAACACCAACAACTAGTTTCCTGTTTATGCAGACAAAATACATTCATGAATGGAAAATAAATTATATTGTTCAATTTGTCAACAGGATATTCTCACAAAGCCTGTGGCAAGCTCTGCCCCCACTCCAACCATCGTGCGTCCAGGTTCTCTTCCCCTTCACCTGAGTAATGACTCACTTCACCCAACTCTGCCATCTCCAACGTCTGTCATCACACAAGCTCCGCCTTCCAACAGACAGCTTGGGTAAACTACAGTAGTTACCTTTTGTTTGCATCTCTTGATGTTTGTTGGCTGAGGCTGGTATTTGCAAAACATCAGACATTTGAAGTAGTGGCCGAGAAAATGTTCAAAAAATGAATTCACCTCTCCAACTACCAAGCAAAGAACTCATTAACACCGGCCATGAAGCTTGGTGAGGAAATGTAGCTCCGATTAAGTGGAGAGATTCTTCTGTAGGCCATGATTACTTCATGAATACTGTATCCCACAGTGGCTGAGGCTGCTGTTTGACAGGCATCATTGCAAAGCTGTATGACAGAGGTGTAATTTATTTATTTCTCCATTATCCTCTGCTTCTTGATCAAACAACACAGGTGGGACAGGTGTGGGTGGAGGCTAACAGTCCATTACAGCTCTCTGTTTCTGCATGACTTAGCAAGTCTCAGTAGAAGACTTGCTAAGTCATGCCTCCTTTTGAGTGATCAAATCAAATCCCTCTTAAAGTGATGCCTTGCCTGCAAATGTTGTTCCCTAACTGCTGTTTCATTGGGACTTGAGGGGTTAGGAACTAGCACTTGCGGAGAGAGAATGTCCATTGGCAAAATTAATTACTTAAATCAACCTGTCTCTCAGACTGTATTTTGCCAATGGGCACAGAACAGAGAAACAGGCATTAACAAATATGAATAAATATCTGATTTTCGTCAACAGCTCCCCAACAAGCTCTTATCCACTGGTGAGGCACCTCCCCAATGGGCAGACAGTCCCTCTCCTGCCCAGTCCTTTGCAGATAACCTCAGTTATATCTGTAAGCCATTTTAAAAACTTGGAAAACAAATGTAACAAATGATGCTTTTCAAACTGTTTTTTATTTACCATATCCCATCTCACTCTTTCTCTCTTTCTCGATCTCTCGCTCTGTGTCTGTCGGTATTTGTTATGATGTGGAGCTTGCAAGGCCAGCGAACTCAGTGCCTAACATCCCTGGGATTCCAGGACCTCCAGTTGGCGGGGCCAGCAGTGGGTCATCGTCCCCGTCTGGGTATAGTCTGCACTCGGAGACCAAGCTGGTGAGATCATCAGTCATATCGGCTTCATTTTGTAGCATTCTGCCTGTGAAAAACAGTGTGTTCACTTACATAAACAAAGTATTTGCACACTAAATGTGTTCTATGACATGCAATAAAACATTTTTTTATAGCTCTTTTTGTGAGCTTAACCTTAAATGACCTACATGGAGGGTTGTCTGTGCGTCTTTGTAGCGGCTGAAAGCAGCTCTAACTCATCAGGGCACAGCAGCACAAGATGGGGCTGGTGGGGGTGCAGGATCCATCCCTGCTGTCCCCCAGCGGCAGGAACAAAGCCAGCAACCGTCACAAAACTCTGACGCACCATCACCTGCCCAACCCCAGGTAACGCACATCCTGCTTACATGCAGGTCCTATCCAGAACAAGACACATGAGCCGACAGTGTAGGGAAACCTTTGATTGACATGAATGTATACGACAATGACACAGGCCCCTAAAGTAAACACTCATCACACACTGAACCCTTAGTTTAAACGAGGAGTGTTTGGAACATATTGAGCATATACTGCAGACAGCAACAATCACTGGACTGCTCTGTGTGTTTGCAAGTCATTATTTTCTGTACTATGTTAGCATCACTATCTTAAAATACATTTTTGGATTCACTTGGGTTCTTCATTGGTCTTTGTTTCAAGCATAAATTTCACCCACAAATGTGTTAATGGTACCACCAACAAAGGTGTTCATAGAGAACGACGGTGTATGATCATGATGTGTGCTTCTTTGCGCAACACTGTTTCTGAGCCAACACAAATATACTCTGAAACACTGAACATTATGTGATGCTTATGCATTTTGAGGAAAAGCACATTTCAAATCTTCCTCTTTGTGACCAGATGTTTCTGTAATTCAACATGGACATGCACTCAGGACATGCATGTAGCCTAAAAGTTCCCCCTTCTCGTTCTCCAGGTGTCCCCCGCTCAGCCAACAGGAGGCCGGCGGCGGCGGGCTACAGAGATGGACCCCGACGAGAGAAGGCAGCGTTTTCTGGAGCGAAACCGTGCCGCTGCCTCCCGCTGCAGGCAAAAACGAAAGCTTTGGGTTAACTCTCTGGAGAAGAAGGCTGATGATCTTGCCAACATGAATGTCTCCCTGACGGTGAATTTTCCATTTCGCTGTCACTTGTATCAGGAACTCTGATAATATGACAAGACGGGGCATGTTGGGAATGATTGCATGTGTTTTGTGTTGCCATCAGAATGAAGTTACTCTACTGAGGAATGAGGTGGCACAGCTGAAGCAGCTCCTTCTGGCCCACAAAGATTGCCCTGTCACCGTTATGCAGAAGAAGGCAGCTTTCTTAGGTAAGCATTTCAGGTCAAGAACTGACCGATGAGCTTCCTGCTTTTTATCACTTCTTTTGTCAGGATCCATCCGTCATCTCATCCATCTAATGTATTCTTTTTACTCGCTCACCTCTCTAAGGGTGAATGTATCTGTCTCTGTCTCTAGCTGCAGGAGGAGAGGAAACCTCGAGGGACACTTCAACTGAATCCATCGGCTCCCCGGCGGCAGTTATCCAGCAAGGGCCGTCACCACCCGCCTCGGCCTCCAGTCCAGGGGCCACCATCAACGGACTGAGCGTCCGCGCTGCAGAGGCAGTGGCTATGTCAGTCTTGGCCGGCATGGGATCGGGCCAGCCGGGAGGGATTGTCATGGCAACGCAGTCACAGTCAGCTTCAAGATGATGTGCTGACGCGGGTAGCCAGTACAAACTCGAGTGGCATTTGGAGGCCGGACTGATGCAAAGTGTTTGAAAAGAGGGACCCCCACCCCAGACTAAGATACTCTCCTCCCCTCACAGCCAATGATAATCACACAAAGACATGGCACAGTGCCTCCGTCAACCCTCCAGTCCCAGCAGGCTCCCTATTCAGAGAAGCTTCGTCACTCTGTATGTAAATATGAATAACACATCGGACACTCACTCTGCAGGGTTTGGGGTCATTTCTTGTTCATTTATGACAGTTAAGATTGGGGCAACAAGTATGAATGGAAATGTCAAAATCGTGTATCATTATTTTTCATCTCACTTAAAAATGCAGCTTCAGTCCAACTTTGTCCCCACACACTGGCTGTGATGAGGTTGGTTGCTTTCCAGGCTGACAATTTTTCTTGTATTTTTCAGTTGTAGGAAAATCATTTTATGCCTAATACTGGTCGTTAACATCATGTTTTGCTGATGCAGTGAAAGTATGGTGAGAGATTGGCTGGCTGGCAGATTGCAGTAAAAGGCAGCCTGGAAAGAGGTTCTAATGCTCTTTGTTTACTTTTCAACCTGTCCTTTGGTTTCCAGTCAGTTCTCCTTAAATACACATGATGGTTTAGTCAGCCAAGTGCATAACAAACCAAATTGTAGATGTGTACACAGTTTACCCTGTGAGTGTGTGCCTGACTTTTTTACCACCCTTTCTAAGCCATTTGGAATGGATGTCATTACATAAGTCGTGTATGTATCAAATCCTATTGACTGCATGGATTACTCAAGGCTGAAGAATACCACTGTTTGTTTGTGCTTCATTGTACTATCACTGTTTATTGATTTGCTTTTCTTCTATTTTATAACATGAAATTATTGATACATAAATTGTCCTTTTTATGTAAGGATTCCATCCTCAGCCCTAATGTAATACACTTGAAATGGTTAGCTTTAGAAGGCCTTTAAATGATAATCAGACATAATTTTAAATAATTTACCCTGGCATTTCAGTTGAGGAAAGAGTAGTGCAATATATTTTTCTATTAAATATCAATGTTCTTGCATTTAGCTGACACGTATAGTCCAGCTGCTGAGAGGGGTTTGGTCTATTTCAGTTGAAAGCATAAGTTATGAGGTGACGAGAAAATGTGAAGATGAGTGTTCTTGAATGAATGAGATTGGTGATTAGTGCACATCTGTAGAGGATTACAGTTGTCCTAGTCTTGTATCATGAAGTAGAGTTCAGATTTGTGCAAGGTGCTTCTTTTGAAATGTAAGTTTTGAAATGCAAATTATTTTATACTGCATTGTACTTCCAAGACTATCATGTTGTTTTTTCCCTTGTCACTCTTTTTTTTTTATATAATGTCATTGTTTTAAGATGTTTGTTTTTCTCTGTGGTAATGTTAGGGTTTTTCCCATTGTGTGATAGTATGTCCCTTTATTTTAAGAGGATAGATGTCTTTTACATGTTTAACAGAGGTTGAACCACGCGAAAAAAATGTCTAGAAGATTCCTGTATGGAGTGAGTTTGTCAAATACTCAGGCCTCAAGATGGGAAAAATTACTTGTGTATAGTCTCAACTAATGAATAAGTTGTCTCGGGCAAATAATAAAATAAATTAATGAAAAAGAAACCCCTACTTTATGCCTCTCTTGAATTACCATTACATATATATGTATGTGTGTGTGTGTGTATATATATATATATATAAAACTCTAGTGATCTTTGAAAAACCCAGAAGATTGTTCTGGATCTTTTTCCCATGGCTGATTTCCATTAGGGTTTGCCACGGCAGGTCATATTTCCATCTCCCTGGCAAACTGGAGCTTGCCCAATTCACAGTGTGTAAATCAGATTTTATGATCCATACTTGATTTGGCATCAGCTTTTTACACTAGGTCGTTCCTGACGTAGCCCGTCCCATCGATCTGGGCTTGGGAGTGGCAATTAGGAATGCACTGGCTTGTGCACTGTGAGATGGGTTACTAACAGTGATGAACTTCAAGAATTAATAGCAACTCTGCAGTTCCTTTCAGCTCTGGGATGCGTTTTAGTGTCTCTCAGCTAACTGTTTTGTTCCAACGAACTTTACTGTGTTGGTTCAGTCTCACTGCTTTCCTAGTGTCATTTTTTTTGGCCAAAGCAGGCAGCTGTTTAAAAAAAAAAAAAAAAAAAAAAAAAAAAAAAGCTCTGAATCCAACATAATCCAACATACACTGACTTCCCACCCTGACCAGCAAACAGACGAAGTTAATGAATACCTGGTCAACATAGTAGAGCTTTTAGTAGTGAAAGAGAAAGGTGTTTCCCTCAGGAGTTGCTGAATAGTGTAAACAGGACAGAAAATGCATGAATATTAGATGGCCAGAAACACAAATCTAAATACATGCTAATGCTGTCTTGCTGGATGTATTCATTATGCTGGTAAGTTTTCTATATCTAACTGAAGAGCTGATAAAACGCCACTGTTGTGCTTACAGCTCGTCTCTGCCTCCTTGTGGTCAAAAATTCAGTTATTGCAGATTTTAAACTCCTCTAACCACCTGGACAAAAATATTTTTAACCTGTTTCCTAAAAATATGAACACAAAACTTGATATAAACATACAGCACAACAGCCAATGATGTACCTAAACACCAACATAAATTAATGGAACAGGTCATCGCACAAGTTACTTCAGGCCGCCATCTTTGTTCGGTCAGGTAACAGTAGCCAACTTGAAATGGGTTCAAAATCTTTAACTGTGCAGCAGAGGAATATTTTTCACCCAAATGCTTTAATGATTCTTTGAAGGTACTGAAAATACGCCTAGGATAGCAGCAATAATTGTTATAAATGACCTTAAGGAGTTTTCAGAGAGGGAGGCTAATTATTTTCCTGGAAGTCAGACGTTAATTTACAAATTGTTTCTGCTGGCGGAAAGTAATTAAACACGTCTACTCAGCGACTGCATTTAAAATCTGACATACTTGTGTTTTTGCTGAATATTTCCACTTTAGTGTTATTTTATACTTATCATTTCATGTGGAAATACTGTCCATTTTACTTTACCACATAGTGAGTTAGCTAACGTTAGCTACACTGACAATCTCGAGCATGTCATCGTTAGTAATAAAAACAATAGCATAATATTTAATAATAGTATAACACTGATAGAGGAGCCACTCTGACTATTTTTACTTTTGATACTGTAAGCACATTTTACTGTTAATATTGCTGTGCTTAAATAACATTTTGAATTCGCGATTTTTACTTGATTTTGTGTTTTGTCTTTAGACTACTTGTATTGAGTGCTTCCTGCACCAGCGCCAGCCACTCGGGGCGAGGCGGCAGGTGAGTTGGATCTGGAGAGCTTTTTCTCCGCTCAGCTGTAAAAACACAACAGTAGAGGGAGCAGGGAGTCTGCTGTATCCCACTATCCTGTCACCGCAATTACCATCAGCCCCGGTCATGTGACTGACAGACTCCTCTGGCGAGTTGTTCCCATCTCCCACAGTCATGGCGGTGTCGGGGAGTCGCGAAGATGGAGTAAACACCACCACCGCTACTACATCTTGATTTTATTTCTTAGCTTCATGCTGGACTGTGCCCGCTGTCATCCGAGATATCGCAAACATCCCGCAGGCTGCTGTGCTCCCGACGATGGCCGACCGCGGCGTTGATCTGTCGGCTCTGCCTAAAGAGGTCAGGGACCAGCTGGCGGAGTTGGATCTGGAGCTATCCGAAGGTAAGCTTTCCATACAGCGGGTTTAATAGTTTGAGCTGCGACGGTAATGGACGCAAACGCCAAGTTAAGTATGGCTCCTGAGCGTGTTTATGTGGAATCAGCCACAAATGGAGCGCCTTGTGTCAGCTGGGTGAGACTCAGGGCTGCTGCAGTGTATCTGAGCACGACTACAAGAAATGATGAAAACACACTGACCTCCTTTTCAAGCAGTCATCTCTCTATCAAGTAGCACTGCTGCTTGTATTGTTCACAGAGGCATTCCTTTGCATAGATTGCGACACATGCTATGAAGAAATGTGTGTTTTTGTTCCTGATTTTGCATGTTTTAGTCCTTCCTCCCCTCCATTTTCTTGTTTTGATCCATCTTATCTGACTGCAAACATGTCACACATTGCTCATCATCACAGATATAGAAGCATATACACTTCTGTGAGGAGGAAAATGGGTCAAGTTTGACATCCCGGAGGCCTTGTGTGTGTGTGTGTGTGTGTGTGTGTGTGTGTGTGTGTGTGTACAGCCTCAGACATCAGTGGACATTAAATGATGCTGTGGCCCCTCCAACACTCAGCTGTGCTGCTGTTCTCTCAGAGTCTCAACCCTGAAACTGCAGCAGATATAGGAGGGTTGTTTGTTTTATAAGAATGACTGTGGGAAATGGGAATATGGTGCTGGCTGTTACGCAAGTCTCCTCCTCACACTGTGAATCACAGTGCAGCAGCTTGATTGGTGCTGTGCAGCTCTCAGGTGCCTGGGGGTGGATGAGTAATGTTATGTTTCACATGGAGAGCCAAGCAGGGGGATGTATGGGCCACTAATGATGACTCGGTCCCTCTTGCACCACAGACGCACACACAGATACCTGAGACTGTGCTGCCCACAAAGGGGAGGTCAGGTGAAACTTCACATCACATGAGAAAAGCATCATGACCGCGCACTTGTTCAGCCTGCTTTACTCATTTTAGTGATAGTAACAGAGTCAGTGTCAAGTAAAGTTTTCTGTCATTCACGAAAAGGCAACAAATGTGTTTGAAGATCTGAATAGACAAACTAGATGACAGTCTTTCCTGCACAGCTGACTATGGATCTCAGTGATTTTCTCAGTCACATGTTCCAGTTTGGTCAAATTCACAGGGTGTCGCAGAGTGCAGCTGTGCTGTGCTTTGACCTGAGCTGCTGGAGAGTTGAGTGTGTGTTCTGGTTAATAATAGATACCAATTAACTGTGTGATAATGAGGCTGCGTATTTGGAGGCTGGCATGTTCATTCTGTGTTCAACTCACTTAACATGAGTGAGAAACAATGGATGATGGGAAATCACTGTGTAATCAAGTGTACAGTATGCCCTGGAATACAGTAATTGTAAATTAGTAACAGATATATTATCCTACAACAATTAACTGGTGTGTTAGAAAGGGATACAAGGCAGGTATAGAAATTAATTAACCTGGTAGGGATTTTTGTTTGAGCACTGTGGTATGATTGCAAAGGCCCTTGTTTTGTTCGGCTTTGTAACTGTGCTTAATGTAAATGCCGTGGAGCCCTAATAGTGAGCTTTTGATTTTGAAATGGCTTCAGTCAACTTTCCTCAAGTTCCAAATGTTGAATTGCAAGTTTTGAGTCAAGTCTTTAGTGAAAATATCAGATGAGATCAGAATGTTTAAACAGTCTCCTGGCAATTATGCAACTGGAATAAAACAAGTGGATGCACCTTATCGGCTGAATATTAATATTTAGTATTTATCCAGTAGTGACTGGATATTACAGTTATAACTTATTATTTCTTTTATCAATTCATCTGTCAATCATTGCTGAATAAAATGTTGAAAAAGACCGGTTTGAATCTCTGAAGGTCACATCTTGAAATAGCTTGTTTTGTCGATGAAATGTGACCTGCTGTAGCAGTTCAAATTCTCACATTATTGAGAAATTCAAAATATCGAATGTTTTGCTGAAATGTTTGATAAAGAACTTAAACGATTCTAAAACTAGTTGTCAAGTCTAGTAACAGGTTGATTAAGCTGGCGTGTTTATTATTTCAGTACTGTCATATGATAGTGATAGTTGATTGTTAAATTTGTTGACTATTTTCCTGTTGATCGACTAATCGATTCAACACGCTGGTAGTTTTTGCTAAATTAAAGTAAATGAGACAGCTCTCGTCAAATTCAAGTCAAGCCTTGAGCAATTCTCTTCGTATATCTCTATCAGGTCTCATGGTAATAAAATGAACTCCAGTCAGGATTGAGTTGAAGTCACGTGACTTGAGTCTCCTCCTCGTCTGTTCTCGTTCTTCAGTGTTCTGCTGTGTGACAGCTTGGAAACAGCTGCTACCTTTCTCTGGTCAGAAGATCTGACTGGAGCAGCCAAACTTGTGTGTTGGCAGAACAATCAGCAGTCCGGTCAGAGCCACCTGTGATGGCTCTAGTGTTTTAATGCTGAAGTGTGAGTGATTGGTAAGGCGACACCCCCAGAGTGACTGAGCCTCTGCTGGGGACCTGGGCTCAGTGGACGATGGCCCTATCATCTGTAACTTAAGTCCAGAGTCTGCTCTCGTGCTGATAAAAACTCTCGGTGCTATCCAGATGCCTCCTTCCTGTATCCAAGTGCAATGAAGTGCCTTCGCCGTCTGCTCAACGGCACTCAGCTTGCAGAACACTGACGGTACAAGGCGAGCGGCAGCTGGCTGCCCAATGAGTCTTAAATGTTCTCATGGATATCTTTTACGTGGCAACAATCGCCCTATTGTTGTCCTGATACATGCAACTCCCCTAGCAACAAACAGGAGAAAATATGCATCAGCACTTTTTTCACAGCAGTAGTTGTGGGCTGCAGTGTGTGTGAATGAGAGAAAGAGAGCGACCCCACCTACTTTAACCTCTGTGACTGTAAGGACACAAAGAAAGCCATTGAGGGGATCAAAGTCTTGGTGATTGAGCCGGACTGGAATTTAGAGCACTGAACCACAACTGTTTAAGCTGCTCAGCTTGTGAGCATGCGGGCATCGTAGTGTCTGCAGCTCCGGTGTCGATGTTGTTTATGTGAGTGGCCAGAGATGATTTGCTTTGTGCAGATGATGTTCATACACGAGGACAGGCAGTGCATGGCATCAATCTCAGAAATGTGTCTGTCACACAGAGAATCAAAAACTGTCACGTACCAAGAGTTTGCATCAAGGTCAGATTCATAGTCTTTTTTTTTACGTATTCTTTGATCACATACTGCTGAGCTGAGCTGACTCTTGCCAACTTTAGATTGGATTTTATTCTGGTGAAATTATTTTATGGCTGCCTGTGTTCAGACAGCATTTAATGTTTGAGAAGTTTGGCTTCTTTCGTTGAATGGAAAATAGCGTCTTGCTGTCTGTGTATTACAAACCATTGTGCAGTGTTTTGGGGTTTGATAAGCCTTTAAACACAATGTGTGACACACTACTGTTTTCGGTCTGAATCCCTACTAAGACAACGGCTGTGTTCCAAATCACTTGCTTTTTCTTTGTACTTTCAGTACACACTGAAGTAAAAAGTGAAAAGGAAAAATATGCAGTTTGGAATGGGTGTCAAGACTTTGTACCAACCCTGCTCTCAGCGACTCAGTCAGTCATACATCTGAGGCATGCTGGCTTCCATACTGTATTTTTATCATCCTGCATTTGACACACTGTGTATTGCGACTTGCTGAATCTAAATACTAAATAGTATGATAGTATGGGTACTGGAATGCGGCGTAAGTGTCTACAGCCATGCTAGCAGCTCTGTGAGGCTGTACATAGGCACAGTGATGCTTTCATGAAAATGCTGATGTTTAGCAGGTATAATTTTTACCACGTTTGCTGTCACAGTTTAGTGTGTTAGCATTAGCAAATTAGCACAAAACACAAAAGACAGTTGAGGCTGATGAGAATGCCATTCATTTTGCAGATATTTGGTCAGAGAGCACAGTAGTGGTCACCTTTACATTTTGACCCGATGGTGGCGCTGGAGAACAATTCAGAGGATCAACAAAGTCACTACATTTCATCCTGAGGGGAACATGAGTGTCTTTACCAAATTTCAAGGCAGTCCATCCAACAGCATAGTCAGCAGACAGGCCGACCAACAGACCGTCATTGCTATCCCTAGAGCAATGCCGCTAGCATGGCTAAAAACATGAAACTCAGATGTCATGTCAGCACAAGCATCGATGCATTTCAAATGATACACAACCCCACTCATAACCTAGGATGCATGCCATCTGCGCGGTCCCATTATGTACTTGTGTGTGACTGTAAATTTATCACATGTCTCGTAAAGCACAGAATGCACAGTCTTCTGTATTCCTTAATTTGATTGCTCTCTTGCTCCCTGTTGTAGTAACTGTCCGGGCTGATAAGTGCATGTGTGGATTTTCTAGAGACTAGCGTCCATCCCACTGTCTGTCTGCGATGCTGCGGAGGAGAGGCAGGTTTTCATCTCGACAGCCTGTTCCATACTGAGAGAGAGAGGGAGAGGAATGAGAGATTACGGTCCTGCCTGCGTCTCTCAATCTAGGTCACAGAGCATCAGGGGGCAACACGCCTGGCTCATTTAGCCTGTGAGTCACACAGGGCCAGGACCGCTGCTGGGGATCTCTCTCTCTCTCCCACCCACCCTGACACCACCATTGCCTGTTTCCCCCTACTGCTGTAGTATTGTAGTTTTCCTGCTGTTGATTTACTGCTGTATTATTGAAGTCTTTGCATCCTTGAAGGATAAGGCTGCCGTTCATTCAGTGCTTTGCTTATTGACAACAATTTCACGAAAAGGCCAAAACCACCAATGCATTAGTCTTTCAGCTTCATTACCTTGTCTGCAGCACTAAGCCCATTCATTCCTAAGGCTTTGATTTTAGAAATGGTTCACAAATATATTGTTTCTTTTTTATTTCCTGAAACAACAGGGCACTTTAAACATTACTCAAAAATAGTACATTTGTTGGGGTATATTTTCAGCTATGGATTAATATGCAATTTATGCACCAGTGCATATTTATGGCAGCTGGAAGGTATATGTGGGATCTGCTGCTGACACATTTGGTCAGTCAGTCGATCAGTTGATGAACAGAAAATTATTGTACAACTAATACCAACAATACCAAAAATTAGCAGGTTTTAGCTTCTGAAATGTGAGGTTTGATGCTTTTCTGTCATATAGTAAACTGAATATCTTTGGGTTTTAGACTAGAAAACCCTTAAAAAATTGAAATGTGTCTTCTTAGGTTTTATAACAAATAATTGTCATTTGTAGTCCATGTGGATAATGAACTACAGTGCTCATGTCATAACGAAGTCACCCAGTGACATGACGTGGCTCAGATCTTTGGATACACAGACAATACTTGTTAGTAGGATCAGTTCATGCCTGCTTTTGGTCTTTTCATGGGATTTGTTGGCAGAAAGAAAAATGCAAAATATCCCCACATTTATGCTTCAGGGCTGGTGGGCTGGAAAACACTGCCTGTGTGTGCGCGCACTTCTGTGTCGCCATGCTTACTCTTGCAATTATTCGTGCATGTGTGTGTACACTCAGCAATGACAGGGACAGGAAGGAAGCTGATTTAGCCTATTTATTTAAAAGCTTATTAACTGTTGCGGAGGAGCTGTACTCTGATCTCCAGCCACTGCTTCAGGCCACAGACTTGTTTTTACATCACAAAAATGGGGACTCTTGTGCCACCATGTCACCAAACAACAACAGGATCCTCTTTTCTTTTCTTTTTTTTTTTATTTATTATATAACACCCTTTGTATCTAATTTCACCATGCACACAGACCCCCACACACATAAACACATGATGCTCTGAAGCCTTGTGTTCAAAAAGGACTGAATAATTTAGATGAGACCCAAGCGCACACCTCCAACCAGACACACATTGTCAACTGGGCAGCTGAACCATCTCACTTTCAAGTCCACAGTGAACTGCAGGTGGGCTCTCAACCTCTACTGGCTTTAAAGTTGCGCTTCAGTAAACCTTCTGGCTATTAGAGCCTCCCTCTGATCTATTTGTTCTCTTGCTTCTGCAGCTTCTAACTAAAAGTAACACATCTCAAAGAAATGACAGTGGTGGAGGGGGAAGCGTAAGTAGTGGTCAGGTCACTGTGCTGTTCATTGAATTATTAAAAAGTGCCAAGTGGAAGTAGCTGTCTGCAGCACGTGCTTCAGACTCTGCAGGCTGCAGACCAGTGAGTGCACTGCCATTTAGTTTCTTTCCAGCTTACGTGTTAGTTTCTACTTTCTGTCAACAAACAGAGCTCACTTGTATCAGTATTTGGCTTGTGGGCCTGTGGTTGTGCAAATGGACAAGGGTCGCAAGTAATGATTATCATTAATGTTTAAATACATCATGTCGATGAAATGTTAAAAAACAGTGAAAGGTTGACTGACTAACAGTCCAAAATCCAGATACAATATATTCTATTAACAATGAGAGAAGAACTGCAACCTCACATGTGAGTATGAGAAAATGAAATAATTTTGCATCTTGGATTTGTTGCTTAATTCTTTCTCAAGTTCAACACTACAATGAATAAATGAAAAACAGCTTGATTCTAAAAATGGAGTTTATCTCTGGATGCTTGCACATGCATTTAATGCATCATGCCGGCCTGTATCATCACCATGATTTTAAATCTCATGTTCCCTCGTGCAGCACCACACGGGCCTGGTTGCTATGGACACGGCCCGTGTGGTGCCCCCATGCCCTGCCGCCCCCCCTTTTACTTTGTGAATTTTCCATAAACCCTTTCCAGATTAGGTCGGCCATATGTTGGAGCCACACATACAGTAGACAATCGCACGCTCTGCTAAGCTGTTAAAACCATTACAGAGGAAACATGAGGTTTCTGCCACCCCATCATAACTTGTAGACAAGCCTCGCTATTCCAAAGGCTGCTCCAAGCCAGCCATCAGTGTCCCATAATGCATAGTGTGCAGGTGAAGGCATCCAAGCGATCCTCATTCAGCCATAGATATGTGTCTGTGTTGTGTTTTCAGCTTAGGTAGTTTATTTTATTGATGATAAAATCCCATGAAGGATGAAAATAATGAACGTCAGGTATAAGCACTGCTGTAATTTTTATTGTGGAAATAGATTGAAGTTATGTGGATTCATATATTTACTAAAATGTGGTCCAATATTTTCCAGATGTCTGTCACATAGTGAGGTGAAACATCACAAGTCGTTCTGTAGACTTTGACTATGGTGGTGAACTTGGAAATGTTATGTCTCTGAGTTAATGAGGCGGACCCACTCTTGTCTTGGCCTCTGTGACTGTCTCATTTGAGGTGGAGGTGCAGGTTTAGCTGGCCTCTCAGGTCCTGTGTTGAAGCCACTTTTATGAACCATGACCCTCGAAGGACCCGCTGTTCTCACCTCAGCCGCCACAACAGGCATTCTCCATCCACACACCCTAACCCACCCTACCTACCTGACACCTCGGACCAGAAACAAGAACGGACAATAATATCAAGTACTTGGTATTTTTTGTTGATAGAAAAGGAAAAAGCAAACAAGCAAATAAAGTCCACTGGGTATAGATCTTGCATCAGACACGTCCGCATCACTTGGTTTACATCATACTCACAGTGTCTGATACCAGTGTATAAATCCCACAGGAGGTCATGCTCTCGTTGGTGTTATGTAGCCTGTTACTATATTCATTCGTGTTGAAGAGTGTGTGTGAGGTGTAGTGTGTCAGGTGTGTCAGCCACGCCCTCCTCTTTCACTATGTCTGCTGTGCACAGGAGAAAGAAAAGATGTAGAGGGGAGCCACTGGCTGAGTCACTTCTTCTTTTCAGTTAACCCGCTCCTTTGGTCGTCTGCTTGTAACCCCCCTTATCACTAAAACTGGCCCTTAAGGGCCTGTGCATGTGTGAGCGTGTGTGTGGTGTCATCACTCCCTGTCAGAGTTGAGTTTAATGAGCGTGTGGAGTGAAACATGATTCACTCTGATACCTGAGTTGGCCACACCCTGCCTACTGTTCCAGAAGGAGAGAATCACTTGAGACCTGCAGAGAAAGTGTGTGTGTGTGTGTGTGTGTGTGTGTGTGTGTGTGTGTGCGCGCGCGCGCGTGTGCCTCTTTGTGTTAGGGCTTTAGGCTTTTTTTTAAAGCACTTCATTCACTCACCAATGCCTGTTCTACCAGTTTTATTGTCTGACTCACTTTATTTACATGTATAGCTTCTCCTCATGGACCATAATGCACGGCATGGCTTATTTGCATGCATTTGTTGAGACACTTTTTTTCGGATCTTTCACTTTTTTATTTTCAGTTTGACGTTACTGTCACATCAGCAGAATATGGAATCGACCAAAATGGTGAACACTGGCCGTGAGAGTAGACGGGTGAAACTCCTGTTTGTATGAGTTTATTCAGTTGGCTGTAGAAGACATATGACTTTATTACTGGGTTATTATGTGTAAGTCTCGGTGAGATAAAGAAACTCAATTTTATCATGCTTTGTCACATTGACACAGCTCCTTAGACATGAACTGTCATGGCCTAAGCAATCATAATGATGCATATCTTTTTTTTTTGGAGGTGTTGGAGGAACTTGTTGAACTGCAACAGTGTTTAAGAAGGTGTGCTTTAAGGTCCTGTGTATAGGATTTAGTGGCATCTAGTGGTCACGCTGCAAACTGCAACCATCTGAATACCCCTCACCTCACCCTCAACTCCACTGGCTACTAATAACGAGAAAAAATGCAAAAGGCTCGCTCTAGAGCACGTGTTTGGTTTGTCTTGGCTACTAAAATGGTGGTGCAACATGGTGGACCGGCTCGCAAATTTACGAATCCCAATATGGCGAAGGGTGACCAGTCCTACTCTGCCTCTGGTTGGTTTATCTTGGTATTTTTACCCTAACCAATCATCACTCCTGCCTAAACCTAACCAACACAACCAACACAAGGCAACGAATACTAGCCAATCAGAGGCAGAGTAGGGCAGGTCATCCCTTCGCCATAGTAGGATTCATAATTTAATGAATTTTATTCCATTTCTGCCGGGAGATCCTCCAAAATCCTACACACTGGACCTTTAAGCAGTTGAAAAAAACTGTAATAATGTATCTTTACAACTCTTTCAGGTGAGCTCTAAGATACCGAGGCATATGTCTTGAGAAAATTTATATAAAATGGTGCTAAAGACACCAAAAATGTTTTCCCATTTGATGCACTGATGAAACCATTAACATTAGTCTCGGGTTGAATGTTTCTCTCAGCTTGAATATTATCTCTTGAATAAAAAGCTGGAACAATCTTATCCAGAATATGTATAATCTTGTCTGAAATAAGATGATTTTTCCAATGTTAGAACCACTGAAACGCAAATAAGAGTAAAACAAACATCCTAGGGTGGTTAATAAAGATTTAATACATTTGGAATGTGCTCATTCATCTGCATTTCAGTAGCACAATCACCCTAAATGTCAGTCACACCTATACCAACATGTGTCTTGTTGACACACTTTCATGCCTGTATCAACATGCACTCCTCCGCTCAGACTTTTGGTCGTTCACAGACAACAAGTATACACACGCATACGACACTGCCATGCCACATATGTAAATGATTGCATACATATACCTAAGTTTAGTTGTCAAACTGCTTGTCAGCTATATGCTACACAATGGTGTGTGTGTGTGTGTGTGTGTGTGTGTGTGTGTGTGTGTGTGTGTGTGTGTGTGTGAGTGAGAGAGAGTGTGGACGCACTGAGTGGGTCATCTTTTGGCTGAGGTTAGGGTTAGAGGCTTGGCCTGCTGGTATAGAGGAGGTGACTGGACGGTTTCAGTAGGGTGTTTGTACTACAGCTCTTTAGACCTCAGGAAGACTGGTTTAGCAAATAGCCCCCTCCCCCCTGGAAATAACACACTTGAACTCATACCAACAAATGCAGAGATGGCACAGTACCAAACAGAGGGGAGACCATATGTCATTCTTTATTCTGGACCATAATATGTTTTCTGCGCATATGCCTGTTGCAATAGTCACATAACCAAGTCTAGATTTAGATTTGGATTGAGATTTAGATTGAACTTCATTGATCCCTTTGGGACGACCCCTCAGGGAAATTGGAGCTCCAGCAGCTCAAAGTGATACAAATAAAAAGGTAATACAATACGATAGAAATAGAGAAAAATATGTGCTACACAATACATACAGTGATGAAGTGATTTTAAAGACCTGCTTCAATGGAAATCAAGTTTTTACCCTTGGTAACAGTAGCTAGTAAAACAGAAAACAAGCAAAGGTTTGTGGGTTTGATGAGCAGAGTCAAAGGTGAGCGGTTATGCTCAAGCTGCAGGTGAGTGGCGGATGGGTTCGTGGAGAGGCGGGGACTATTTGCATATTCATAGATCCACACATACTAAATAAAGGCAAAGGTGCAAAATGAAATCTAAGCCATTTTAAGCCATGAAGAGATTTTTTCATGGAAAAATTTTGATGAACAGAGATGAGCTTTCAGGAACTTTAAGTGGATTGGTATACTACATTAGGACGTTCTGACTAAGAGCCTAATGTGGCGCTGTTACAGTACAGTACCTTGTTGAAATCATCTGTTTTCCGTCAGATAACAGCTGTAAGTCGCTGTAATACTTGAATGTGTTTAATCATTTTGGGTGAGCATGTGTTGACGTGTTTCTAAAGAGTTATCCTGAGAAAGCAACTGAGTTCAGTGTGATGAGGGAGAGGAAAAAGCAGGGAAAGAGAATAGAGGTCGAGAGCTAATTACTATTCAGACGGAGTGCCTGTGGGGTAGAAGGAGAGAGCAGTCTCGCTGCAATTCAAATAATCCGAGGCTAGCCAGTGCGGGAGTGTACGGGTACTGAAAGAAGGCACAGCTTTGATGTTTCTCCCTCAAGATTGTGGAGAAATAAAACATATACATTCTGAGGTGAATGCACGAGTCTTCTTCACCAGTGCAATTGTCAAACGGAGATGAAAGAGGAGATCTGCGGCAGCTTCATGCAAAGCTCAACTGTTGTGCTTGTCGCTGAACTGGTTTGATTGTGACCTCCGCCATTAGGACAGACATGAGTGGGTCACCATGAGAAAGTGGGTTAACGAGTGAGGCCCCAATCACCTCAGCGGAGCTGTGCTTTGCCTCTTAAACAGATTCCTTTGACTGTTTGAGATCAAGTTGTGGGCAGACAAGAACAGATTCTCGGCTTAGGTTTGAAAAGAAGTGACAGCAAAAGAAGAAGGTTTATGGGCAAGATGCAGCTCAGGGTGCTCCAAGTACACTGAATAACAAAAAAACAGATGGTATCACAGATTCTCTCATTTTTCTCATGTACCAGTTTGCCACTTTCACCGCATTTCATTTCCTGTGTGATATAATGCAGCTCTGTCAACATGTAGTACACTGATGGGATGCAGCCCTTTAAAGAGTTTTAACTCCTCAGCTTCCACTGCTGGAGCCTGCCGCTGGAAATGCAACCATTAAAAAAACAGATGAATTTCAAATTATCCAGATGGAGGAGTGATTACTTTTTTCTTTTAATACCACGCCAGCCCCCTCCCCCATGACTGACTCTCTCTCGTACTCTCTCTCTTGCTTTTCTCTCTCTCTCTCTCTCTCTCTCTCTCTCTCTCTCTCGCTCTCTCCGTGTCTTTCTGCAGAGAAACTGCCTGTTCACATGAGCTAAAAATAAATCATGTGACAGAGCGAGACCAACTGTACCGTTCATGCATTACTTATGGAAGTGTTTGCTTTTCTTCCATTTTCTTCAGAAAAAAAGAGTGCCAGTCCCAGAGTAGATATTGTGTTGGAGTGGGCTCTCAGGCATCATCCTCCAAACATGAGCGCTCTCATATCTGTCAGCTCGTCTGTAGTGTGTCAGCAGTCTGGTGGTTTAACTGAGTAGATGTGCAACTTGCTGAAATATTGCTGGGTTGTTGTTGCTGAACAACTGACAGATGTGAAGGTGTTATATTTAACACTTAGATGATCAATCAGCGCTTAAGTGTAGAGTTTGATCTGTGTATTGGCTTTGAAATGAGCATATCATTATCATTTGATTAATTCCAAGCACACTGTTCTAAAAACTCACAAAATGAAGTTTTTTTGTTTGATGCGTGAAGAGTTTTGTCTGGTGTATTGATAGTCATGTAACACAGTTACAGTACTTTGCATTGGACATCAGTTTGATTATTTTGAAGCCATGTATTTGCCATCTGGTGATATATTGAATATCCATGTTCATATTTAAGAAGAAGAAGAAGAAGAAGAATCGGGGGGAGACATTCCCCTTTATTTGTCACACACATGCGAGCACGGCACACGAGGTGAAATTTGACTTCCGCCTTTAACCCATCCTGGTCGTCCCTCCTCCGCGGCAGACCAGGAGCGGTGGGCAGCCAGACCGGCGCCCGGGGACCCATCTTCGGCGTCACCATTGGTCAGGTGGTGATCTTCTTGCATGTTTTTAGTGGGGGTATATTTTTACGGAGGATACCCCAGGTGAACACGGGGAGAACATGCAAACTCCACACAGAAAGGCCCTCCTCGAGCAGCAGGCACCGAAGGCATGGTGGAGGACACACCCGGTGCCCGCAGCAAGATATTTAAGGATAATTCTAGTTTTGACCATCATTCCTATGAGTAACAATGAAATTCTACTCACTGACTCAATTCCCAAAGTCTAGGAGCACTACATTGCTAAAAAAGGGATACGACAGAGTAAGAAACATGATCGGTAAAACAGTCATACAGGTTTTTAAAAAAACTCCAAGCCAATAAAAGGCTTCCATCACAGTTTACAGACTGAATTACTGGTTCAAATTTGCCATATATTTCACTCGCTGTAGTTGTGCAATGAGAGATTATTGCAGACATATTGTGCGTGTTCAGTTTTATGTTTAATCTCCGATAAAGATTGAAAGTTCATTCTTGACCTTGAACACTGCAGTTGACACCACAAGGCCCATTAGTCGTTCTCTAGCTTTCGATCATACCACAACATCTTCCTCTGCAGATGGAGTTTGCCTAGTTGTCATGCACTTGTGCTGATAAAATTCTCATTTTTCTGAGCACTTTAAGGACTCCTTATCACTGTTAGTTGCAAAGATGAGATTGAGCACTTTAGTTTCCTGCCTTATCAGACTTCATTGCAGCAATGCTGCAGTGTTGCCAGCAAACTGAGAACAGAGGATCATTTTATCAGAACTGGTTGTTCACCTGTGTCAGTAAGCCAGGAAGCCTTCATCTAATCTCTATTGTCCTCTGTGGTGTAACTGGGAAGAGATGACATCAGTGGCATCTTCAGCCTTTCATCAGTGTGCGTTTCAGCAGCCTAATTTTTAATCAGGGATTAACTGTGGGAGCTCCAGGAAATGGTACAACTGAAGAGTCGCTGCTGTTCACACAATGAGATCACCTGTCAGACTGGCCAATAGGGTTATTACACAGACAGTGGCAGGCTTATTTAGTTTTCCGTTTTGACTTTATATGCAGGACTCCCTTATTCTCATGCATAAAAACATTGAGACATTCTTCATCATGAAGACTCAGTTGTCTTCCTGGATTCATCTTCTTCACTTTTTACAGTCATCATTTTATCATAATTATTGTATATACTCTGATTTTCTGTTGTGACTCTGTTCTGTACACATGGCATCTATTGCATGTCTGTCTGTCCTGGGAGAGGGGATCCCTCCTCTGTTGCTCTTTCAGGGTTTTCTTCCACTGTTTTCCCTGTTAGGAGGGTTTTTTGTGTGAGCCTTTTCCTCATTTGAGTCGAGGGTCTAAGGACAGAATGTGTTGCCTGTTGTACAGATTGTAAAGCCCCTTGAGGCAAATTGTTATTTGTGATATTTGACTATAGAAATAAAATTGACTTGACAAGTTGAGGTTTGAGAGCAGCTAGGGCAGCCATTGGCCAACATACTGAATGAATCATCACTGCTCAACACAGTAGAAAAGTGAGTGCAGGCTCTCCAGATGGATTTTTAGTACGTGTCTGAAAATCTGACAGCTTTGCCCGCAGAGGAGTTTGGCAGAGTCACTGCGTGGCTTCAGGGCCAGCGTAAAGCTCAGTCGGCCTGTGTTGTGTCTGGTGGGGTGGAGGAAGATGCAGATGGGCTGTCGGCAGGGGGGATTGGAGGCAGCGTCCAAGGGACATTCTGCTCTTGTACCGCTCGACTCGAGATTCCTCCGGATGCACCATCACTCACCTCTGTCATCTATCCCTCTCTTCTTAACTCCACCGTCACTTCCTGCTCTGTGTTTTCGACGGTCCCGTTTTATCTCTGTGCGTCTCCCACCTTTCTTCCCCTCAGCTTTCACGCCTCTCTGTTTTCTGTTGGTGAATCATCCCTTCTCTTGCCCACGCTTCCATACGTTTCCATATTTAGTCCTGCTTTGTTTGTGCTTTCGTGCCGTACTTGAGGCTGGAACTGAGCCACATCTTTGACACCCTCAGCTATCTCTGGAGATGACTGCAACACTGTGTGCATCCATCTGTCTTTCCATCTTCTCCTTAATAAAGTTTTTTTTTCTTTACCTATCTCTCTCCTTTCTGCTGTAGCACCATTCTTGTGTTTGAACAGGTGGTTATAGACCACAGTCAGACATATCAGAGAATGTAGATCAGTCCAAAAGGGTTCAGTCTATTATCAAACTATGAAGTTTTTTTTTAATGGGGTTTTTTTTTTTTTACACATTTTATCAAGGATAGAGAAATTCAGATATGTCTTATGTAATGCAGAATGAAAGAAGACTGGCACCAAAATGCTGAATGCTGTTGACAGTGTGAATGAAGTTTATTCTAATCCTGTCTAAGTTGATTTGACTTTGCCCAGTCTGTAAGTCAAGTCACCCTTTTCTCTGTGATCTTTTACAGGTGACATTACACAGAAGGGCTATGAGAAGAAAAGGACCAAACTCCTGGCTCCATACATCATCCAGACTCCAGGTAAAAACTCATCACTCCCTTTTTCCTGGGTAAACATAAATGTGCCTCGCCTGTCTCTGTTGTTGTAACCTCTGCTCAAACAAACAAAAGAAATTGTTGTGCTTAAACGTATTTAAAGAGAACTGTGGTTAGTTTTATCTGGTATGACTGATTTTGGTTGACGTTCAGTCTAATTGCCACGATTCAGTTACACAAAATCAGTGCTCTGCTGCTGTCACTTAAATTGTATCTTTTTCTAAAAGGTTATTTCAAAATGGAAATGGTGTATTTAATGACTCACTAAATGTAAAAAACATCACTGCATTGCAGAGTATTTGAATGAAATGTTAATCAGATTAGAAATTCTGTAAATGGCTGTTCCTGTACCGTAAATGGCATTGGTATTGTACATTCAGACCTCCTTGTGGTACCTGCTCTCTGCTAATCTTGCCACATCACACTGACGGTGGAATGAAAACGATGACAAATTGTTGGCGGCTGTGAAATGAGTCTACCAGCAGATTTCATCTTCTAGTTGAGTGCAGTGCTGCGGACTATTGGGATTGGTTTGCATCACCCTGAGCTGTGTAGCTGGAGTGTATATGCAGGCCTATTAAATTTATCAAGGCACAAGCACAGATTGTAATAGAATATGATATTGTGATATTGCCATATGCTAATTAAACCACTTTTGGTTCTTCAGGTAAATATGGGAAAGAAAAAGAAAATATATTCCAAACTGTAACAGGAAAGTTAAAAAGAAAAATGCATGTGCAGCACAGCCTAAATTACAGTTAAAGTTTCGTAATAATTCAAATCAAAGCATTCTTCAGATCACTTTATCATTTCAGATTTTTATTTCCGTTGAGGCAGCGCTGAGCTTACGCTATCTGAGATGCAAGATAATAAGCAAGTTTCTCATGTTTTTATTGTTTATGTACTTGACAGTGGAGCCACCCCGTCAGAATGACGCGCAGCCTCCCGCTCCCAGTTCCTCCTCCAGCCATGCCCCTCCCCCTTCCAGCTCGTCCCGATACCGAGACCGCCGCTCCCGCAGAACACATCGCAGTGGAGGAACCAGGGATGATCGCTACAGATCAGGTCAGGACTCCAACATTAAAAACAAAACCCTCTGATGTCAGGGGAGAAACTACATTCATCTTCATGGTAAAACACCTCTGATGCACCAGTCACCAAGGACATATACAGTTTCCTCTAACTTTGCATCGCTCAGATTAGCCTACATTAGCTTCACTTGTCGAGCCAGCCTGTTTTCAAGCTCAGACACTGTGCTGTTTCAAAGGGACCAATTAAAGAAGAGCTTGTGTGTGCATATATGCGTGCGTGCATGCATGTGTGTGTGTGTGTGTGTGTGTGTGTGTGTGTGTGGGGCTTAGAGAGACAGACGACAGTGGAGCCCTGCAGCTGGGGACCCCCACTCTGTGAAAGCAGAGTGATGTCACTGCCTGGCTATGTGTGAGGAGGCTGTGAGGAGAACAGGGGAGCACTGAGCTGGAGGGGAAAACCTGACACTGGCGAGGATGAAGAAAAACAGAGCAGTAGAGTAGAGGTGAAAGAGCACGGAGCATGTGAGGAGGATTTTATAGTGTAAAAGCTTCCTCTCTCTAGACCGGCCCACACCCTGCTGTCTGTTTTCTTGATTCTCTCTTCCGTCTTGCCTTTTCAACAATCCTTCCCTTTTAGATGAAACACCCTCACACTCCAGCATGCTAAATACCAGGCTGACTCATCTAAAGTCCGTCTGTTAGGCTGAAGTCTGGCGGTTGTTTGAAAATGCGTTGTTGTCATAGAAAATCTGGCCAGTGACAGGATATTTTTTATCTGATTGAAAGATTCAGAAGGAGATTGGGAAGGAGGATTCAGCACAGAGAGGATTAGAGCTGGAAAAATACAGGCAAAAATTGAGATTGGTGCAATATATATTGAGAAATGGATGAGGAATGAGTGTGAAATGCATTGGCTGAGGGAAAGCGGTACAGCATTGTCTCGGGCTTTAACAGTGCAGCATACAAGTAAAGTTTTGTAGGACTGACAGGCTTAAAGAGACGAAAGAACATAGAGCCAAGGACAAGTGGGATGACGAGCCTTTTGCCATATTAAGAGTGTGCAATCCATCTTACTCTGTTCTCAGCATAGTGCAGCTCAAGAGTAACACTGTGCCCTGATACAGCACCATTTCGACTAGGCTGTTTTCAAAGGGAGCAGGAAGACTGTCATATACCCCTCCATTACGCACTCATTCACTAACACAATCAGTAGTTCACTGTGTAGTGAGCAGTAAATTGAGATTTCGGACATGAATGATCATCATTTTTGCAAGTATAGTAAATGGTAAATGGACTGAATATAGCTTTACCCCCTACACCTCAGCTACCTGCTGGGTAATGTTCACCCCTATCAGAGGTGATGGATTGCATTGTGGTATTTTTATCAAAAGGCAGTGTACCTACTTGAACACTATATTTTTTTCTGTCAGGCTGTGCTTAGACGTAGTGGCAATTTGAGCTAAATGCTAACACTGACATGATGACAGTTCAAACATACTGATGTTAAATAGATTTAAAGTGTACCATGTATACAGTCTGAGCTTGGCACCCAAGCTGTATATATGGTTAAACATTTTAGCATGCTAACATTTGTTCATTGGCACCATCAACATAAGTACAGCTGTGATTGATGAGAATTTCATTAGTTTTGCACGCATTTGGTCGTAAACCAAATAATCGGACAAATTCCGAATTTGACCTAATGGTCAAATGTTAGAGATGTGAGGGAGAGTTCACCATAGTCTATAAGATCCATCCTCTGCGAACCAGAAATACAAAAGTACAAAATGCTGCTAGCATGGTTAAAAAATGGAAAATCCAGAGTTTTCAAAGAGAGCCATTAAAAAACAAATAACAAGAAGAAAGGACAACACACTGCAGCAATGGGAAATGGAAGAAATTAAAGCACTTATCATTTTATGGAGTGCAGAGAAAGTGCAGAACAACCTTAATTTAATTGCCTCTCATCTCCTCGAGCTTCCTTCAATTATTACTCCTCTTAAAGCCTGTCTGTGTACTGCCTTCAACAAAATACAACGTTGACTGGGTTCTGTGAGGCTGCTGTCTCTTCAGTTACACATGTACATTCTTATTAATGATTCCTATGATTCAAAAAAGCATGTATGAAAGAAAATGCCAATTTAAGGCCTCAAGCCCCCCGCACATACATCTCCGTGTTTGTTGGACCTGGTATAAAACCCGCTGGCCTCCAAACACCTCACTGTGCTTATCGCCACAGAGACAGCCCTCATCCCCCCAGACATGTGTAAGGAGTCAGCCTCTCCAGACGCCCCTGTGTGAGGGTGGAGGACGCACATTATGAGAGAAGATGATTTAGCCCAGAGCAATCTGTTCAGCAGAATGCCAGTTATGTAATTATGGTCCCCACTGCTGCTGTGTAACGAGCTGTGCTCCCTGATTTATTTGAATGCGTTGATGTTTGAATGGGAATTGTATCCCCTGAGTTAATAGATGTGATTTGTCAGTGAGTGGGCTTTTGTTGAGCACGCTTTGTTACGTAGCCTGAATGTGCGGCTGTTCACGTGGTCGTGTTTAATGCGCCTGTGGGTGTCATCAAGTGAAAGTATCTCTGCATTTATTACCATGTACATGTGTGTAGGCATGTGCGTGGGCTAATTCACTCCCATCGTGGTTTCCTGTTTCCATGGGAAAACAGTCATCCTCTGAGGATTTTCTTTTGACTTCATTTGTAATTTTTCTTAACATTTTAATCTGTTGTTTCTTCTTTAACAAAGCCTTGCTGACTAAAATGTTGCTGTCAAACATTAGTGGAAATGAATGAATCAGTAGTTACCAAACATTAAAAAAAGTGATGTTTTGCTTCAGGCTGTTGCAGGTTGAGTGTGTGTATTAGCTGAGAGCAAAGCAGTGATTTTTCCCTCTCGGTTTGTTTAGTTTTGATAATCTTTTTAACAAAAATCAACAATTATGTTGTGCAGATGTTTAATTTTCTTCTTTTCTGTCCAGTTAATTTCCTGACAGTCATATTTATTTTGCCCTGCAAGATTAATCTGACCTGATTTTTTCCACTGAGTAAACCAAAAAAAATTGCAGAAATAGTTCACATTATGAAATTAACTATTATTCCTGCTATTTCTGTCACCTATTTATTTACTATTTTATGGACTGATTCATTGATTGACAGCAGGGACTTTTCCAGGTTCCTCTAGAACCGTTGTAAGAACGCAAGAGTCTTATCCTGCCTTTTGCTTGAGGAACCAGCAACTTAGTTTGTGATCTTCCATACTGTATTTTGGAGCAGGGGCTTTTGGAGGGAGATCTCCTTGGTTGGGACCCACTCATCTATAGGACTCATATCACAATTAAACAATTAAAATGAAATAATATTAAAGCAGGAGTTAGAGAAAGGGAGCAATTTTAAAGTAACCAAATGAGCCAATATACAAAGAAAGAAACTGTTCAGCAGTTTAAATCTGAGTCACATCACACAAACAACTAAAGATGCAAAAATCTCAAAAGAGTGTGATTGTGTGTTGTGGGCAAGTGGCCTCTTGATGAGTCAGTTTAAAAAGCTGTTGTTTCTTTTATTGTGTCGTTGCTTTGAATCAGATCCAGAGCTGCTGGGATCACCTAGCGATTCCTAACTCAAACTGTATTGTTTTCTGTCTTTGCAGATATCCATACTGAGGCAGTACAGGCTGCCCTGGCTAAACATAAAGAGGAGAAGATGGCACTGCCCATGCCTACCAAGCGACGCTCCACTTATGTGCAATCTCCCATTGAAACCCGCACACCACCAGGTAGGAGAGTAAGAAGGACAGTCCTACAGACCGACTTTAGCCTGGAGGATCCAGAGTTGGATAACTCATACTGTGTTCTCTCAGACTCCTCATCAGGTTCTGAAGATGAGACGTCTGTGCGCAGGCAGTCATCAGTGGTCGGCCCTCCGCCTGTGGTCAATCCAAACCTACAGAGCCCAGACTCTTGGATCAACCGCACCGTTCAGGGCTCCTCCACCTCCTCCTCAGCCTCCTCCACCCTGTCCCATGGAGAGGCCAAGCCTCAGCCTCAGAGCCAGCCTCAGCCTCAACCCCAGTACAAGCCGCAGTACCAGCCTCTGTACCAGCCTCACTACCAACCACAGCACCAGCACCATGAGCGTCCCCACACCGCAGCTGTGACCGAAATGCTGGCTCACAGTCACATTGGTGAGGCACTTCACTGATTTGGTGACACCACTACTGTTATTAGGTTTATTAGGTTTGACCAAAATGGACAAATTATTGTTGGAAACATCCACATATTCTGGTGTGATTTTAACAAAACCTTAACCATAGAATTAGCATCATGCTTTATCTGAACCCCCGTGTTAGCTGTGGTAGTTATGCTATATATATATATATATTTTGTACTAAATATGAGAATGTGCAACAAGTATAAACAGTACACAAAATACAAAACAGAAATCCAAAATATAAAGCTTAACCATAGTCCCCCACATTTAGTGCCTATAAGCAACACATAACCTTGAAATCGAAAACATTTGCTTACAAACAACAACAACAACAACAACAACAAACAAGCTTCATTCAGACTGTCTTTCCTTGCTTCACCTGCAGCTCCATCAGAGAACAGCGCCCCCCCTCCAGATGTGACAGCTGTGGCCCCTCCATCCAGGGGCCCGCGGGTGGACCTGCCATCCAACACTGCGGTCCAAGGGATGAGCCGCGGGCAGAGCCGCTCGAGCATGATGGAGACCGCAGACGGTAGTGACGACACCAAATAACACTTTTACTTGCCCGTGTCTGTGCGGGAGCCTCTGTCTGACTCCACTCACAAATCTCTTCTCTCTTCAATATAAGTGTCATTATAAAATATCATTAATCAGACCTTACTGCTTTCTTTTTTCTTCTTGATCTTTCTCTACCCTGTCACATGTTTATTTGACTGGCTGATAGGAAGAGGTAATATCCAGAGTAAGGAAACTCCTTAATGTATAATGTCCGTAGCCTTCTGTGTCTGCTGTTGTACCCTTACTCTCCCTCCTGTTTGTAATGAATGATTATGGAAATAAATGCAACGAAAACAACATCACGCACAGAATGAATCCTCACGTGTGATCCCAAACCAAGAAAAAACATATTTTACCCCAGTTCTCACTGTGTTTTCCTCGTGTTATTGCCACCTACGTTTGCTGCTTTTCAATTCCAAAAGATATTTCTCTCAATTTTGAATCTTCATTAAAAATACCAGCTCTCGTGTGATGGGAAGAAGAGCAGCAGACTGTTGGATGGTTTGAACGTGTAGTGCTACAGATGAGCCACGTTGCGTGTTTGACTGTATGTTTGTCTTGGCACCGCCCCTCTCCACCTTCATCCTGCTTGTAGGAGTTCCTGTGAGCAGCAGAGTGTCGACGAAGATCCAGCAGCTGCTCAACACCCTGAAGAGGCCCAAGAGGCCCCCGCTCAGCGAGTTCTTCACTGACGATGCAGAGGAGATAGTAGAAGGTTTGCAGCTTTATGAAACACGCACTTAAACTGTACTACATCATATACAATATTACAAAGATGCTATTTCTTTCAACTTAAGATTTATTGGGCAAAGTTAAACAAACACACATTCCAGTTATTTACTTTCCCTCTTCTCCCAGTTTGCATGCCCACTTCAATATTGCATTTTCAAAGGATGCTATTTTAAAACACTACATCTTTGAATCAATCCAAAAAACAGTTTTTTGAATTACTTGAACAGATTCATCATATTTACAGATTTCTCTGTATTCAAAGCGTACGTATTGAGTGCCATTAATAAGTTGCCATTTATAAATTGAAATTAATGGCTTCATTAGTACTTAATAAATCATTTACCAATGCTTTATAGTTTAGTCATGAGCCATTAATAAGTTTACATTTTGTGAAAACAGAGCAGTTATAACGTTAAGGTATTACTAAATATTAATAGCTCCCTAATAGGCCATCGACTCTTGAGTTACACATTTTAGTAAGTCATTAATAAAGAGTATTTATTTTGTTTTCGTTAACATGTAGATTGTGGTCTAGGTAAGTAGAAGAATGTTCAACCAGGCATTTCTCACAACCTGGCAACCCAAAATGTTTTCTTATGAATGTAATGAATTGTAACTGATCTAAAAATCTGATCTAAAAAAATCTTACAATTTAGAATAAGAATTTTTCTGTACAGTAAAAGTCGTTGTGCTTGAGCAATGCTTATCTGCACTAATGCACAAATTCTATTTAAAATGCATTCTTTACATATTTAGGCGACTAAAATCGCGAAGAAGAAGACAGATTATGGATGGAAAAAACAATCAAGAGGTTTAATCAGTGAAACCAAATTACAGTATACACCAGCAGTAATGACTGGACTGCTTTTTATCCCGGTGGCATCCATAATGAGTCTCTTTTACCTGTAATACACCCAAAAGTTTCCTGTTTCCTCTCTCTCACACACAGTGCCCCAGCCAGACCCCAACACCCCAAGGCCGGAGGGCCGTCAGATCATCCCAGTAAAAGGGGAGCCTTTGGGAGTGGTCAGTAATTGGCCCCCAGCCTTGCAGGCAGCATTGGCCCGTTGGGGGGCCACTCAGGGAAAGAGTCCCGCACTCACTGCTCTTGACATCACGGGCAAACCGCTCTACACACTGACTTATGGTAAGACACCAGACTACTGATGTGCAGAAAGGCTGGAAAGAAGTTCAGAGTATAATTAAATCAGTAACATACAAATGCTGGAAGTTACGAGTTCAAGAGTTCATCTAGACAATAGACAGATGTGTGAACTCTGTGACATGAGA
Organism: Chaetodon auriga; assembly: GCF_051107435.1. Lineage (NCBI taxonomy): Eukaryota > Metazoa > Chordata > Actinopteri > Chaetodontiformes > Chaetodontidae > Chaetodon > Chaetodon auriga. The sequence goes on along the minus strand of NC_135075.1, from coordinate 14,753,533 downwards.
TTTTTTGGCAGGGGTAAGACATATAATGTGCACTCCTAACTCCCTCCTCCCCGCTCCACCTTCTGTCTGTTAGGGAAGCTGTGGAGCCGCAGCGTGAAGCTGGCGTACACTCTCCTGAACAAGCTGGGCAACAAGAATGAGCAAATCCTCAAACCTGGAGACCGGGTGAGAGAGCTGACACACTGACAGGAGACAGAAAGACACACAACAAACATATAGAAAAGGGTAGTGTCATCCTCACAAATTCATTGAATACAGAGGAATGCAACACTTGGCTATATTTGCAGCAAAGTCCTGCTGCAGTCCTTAGATTTAAAACTGTATATTTCTAACTGTTAATGTGCCCTTTGTGTAAGACACTAAACCCAAAGTGGCTCTGGAGTGATTTATGGTTGCTGATGTTTGACTTATCAGTGAAAGGTAGAAATCATCCTGGATTTGACTATATGAAGAAATGAAGTTTGACATTTTTATCTCAGCAATGAGAATTGCCATGATAGTTGCTCCTTGTGTTTAGTGCTAATTAGCAAATGTTAGCATGTTGAAGTGCAAAACTGGGATGGTGAACATGTTAATATGCCTGCTAAACATGCAACAGCATGTTAGCATTGTGATTGTGCATGTTATTATGCTAATGTTAGCATTTAGCTAACATTAGTACATAAGTACAGCTTCACAGACCTGCTGGCACGGCTGTAGACTTGTAGTCTTGTAACTATTATTACAAAACATTTTATAACTAGTGTTTACCAGTGTCCATAAAGACATATTTCTCTTGTTTCATGTCTCATGTAAAACAGTCATAAATATAAAGATTAATGTGTTTGTAGGTGGCACTGGTTTACCCCAACAGTGACCCGGGGATGTTCTGGGTAGCCTTCTACGGCTGCCTCCTGGCTGAAGTTATACCTGTACCGATTGAAGTACCACTGTCCCGCAAGGTAAGAAAACCCACAGAGCAACATGTGCATTTTATGAGTGAAGAAGTGTGCTTTTTTCTGTGGAGCTATAAATGTGTTCTAATGTTTTGTGTGTTTTAGGATGCAGGTATCAGCCAGGTGGGGTTTCTGCTCGGTAGCTGTGGTGTTGGTCTGGCTCTGACCAGTGAGATCTGTCTGAAGGGTTTACCCAAGACACCCACTGGGGAAATAATGCAGTTTAAAGGTCAGTAAGCTCCTTCTGACATTACTGAAGTTAATTCAAATGATTAGACATTTATGAAAAATTGCTGAAAGTAAAACATTATAATGGCCAAATCTCAGGTCACCTTCAGACTGTGCACAAAATTGTTATGCAGGGAGAGTACAGCATACTCTGCCCCGTTTTTTAATGATGAGGTGATGATGAATTTCCCCTTTTTGATATTTTTAAGTAAAGTGTAGGCTGACTTTGCTTTCGCTGATGCCTTTCTCTGATAGGCTGGCCCCGACTAAAGTGGGTGGTTACAGACTCAAAGTACCTGACCAAGCCTTCCAAAGACTGGCAGCCGCACATCCCCACCGCCAACACTGACCCTGCGTACATAGAGGTAACAGAGTTGCTTACTGGTCTGTCAGCCGCTGCAGGTCACAGTTACTTAACCAGTTGCTGCTATATAGTATAGCTGGTTGTTACCTAGCACATATTTGGATCACAATAAAATTTCAACTTAATTTGGCAACATTGAAAATTGATCTTCTCATGTTTCCTTTCTGTAGTACAAGGCGAGTAAAGAGGGCACAGTGGTGGGTGTGGCTGTGTCAAAAGTAGCCATGTTGACCCACTGCCAAGCACTGACCCAGGCATGCAACTACTGTGAGGGTGAGTAAAGACCCAGAGTGTCGTCATGGTCTATCATTTCAAGGTTCGTCATCAGGGTTGTTTCACGTCTTGTGTCTTTCTCCACTTTAAGGGGAAACTTTAGTGAATGTCCTGGACTTTAAAAAGGATATGGGCCTGTGGCATGGAGTTCTCACGGTAAGCGTGTGTGGACGTATGCATGGGTGGGTTTGATTGTGATTTAATGCACATGGCAAGTTCAAGAAAGGGATTTCACAAAGTCTCTTCATTGTCTCCTCTTGCACATTAAGCAATGTGACAATAAATTGCAAAGTCATCCATGTGTCTACTGTAGGTTCTTTGCTTTGTTGCGTCCTGGTGATGCTTCCATGGTTCATGGTTTTAGATGATTCGAGTTAGAACAGAACAGAAGACAAAAGGGGATTTTGGTGTTCTCATCAAGTACCTGATTAACTGACCAAACGTCCCAATCATAAAAACCTCATTCCATAAGAGACAGATGAAAGTCCCATTGTTTATTGGGACTGTCGTATTGTGCTTTTTTTCTGAAGAGCTATTTTAGGGTTAGGGCATTGTTCTTATTATACAGGTATCTACCACTGTGCTGACATTATGTAATCTAGCTAAGCTCCCTTTTCTTTTAATCATGAGTTTTGGGTTTTTTCTTTTTTATTCTTTGAATTGAGATGCTTCCTTTTGTTTTTTGTTTATCCTACCCACATGATGTAATTTCAGTCATTTCTGTTATTGAATTCATGAACAGTTTGCAGCATTTATAATCGAACAATAAACATAAAGCGCTAAGCTTTTATCGATTGGGCCAATAAATTGTCAGACTCTGTTGGAAGCAGAGGAGTCTTTGAGTTTTTTGTCATAATGAGAAAAAATGATTAGATTGTATTAGCTGCTTAACCGGGTGTTGTTTGTTTCCAGGCTGTGATGAACAGGATACACACTATCAGTGTTCCCTATGCAGTGATGAAGGCTTGTCCTCTCTCCTGGGTCCAGAGGGTTCATATCCATAAAGGTAAATTACACTGCTCTCTTTAGCTTGAGAAACGCCATATAAAAGAATTGAATGTATAACATGTCACTCTTATCCTCACGCAGCTCGTGTAGCTTTGGTGAAGTGCCGTGATCTACACTGGGCCATGATGGCTCATCGGGACCAGAGAGACACCAGCCTGGCTTCATTACGTATGCTGATTGTTGCTGATGGTGCTAACCCCTGTGAGTACTCTATGACCTACCGCCTTTGTGAAACTTGGTCTTTTTGAGTGACAAAAATTAGATGTAATACATTGCATCTCTTGCTGTCCAGGGTCGGTGTCTTCCTGTGATGCCTTTCTGAACGTGTTTCAGTCTCATGGCCTGAAACCTGAGGTTATCTGTCCCTGTGCCACCTCCCCTGAGGCCATGACAGTAGCTATACGCAGGTATGTCACTGACCCATATTTCCTTTTCTTGCGTTATACAATATAGGATGAAATAGATAAGCACAAAATAACACAGAAACCCCACTGCCTTATTTAAACAATCTAAAGTGCATGGTCAAAGTACATGGCACAAGAAATGTACAGCTTCATCTGTGCCAGCTAAATGGCACATAGTCTGGCTGCCAAGGGTTGTATTTAGTGTCTTACTTAATCATAGGTGTGTTTTGAAGTGTAACATAAATTAAACCACTCAGTGTCATCTCCCATTCCCTGTAAAAGCCAGGTTCACCTGCACCTGGCATGATGCTATTTAAATGGCAGATTTAATTAGTTGGAGAAGTGAATGGATTTCTGCTGAGGAAATGGTTTCACTTCGTGCACAAGCAGTCCATCTACAGGAGCAGCATTAATCCACCAAAGCTCCCTGAGGTGAAAGCAGTCGAGAGAGGATCTTACTATTTGAATAATGCAACTTTTAAAATGGAAGAAAATACTGCACCATTTACTTTAGACCAGATTTTTGTTAGTCAATGGTGCAATAGCTTTCTGCTACCTCAGCATAGCAATGCACCACACCTCATTTTAAGACCAACACGCCCATGTGCATAGATGGGCACAAGTACATTTGCTACTTATGAAACATGGACGCTGGGCGTGAAAATGACAAATGCATCAGTTGGAAACGAGCAATGACACTTGTACTGCACTGTGTGCTGCCTTGCACCAGGTCTAAGATAGGGCCCGTTGTCTGTCGGATGTGTCGGTGTACATGGGTGGGTGGGCAGATGGCTAACTGTGAGAACAGATGGGATAGTTGGAAATGTTCATGTTTGATCAAACTCTCTCCTGTGTAGACCGGGAGTCCCTGGCGCACCGCTCCCTGCCCGTGCTATTCTTTCCATGGGCGGCCTGAGCCACGGTGTCATCAGGGTCAACACCGAGGACAAGAACTCCGCCCTGACTGTGCAAGATGTGGGACATGTCATGCCCGGAGGTGAGGATAGAAGGAAAGATGAATGAGTCAAGAGGACAGCATGAAAAACTAATGACAGAGAGGTTCTTGTGGGAAAATCTGACACGAAAATCTTTAATCCTCCTGAATCTTATTTTTTTTTTCTGCCATGTATACCTTTGGCTTCCATATGAGCGAGATGTCTCCATAAATGTAAAATACTTTTCAAGTTAGGAAGTTCATTTTTTCTAACTCTTACCTTCCTGTGTCTCCAGCTCTGATGTGCATTGTTAAGCCAGATGGTCCTCCTCAGTTGTGTAAAACAGATGAGATAGGAGAGATAATAGTGAACTCCCGTGCTGGGGGCAACATGTACTATGGCCTGCCTGGAGTCACCAAAAACACCTTTGAGGTTTGAAAGCAGAGTTACACCCACAGCCCGCCTTTGCTGGCCCAATCTCATGAAATAAAAAGCTAATTCATTTCTTTTCGTGGTAAATATTCTGTCTGGTTGTCGTTGTGTACAGGTGATACCAGTTAATGCTAATGGAGTTCCCATTGGAGAGATTCCATTTGTGCGGTCAGGACTCTTGGGGTTTGTTGGCCCAGTAAGTAGCACTATTTCATTACAGTACACCATCTGTGGTAATTTGAGCCCTCCTGGAAACCATCTTCCTCTCTCTGTCTTGAATGGATCTGTATACTGACAGTATAATGACCCCACTGTGTATCCCCCGCTGTGTACAGGGCAGTCTGATCTTTGTGGTGGGGAAGATCGAGGGTTTGCTGATGGTAAGCGGGCGGAGACACAATGCTGACGACCTGGTGGCCACCGCTCTGGCCGTGGAGCCAGTCAAGACCGTGTATCGTGGGAGGTGAGGAGACCACCAAATTCCTCCTAATACAAAGTATGTTTAGAAAGATGATGCGCTCCTCTGTTGAGGTCAAGTATGACTACTAATTCATCACTGCTGACATCTGGTGGTACAAAGGAAGCACATCAGGTCCACAATGAGGCACGATCGGGATGTAATGTTGATGTATTTAAGCAACTTGTTTCAGTGGGCATTAAAATTTTAAATACCTTCCACACACTCAGAATAATTTACATGTTTGTGTCTGTTTCTGCGTGGTTCAGGATCGCTGTGTTTTCAGTCACAGTGTTTTATGATGAGAGGGTTGTAATTGTGGCGGAGCAGAGGCCAGATGCCAGTGAGGAGGACAGCTTCCAGTGGATGAGCCGGGTACTTCAGGTAAAAGTGGAACGATGTACAAGGTTCAAGTGGAAATCATTTTGTGTCAATACTACTACGCTGCAATGTGTACTCTGTATTTGTTTTTTTTTTTTTAAATCAGGTGTCAGTGTTTTTTCAACAACACACGACTACTAGCCAGCCAACTGTGTCTTGATGTTTGCTTTCCTCTGCAGGCTATTGACAGCATCCATCAGGTGGGCCTCTACTGTCTGGCTCTGGTCCCGGCCAACACTTTACCTAAAACACCGCTGGGTGGCATCCACATCTCTGACACCAAGCAGTTCTTCTTAGATGGTAACCTACACCCCTGCAACATCCTCATGTGTCCCCATACGTGTGTCACCAACCTGCCCAAGCCCCGCCAGAAGCAGCCCGGTAGGTGACGCATATGTGTAAACCAGTGTATATTGAACTCTCTTCTAATGGGACGAGTAATGACAGACCATATCCACAATAATGAGAGAAACTGCTGTCCGGCATGCAAGAGTCTGTCAGGGTATGAAGTGTTTTGTGAATCAGGAGCGTAGTTATGAGTGTTACATAATGCACACATAACAATTTGGGAAAGTGATATTTCTGCCATGTTGGCTTTGGCTGTGGCAAAGTTCAGCAGACATAAAACAACTTGCACATCATACACTTGTCTAAATATTCACCAAAAGAAACAAAACAACCTATAAACAGACACATAACACAAACAAGACATGCATATCCCAGTGCCCAATGAGATGCACTGTAGGATTTTAATGCATTAAAATCCTTCTAACCGGAACTACTGGGTGTGTCGATCTCTCAGTGTTTTTCACAGCATTCACAGAATTTGTACTGTTCTGTCAGGTTAGAATTACAGCCAATTGTGTTTTCTGGCAGGTATTCAGGTCTCCTTGGATAAAACTTAACCTGTGAGGGTTGTTTTCTAAAATATGATGTATTGCAAGCATTACCTTTCTTCCAGTCACCTCTCTCTCACACACCTCTCACACACTTTTTTCTCTTGCAGTCGGTGTCGGTCCTGCATCTGTGATGGTGGGTAACCTGGTGGCAGGGAAGCGGATTGCCCAGGCTGCAGGCAGGGACCTTGGCATGATCGAAGACCAGGATCTTGTCCGGAAGGTACTATGACCGTGAACTGTAACTCACTTACTTTAACCAGCCACTAACTCTGCATGTAACTCTGTATAACTACACTCCTGTTTTCAAAAGAGCCACATGCGTGTCCTTCAGAGTCAACAGGAAGCCAATGCCCACAGTGTGCTAGAATGGTAAATAGTTAGGTTTGAAGGCTCTCCACTGTCAGTGTAACAATGGCCCCAGGCTCAGCCACAGCTCAGTTTTATAGATGTAAAAAAGAATCTTCTCTCTTTCTGCTCTTGTCTCTCTGTGGATGTAGCTCTGTATGTGGCCCACTGTGATGGTAAGAATTATGGCCCCCCTCTTGCATCATCCCAACACCACTGTTTATTATTGTCATGCTCTAATCTATATTGTATTGTGGTTTTAGTTTGTGCGCTTGTATTAAAATGTGACATGAGCAAAATGTGCATGTTTTCATTTTTTATCTGTGTTACAAGATAAGCACCTAGCTAGCTGTCCCGGTTTTTTACTGCAGACTTTCACCTCCTAAGTAGTAGTTCATTACTTTAAGAGCTGGATTGGCTCAGAGTGTGCGGTATAAATTGTTTGCATGTTGGCAAGAAATACTTGTGTACTGAGGTATGCAGTCTCTGAGCACCACTTTATCTCGTTTTATTTAGGTGTATTAAATTAAGTTCTTCCATCAGCACAAAACTCCTCCCTGTATATGTCCTCCATGGTTGTGTTTGTAATGATGTGCACACATTATTGAAGCACGGCATCATATGTACAGTACCTACCTCTAATTATTTTTTCTTTTTATTTCAGCATCAATATTTGACAGAGGCTCTACACTGGAGGGCGCAGACAGACCCAGACCATGTCCTCTTTGTTCTTCTGAATGCCAAGGTACCAAACTGAGAAATACATCACCAATGCCAGTTTAACTGGAATGCACAAGATTAATGTTACCTGTGAATTGTTCCATTATTCCTGGCCTTCAGGGTGTAGCAGTGAGCACAGCGACCTGCGTGCAGCTTCACAAGCGGGCAGAGAAGATAGCTGCAGCGCTCATGGAGAAAGGCAGCATCAACACTGGGGAGAACGTAGTGCTGCTCTACCCTCCCGGTGGGTTCTGCCGCTGTCTTCCTGTCTGTATTTAGCATTACCCCCATTGAGATTAATTATTGTGAGATGTGGATAGTTTTCTCTGTTTTGTTTAGCTCCACCTTTGTCCTCCATCTTTCTCTCAGGCATTGATTTGATAGCTGCCTTTTATGGCTGTCTCTACGCTGGATGTGTTCCCGTAAATGTCAGACCTCCACACCCTCAGAACCTGGCAGCCACGCTGCCTACTGTCCGCATGATTATTGATGTAAGAATATGTTTTTGCCACTTATTTCATCTTTGACAATTTGATGCAGCTTCTCCTATTCAGGTGAGTCATGCTTGTGTTTTGTTACCAGGTCAGTAAAGCTGCATGTATCCTAACCACTCAACATCTCATGAGGACTCTGCGCTCCAAAGAGGCTGCTGCCTCAGTGAACATTAAAACTTGGCCAACAATCATTGACACAGGTAAGATAATAAAAGACTTGGATGCTTTAACATGTCATAGTAGTAAAATCACAGGTGTTACTAATAAAATTTACGATGGCTCTGTTATATTCAAGTGTCCCAGTAAGCCATCGCCGTGTGACAGTGTGCTAGCATGCCCAACACCATGACCCTGAGGCAGCTAAATGGAATTCAGCCATCATTCATTTTATTATTTACACATGACATTATTTACTTATTTTAAATGACTGCTCTTCAATGAAGAACACATGCATTGTTTTCAGTAGCTAACTTTCTCTTGAGTCAAATTCAAGACAGTGAAATAGGCTCATGAGTTGTGGGTAGTTGTCATCGTAGTGAGTGTAAAGTCGTGGTCGTGTATTAAGTGTACAGTTCTGTCAGAAACACTTGTGTCAGTTATTGTGGACTGTTTGCTGTGACAAAGTTTGTAGCATTAAGACAAACAGGAAGTGGGACATTTCTCTGCAACGCTCCAGTTATTACCAAAATTGCTCAGTGGGTAGACGAACTTGTGGATAGATAAGTGGTTGGTGCACTTTTTGTTGTTGCTTGCAGCTATACTGTAAATGTATTTTGTTTTCCTTTTACTATATATATTATTTTTTATATCTCTGTGGGTATTATGGTCTGTAAAGCTCTTCCTACTGACTGAGTTGAGAATGAGTTGCATGACCAGTAAATAATATCTGATTCTAGTTCCAGTATATGACAGCAATAATTGACAGTATTAGATGAATCTGGTTATAATTAATATTTGCTGTGTAATTATGTGACAGTATAATTTAATGTTTAGGTTGTTCTTTGTAAAAACATGCACTGTTCTTGTGTGCAGATGATCTTCCTCGCCGCCGACCTCCACAGATCTATAAGCCGCCCACAGCAGAGATGATTGCTTATCTGGACTTCAGTGTGTCCACTACAGGCATGCTTACTGGGGTGAAGGTGAGACAGATGAGGTTCACTGTCAATTATTACTCTGTTTGCTCTTAATCCCAATCCAGTATCCACATGCTATAAAGTATGCACATGCCATCCCTCTCATTTTTGGGCCTTGACACCTCAAAGCAGCTGTAATCAATATTTTTATAGTAACAATGTATCAAATAACAACATGAAAACAATGTGACAATGTAGGATACATCACTCGTAGTAATGAAGCTACAGATATTTATCACCTGAATCTGCAGCTCCTTGCAGTTTATAATGAGTTTCAGCTCGTTGTCTAAATGTTCAGCTGCAACTTTACTGTTGTGGTTCACTCTCAACGCTCTCATTCTGTCATTTTCAGTCAATCAATCATTGGAGGTTTAAAGAATGTAAATGTCACAGCTGCATGGCCTGTGAGAGGTGGTTTAAGTGATGAACAGAACTTGAATTGCAGATGTCTTCAGCCACCTCCTTGTTATTGTGATGATCACATCAGCACATGGTGTGATCATTGTGTCAGGAGTAGGAAATGTTCTCATCGAAGAGTGATAGAGAGACCAGTTTATTATCTATTTTACAGCCTGGAATTACCCCTGTCTCAACCTCATGCCTATTGACCTTTGCCATGCCACAATGAGTGAAGGGAAATTTGTGAACTGACACACAGAGCAACAGAATCAGGTCAATGGCATCTTTATAAACCTGCTATTCTGCTCTGATCTTCAAAACAGTGAGACATCCATCATAGTCTCTTCTTAATTATATTTACTGAGGCAAATATAATGCAATGCTGGCATGAGCCATAGTTGCAATGTAAAAGGCATTCTACTGTAGGATGTAAAAGACATCACAAAGTAGAATTTGGCAAAGATTGGTTGACAGAAAGTCTGATGATACTTTCCTTTGACTGTATGATTCGTCCTTTTAATTGCAGATCTCTCATGCGGCGGTCAGTGCACTTTGTCGCTCTATAAAGCTGCAGTGTGAGCTGTACTCCTCTCGCCAAATAGCCATCTGCCTTGATCCTTACTGTGGTCTGGGCTTTGTCTTGTGGTGCCTCGCAAGGTACCGTAAACCATCACCTACAAGACGCACATGCCATGCACCACCATTTTGGTCTCTATTGTGCTGTTCCTCGTCCATTCATCAGCGTTTTTTCCTTCATGTTTTGTCTTTTAGTGTTTACTCAGGTCACCAGTCCATCCTGATTCCTCCCTTCGAGTTGGAGAGCTGCTTGTCCCTCTGGCTGAGCACACTCAGTCAGTACCGTATCAGAGACACCTTTTGTTCTTACTCTGTTATGGAGCTCTGCACCAAAGGACTGGGTACTCAGACTGAGCTGCTCAAGGTGAGGGCTGCATATAGAGAGGATCATGAATGTCAGAGGTGGTGGAGGAAGTATTCAGATCCTTTACACAAGTACTATAGCACAAATACCTCAAATATGTTTGAGTAAATGTTCATTCCACCACTGAATGACAGACGCAGAATATTTGTTGAGGATTTTATCATTTTGTGTGGGTGTGTTTTAGGCCCGTGGTGTGAACCTGTCGTGCGTGCGGAGCTGCGTGGTGATAGCGGAAGAACGCCCTCGCCTCGCCCTCACACACTCATTCTCCAAGCTGTTTAAGGACGTGGGGCTGTCATCCAGAGCTGTTAGCACTGCTTTTGGTTCAAGGGTTAACCTAGCCATCTGCCTGCAGGTACATGTTTAATTTGGCTTCACATGTAGGTACATATTGACTTACCCCAAGATAAGAACCATTTGCACCTGTATGTACCTGTTCTTTGTGTGTTACAGGGCACCACTGGTCCTGATCCCTGTACAGTTTATGTGGACATGAAGTCCCTCCGCCATGACAGGTAAGAACACGTGGATCAGTTGAACCAGGGTGTGTCATAAACTGGGCTTTGAAAATTTGAGGAAATTAAAATTGCTGGTGTACACAGTATACACTATATCTGGAGTTTAGGTCTTAACTGATGTGATGCGAGGAATGATGCACCTCCTGTGTGGATTGTAGATTGTGCTTTTTTCACGTTTCATTTCATTGGTTTAATTTGTGGGGATTTTTTTCTATTCAGCATTCAAAAGACTTGAAAGATATTTGATAATATTCCATCATTCAGTCATTATACCTCATGAACCCAGAAACCCTGAACAGTGTAAGTAGATATGTGCAGTACAGCACATTCATCCATTCAGATGGATAATCCTCATGTGAAAAAAAAATTAACGAATGATTGTTTATGTGTGCTTATGTGCGCGGCTTTTGCAGAGTGAGGCTGGTGGAGAGAGGAGCACCTCAGAGTCTTCCTCTAATGGAGTCTGGCAAGGTGAGATGCTACATATGTACACCCATGGTTTCACTTAAGTTAACAAATTAGGAAGGTAAGGTGGTGCATGTTGACGGTGTGTGATGCTTTTTTTTCAATCTACAGATACTGCCAGGTGTTCGGGTGATAATCGTAAACCCAGAGACCAGAGGTCCCCTCGGTGATTCTCATCTTGGAGAGGTGAACAGATGCTCTTCTTTTGTGATGACATCATGCTGGTATCATGACAAACTTAGGGGTAAAATGCTCTTCTCTGTAAAAACCAGCTTTGAGGTGTGAGTGCTTCTCTCTCTTAGATCTGGGTGAACAGCCCTCACAGTGCCAGTGGCTACTACACCATCTACGGAGAGGAGAGTCTTCAGGCCAACCACTTCAACACCAAGCTCAGCTTTGGAGACCCGCAGACCTTATGGGCCAGGACGGGATACTTGGGTTTTGTGAAGAGGACCGAGCTGCTGGATGCCAGTGGAGGTAAATAGATCCTGACAGAGCTAACGTCTAGATTTAGTTAGCCAGCCCTGATGAGTTTATTATGAGAGAGATTGTAGATTGTAAAAATATTAAAACAGAAATGATTACACAATAAATGAAACCTTCAAACGTAAGCTGAGCTGAGCACACACATAAGGAGGTGCTCACACTTTTTCTTCTACTTTGCCTGCATACTTTTCCGGGTGGATTATGTTGCCTGTATTTCTGTGCTCAGATCGGCATGATGCCCTCTTTGTGGTGGGCTCACTGGATGAGACCTTGGAGCTAAGAGGGCTGCGCTACCATCCAATCGACATTGAGACTTCAGTGTCCCGGGCTCACCGCAGTATTGCTGAGAGGTGAGGATGATGTTCATGTACAAGTACCTACATACATATTGTTAGTTACACTGTATTGAAGTGTTTTATCTGTTCTGCTGACATAAGCACAGAGATTCTGTTTTGTTTTTATCCGAGTGCCAGGTTTAGTTTGTAGTTTTCTTGTTAGCTGTCATTCAAGATTTTTGACATCACAACATATACCCTGCCTTGTTTTTATCCAATGACCATGAACCAGGCCTCTCTTAATTGACCTATTTATCCTTATTTGCTTTCTTGCTTGGAGTTATATGAGAAGATTGATACCACTCTCATACCTGTTTGTTACCATGAAGCTGTAGCCAGCAGCCAGTTAGCTTAAATTAGTACAAAGACCGGAAGTAGGGAAACAGCTAGTGTGGCTCTGTATGATGGCAAAACAATAGACGTATTGGGACCTGGAAAGTGCACTAATTTCCATCTTATATCTTGTTTTTTTAACCACAACTTGACACTTGGTCACTTTGGTTTTGATTAAAGCGAGCTATGCTAACTGTCTGCTGGGGGTAGCATCATATTTAGCATACCAACATGAGAGTGTTATCAATCATCTAACTCTGAGCAAGAAAGCAAAGAGGAATTTTTACCAAAATGTCAGAGTATTCCATATTGGTTTGTACTGTATTCTCAGTCACCCTGTTCCTTTCCCTCACAGTGCTGTATTTACATGGACCAACCTGCTGGTTGTGGTGTCGGAGCTGTGTGGTTCAGAGCAGGATGCGCTGGACCTGGTGCCTCTGATAACCAACGTGGTCTTGGAGGAGCACCACCTCATCGTGGGTGTGGTGGTCATTGTGGACCCCGGGGTTATACCCATCAACTCCAGAGGAGAGAAGCAACGCATGCACCTTCGTGACTCGTTCCTCGCTGACCAGCTGGATCCCATCTATGTCGCTTACAACATGTGAGGGGTCGTGGTGGTCTCGGCTTGTTTAGCCATCATCCAGTCTGGATGCTCCTGCGCCATCATCCCAGCATTCGACTGTGGCCCTGGCAGATGGTGAAAAGGAAAAGCATGAATCACATGTACTGCTACCCAGCCCTGTGTGACACCAGCATATCTTGGCCACTGCATGTCTGTGATTGGACCTGCCATGTTCGGAGTTGTTCACTGTTTTTTCTAGATAGAATTTTGCAAATGAGACAGAAGCAACATGTTCTGCATATGGCAAAGAGGGGGAAAAGGCCCCTGTTGCACTTTTTTGGGAAAAGGGCGAAACAACACATACAACATGACCACTTTTGAGGTTAATTCTATTAATGTCTTGTGTGAAAATCCATCTTCTACCTACCACATCTTCTACCTACCTTCCTATCTACCACAAGCCTCTTAAAACACTTTCCCTTGTGTGTTTACACAGATTCCAAGAGCCACTCAACTTAGATCAACAACTTGAAATCTTTTTACATGCAGCTTTCAAACAAACGCACACAAGTGCATGCGCATCTCTAACAAGGATGAATAAAAGAAGGCAGAAAAAAGGCAGAAGAGAGCAAGCGATTAAAATAATAGCCAGTCTCAGTCTCTGTACATTACTTAGAAAGCTTTTTTGTCCCATAATAATGAAGCCAAATAGATTTTCACAACTTTCCTCCCCCCAATATATTTCCTGCCTTATAAAACTTCAGCCATACATTCCTTACTTAATTTTCAATCAATCTGTTAGTAATGGCTGTTTTTTCTCCTTTGTTTTTGATTATTAGTGCAGACCCTGACAGATGTCCAAAGGGATCAAAATAAAAGTTGAAAGAGGCCATATTCTGTACTGTACCTATAAAGGCCTGTTGTATTTTAGATACTGTACGTTACTGTATAGATATTTTTAATTGTATAAATGTATAAATGCTTGACTCTCTCTCAGTTAATGGTTTCTGGATCGTTAACCCAGCTGGGAGATGATAACAGTAGCAGAAAGAAGATTGTAAATAAGATTTAACAGTTTTGACAGTACTTTTGAAGTGGAATATTAGCTGTATAATTGAGGGTAATAATGAATAACTTTAAAGCATTGTTAGTTAACAATGTTATTGTTACATAACATTGCACTTTCTCAAAAATTGTCTATTTTATTATAACAATGAGGCATTATAACTAATAGTTCAGGAGCATATATTATTCTGAGGATTCTTGCTTGAGGAGCTTGAGGAGAGTTTGCTGGGAGGACTATCACTGTTAATGCCAGGGGCTTTTCCTGTCGGCCACTGAAAAAAAAAAAAAAAAAAACAGGTGTAAGGACATGGCTTAAACCAATATCATGACTGTTTTCAGGCTACCAGGTTATTTTGTAAAAACATAAACGATAGGTCCACAACTGTTCATCTACTATCCATTGCCATTGTACTTTGTATTGCTTAACAGTCATGCCCCCTCTCAGTTTTGTATTGCATAATAGAGCAAGTGTTCCCATTCCTTTTCCTCTCCACACTTAAAGTTCATTCGAACTGTGTTTTGTCTTTGTGCAGCATCGTAATGAATGACTTTGAACTCCAACAGGATTGTTGTTGGTACTGTAGTCAATAGAGGCGAATCATCATGTATCTGGATTATTTTCTGTGTTCAGTCACTGGATTTATAAGCACTTGTGAATGCAGTTGCAAAGCTGAGCCACATCTGAAACATCCTTGATTGGCAGGTAAAGTCAATGTATAAAAATGAAAAGGGTAAAAAAAAAAAAAAAAAAAGATATTTGCATCAAGGTGTATCTGCAAAATGTATTTGGTTTCCTGCTATCTTGTGCGTTCCTTGTGCTTCTTGCCATAATTTATAGGTTCTTTGTGCTGGATTATACTGTATTTCAGTGATGAACCCTTAATGTCAAATGTAAATAGGTTTGTTTTTTTTTTAATTTTTTGACTTTTGCAATTGTCCCATTATAACACTCCACCATGCCAAATACACAATATTGGAAAGATGTTTAATGTTTTCAAGGTAAACAGGAATATGATGCTTTGAATTACTGCACTTTGCACTGGAGGTTCTTGCAGTGGGTCTCTGCTGTGTGGACTGACTGACTTAACTATCTCCACTTCATGTTACATTAAATGTGTTAATAATTTAAAAAAATATAATGCTTGACATTTGGTTTTGCCCAGTTTTAAGTCCACCTAAAAAAAAAAGACTAACAGCACTTCATTTTAGCTTTAACATTGCATCCTACGTTTGCAGCAGAATGTTTGCATGACTCAGCCAAGCACAAGAAGGAATCAGCTCGAGGCACATCTCATCTGGAGGCACAAGCGGGGGAGATACATGTATGGAATTATATATTCAGGGAACAAAACTCATAACACAGGGATGGACCAAGTGGTCCCTTGGTGCAATCTGTGAATAGTACCCATAAAATGTAGATGTTCGTCAAAACAAATCTTGTAATTAAGGCAGACCTTTCAAACCTGATCAGCAAAAAGAGGGGTTACTGGCGACCAGTGTCCATAAACCATCTACCTGCTTCGCTGGGAAGTTTATGAGGGCTTCCTTTGGTTTCTGCTCTTACACACTATGCAATCCCAATGACAGTGCAATTTAATTTCAAAGCTTGCACAGTCTGGTGAAATATACATGATGCTAATACATTTTTGTAATAACTAAGAACAGAGGACTGATGAAATTTAACCAGTAGTGTACTTAAGACTGCATTAATCTCTCTTGAGTTGTTCTATTGATATTTTGTGTATGCACTCTTGCTATGTTGTATATTAATTATTTGGTGAATTCTAAACTGCTCCATGAGGGTGTGATCCACTGATGACTCTTTAATGTTTCAACTCATATAGTTAGGAAATCAAGGTGGTACACCCCTTCCCATTTTTCTCATTTATTTTCTATTTTTGTTTGTTGTACTTTGTTTTATACTTTATGTAAAAGTAATACAGAATAAACAAAAGCATTTAATCATTCCTGGTGTCCTGATATTCATGTGTTAACCATATAACAGTGATTAAAACTGACCCTATAGCATACTCTTTGGCTTATTACACAACTTGCATCCCCACATACACACACTGGATGGCTTGCTGAAAGGGCCAATATTTTGTGAAATAATGTCATCCAACTAATTTAGGCAAATGAAGAAATCTGAAAGTATAGGCAGACTAATAATTTTGACCCCATTGCAGGCAGACTGCATAGAGAGGGCTTCTCCAAAAGATCAGACTCTGCACACTGGGTGGTTCATGTGATGTTCACTTCTCCTGTTGGAGTAAAAGAGGGAGGCCCAACTTCAGGGCTTCAGATGTTTCAAATGTCTGCAAATTCATTTTAGTTGATAAACACAAATCAGTGGGAACCAACCACTACCTGGAAAATGGGAAACGTCAGTTCTAATATCATGCCTTGTTCAAAGATTGGCTGAACAAACACATAACTTGTAGAAAATGGATTTAATCACAAGCACACACAAGAAGGCGCCATCTTATCAAAAGAGTACTAAAGTATTATCAGAAAAAATTAAAGTGTTGAAAGTAATTACATTATGTGTCAGTGTTATATTATTGTATTATTATCACTGATGCATTGCCATGTAAGCAGCATTTCAATGGTGTAGTTAGCCAATTTTAAGCGCTTCATTCACCTCTTGAATAATTTGATACATTACCTCTCATGTTTTATAAGGTAACTGTATGATTTAAAGGTAAATTGTCAATTGTCTTCATTGTCAAAGTAATTATTGCAGTGGAGTAAAAAAATACAATATTTCAAAATAAAATGTGTTGAAGTATAGAGTAGCATTAAATGAATACTTGAGTCAAGCCTTAAGTAGTAAAAGCAAAAGTATTGAGCTGTGTGTATTAAACATAAGAGTGCTTTCTCTGCACAGTGTCTGCATCTACCAGTTGCTCAAACTCTTTTCACCAATCACAAAGCCGACAGGAACGATTACGTAATGCGTCTTTGCCAACCAGCACCGCCCATTTCCTTTGGGAAAAAAGTGGTCAGCTATTTTTTTTTTTTAGCTGACATCTTTGTATTTTTAGCTGTTAGCCATTGCTGCTAAGTAACTTTTCAAGGTGTTTCTCGCGACAAAGTATATACACGAATTTCACGAAGTCCACGTTGGGAACAAGAGCAGTTACGCGGCCTTTGGAAAGGTAAATTATGGCTGGCTGAGCGGTAATTTTTGTGCTCGTCTGCTCCGCTGTGACGGTAATGGCGGCTGTTGCTTCGTCAACTCCTCGGCGTTTTACGAAAAGGGAAGGTGTAGTTAGCTTAATGGCTCCTCGTATCGCTGACGTCTATTGACGCGGTAACTTGCGTGCCAGTGACAGAGTTACACATATTTGCTCATTGAGACAAAAGCTCATCCATCGTGTGATCCACAGCAACGAGACTTGGCCCGCGCGAAGCTCTGAAACTGATGTTTTTAACGGTTTAAACTGGTTAACATCCGTTAAAGTCAATGTTAGCTCCCGTAAACTAGCAGTGGTCATGTTGGTGAGGTCGAACATCCGAGCAGGAACATTAATGACTTAAAGATAACTTCACGTTTCTGCGGCAGACGTTTCATTGAGAGGAAGTCGCTCACTTTGTGAAATTTAGCATTTATTTAAATCACGAGGGGAAAAAGTTATCAGCATTGACTGTGGGGCCTAGCTACGGTCTGCAACTCCATGTTCACGTTAGTTGCATTGGCTAACACGACTGAACCAAAGAGGAAGTAGATCTTTAGTTAGCTCAAACTCACCTTTTTAACTTTAGCAGAAACTGTTAGCTACTAGAAGAAACTGATTTGCTCTGCTCTGATATGATCTGTTGCACACATGTCGGAAAGCTTTGTTAATCAGTTCAACAAATAACTTGGCGACAGCGGTAACTGCAGCGTGTTGCGGGCGCGGTGCCCCGCCACAGACACTTAATCTAATGTGATATCGGCGTGTTATTGTTTTTCTGACAACATCATAATTAATGTTGCTGCAGGACCATTTCTGCAACTGACCAAAGAGCCACAAAATCCGCACAGGGAGCAGGACAGGGTGGATGATGGATGAATGGGTCAAGCATAGGGCTTTCAGCAGGGAGGCTGGTGTTCGTGTGTAACTTAATGCGATATTGTTGACTTTTTAGTTTTCACCTATTACTTTTTTGAATCTACAATTTTCTGCCCCAGTTTGGTGAGGTTTAGGCAATAAAACTACTTGGTTATGTTAGATACTTGAAATAAAAGATCATGGTTTGGCTCAAAATAGACATTTTCACAACGTTGATCACGTGTTAGAAAGGCCAACTTCTCTAATGTGCGTCTTTTCCCCGAGTTTGATTTGACATCCAAACAGTGTGTTTCGATGGTTGCAGTGATGGTCCTGGAGCAATGTAATTAGATGGAGAAACAATACTAACACAGAGATATCAGATGGTGCGTTGTGTTACCTTAGAGCCACTACAAAACTAATATTGGTTTATGTGTTCCCAGTTACTATGGAAGAAATACAGCAGGGCAGCAATGGCACAGAGTCACAGGCCGCCGTCATTCCCACCACCATCACAACCTCTCAGTTCTCACAGATAGCCCAACAGGTAACTCATAGATCCCTCTGCCACCAAATAAGCAGTAGAAGTATCTCATAAATACTGCCATACTATATTGCCACAGTAGCTCTTGCACCGCTCATACCACAAGCCCGTTTTGTTTCTGACCGTCATGATGAAAGCACACTTTAAGGTCTTGATTGGCTTATTAATGAAGCTATTATCGGATTTATATATTTAGCAGGATTGTTTGAAACTGCTGCTGTGACGTATGTTAATATTTAAGAAGAACTTGACAGCCATCACAGACAGTGTTTATAGATAATGAAAACCGTTCACAGCGAGGAATGTGGATTATCCAGAGTAACCAGGTGCTGCAAGTGATATTCCACTCAGTCTCTTTGTATGAGAGTGGTTGCAGAAGCGTCAGCGGTAGACCTTAATACTAGGTGCATAAAACCAAAACTCCATGGCTTGACATCTCTGGAGTTAAGAGAGAGATTGGTGTTTTATGTTATGTAATTCAGATGAAATGATGACCCTTTTATGCAGCCTATTTTTTTATTTGAACAAAATCTCAATGTGCTTATCAGCTCACTTTTTTATGCACACAAATTGAAAGCAGTTGCCATGATAGATGTACTGTATTCATGTGTTTGTGTTTGTCTAGATGTCACTGGGTGGTTCTTCTGTGGCTGTTGTGCAGCTGCCAGGAGGTCAGTTTCAGGTTCAAGGAGTGATCCAGTCTGCACAGTCTTCAGTCATCCAGTCCCCTCAGGCGCAGACTGCACAGGTGAGACAACCTGATTTTCTTCAAGCATGCAAACTCCTCTTAATTCAGTGAGATTTGCCACTTTGAGTTCAAAAAAGTGGTAGATGGATATACTGTGTAACCAGTCAGAGCTGTACGTGAGGTTGACATCAGTTTTTGTCATTTCTGGGTCAAGCCTCAGTCTTCTGTTTTCAGCAAATCTTTGAATCTAAAATCTGAACTCTATCTCAGTGTAGGCTACAGCTGTATAGATAGTGCCAGATCTTACAGTGTAATTTTTTGTGTTGCTTCTTGTGCTATTTTCAGAATGAAAGAATTAGGTGGTGATGATGATGATGATGATGATGATGATCAAAGTGATGTGCTGCTTTTTTTTTTGATTACCATCTCCCAGAATGTAATGGAAGACTGGAATAAGGATAGATAATGAATTAACTACTGTTAGGTGATTTTCCAGCACACTTTTTGTCATCTTGTACAGGCTTTAGGGAGGAGGTGGTCTTTCTATACGCCCGTTGAACATATGCTGCTGATGCAATGTGCGGGTAATTTAGAAAATTAATTTTGGAGTTAAAAAAGCCTTTCAAATTTCTCCTCCGAGTAAGCCAGTTTGATGCACTTAATTTTTGAATTGACAAAATTTCCTTCCAGGGCCATATCATCTTGTGTTTTCATCTGTTTTACCCCCAGCCTGTTTGCATACCTCTAATCATTTATTCCAAGCTATACCCTTTGTTCACAAATTGCTGTTTCATACCATGACTCGCATGCACGTTATTAATCCACCTCCCTCTGTCAAGGCCCCGGGTACAGATAGCGAAGATTCACAGGACTCATCAGACAGTGAAGTAACAGCTCAAAAGACCAGGGAAATACTGGCAAGACGGCCTTCATACAGGTAAAGAAAACTGCAAGCACAGACACGACACAAAAACAGTCTTGTGAGATTAATACTAACTTAAGTGACCCTTCTTCTCTCACCTTGTAGAAAAATCCTAAACGAACTTTCATCTGAGGAAGTGACACACATTGAGGGAAAGGACAACAGCCCAGCATCCACAGGAGTGACAGGTGTTACAGTACCCACAACCCCAATCTACCAGACCAGCAGCGGCCAGTACAGTATGAACTTCTCCCTTCTATAGTAGTTGCATGAAAAAAGAGTGGGCCCCTAAGTGGGCTTCACTGGCCTTTGAGATGGAACATTTGTTGTCAGATGTTGTGTACGATTACCTTCTAAATGCTTTTGTGTTGATACGCTCACCAGACAGCTGCATCCCAGAAACCATACTTGCTAATGGGCCAAGTTGAAACTTTTACTGGTGCTTTACCCAATTCTGATGCCACATTTGATTTTTCTAGTCACTATATCCGCTAATGGCACAATCCAGCTGGCGACTCCAGGGTCCGAAGGCATTCAGGGTCTACAGACTGTCACCATGGGCAACTCTGGTGGAGCCCAGCAAAGCACCGCCATCCTTCAGTATGCTCAGACGCCTGACGGCCAGCAGATACTGGTGCCTAGCAACCAGGTTGTTGTACAAGGTGAGCAAAACATGGCACCTAAGAAAAACGTGTCTGAATTTCTAAGATTTTTGTCAAAGTGCACAGGTAGAATACTTTCCACTGAGTACTGAATAGCATTGAGTCAGTTCTACTGTTTACTTTGCAAGCATGGAGACAGATGAACAACACTGCTGTCATGTCAACCATCCAGAGCCATGGTGTAAGCGGCTGTGTTGTGTCTCTGTGCTCGATCAGCCTTCAAGCGGGACCTCATAATTCATTTCGTCATGAGTTCCTAACCTGTAGTAACTTGCCCACTTCAGCACAGCTCCTAGAGTGTTTTGGACACAGTGATACTGCAGTTCACTTCAAAGCACTCACTTCTAAGAGGATGATTTGATAATAGTGTAATTAAAACCAAGCTTCAGCGTTTTTATAAGTCCTGAGTAGTAACTGCCACTCATGGGACATTCACACAGCTATTAAAAACCTCTCAGTGTAGAGAAATGTAGAAATAAGATTCAAAAACTCTCACAAAACATCACAGAGCTGCTGACAGAGTCACGCATGTTCATCTAAAAATCACTGGTGTTTTCCAAGTGAAATGTCTCCTGATAGGCTTCAATGTTATGTGTGTTTATGATCAACAAATGACAAACCTTTGTCCAAGTTTCACAAGTGAGATTTCTCAAGCGATACATGCTTTGCGGCACAGCCATGATGCACCCTCTTGTCACGTTTTGACTGTTGTGTTGCCCTCAGGTGCAGGAGGAGAGCTGCAAACATACCAGATCCGCACTGCTCCCACGTCCAGCTCTTTGCCTCAGACTGTAGTTATGACCTCTCCCGTGGGACTATCTCAGACCAAGACTGACGATCCGACAGTGAAGAGGGAAATCAGGCTCGCCAAAAACAGGTAGATGAAGTTTATTTCTGGGTTTTGGATAGTGAAAAAATGTCAAATCTCACAGACAGTCTGGATGAAGATAAGGAAACAGTATTTGCTCACAGTTACACTATCAATGGGAAATATATAAAGTAAGCATAAATTGTCAGTGAAAGACAGCAGGAGAAACGGACTGGGCATGGTCAAAAAGTCTTTTGTGACGACATAGTGCCTCTATTACTGGGATTTTTTGGAGTGCTGAAACAGGCAAATTTTTCCAAATGAAAAAGTGAAGTATCATTGATGGAAAGCACATTTGTTGCTTGCACATGTTTTACATTTATAATCAGTGTTTCCTCTAGGATGTTTTTCAGCAGCGGGGGCAGGTTCCCCGGGGAGCCGTGGCGGCGTAAACAAATGACACTTGACTGCAGATTTTACTGAATGTAAAAAATAAATAAATAAATTATATATATATATATATAATTTTTTTTAATAAAAATAAAAACAATAAATAATAATTTCTTGATGGGGCTGTAGAATCAGTGGCAAAGTTTGCACCCAGGCTCAGAACAACTCATTTTTCTGTTTTTTTATAGAAGAGCTCTCGGGCTCAGAGGCTGCACCATCACTCTGCTCTCCTGCTTCTTCACTCGGCTGCTGTACTCTGCTCCCCCTGCTGTACTCTGCTCTCCTTCACTTTGTTCCACTGCTCCTCCCTGTCTAATGTTACTTGTCTTATACGATTACATAAAAAATTAACGTTAGATAATTTACACTCACGTCACATCTGATTACAAGTGTGGACACAATTTTTTACCTAACCATCATCATTTATGAGTCAGTAAATGATACCTGACTAGCGTCATCTTCATCAACTGTCTTTCTCAGAGAAATATTTCAACAAGCTCAACTGAAAATGCAGTCAGCAGTTACATCACGGCGTGTAGATATTAGCTTAACGCCATCAATTAGTTTACTCACGTTAGCGACACTGAGTTGGCACCGGCCCAATTAACTTAAGCTACCATTATGTTACGTAACGTTAGCTGGCCTTCAGTATTTTGCGAATGTCTATTTAACTTGTAAAATCTATTATGAGTTATCTTAAGCTAAAGTCTACCTTTTCTCTGATAAGTTGCTGCCCTACTTTCCAAGACGACACTCCTCTGACTCTCTGACCTGGTGCCTGGGTGCTTGGCGTGATGTCACTTTCAAGGTCGTGCTCTCGCGAGTAATTAACGTCTGACTCTGCTGTGAAGCTGGAGACATGCGGCAGTGGTGTATTTGCAACAATAAAAAAAAAAGAAAGAAATTTGAAGGAGCGGCAGCTAGGATTTAGGAATGGCGACCCGCCACTCCTAAATGAATGTAGAGGAAACACTGTGTAACTGTAGCCTTGGGCAGATAAGGGATCGGAGATATGGAGAAAGTCCCTTCTCAGGGCATATGTAATTCAGTTTTGCAATAGGTACATTGACGTACTGTAGGAACACTCATTGCATAATCTCCCATCTGAACTAAAAGCATGTTTTTCCCCTCTTTCAGAGAGGCAGCCCGTGAATGTCGACGGAAGAAGAAGGAATATGTCAAATGCCTGGAAAACCGCGTAGCTGTTCTTGAAAACCAAAACAAGACGCTGATTGAAGAACTGAAAACATTAAAGGACCTTTATTGTGTTAAAACAGGATAACCTGTTTGAATAGGGTTGAGGATTGAGACATAATGTGGGAGTGGCACAGCTCAGCCATTTGGACATGAACTGGGTTTCTGGGAACACTTCAGGCAACATTTCACGCTGAGATCCTCCAGTTTTTTACTGTTTGATATAAAAGTGACTTGTGATGGCAGTAAGACGTACTGGACAGATAAAAAATGAAATTGGCCATTTTTCCACCTGCTGTTTTTTAAAAATTTGCTAATGCTATAACATTTATAGTTGTGTACATTTTTAATACTGGGGGGGTTGAAATTGTGAGCTTTAACTTTGAGTCTCAGTTTCTAATTGTGCCCCTTTTTTCTTGTGTTTTTAAAAATGTTACTGTTGGATATTTTTTTTTTAATCTTTTGACAGCATCTGCAGAATTTTGACTGTATAATTACTACACAGACATAATTCCTTTTTATTTTGTGAACCAGCAATTCCCCTCATTTCCCATCAGGGGATGTTACAATTGTCATTCCTTATTTTTGTGCAATGGAATATAAAGGGTAACATAAACCATGACATTGAGTGTGGTTTGTTTGGTTGTTTCTCAGCAGTTACTTAGACAATCAGGGAAAAAAGCACAGTGTCCAGGTAATATTTATTATGTACATCTTGGGAGGGGTGGGGAAGAAGAACAAACATTGAAATGTTGCTGATTCTGTAAGTAAATAAATATATTTTCATTCAATAAATGCAGTGTGGCTAGTGTATCTTTGTTAAGCAGGTCTCATGTCTGGGCTGGGAGTGAAAGCACTGTGTACCTGCCCGTTCTCCTCTGCAGTCATTTAATGGAATAGCCCATGATATGTGGTCTTATCATGAGAGTCAGCTCTGGAGCCTCAATGTGTTTCAGGTGAAGCTCAGAGAAACCAGCGGCCTCCAGATCTTTCCATGTCGCTCTGGTAATTGTGCATCCGTCCCCAAGGTAGTACCACAGTGGCTCAAGTGCATGCTGGAGGAAGTATGTCCAGGTGGAGGGATCTGAGACAACGTGTTCCAAAAAGTAGAAGGCTCCACCCTAGAAGACGGAGCCAACGGAAACACACAAAATGTGACTTCACCTCTCTGAACTCACTGATGATTGTACGTGCTTGCAATTCATGTGGAATATCACCTTCTGAAGGTGTATAATGTGTACAAAAAATAATTGGCTGTCATCCCAAATAAAGGATGTTAAATTTTGGCCTGTAGGTAAACACAAACATTGAACAGGCCCATTTGTGTGATGTAGAAAAGTACCAGAGAGGAAGGGCATGGCTTTTTCTCCAGTTTAATCAAATTCTATTACTGGTTTTCAAGATGAAGTGAGTAACTGAAAACATGTGACTTTCTTGATGTCAGTGTGGGGAAAGCAGTGTTTTTTAGGTTTGTTTTCAAGTGACCATTCTCAGCCAAATACGGTTTCATTTATGAAAACTAAGACAGAGAGCAAATGTGTTAATTACAGGTGTAATGCAAATTATGTACATCACCCCTCCGCCGGTTTGTGTAGAGCACCTAACAGGTGAGCCCAGCCACGCTCATGTAGGTCATTCACGTGCGTGAAGTCGCAAATAAAAAATGTCCCGCAGCCCATGAAGGCAGCACGCTGAGACTCACTGGTTTGAGGATGCGGCGGACCTCCTGCAGCACCCGCAGCACGTTGCGGACAGAGCAGAGAACCAGGGTGCAGACAACCACGTCCACAGACTCGTCCTCCACGTCCTTCATGTCCTCTCCAGAGACGACTATAAACTCGCCGTAAGTCAAATGCGTGTTTGCGGCCATGCTCCTCCGCAGGTACTTCTGGAAGTGCGGGTTGGGGTCAGTGCAGATCACCGTGCAGCCGTACGGGTAAAACTTGAAGTTTGCGCCGCTGCCGCAGCCGATCTCCAGCAGGCGGAGAGTGCCGTCAGCGTTTGCAAATTTGACCACGTTCCGGAAAAGCTCCCTCTTGGTTTTGTGCATTTTGTCGTTATATGAAAATGTGATATTGTAGGCAAGCAGGGGAAACAAGCGTTTGTACAGACCGCACAGACCCACGACCTCCATCAGCTGTAGGGGTAAAGTCACCACAAAACAAAGTAATCTGCATAGTTTCATGAAACAAGACGTCATTTTCCTGAGAGACAAAGTGTTCTTCCCTTCTTCCTCTTCACATCTTTAAACAGATTTTAGAAGATCAAAGGATTACGCTCTTAATACCTGAGCGAGTGTCTGTGCTCCACCACACGATGGCGCAAGCGCACTGTAGCGCGCATGAGTGGGCAACGTGGCGCTCTAAGTCCCACAAATTCTACATTTCCCTGTCTGTAGCCTATCAGTGCGCGTTCAGTAGGAAAGAAAAGTCATGCAACAGGTTAAAAGTCTTTAATCACTCACACAACCAGTTCATCGACGGCAAAAATCTGTATGTTTGACAACAGTGACAACAGTCATAACAGGTAAAAATAAACACTGTTAGACAGACTCCCTGTGGTACTATCCTTCTGATTTATATTTATCAGCAAGTGACATGAACACGGAGATATATTTAAACTGCATGCAAAATTAGTGTCCTGTAAGATTTTTTTTTCAGCGCATTAAAATAATTTGTCTTCACCAACACAAAGACAGGTCATTTTTTTTCCCCAAATACAAAAATAAAATTAGTATCAAAGTGAGTGGTTTTTATCTCTATCATTACTGATCATCATCACTGAGAAGATTCGTTCAGTATATTCGCACACTGGTTATGAGGCAGGGTGACTACAAGGCTTAAGCAGACAGAATCTATTTTACAGCATAACCTATGATGTGCGGTTTGACCACAAAGAAGAGCGGTGCTTCGATGTGTCTCAATTTGAGTTGGGAGAATCCAGCTGACTCCAGATGCTTCCATGTTTCCTGGGTGGCCTTGCATCCATCGCCAAAGTAGTACCACAAAGGCTCGAGAACGTGCTGGAAGAAGTATGCCCAAGTTGAAGGGTTCGCCACAACATGCTCCAGGAAGAAGAAGGCGCCACCCTGCAAAGCAAACACACATGTGCACCATGTAAATTTCAGCATGACCCCATTCCACCTCGTGCATGTTGGTTATTTTTTCCACACATTTGTTTTGTAATGAATACATTTTACAGTTGTCTTTAGGCCAATGTTAGAAACTGGTACTCATTTTCATCAAAACCATACAAGACTGGCATCTTGTTTCAGATATCTAATGTTAGCTCACAGGTCAAAGGTCCAGCAGCGTGTGATTAATAAAAGTCTAAAGATGGAATAATTTGAATGTTGTTTTGGTCCACGAGTGGGATTATTTCTCTGCTCTGCACATTAAAGCAAATGAATTCTAGTCATTACCTTCCTATTAAAGTAGGAAAACCATCTGTTACTTATTTCATGTTTCTGGATTAAAGGCTAACAGACAGCTGACATCTAAGGAACATACACAAACACATACAATTTGTCTTTTCAGGATGTTCCATTTTATTTTTTATTGTCAGACTGGAGCGCAGAATGGATTTTTTGAGGTTAATACCAATGATGTTTTTTTGTTTTTTTTTAAATATGGGTTCATAATATAAATGAACAACTCGTGATCATGAGCGGTACATTTTATGGTTCCCTTTGGACTTTGGACTTGCACTCTGACATTAATATATTAGGGAATTTTCTTGAGTCTTATCACTGACATGTACACGCTTACGTCAGTGATTAATATTTTCACTATCAGTTGATCTACTCTAGATAAATCAATTGGTGGTTTGGTCAACAAACTAAAAAAAAATAAAAACTATCAAGAGTGTTTCCCAAAGATGACCTCCACAAGTGTCCTCTTTTGTCTATAAGCCAAAGATATTCAGTTTTCTGTCACAGAGGAGTAAAGAAGCAGAAGTATTTCCATGTAAGAGGCTGGAATCACGTAATTTTGATTTTTTTTTTTTTTTTTTTTTTTTTTTTTTTTAAAAAGGCTCAATTATAAGTAGTTACTGATTAATCATCTAACGAATCAATATATTCTTTCAACTCTATTTCGGTTGATGCTGATCTACCTGTTGTATAATATTTTGCCACATAATATTATGTCAGACTTCTGTTCAATGTTCTTGGACTTATATTCCAAATTTGTGTGCTGTTCAGATCAAAACTACACGTATTTCTGTGTATCAGTGACTTTTTTTTGTTTGTTTGTTTTGCCAAAAGTCAATGATTAATCGTGAAGTTTCTCAGAGGTGCAGCTTTCATCTGTAGAGGAGACTCAATCACGGACAGCTGTTTCGGAGTTATCGACTTACTGGTCTCAGGATGCGGTGAACCTCACGCAGAGTTTGCGGGACGTTGTTGACAGAGCAGAGCACCAGGGTACAGACAACAACGTCTACTGATTCGTCCTGGACTAACCCCATGTCCTCTCCCGATGCCACCATAAATCTCTCAAACACGAGATGGCCATTGTCGCCCACGCTTTTCGTCAGATATTTCTGAAAATGGGGGTTCGGGTCTGTGCAGATCACCCTGCAACCGGGCGGATAAAACTCGAAATTTGCGCCCGTACCGCAGCCGATCTCCAGAAGTGTGAGCTGCTCCCCGGGCTTGTTGAACTCTGGCAGGCTGTGAAACAGCTCCTTCTTCTTGTCGCACATTTTCGCGTTGTACCTTGCAGACATCCGATTTAAACAAAACGGGAAAATTCGTTTGTACATTGGGTACAGACCGACCGCTTTAATGAAATGGAGAGGCAGAACTAACACATGGACGACTACAGCGCAAAATCGCATCAGGAGAGTCATTTTTGCGGACGCAGTACGGAGCGGCTCCCAGCTGAGCGTTAAAATAAACCGCTAAATCTACTAAGCTAGCCAATATATAACGAGCTCAAACAGGAAGTCCGTCAAAAAATTCAAAGTAAAGGTCGACAGGTGTAAAGGGTATCGTGATGTCTCATGCCCTGGACATGACTCTAATAGATGATTAATCGAAAAATGCCCCGTGCAATCCTAATCTGTTCTCTTTTTACACGTTCAAGTGGTGTCACCGTAGATATCCATTCTACTTATGTTAAGCTAATTGACCGAACTCTAAGTGACTCATGTCAGCTTATCAGTCGTTAAGAAACCCGCAAAACCGCAATGGTCAGCGTTCAATCCTAACAATACAGGCGATGAGTAACTTACTGGACACACACACACATTATTTTTGTGTTTTAAGATGATTGCTATAAGTTTAACGGTGTGTTCTCATTTATGAGGTGAATGCATCGAAATACAGGAATCCTGTATCTTTCACAGTTACATAACAGGTTATTATATTCAGCCATTTTCATAATCCAGGTTTGACATTTTTATTTTTATTTTTTTCAGTTCCATTAAAATAATTCATATAGATGACAAGTTTTAATGGGCTGAATATATTATTTTAATGTCTGAATTTAGTTTGCTTTATATAATCAATGATGAGCAATTACAGTTTGAAAACGTGATGTTAACCAGTGCTGAAGTATATTCATTTCTCTATATAATACATGTAGATATTCCACATATTCCACTGAAAAGACTCTGCCAGTGAAGTCTGTGTCTTTGTTGGGGGTCTGGATGCTGGAGCATGTCCCCCCCTCCTCCCTTCCTTTCTGTTGCAGGTCCAAGTTCTCTTTCTTGGGTTTTTCTTTCTTTAAATTTGTGGTGTTGCCGTTGTAGCCTACATACATTATGTAAAGTAAAAACACTGAAAGTCTTAAGCTTGCTAAATATTTGACCCCCTTCACCAGCTAATGTTAATGTTAGTTGCTAACTACTGTACTTTCTGTTTAAACAGCTGAAAACAGTTGATTTCTGTTGCTTTGGTAAATGAAGACTGTGAGACTGAACCAACCAAACCAAAACATTGAGGTAAGGTCGAAGTTCAAGAATTTGCTGTTTCTTCCTGGTGTGTTCGTCATTGCAAGCAAACATTACAGATTAGCCATAGTTATTTATTTCATATAATACAGTATTTGAGTGCTTTCACATCCTTTTTTGGTTAACCATGGGAGACTTGTGGCTCTTTTGAGATATAGTTCATCCAATTTAATGCACCTGAACTTAGACATAAAGGCAAAGGTGTTTATGGGCCAAACAGTGATGGGCCAAATGTTCTTTCCTGTTGGAGTCAGTCACCTGAGGTTCTGTTTGACTTGCTTGAGACCCGACTGAGGGCAACAATTCCCTGAAACAAAGAAGAAGTGAAACTGGCTGAATGAATGAAAACGCATGCCAACCATTTGATGTCCTGCAGCTCCCTGTACCTGCAGTACTTCAAATTTCCACCAGATAGAGACATTGTTGGGTCACATGCAAAACACTTCCACTATAAAATCCTCCAGCTCTGTGTTTTGAAGGGTGAATGCCTCAGACAAAGGGTCACATTGTTTCAAAAAAAAAAAAAAAAAAAAAAAAAAAAGATTTCTTTCAGTTACTGAATGGGAGCTCTCTGTGTGTGTTTTCTGCTGTACAAATCTTTCTCCTGTCCCACATTATAGGACCTTTGTGGTACAACAGAAACACTCTAAAAATGTGCGTATAGTTAGACACCCAGTCTGTTGAATGACCCATATATAACTCTGTACTGTCTGTCTGAGTGAGCTGTGTCAATTAAAGTAAGGTTTGAAACCTAAGGCATGTCTTGATCCAATGTCAGATACTGTTTATACTTCATCAGCACTAAACAGTACTAGTAGAGTTCCCCTTGCCTTTGACTTGAGAACGATTTCAGCCATGTTACTGCATAAATGTAGCCATTAAAAGTGGGAAACAGTGATGAACAGCCCCATTTTACCAGTTGTGAACCACTGTATAACATCTTTGTTGACTGATGGTTCAAATGTCCATGCATTTTGCCTGCATCACATGCATTATGTTATTTGATGGTATAGGTCTTTGATTTGTGTATGGCAGGCATCACACAACACAGTCTCACAGCAGTTTGTGAAATAGTCACAACATTTAATCTGCAGAATTCATGGACATGGACACAAATTTTCCATTTCCATTTGTGACACTCAGCTTGTGTTTCTGTTGAAAGTATCTTTTGTGCCTGCACCATGTCGGCCTTTGTTCTTCTTCTGTGGTCAAGTTAGCAATGATAAATATACAATGTTTGGTTAGACTTTCAAAATAAAGTTTGCTGATAAACATTTCATTTTGGTTTAGGTTCCAGGGGGAGTCGAACCCTGGCCTTCTGTGTTTGACCTATACATCCACCCTGACCGCCTTCCTCTGCAGACTTTATCATTCTCTATACTATATTTGTCAATATTAGTCAAAAGTCATGCTATGTGTCATGGAAAAAATGGAACATTTGTGTTTATGCACAGGAATCTAATAGATCTTATTTGTAAAGGAAATACCAGAATATGGCTCCTGATATGGTTCACTCTGTTGTCAGCAGGGGTTTAGCACATGTGGTTCTAGTGGGAAGGTTTCTAAGACAGTTTATACCACGCTTTGAATATTCATGCAGAATAATTTAAAGCTTTGATCACTGGGTCTATGCAATATGGATCTCAGTTACAGTGATAGACCTTTTGAACTCTATTCTGCTGCTATGGTTTCAGGGGTCTAATACTGTGCATCCTGAGGTTTATACCTTAAAAGTCACACGTTGGTGATTGATTTGTAGGTCCATGAAACTAGGCTGGTTTTACTGAAGAATAAACAATGTAAATAGACTTTACTACTTCACTGGTTTGTAGGAGAACTGAAAATAACATTTAAACTCATTATGTTTGGTCATCCACCAAGAGCTGCAAGCACACACTTAGGTCAAATGAGTCCACAGATGTGGTGTCAGACTTGATTTGCAAACCTATATCAAGATTATGTGGGTGTTAAAGTATCATCACCTTGTGTTTTAAAGGTTATATAAACTCCCTGTTTGTGCTCACGTTTGTCTTGAATGTGTCATTTAAGTTCCAGGTGTGATTCTAAAAAAAATATGTAACGTCACGCTTTAAGTTATTTTCATAGACAGCACATCGAAATGAAAACATACATGTTCCCAATCTCAATACCAATCCCAACCACAATATCACTGACTGTCGTTACGTGAACAGTGGACAGTTTTTTTTTCTGCTTACGATGCTGCGGTCTCCTGTCCGTTATTGAAACTAAAGGCATTTACCGACACTCCCTAACAATTTGCTGAGAGTCATCAATTATGCAGGGTAGCCGCACGCACTGGGAAGGAAGATAGCAGCAACAATATGGCGACAGCCGCAGTTACTCTCGACTCTTTTCTACATCTGCAGTTCAGTGACAGCTGTCTGGATTTCTGTTAATGCGAGGAAAAGTAAGTAGACAATCTGTTTTCTGCTTTGTCTGGTATTTTGTGTCGTGGGATGGATCGCAGTCCTACTTTGTCGACTGACTGCATCCCAGTGCCGCAGAGCGGTCCCTCTCTCAGCATCTTTTCCCAGCGTCTGTGGAGGGCTCCATGCCAGTACATGGACGAACATGTATGCGGAGCAGCAGTGTGAGGCAGATGTGATTTTCCGAGGGGAAAAGCGTGGATTTGTGATGCGTTGTGGCAGAGGAAAGGGAGACAGCTGGTTTCTTGGGGTGTTGGCCTGCCGCTGGATGGAATGACATTTCAGTGTGTCAGAATGTGAAATATACGCATACGAGGCTCAGAAGTGAGATGAAACTTCTCTGACTGCCCAGCCTCAATGCTTCAAGTGTACGGTTGATGCGTCGCTTGTCATATCATTTGAGGTAGCAATTTTCTTGCTGCCATTTTATAACTATGATAGTTTGAAAGCCCCCCCCCCCCCGCTCCACCTCTGCGCCCCCCTCCCTCTTGCCGTCTCTTTGGAGACTGTATTGCGTGAGGAGGTAGGTGCGTCTTTAGTTTGGCAGTCCTCGAAGGGGCCGCGGCACCCCCTTTTCTGGTATTTTCACGCAGTCTCTCCCATTAAAAGAAACATTTTCCCATCATGTTGTGAGTTTCTGAACCTGCATCATATGGAGACTCCGGATCTCTGTCGCCTAGACATCATATATACGGGTGTGGTGCAGTCTTTAGGCCGGTTTAGTTTCTCTCTCTCTCTCTCTCTCTCTCTCTCTCTCTCTCTCTCTCTCTCTCTCTCTCTCTTTGTGCTGTAAATATTTTTTTTTTTTAGGTGTGAAATTGGGGTTGTGCTGGGCTGCTTTGAGTTGAGGCCGGGGATGAGTTGTCTGGACATGGCTTGTGCGTTCATCTGACCTACTATGAGTTTGTTAGTTAGAGCCGACAGTATAGCAGCAATAAACCACACTGCAGTATTTCAGGCTTTGGCCCTATAGGACAGCGGCGCGCCTCGGTATGAAACAGTTGACTTTCCCGATGACTACACAGGCTACCAAAACCTGCCAGTCAATGAATGGCACTTCCATGATCAGACATGTGTGAAGGGGAGCGGGTGGTCTTCATCCCACGCAGGGAGCAAGTTCTTCATCTGTTTATCTCTAGAATGATCACAAGTCATTAAAATGTCCCGTCAGGACGTCGTAACTTCAGCTCAGCTCAGACACGAATGTGGCTCCCACGATCACAGGATATGAAGGGTCATTTGAGACCTGTTTTGGATTTGGCTGCCAGGTTATTCTGAGCTGGACTCGGGCCCGTTGGGCTCTCCTTTTCTCACTGATGCTGTGGATTCGGGCAGATTTCTGACATTTAGTGACGGGCAGCATTAAGACATCACTGCAGGAAATGAAGGATGAGCAAGTTCTTCCCCGGCCCATGTGACTGTGATGCAAGTGCCCTATACAACCTCCTCCTCACTCGCGTTGTGTCGCCACGGTGTCCGGTTAGCCCCGGCAGATGTCAGGACATCGCCAGAGTGCACGGAGCAGAGACTTTTCCAGGTGACGGGACGGTAACCGTGGTGCGTTCGCTTGTCTTTCCTCCGCGCAGAGGACGCAGCGGAGGAGCGTTTTGCTGAAACGCTGCTGGACCGGACAGCGACAACCTTATCCATTTTTTTCCTTGGGAGGCAAATGAGGCTGCCGGACTTGTTGGTGTTCACAGTCATCCATCGGTGTCTATTTCCGGACTCTTGACTCATGACGGATTTAACAGAACCGTTATGGGCTACGCGCTTTTGGTGCCGATTACGTGCGCTGATATGATTCACTGTAATTGATTGAAGAGTGACCCGAGCGGGTTTAAATCTCTATTTTTATTTTATTTTTTCTGTGTGTGTGTGTGTGTGTGTGTGTGTGTGTGTGTGTGTGTGTCAAAATTGTTGCGTTTTCTCATGTGACCTAGTGAGTTAGTGGACATCGAAAGCATTAATCTGCACCATTTCAGACAGTTTCTCCCGCTCCTGCCTGTTTTCAGGATTATCCCGGCGTCGTAAGGTGCACATGCACCGCTGGCCATGCGATTGCATCCTCGTTCGAATCACCTTGACGGTAGATCAATTCATGTAGCATTGGTGGAAGGAGACTTGGAGGTTGTGCCGAGGTTGGGTTACTTGAATCGGACTTCATCCCTCTTGTGGTTGGCTGTGCTTTTTTCCCGAAGATACCGGGCTGTTGGATCTCTATCTGCCTGTGGATGTCAGACTTCTTTCTGATTCATTTCCAGGTCCTTGTCATTGTTTCACTGAATGTTGCACACACTGTCTATTTTTTGATAGCCTGAACTGTGACTTGCCTGTCAAATGTGGTGTATCAAACAGCATGGCCATCTGCCAGCTGGGGAGAGAAATTCATCTATTGTGGGATCCTGGAGAGATGCAGTTTATAATGTCAGCACAACCTTACTGTTTAAAGAGTCAGGAGCCCAGAGGTCGAACATTTTCCAACAATAATTTACAGACTGTCTTTGACACATTCTGCAGCTTGGAATGTTTAATTACTGTATTTGGAAAGTAATAATTAATGGTATTAATCGTCCAGTGTAGAGTCATTGTTTTGGTCAGAATACAGTCTGTGGCCTGTGCTGGGTGTGCTGTGAGATCAACATGGCTCAGGTGACGTTTTTTTTTTTGTTTTTTTTCAAGCCCAACGAGAGCAGGTGGATGGGTTTGATTTGTTCATAATCACAGTGAATGTAAAGTTCTTCAAGCTTGAACTGTCAACATTTGAGTTATTCTCATGCAGTAAACCCCACCCATCCTTTTCTTCACCACAAATCCCAGTCACATTGATTTATATGCTTCATCTGTAATATCAATCAATGCATGTGATAAGTAGATGGCAGAAGTAAACAAATTCACAGCGGTGAGCCTTGATTTACAATATCAAGTTTTGAAGTTCTCACAGCACGCTAACTTCACTGATACATCCAGCACAAATATCTGGGTCTGTCTTACTTGATTGGCTTAAGATTGTTTGGCTCCTTGTCATTTTGCACTGGACAGATAGCACATAATAACCTTGTGTGAGCTGGTGTGCTGGGAGCCACTTTCCCACTTATTTTATAGCCATCACCAGTGAGAGCTGTTCAGACTCAAGCATAGAGACCTCCAAGCCAAGACAATGAGCTGAACGCTGCAGAGAGCTGCAGACCTGGATGTTTATTCTCAGTCAGCTCAGCAGTACCAACACATTCACATCACAAATGCTGCTTTTTTGTTCGAGACAAAGGAAATGTCCTGAGAAAGAAAAACTGCAAAATGTCACCTAACATATTTGTGAAGGAGAGATTCAGGCACCTGAGTTCCTGGTGGGATAAAGAGCCGATCATTTGTGAACATAAACACAAGAAGAGAACACTTGACACATCTCCTCACTGTTGCAAAAGGGAATTCAGAGCTGTTTGCTGTATGTTCTGGGTACCTGAGTTTAGCATTTGCGGGGATACAGGATTGGTGCTGTAGTCATTAAGGTTGATGGAGGGAGCAGAAATAGTGCCTACTGGCCCATGTTCCAAATGCACTTTTCCAGCTTTATTTTGCTTTGTTTGCTTTCTTTGGCAGAACTAGTAAATTAAATCTGTGAGGCTTTGAGCAACGTTGAAACTGAAAAGGGTGCATCGCAACATACATATGAACATGACAACCATTTTAGTCATAACCCTTTGGTGCCCAGTCAGTTTTATTAATGAAATGACAACGGGTTTTAAGGAAAGATGATTATTTTAAAGGATGATTTTTATTTTTTTGGCTATTCTCTCTTTCTGTCTTTTTGTTTTATCTGTGTCTTATACTCACTCTTCCTCACTCTGTGTCCCTCTCTTCCTGTCAGAGCTGGATGTCTGGGATGGAAAACAAATAAAGAGGAAATAGCTGCAGGATGAAAACATGGCCGCACCCCTTCTTGCACCCCCAGGACCTGACAGCTTCAAGAAATTCACCCCGGAGTCCCTCGCTAACATCGAGAGGCGCATCAATGAAGAGAAGAACAAGAAGCCACCCAAGCCCAGATCGGACAGTAGTCACCGCGACACATCTGACGAGAATGAGATCAAGCCCAACAGTGACCTGGAGGCTGGGAAGAGCCTGCCCTTCATCTACGGCGATATTCCTGATGGAATGGCGGCCACACCACTGGAGGATTTGGACCCATACTATCTGAACAAGAAAGTGAGTTGTCACACGCACCTCCCAGTTTTCCCCAACTAATATGTAGATAGTGAGAGCTCCGAACGTCTTTCAAGTCTATTATTTAGCTGCAGTGCTAAACCTTGAAATTGGGCTAAATCTTTACCCTTTTCTCATGCCAGGAATGTAAACTAACCATGCCATACACATAGGTAATATGAAATTCACTATCACAACAGATTCAGGTTTCATATCAGTTTCAGTCGAAATGGAATTATTGTATTCAGAGCAGAGATTGGGATATCATAACAGCAAAAATGACCTTGAGGGATTTTAGAGCCTTTGAATACTTTTCAGTCACTGCTACAGGGGCTTTGAGACAGTCACTGCATTATTAGGGCGCGCACAAGATCATACGAGGCCCATATGTTTTTTAGTACACCTGCACAATCAAGGCACAGCTGAGGCAGGGAGGTGTAGTCACTCTGCTCCTTCAACACTGCAGGGCTGCTGTAGAATGCAGCTCTCAGGCAGTGGTAGTTCTTACAAAGGTTTTACGGTGTTGTTGATCAAATATCTCTGTTTATGCATATTAAAGATTATATAACAGCTGGAGGGGATGACAAATATGCCTTTATATGCCATCAATGCTTTTGCTAATTTAATTATTTTGTGACTAAATACACTTTGCTGATTGACAGATGACAAGCGCTCTGTCTAACACATTGTCTGAATGTAAAGTGTTTATTGAGTAATAATTTAGCTGTGACTGTGCTGCCTGTGGCTGTTGCTATATCACTTAGCATCTGACTAGCTTAGCGGTGGTTTAGAACAGGTCCAGCTACACTGGCACACACACAGCTCACGCAAGCCGAGACGTCACCTTGCCAGGCTTCAAGGTATGTGCTTGTGGCCGAACCACAGCGGATTTAACCAATCAGGGGGCGTGGGCGTGGGCATGGTTTAGTTGTGTCGACAGCGTGAGAAATGACTGTTTGCTCAAAACAACAGTGGCGGCTCTTAAAGAGATTAGCTTAGATGCTTTCATCAGTTATATTGGAGAAAGTTGTCTTTTACCTTTTCCAAACAGTTTTTCTGTGGAGCAAACCATCTGGCACGTCAGGTTAGCTAAACTGGAACTTGCAGAGTTTCAAACACAGCTTTGTGCTACGCTGAGGACCTGATTACTTTGTCCAGACGAACACAGGTTCAGCTGAACCGCAGCTGAACTGCAGCTGAGTGTCTGAGCCTCCCAACGCAGGTGTAACAGAGAACCTCATCATCATGTGGCACATTGGGAATAGGTGTGTCTTGGCTTCCCAGCATTCACTGGTGCAACGGAATTATCACTGTTATATATATCATTTTATCTGCATTGATGCACTGTTATTGGTGTTATTGTGATGTGCAGTTGGTCACATTTCCACATTGATGTACAATCAATCAATACGAGTGAATGTGAGCACACTGCAAGTGATTTTGTGTGCATGATTATTGAGATTGTCACCCTCTGCAGTACTCCGACGACTCGATGCTACATTGATATCGAATGTAGTTCCATCAATGAATCACATCAAGTGATGAGCAGCCGCTTCCCTACTCAGTGACAAACAGTACTAGCTTACACTAAAACTGCGGGTTTTGTGATGATTTGCTTTGACTTATAGCAAACTGACCACATGTCCTCTTTGCAACTGTTATCTTTGTCAGATAATCACCAACCCTGTTTCAGCCATCCAAAATGATTTGAGGCCTTTAACTGTAATTTTATAATATTATCATATAGTGTTGCCTTCAAAGGAACAAACATGGTAAACAATGTGAGCTGCATAAATCTGTCCTTACACTGAACCTCATGACCTCAAACCTAAGATAATTTCTGCAGCAAATCTAAGGCAAACCACAGAAACACTGACCACTAGAGGAGTTTACATGATTTGAGTCTAAACCACAGGTGCAGTTTAAACTGCAGCTTCTGAGGACACGGCAACGGGGTTTAAGCGAATGCAGGTTTAAACAAAGCCTAAACCTTAAATCGCAGCTAAGCTAATGACAGAGCATCAGCCTCTATGTGTGCATGTATACATTGACAAATTCATAGCAACATGGGCATCTGCAAGTATTAATCAGATCTCCTTTTTCCATACGCCTTAATCATATGTTCATCACTGAACTGCATCTCCTGTTTTTGATGGTGTATTTTTTTAATAACAGGTGAGACTTCAAGGCATTTTAGGCTTCTGTCCCACAGTACTCAAACTCTATCTTGGCTGTGTCCTTACTATAGCTCTGCATGAGCGAGGGGAGAAGGCAGAAGATGGCAGGAGAGGACAGGAAGTGGAGAGAAAAGGGCAGGGATATGCAGGAGTACCTTCAGCTTTGTAGACAGGTGGAGTAGCCAGTCTCCTGTGTGGTGGCAGTGATAATGTGTAAGAGAATCTGCGGCCTGTACAGCAGCAACAAGCCCAGTCAGCAGGACTGGCAATCTCAGCCAGCAGCACTCCCTCACAGGATGAAACTATCAAGTGTATGTGCCTTTTGTGATCTATTGATCCACAGCCCTAGTTCAGTGGTGGCCATTGGAAGGGCTGCATTCTTGTCTTATTATCCTTCCCTAATTATTGCCCAGTGCATACTCTCTGCTCACTTCCCTCTCTGGCGATTGAGGCAAAGCTGCTTGTTTATCGCGCAGCTCTCCTCCACTCACACGCTTCCTTATTGTTTCAGCCATATGAGTTTGTACACAAGAGGCTACGTTGAGAAAATTATACATGTAACAAGAAATAATGACTTCAAAATCCTGTTTTTTGGTAGCGTATGAGAACAGAACAGATCGGCAACTTAAGCTGTATGTACAGAAACTTAAAAGCTCGTCTAGATGAGTAAACAATGGGAAGGAGGCACAGAGCTTTCTAACACTTAAGCACAGCATGTCACTGCACAAGATTAGTCTTTGTACACAAAGCCTCAAAGCACTATTCCTTATATGTATGTAAGCAACAATGCAGTGAGCATAAACAAGACATGTTCAGCTCCCAGACATTGTGAACGTGCCTCTCCTCCTCATTTGTGGTGTGATGGTACTGAAGATTCTCTTGCAAAGGCTGCCATTTGTTTTCTTAAACTCTTTGTCCTCTGTGATGAATAATTTCATGCACACATTATCTCCATGGAGCTCTGATTAGAACCTCACAGCCTGTGTTGGATTATGAGTTAAATGATGTTTAAAGCCTTTAAACAAAACTGGTACTCGCCTGCAGTTTGCTTAAATAATTGAATTGGTACATTCAGTTGTAGAAATGTTATTAAGTCAACTTCAAGTGATGAAACAAACATATATTGTGTGTTTTTGAAATATTAATTTAATATTAAGTCATATAAAATTGAACATATTTTTACACCATAGCTGCCCAGAGCCTTCAAACTAGATGGCAAATGGGCTCCCAATTCATCTTCTTCTCAATTTGTTATTGGCAGATGTGAAATATGATTAACATCTACATTATCTGGGATGGTTAAAGTCCAAAACAAGAGATACTTCATCCATAAAATGAATCTTATTAAAAAATGGTTTTCAGTCAGAATTGCGTGCCACTGGTCACAGTCTTATAGATGAGTGAATATTGCATTAGCTGCTCCAAAATCCAATGGATAATTGCTGCAGGTACTCAGAGGGATGTTTTGTCAGCATCCTATGTAATGAGTGATAGTGTTAGATCTATTAGAAGTGTAACAAATGGGCTTCATTGGCATTTTGACAGTCTACCTAATTATTATCAAAATGTTGGTTGTCTTTAAGAAATAAATCCATAATGGGGGAAGTTGCAGTACACATACACCAGACTGGCAGAATCCCATCACAACCACAGTCCTTTATTTTCTGGCTTCTGAGCAGCTCCGCTGGTGCAGTTAGGGCTGTGCTGCCTTGCTTAAGAGCATGTTTTTAGGCAATTTCAAAAGGGAAGTAAGGGGTACTCCACTTTTAGACCACCAGTTAAATAGTTAAACATAGTTAAATAGTTAAATGCCTGATTCCAAAAAGCTGGAAGACTGTAAAACTAAAAAATAAAAACAGAAAACAATTATTTGCAATCAAACAGTGTCGACCATCAACAGTTTAACAAAGTGTTCCTGAGCTCATGCAGTAATATCCTTCATACAAGTCTTCACAAAGTGGTGAACCTCGCTCCACCCTTGCTTGTGAACCTCTGAGGTCTTGACCACAGGTAAACTGATATTTTAACAAAATGAATATTTGTCCCCTATGAATCATCGTCATACATATGGGAAGTCAAATGATTCCAAACACTCAAACAAGGACAGCAGGCCAGTAGCCAACGTTAAAGTCGACATCAACAATACGTCAGTTATGCATGTGCAAATCGAGACGATCTAGATGATTTTCTCGTACACATGGATACATTGAAAATGCGCACTTTGGAAGGCGTTTGAAAAAAATCTTTATACGTGTATTCAAGGCTTGAGCCTTTCCCAACGTGCTTGAAACATGTTAGAATAAGCAGATATTTACAAAAATCAGTGAAGCTGATGAGGTCAAACATTAAATATACTGTCTTTGTACTCTTTTCAGTTGATGTAAAAAGGATTAGCAGATTATCACATCCTGTTTGATTTGTGTTTACACATTTTCCCAACTTTTTTTTGGGGGGGGGGACTGTTAGGCTTCTGCTTGCCTCGTGTGTTTCAGAGTTCATAGATTCTGACTTCTCTTCATACTGCTTAGTCAAGATCTGCTAACTCCATCATACCCATCCATGTGTTGTGTCAGCAAGTTCAGTAAGTCAGAGGCTCAGACCTCATCTTCCCTCTTCATCCTACTGTCATTCATATCAGTCATTTTCCTAATCCACTAATGTGTTTGTCCTTTATCACACCTGAGGAAGCGTCTCAAAGTATTTTCGTGGTTAGCGTCCACTCCTCCCCTTTCTGTCCTCACCCTTTGAGGCTGCTCGTCTCCTCTACACGACCGATAGTCATCCTCGTATTGCTCACCATTTGCACTGTATGTCAATGAGTGCGGCTAAGTGTGTGTGTGTGTGCGTGTTACCGTCAGCTGCAGGAAACCTGATCACAGCACTCATGCATCAAAGAGATGAAGAGGGGGCAGTGGTGAAGAAGAGAAATGCAGCGTTGCAGTTCTTGTTTTCCCCTGTGATGAGGAGAGGACTGCCTGGGCTTTTCAAATGTCTGATGTGATTAGGCAACGTTAAAGCTGCTGTGGTCATACAGGAAGAGCAGGGTGGGATGGACGGAGGGCATATTAGGATGTTAGCTTGCACTGCGCGCGTGCACACATCTGTGTTAAGATGATTCAGCTTGAATTGGCTGCTGTAGTTTGAACAGCTTTCAGGTTTTGTTGATACAGATGCGTCATTCTCTTCCTGAACGTGGCATTTTGTTGACCGTATCACAACACGAGTAATTTCTGTCCAATCACCTCTGAATTTCACCATGTAACACCGTACACACCATTACACCATGTTCCCGTCCCACCGTCTCAGTCTCTGTGTGCATCTCTGTCCATTACTCTCTTTTCCCCCCTCTCTCTTCCGCTGCCTCCTCTTCTGTGCTTTTTTTTTTTTTTTTTTTTCAGGGTGTAGTAAATTAAAGCGAGGGCCAGGCTTTAGTGCTCTGTCTGAGTCCTCAGTCTCTGATGACACAGCATCCTCTTTTCCTGGGCTGAGTGAGGAAGGGATGGGGTGGGGAGGGTTGAGTGTGCTTTCACTGCTAGCCACATTGGTATAAAGAAGGAGGGTGGGGTAAGGAGTGGAAAGTGGGGTTTTGCAGCACAGCATACAGGTGAACCAGCGGAATGACGCATTTTTTTATATGGTATAATATTCATGGAAATTAGTTTGCAGTCATACTTATTTAGGCGAGGCATTACTGGCTGGGTCCGTACTGCAGTGAGCTCAAAGAGAAGCACACGAGTGATGTTTCAGGCTAAAATGCTAATAGATATTAAATGAAAGCTCCTCACGAGATCTGTTCTGTTTTGTCACGAAGCATCAGAGTGTCACAGTGAGCCATATGGATGTTGACTGACTGTAGATATTTTCGCTTGTCTATAAATTCAGTCCAGATGCTTTTAGTCGATACACGGTACTGATTACAGAATGGGCAACATTCCAGCTATGGGTGTATGTTTGTCGTGTTTTCGCTTCCTGGTTCTGCAAAGAGGCAGATATGTTTTAAAACGAATCATAAGGGGAAGTTCTGATCTGGATTATGTTACTTTTTTTTTTGAAGGTCATTTAGGCCTTCAAATTAAAACTGTAGATTATTCTGCAATCAGTTCATTAATTGTTTAGTCTGTTAAATGTTCTAGAATAGTGATTAATGCCCATCACAGTTTCCCTGATCCATACATAATGTTTGAAATGTCTGAATATTTAGTTCAACCAACAGTCCAAAACCTGAACACATTTGATTTGCATAGGAACATGCAAACATAGGAAACAGAGGAAACAAGCAAATCCTCAAATGAGAAGCTGGAAATGGCAATTTTTTTGCCTTTTTCCTTGCTAAAAGCCTAAAAAGTTGATGTATTATTAAAATTATTGGCGATTACACGTTGTCTAATTAGTTTTGTGAAGCAATAGTCCGGTCTGTGTCAGGCTGGGGTCCCGGGATGATTAAGAGATGTACAACAACCCCCCCCCCCCAATTTAGTCTCTGTTTCCCTGCCTAGATCTCACTCCCCCCTCCCCCCCCCCATCTCATTCTCAGTTTCTCTCTCTGCTGCATGCCTACCCAGTCCTCCTCCTCCCTCT
Organism: Chaetodon auriga; assembly: GCF_051107435.1. Taxonomy (NCBI): domain Eukaryota; kingdom Metazoa; phylum Chordata; class Actinopteri; order Chaetodontiformes; family Chaetodontidae; genus Chaetodon; species Chaetodon auriga. The sequence continues at coordinate 14,710,757 of NC_135075.1, read as the reverse complement.
GTCTACTATCCATCTCAGGTTTGGCTCTCTCCCCTCTGCAGCTCTCTGGCTTTCTGTTCTGCATCACTCCCCCTCCACCCCCTCATCTCTCTCTCTCTGTCTGTCTCTCATTTCATCTCTTTGCTGTTGTCCCATACCCCTGCAAGCCCCTCTCCATATCCCTGCTCCACTGTATCCACTGCTTCCTCACACACACACACACACACACACACACACACACACACACACACACACACACAGAGCTGTGATTTCATCACTTCAGAGGACATTACATTAACTTACATTCATTTCCTTCACACTTAACGTAACCATAACCACTACTTGCTTACCTTAACTTAAATCTTCACCTTAAAATTTACAGTGAAGCTTGCTCTGCTGAGTCATGAATATATGTGTTTGTGTGTGTGTATATTTAACTACTGTATCTAATCACATTTGCAGATCACTGTTATAATGATAAGCATGTGTGTCCTCATGCACTTTCTATGAAGGTCAGCATGCACTTTGTTACATATACAGTGCTTACTGATCCCTGGTGCTTGTGCACTATTAATGTATCAAGAATATAACAATCAACAGTACGGCGCATGCAATGTGCGGGTGGGAGTGTGTTCAGTGGTTGGACTCGACTAACTCTGCCATCAGAGTGAGTGATTTTCTATGCAATAGGAACAGCACATTAAAGGTGTTGCTTACATCAATGACATGGTGGCAGTTTCAGTTCATCGAAGCTAATAAGCGCTAATTGTCTACAGATTTGAATTTTCTAGCTCACTGTAGCTTTGTCCTCTTCTGCCATCCCCCCCTGACACTGGCACTGATCATTGACATAAGAATGGTTTAGTCTCATCTACTTTATGTCAGGAACATTTTTGCTGTTATTACCTTTTAGTCTATTTATGATTCACGACTTACTTTATTTAGGTTGTGATTTCAATTATGCTGTAAAAAGAGCCCGTGGCATTGAAGCTTTCATTGAGAAAACTCATACATTTAGTACTTTATAAGCTCCAGTGGTTGATCAGTTATCGATTAATGTGGCAGACGATCAATTAAGGAAATTGCCTCCCATTTGCATCCCTTGTGCCAGGTTGCCAAGTTTGCATCAACAGCAGATTTTTCTGCCTCCAAATTGATACAGTTCATTGAGTAACTGAAGCCTGTTTGTAGCTGAAATGTGAATCTTAATGCACATTTCTAAATGTCCATTTGCTGTAGAAGATGAGCCACCTTAAAACTCAGTAAGTACCAAGCAGATATGTCTTCTAGAAGACAGTGTCTTCAGATCTGAAGTTTTTGAAAACCTCTACAGATCCATAGGATTCAAGGCAATATGCCTCGCATTGATTTAACAATGGACCATAGTTATGCATGCATGGCATCTATAAACTGCTAATGAGATTTTGCTCATTTTACAACCTCCTCCTCCTTCCGTCCACATGCTGTTTTTGCTTGGTCCGCAAAACACTTCCATTGACCTCTGGGAGAGAGATTTACCCTTTGAACACTGTAGATCACGTGTTTTCCTGTTTTTGTACTGTCGATTAAGTATAGATCATTCTTTTCTTCATGTGACAGGAAAAATAGTGAGATATTTTAAGAGTGCAGATGCTCCATAGGCAAAAAGGAACAGGGAGACAGGGAGGGAGGGAGACAGGGAGGGAGGGAGAGGAGTCTTCTGATGCAGAGAATACATTTTGTCTTTCCCCAGACTGCAGACGCTATTTTTAATTTAATTAGATTTCAGGACACCACTTGTCTCAGGACACTTCTGGTCGCCCCTCCGTTTCTTTCCAGTGTTTCCCGTGGTGTGAACTGTGAAACTGTCTATGTGTTTTTTCTGGTTGCTGGTGCCACATGCATACAAAAGACCAAATGACCACCTGAACCTGCCCTGAACATGAACAGGGCAAATAATATAGAGTTGGCTTTATGACCTGCTGTAGATGAACGCATGTACTCTGGCACAGTATTTTGACAGCTGAATAAGTATAATTTAGCCAATTTTAATATCTTTAACCTGTTAATGCTAGTTACATATAGGACATATGTGTTTTCTGTAAATGCTGGTAGGCAACATTGTCAGCGGTGACATAAACACATGAGGAGGATGTGCTGAAGACAGAATAAACACCCTCGCAGGGTGCGCATTCAGAATTCACAGATTCTCATCCAGATCACACATTTGTAAATTGTCAGTAAAGTGTTATGCCTGTATGTATAAATAGAAACTGGAAGTGTTAGTAACAAGTTAGTTGTGCACGTAAAACATCCCAGACGTCCATTTGTTTGTAAATAATGCTCACACTTCTCACTCTTGACCCCGTATTGTCTTTGTCAAAAATTGGGCACAAACATCCACAAACCATACCCACAGCGTACACACAAACAAACGCACACTGCTGCCTCACCCCAGTACCCAGCCCCACTTGGCCCAGTGCTGTTTATGGGTGGGGAGTGGTTGTTGAGAGCTCGGAGTCAGCAGATCTGCCCCTGATCGATGACAGCATCTGCGGTTCTCTTCCAGTAAGAGCTTTAAACTTTGGGCAAAGAGAGTCGTTTGGCCACGAAGAGCTTCCCGTGCACCTGTCTGCTGCTCCTGAGGCAGCCTGCAGAGCCACCGTCATGGTGAAAAGCCTGGACGGGGGCTGCGCGTCTGATGCAACCAGGAGAGATGTGTTAACTGTGCTCGCGGTTCTCAGGTGGCTGGCCGGGGAGGGAGTGATGTCAGCAGAGTAAAACACAGTCCACAGTCTTTGCTGCATTTTCATATACCTTTTTAGTCTACTGCTTTGTATAATGATATAAAGTATAATAATATGACCTCGCTCAGTTTTGTCCCTCATATCGTAGGGTAAAGATTTTAAAATGGGTAAAAGGACAAGCACTCTCATCATGATGTTCAAATGGATTCCACTGTCACCGGTATTGTGAGACTCAGCAGTGTAGTTAGAGTGGAAAACAATTCAGTGGAGCCCCCTGACTCAGAGGTGAGCTCAGGACTCATCAGCTGCAGGATACAGCAAGACGGGGCGAAGGCTTTAAGAGCGTATACTGATTTAAACGTGTCACATAATTTGTTCTGAAAATGTTGTCTTCTTATCTGTTTCTCTCTCTCTCTCTTTCCACAGACATTTATAGTCCTAAACAAAGGGAAAACAATCTTCCGCTTCAGTGCCACGCCATCCTTGTACATCTTAAGCCCTTTTAATTTACTTAGGCGAATAGCTATTAAGATTTTGATACATTCATATCCTTTCAAGTGGTTGATTTTCTGTGCCTTACAGTGAATGATTAGTATTTTACAGATGCTTTGATTTCAGTTGCTGGTGTATTGAAAGGTGTGGGGTTTCATGGGGTGGCACAGTTCAACTTTCCTTAACTCCCGTCTTCTCACGTTATTCAGCATGATCATCATGTGTACGATTTTGACCAACTGTATATTCATGACATTTAGTGACCCCCCAGAGTGGTCCAAACAAGTAGAGTAAGTATGCGTTCTTACATCTCCTCCATCATCATATCCGTGTTTGATCCGTCACTGTTTTACTGTCGTCTCTCTTTTCTTCAAGGTATACCTTCACAGGTATCTATACGTTTGAGTCACTCACAAAAATCGTTGCCCGAGGCTTTGCTATAGACGGCTTCACCTTTCTCAGAGACCCATGGAACTGGCTGGATTTCATGGTCATCTCAATGGCGTAAGTATTTTAAGTCGTAAATAGTGAGATTGAAAGCATTAACGAAAGAAATAATTGAAAGCTACAGATAGCAAATTTGGTCAAATGTGAAAAAGAAAAAATAAGAAAGCCAAAAGGGGCTAATGAGAATAGAACATTTTAAGATTGCTGTGAGAAGATAATGTTTTAAGTTGTTCTCAATGTACTTACACAGAACAATTATATTCCAGGAGATTACAACTGAAATGTTAAATATTGTGATTAGATGTTTTAGTATTAGTCAGAATTCTCTGATTAACTTACATAGTCCATCATAACAAATGTCTGAACAACAAACTGCTATTTTGCAGTCTGCTGGACTGCTGGGTAAAGACATTACCCCCGATTTAAAAGGTGCAAAGAATCTGTAAAAACAAGAGGCCCAAAAACCTGAGAAACTCTTTTTAGCCATTGCAGAAACAAACACACTGCGAACCCTCTGTCTCAGCTTTACTCCACAGCGGAGGGCAAACACCATTTTGTTAGCATTAGGCGACCATTAAAATACAGTCGTTTTTCTTTTTTTCACTTGGCACAGCTTCATGAGTTCAGTCTAGTCGTTACTGATAAACTCATCAACTGCTAACTTTTGAAAGCTATAGATTATCCCCCATAGTTGCAAAGCTGCAGTTATCAAAACTCAGAGTCTGGCTCTTATCAAACATCCCACATTCCTGATCCACATTTACTTCAAGGCCAGTATTTAGTTTCACTTCCTCAGTGGACATAGATTTGTGATTTGTGTGCTGTCTGCAGGCTTGTAAAGACTAGACTGAAACATGCATGTATGATTGACAGGCAGTAGGCGTGCTTTCTTTCCTCAAGCTCTCCTGATTGGTTATTAAGACTTGAAATTTTAGAGATGCAGAAAACTGTTCGTCCGACGACTGTTTTTCCTCAGAGTGTCGATTTGAATGATTTATGGTGGGATGTGAGGTGAAAAAAGACAGTTGCCTGCAGAACGTTCAATCCACAGTCCATGATGCCATGTTGATAATGCTTATTAAGATATCATGTAACAATCTATTCTCTCTTTCCTCTGTTTGAAATGGCTGCTGAGTAACTGTATCTGATCCACCTTGCAGGTATATAACAGAGTTTGTAAACCTAGGCAATGTGTCAGCTCTGCGTACGTTCAGGGTTCTGAGGGCTTTGAAAACAATTTCAGTTATCCCAGGTAAGACAGTCCAGGTGTTTGTGTTTGCGGGTGGGCGAGTCACGGGGTTGATGTTAGGTGTGGTTTTGTTTCAGTCCCTCTCCTCTTCCTCCTTCGTTCTCTTCCCACTGGTCGGACAGGCGCTCTCTCTCTCACCGTGGTGTCCCCTCCTGGTCTTCGATGGTGGTGCTGGTGTTGTGCTCTTGCGCGTACATGCGTGCGTGTGTGTGTTGTTATCGTGTGTGTTGTGTGTCATGGGGTTCTGTTCTGTGTGTCATCCTACCTTGTTACAGATATATAACAGAGTTTGTGGACCTTGGGAATGTCTCGGCGCTGAGAACGTTCAGGGTTCTCCGAGCATTGAAAACTATTTCTGTCATTCCAGGTGAGACTCCCATTTAAACACTAAGGCTGAGCTTACTTTATCTCTTACCTGTCTTTATTTCTATATCTTTGTTTGTTTTTTTTCTTTTTAAAAGAGGATGTTTAAGAGTTTCTACGTTATTTTGTTTTACTTTTGTTTCTATGACAATCAAAAATGGTAGCAATACATTTTTGATAGGCTTAGCAGTCTACTGACGGTCTTGTGGGCTCACGTGTCCCATATGGACAGACAGTTTGTCAGTACATTTCTACCCCAAATGAAACACAAATGAACGCCCAAAAGAATTTGATAATATAGGGGATGAGTTAAGATTTTATATCAAAGCAGTTGACTCTCAGTGTGGTTTTATGAACAAGCCAATTTAGGAAAAGATATGACCATCACCTCCTTTGCACATCTGGTTCCTGTTCATTTTTATTTCATACATTCCAAATTCTTCTCTGCCACACTGCCTTCTCACGTCTACAGATTATTTGATTCCCTAAGACTGCCAAGCCTAATTTGACAACACAATGACGCTGCATGAAGCTTTGAGACACATGCTTTTACAAGTTTGGCTTTGAGGAGCTTTTCTTTTGGATTTTGTTATCTTACAGTTTTAAGAGTTATTTGATAAAGGCTTCAGATTTCTTTTTTTTTTTTTTTTTTTGGAAGATCTTTGTCCATCCTGGGAGTGAAAGGGAAATATAAATAACAAATAAATATCATAAACAAGCAAAATTCAAATTATATTATATAGATTTTTCTATATGCTTGTGTGTGAGATCCACACAAAATGCTTGTAAAATAATTATGCACATAGAAGTTACTGTATTTCAGCACATATACACACATGCACATTGTGTGTGTACCTAACATGCACACACACAACACTCAGTACAATAATCTCAGCCTCCAACATGCAGTGCTCAATTGTTCTCTGGGCTAAACCAGCCCGAGGGCTCGGCTAGCACTGCGAGAGTTGGAGAAAGGGGTGCCTGGGATGGGAACTGTTCTTCAGTTAAGTCAAGGTCACATCGCTTCACAGACAGGTGATGCTGACACAGAGTCAATTCCTTCAGCCTTGGCGTTTAAATGACCTACATGCCACCTCTCATTGCCCCCCCCCCCAGCCACTAAGTCTTCCTCGCCTGTCCTTTCTTTCTCCTCTTCACTTCCTGCTTCCTTGACTGAGCCCGGTTCTGTGCGCTGTTTGCTGTTTGTGGTGCTGATGCTTTCAGCTGATTGTTGAATGCAATATAATTATTAGCTGCAGTCAGTCAGGAATGTTCCCATAGATGGACACAAGAAATGAAACGAAATAGTAATCCCACAATACAATTTCTCTTTTCCAGATTTATCCTAAACCAAGCGGAAGTGCTTTCAGTTCTTCCTCGGTGGAAATGCTTCAGACAATTAAGCTTTTTATAACACAGTTCTATAGAACTGTTTACTTACATGGGGTGGGAAATGCAAGCTTGAGAAAATGAAAATGTGTCTGTCTGATGGAAACATCCCGTACAGCTGCAGTGTTTGTTGTGTTGTTTTGTGTTTTATGAAAAAAACAGTGAATGTGACCTCTTCAGTGGGTCAAATTGAATGCACCATCATAGTGAAATAAGCGTTCTGTTATTACATCCTAGATAGATTTTATAGTTATATAGTTATATAGAAATCTGCTCTTAATAAACTAATCCCACCAAAAATGTATGTTTAACAAGCTGCCAAGTTGAGTTTGGATTAATTAATGTAGAGAGTCAATGACAAATAGGGAAAAATGTATTTATTTATTAAGAGTTTAACAGTCAGAAACTGAGGTGATCTGCTTCATTTGAACTATGTGAGTGTCATTTGATCAGCTTTGATTGACAGCGGCCTGGCACATTTTCCAAATTAGCCCCACCCACTTTAAAGCAGTGGTAGGAGCAAAGACACCAATACAGAAATCTCTCAAGTGAATTAACCAAAACTGGTGCCCATTTGGAAGAAAATGATTATTTATTTTATCAATCATTCCTAGTAAGAAGCCGATTAAGAAAGAAGGTTATGAAGGCTTTTATTATGCAGTATCTACTCTTAAAGGGCCACTTCAGTGGTATTTGTTATCCATGAAATGCACATTTGCACCACTTTCTAAAGATTCAAGAACAGGCCAGCAGTAACCCAGTACAAGACTCATTTTGGCCACAATCCTTCTCCAAAGCAAAAGTACGGACAAGTGTGGTGGTGCATGTGAGCATTTCAGCCTATGACAATACTGAAAACAGTCAAGTGGTGCTTAAAACGAAACAAAGGGAGGAAAGTACGGTGGCCCTGAAGTGCAAAACGCAAACGCAAAAGAGAAAACACGAACGCAAAAAAGAAAACACAAACGCAAAAGAGAAAACACGAACACAAATGAGAAAACACGAACGCAAAAGAGGAGACACGAACGCAAAAAAGAAAACACAAACGCAAAAGAGAAAACACGAACACAAATGAGAAAACACGAACGCAAAAGAGAAAACACGAACGCAAAAGAGGAAACACGAACACAAATGAGAAAACACGAACGCAAAAGAGGAAACACGAACGCAAAAGAGAAAACACAAATGCAAAAGAGGAAACACGAACGCAAATGAGAAAACACAAACACAAAAGAGAAAACACGAACGCAAAAGAGAAAACACGAACGCAAAAGAGAAAACACGAACGCAAAAGAGGAAACACGAACACAAATGAGAAAACACGAACGCAAAAGAGGAAACACGAACGCAAAAGAGAAAACACGAACGCAAATGAGAAAACACAACAACATTAACTCTAACGGAAGAGGTAGGTACCTTCGGGTGGCATGACTTGACGCTGATTGGACGACGTCTCCTGAACAATCCAGCTTCCTTTAAACGACTCTTCAGTGTACGCAAACTTATTTTAATGTTGTGAAAAGTTGACAGCATATCTAGTATGACGTCATATGTATGCCCGGCATCAAAGTACTCTTTGATAATACCAACTAAGTCTGAATCACCAATCGCGCTCATGTTTTGAAACCGATGCGTTGAGGTAGGTTTACTTCCTGGTAAAGAGACGGGCAGTGACGTCGTCCAATCAGCGTCAAGTCATGCCACCCGAAGGTACCTACCTCTTCCGTTAGAGTTAACGTTGTTGTGTTTTCTCATTTGCGTTCGTGTTTTCTCATTTGCGTTCGTGTTTTCTTTTTTGCGTTTGTGTTTTCTCATTTGCGTTCGTGTTTTCTCATTTGCGTTCGTGTTTTCTTTTTTGCGTTCGTGTTTTCTCATTTGCGTTCGTGTTTTCTCATTTGTGTTTGTGTTTTCTCTTTTGCGTTCGTGTTTTCTCTTTTGCGTTTGCGTTTTGCACTTCAGGGCCACCGTAGGAAAGAGCACTATGTCCAGTGAAGCAAGACAAGAGTAGATTCTAGATTCAGAAAACGTCCAGTTTCATGATAAGGGATCATTATCTTTATTGGAATAAAGCAGTACTCATCATAAGTAATAGTAGCATAAAGCCAATCCAGTTGGGCACGTAAAGAAACAATGGAGGCCAACAGCAAGAAAGTTAGCACAGGAAAGGAGAAAGGGTTTCTCCTCCCAGGAGACATGGAGATGCAGGACAACATGTTCTTCTGCCTCAGAGCTGCAGAGTAGTACCTGCAGACAACAACTGGAGATATTAAGCCCCCTCACCCACAACCACAGACACACACACACTCCATGTGCATTCTTTATTACCTTATGGTGCCCTTATTGCTCTCTGCTTCCATTATTTATGTTTGGATATCAAAGAATTCCAATTTCTACGCTAAATATCTTTCACACCTATCCTTGGCTCTCAGCTTTCTTCTCTAAACTCTCTGGTGTAGGCTTTATTGTGTTTATCATTTGTTAATACATAGATAATGCAGTAGGAATGACCTTATTGCATTTATGTAAAAGTTTGATCAGCGTATTCCGTTTATACATGACTTTACGTCCTAAGATATCTCAACATCGGTGCAAAAAAATCATCAGGTAGAGCTACAAAAGAGAGAGCTACATTTCACAGTATAACAATGAACGCATTATTCCAAACGTACTTCACACCAACTCACACCCCTGTGGTTACCTCAGCCATTATTGTTACTATAACTATATTAATTCATTTTTGCATATCAGCAAATGTGATGGTGTCTCTTGTAACCCACTATCATTTTACACCAAAACAGCCTCTTTTTGTCAATTGTGATTATTTTCGCTTACAGTTGAGGTGTTAAAATTCTCTGTTTATAATAAATCATAGGTCAAGTGCTAAATACCCACGCTATGCCTAGATACTATCTGAATAATTAATTGAAACGAGACAACAGCCTGACCTGCAGATTTCTATCAAGACAGGAATGACAGGAACAACAAAAAGCACAGTTTACACACTGGTTTGATGAGGGAATGCACAAGACACACTGAAAGTCAGTTGCTGGTGTTGAGGCTTGGCAGCGCTGGGTGTAGGTGCTCAAGAAATAATTCTGATGCCTGCCAAGTTTAGATTTATGTAAGAGCCTGCACAGCACAGGGTTAAATACAGGATTAGATATGTTACCTAACTTAACTTTTTTTGTGCGTGACTTTAGTCAGCTCTGAATTGCAGCTCTAAAACCAAACTCAGCTTGAGCACTCTTGCAGTGCCAAAAGTTGCAGTTCTTTTTATTGTGTCTATCTGTGTGTGTGTGTGTGTGTGTGCGTGCATTTGAATTTGCATGTTCGTTTGTATGTGTATGTGAGTTTGCCTGTTTTCATGTGTGTGCATTTGTGCACATTTGTGTGTGTGTGCGTGTGTGTGTGTGTGCGCACGCATGTGTTTATTGTATATTAATTGACAGGCCTGAAGACCATTGTGGGCGCTCTGATCCAGTCCGTGAAGAAGCTGTCGGATGTGATGATCCTGACCGTCTTCTGTCTCAGCGTCTTTGCTCTGATAGGACTGCAGCTTTTCATGGGGAACCTGCGGAATAAGTGTGTGATCTGGCCCATCAACATGACTGAGCAGTACCTGGCAAATGGCAGCAGGGGCTTTGACTTTAGTGAATACATCATGAATGACAGTGAGTCATTACCTTGATATCTGGGCAACTAGCTGCACATTATTACATAAGTTGGACATAAAAGATACTATGTGCATCTTTTTCTCTGTATTGTTTTTGAGAAATGTTATATATTTTTACCTTGCTGATATAAAATATTAACAGACACAGGGACTAATTACGGTAGCACACACAGTTTTGCCCCGCAGCTAATGCAAGTGACTATTCTGTGTTTTTTTTATAGCTAATTTCTACTTCCTCCCCGGTCAGCTTGATGCTCTGCTATGTGGAAATAGTTCGGACTCAGGGTAAGCCAATGATTTACTCCTTAAATGCATGCCTCCGTATTTATGCTTTAATGTTTTCAGGTTCCTCTGATGTTCTTTCACACATCTTGCATTGCACTTGAACACATCATCAGTGATGTGACAAGGGGTCATTGGGTGTTTTGGTCCTTCAACATCAGACATTCTTGCCTCAACCACTCAGCCAGGGTTCATTATGCCCCAGCTTGTGTCCAAGTATAGCTTGTGGTCAAAGGGGTCACCCCTCTTGATCAAAGCCATCTTGATGCCTTTTCTGCAGCATCCAGTGATATTCCTGTGCAGTCCTGCCAAGGAACAGCCACAGTGGGAGGGTCTCCACGACCATCCTGCACCTCTCTGATCAACTAAATGACCGATCCTGTGTGCTCAGTGTACCCTCAAACCTTTAAAACTCCTCGTTTCTGAACTGAGGTGCCAGTGTAACCATCAGGCATTGAGCAACAATACTAAAGAATATCTTGCCTTTATCACTGAGGCATGAACTGGTCAGTTGTGCTTGCACTCCAGACACCCACTGGACTACTGTCCCCTTCCTCCAGATCACCTTGAGGAACCTCCACAGTCGTCACAGATGCCTGGGGCACCTGTTCTAGATCTTGAAAGTATTCCATTAGAGCCAGGGTCCAAGCTTGCCCTGCTGACCTACTTGGCTCTGTAGTGCTGAACTCATTGGTGATTTCATGGGTGATATCAAAGCCACAATCTCCCAAGTCTTAGTACTTCTCTACATTGCTGTAAGTGCTGTTGAGGTGCCAGTCAGTCTACTCTTTGTGACATGCCAGTTGGTCACTTCATTTCTGCCCATTCTTAGTTCTCTGCGACACAGAAGGTGATGAACTTCTTCCTCATGAAGATCCGAAGATCATCCTCCTCTGTCCCTTGGCATCAAAGATCCCATCCATGTCTTCATCAAACTGGAGCCACTCTCTGTTAGCTCTCAGCCACTTTACCCCTCAGTCATCAGATCTTGCTTGGCCTGGAGCTTGCAGTGTGTTGTTTAGCACTGTGGGGTGACTCCAGGAGGAGTGAGGCACTCACACCCACCTCAGTCTCATTTTGGCCTGGTGGATCTTCAGGCCATGCAGATTTTGCAAATTTTACCACATACATAAAAAATGTTAATATTCATTTAACCAAGAAATGGGCACTAAAAAAGCGGGAAAAAAAAGAGAATAAAAAAAGAGTCCATTATTCAGGGACAAAAATTTTTGGCAGTTCAAAAGTACAGTACGAAATAGTGATGAGTACACACACTACTCATGTACACATACTATTTAGACAATCTAAGCAGTCAATCATGTATTCATAATTCATGAGCCTGACTTGGTTGCTTTTGGAAAGGTCATGAAATATTAAGATAAGTCATATCAATATACTACTCTTAACAGTGTACATGTACTGTATGCATACATGCGTGTACAATCAAACAACAGCAACAAAGCAGTAACACTCATTTTCATGGTCCTGTTCTATCTTATTCCCAGTCCACAAGTATACAGGTATTTTTCAAAACCATGAATCGTGCATTTTGGCCGTGAAAATGGAGTTTTTGCAAAATTCCTTCCAGGGGGATTATATTCAGAAACTCTGTTTGCAGTGTTGACATGTAGACAGGGGAAACCACTATCTATTTTGTTTACATCCGGCCATTTTGTGCAATGGCAAACATGCCCAAAAATGTCCTTGCTAAAAGGACGTCTTGCATGTTTACACATAAATGTGTAGTTACTCTTCCACTTTTATTAAGGAACAGAGATGTCAGAATGTGCCATGACAGACGCTGCTGCCAGTATCAACAGTTTTGGATTAGATCCTGTTGTGAATTTGCCAATCCGACTATGGCAAAGGCAGGCCACGCCTGGATGAAAAACCCTGTTTTAAAAATACCTTTTGTACATGTGGATGAGGCATTAGTCTGCCATTGATGCCTTTATCTATAAATCCAATTGTGTTGATGCTGAAGTGGCACATTTCATCATTTGTTACAGTTTTTGTATTCCTGTTTGTTTCATTTAGACGATGCCCGGAGGGCTTCACATGTATGAAAGCTGGAAGGAACCCCAACTATGGTTACACAAGCTTTGACAGCTTTGGATGGGCTTTTCTCACCCTCTTTCGCCTCATGACCCAAGACTTCTGGGAAAATCTCTACATGCTGGTAAAGCACTGTTTTCCTTTATTCCTCTATCTCAAATGGACACATTACTGTTCACAGGAACCAAAAAGAATGGCTGTAAATTTTGTCACTGTGTGACCCATGGATGGAGTGTTGCACTGTTCTTACACCTGTTTTAGAGACCTGTATTAAAAATCTCTTAAGTCACTAAGCAGTGCTAATGATTTTGTCCTCACTTCATCATAAAAAATATATACATCATCATCCTAATACCTGGATGAATCAGCAAAAGTGCCTCTCAGCAGCTTCCTCCTCTCAGTTCAGTTGCCCTCTGAATAAAAGGGAAAGAAGGACAGCTGATCAGAAAATACTGTATGTAAGAGTGTGTGACTAGCCACTAGAATTTCTGAACTCTGCAATATCTCATGTTTGCATTTGTACTGAAGCAATGAACAAACACCCATTCATTTTTCCTTTAGAACAATCATATTCTCTAGCAAATATACTTTTTAAGAGACATCTTTGTCTTCTTTAGTCCTCTTATTTGCTGTTGCACAAATGCATGTACAAAATATGTAACACGTACACAGATGTCTGTAATATTACACTGCATGACCATGACACTGCACTATCATCTTTGTCCTCCTCCTCTTCAAGATCTGCACCACTGCAGCCATAATAGATTCACTTCATTTGGCAAATAGGCCAGTCAGACTTTGTGTGCGTGCGTGCGTGCGTGCGTGCGTGTGTGTGTGTGTGTGTGGTTAAAACTGGGAATTCCTGCACCCTAAGGCTTCTTTTCTGTCTAGAGGTTTTCCTGGAAAACCATGAACTGGATATAGAAGGACCAGCAATGCTGACACAATACATATAGTGTACATACAGTACTGCTGAGAGAATAAGAAAGTAAAAAATAAAACTCACAAACATAAAACTACTATTTCACCAAGATGCATTCCAAATATACAGTATCTTATCAACAGGACACAATGCCTGTTTTAAAAACATTATTTTCCATGTTAAGTCTCCTTAAATGTCTGATTGGTTCCCATTGCTTTGTCTTTGTGCACCTGTTAGACTCTACGAGCTGCAGGGAAGACCTACATGATCTTCTTTGTGCTGGTCATCTTTGTGGGCTCCTTCTACCTGGTGAATCTCATCTTGGCTGTGGTGGCTATGGCTTATGAGGAGCAGAACCAGGCTACTATTGAGGAGGCGGAGCAGAAAGAGGCTGAATTCAAGGCCATGCTTGAGCAGCTCAAGAAGCAGCAGGAGGAGACACAGGTTGGTCTCACACTCAAACACAATGTACATATACCCATTTTTCATACAGTTATAGTTTATGATTCTAATGTTTTTTCTCAGGCTCCTGCCATGGCGACATCTGTGGGCACTGTGTCAGAGGCTGCACTAGAGGATGAAGGAGGGGGGCACTTGTCCCGCAGCTCCTCTGAGGTCTCCAAGCTGAGTTCCAAGAGTGCCAAGGAACGTCGCAATCGCAAGAAAAAATGGCGTCAGAAAGAGCAGGAAAAGGAGAAGGGAGACAGCGAGAAGGTTGTTAAGTCTGAGTCAGACGATGGAAGCAAGAAAAGCACCATTCGTTTCCCAGGAAGCCGGCTGGGGAGGAAGACATCCATCATGAACCAGGTAAAGTGAACCAGTAAAACTGTACAGCAAATGCAGACTGCTGTTTGACTTAGTATGTGCAAATATATCTACTGATGTTTCAGAACGCATTGTTAGTGATATTCCAGGAATTATTGGGTGTTTTGGGTCTTTTAACATCGTACAACCTTGCCGACATAGATTAGACCTCAGAGTGTGTCCAGAAGGCAAGTTAGAGCCCATGGCTCTCCTCTCTTGAGCCATAGCCATCTTGAGGCTCTTTTTGCTGTTTCCGTGGCATTACTGGTGGTCCTTCTTTACCTGTCTCGATGATTTGTGTATTGTAAGCTCTGGCCAGGGATCGGGTTGCAGAAGTCCAGCATCCAACTTGAACAGGCAGACCTTGCTCTTGAATCATGTTTCCTTGCACTTGCCGACCAGTCTCTTGCACTTTGCAAGTTCTCTCTTGAAGTCTTCGCCCAAGCAACCTTCCTAAGGTCATATTTCTCTCCAGAGTGTTTTTCAAAAGACCCGGCCCCCTGTAGTTTCATTGCCATCACTCTGCAGATTCTTTCTTCCTCCACTGTTCTTGCCTTCTCCTGCACTTGGAGATGGTGTTGTTGACACTGGAAGACCAGCTCTGCCTTGGGTAACCACTTTGACCTGACCTGACTCTGACTTGCGTGCTGGACCACCTCCTCTGCTTGCCACTTTTTTCCAGTCCTCACCTCAATGTCAACTTTTGCCACTTTTTAGTCTGTTGACTCCCAGTGCTGCATCGGTTTCCTGGTCCTGCAACCCTTAGCTCCTCTTCCAGAGATTTGAGTAGTAGCTGAAGCTTATTGCTGTGCCTGTAGAGTGAGATGCTGCTCAGACTCATGGGTAGCTCTCCAAGGCTTCAGTGGCCGGATGGGCACAATGCCAGGACTCGACCACAGGATTACAGACTGAATTCCATGTTGGTACAGCCATGCCTTGACTGGTTCACTGATTTCAGCTAGCCCCCCAGTTCAGCACAGGTTTATCGGATAGATGTCGCGTCCCTCAGTGTGCTGTCAGACACCTTGCCTATGCTTTTCACTGGCTTCTCTGTGATTGTTACAATCACAGTGGCTCCAATGCTGAATCCCGTCAGAACATCAACCTTGTTTTTCTTCAGTACCAGATATCAGGACAGCTGGGACCACCCTGTCAACTTCTTAAATCCCTGTAGAGTCCTGAGATTCTGCCCTTCTGGTCCGATGTATGAATGAAACTATTGTTGATAAAGGTCCTGAATCTACTGGACATGATGCTGATGGCTTCAGCACACTTTAGATGACTCACAGCTTCCAGGAGCAGGAATTATGGATAGTTCCTGTCAACCTTGCCTGTAGCTCTGACTCGTTGAACTACGCACTTATCTATTGGCTCAGTCAATAGTTGGCACATTCCTAACTCTCTTTCTCTTGCTGGATCACAAAAAGCCATCTTGAGATGATGGTCTTTCTCCTCCTGTGAGCATGTCAGCTTACCACTTTGCTTCTGTCCTGACAGCTCTGTGGTAAATTTGAATGGTCCAGCCTTAGCACACAAGTCAACTGAGTTGAAGCTCTCTGCTCCTCTTCTCCCAGCTGCTTGTACTTGCACCTTATGGTCTTGAGCTCCTATGGTTTTGGAGAAAAGCTACTCTACTCCAAACATTTCAGCAAGCTCACTGTGATGACCATGGCTTGAAGTTACTTGTCCCATTCCTCCTGTGGTTGGGGGCCTGCGTGTTGTGTTCTTCCTGATTCCATCAGATTCTTCTCTGACTGGGCTCCACGGGGATATATATATCCCTGAGATATCTGCATACTCAGACATCTGCATACTGGCAGAGGAGTGTAATTACTGGATTCTTGTGGTGCTCTTCACAGGAAAAAGGACAAAAATAGCATGAATGATAAAGGGACAACAATGAATTTGAATTTGAAGGATCAGCTGATCAGCAATTGCGGAATTTCATTGTCATCTTACTGTACTTTACAAAGATGCAGTTCTCATATTGTAACAGTGTTTGAGTTGTGGGTATGCGGAAACTCTAGTGATAGCCTTGGTATCTGTATGTTACACAAAAGCTAGCAATCTATTTGTTATTGTACAGGCGGAGAAGTCATAATATTACACCTTATATTGCTATAAAATGATGAAACCTGTATGGTCATGTTGCATGCCTTTAGCTTACATACATTCCCATTTTCTTGAGATAACTTGTTTCTTTTTCTCTCTGTCCTCTGGTTTATTCTTGTTAATTCTTGTGTCCAGTTCACCTTGTTGGCCCTTTTTTCACATCAACTAACTCCTGCTGTTTTTAATAACTCCTCAGCTCTCCCTCTCTGCATTTGTCTCTCCCTCCTCAGTCACTACTCAGCATCCCAGGCTCTCCCTTCATGTCGCGCCACAACAGCCGGAGCAGCATCTTCAGCTTCAAAGGCCGTTCCAAGGACATGGGCTCAGAGAACGAGTTTGCAGATGATGAGCACAGTACAGTAGAAGAGAGCGAAGACCGTCGAGGCTCCCTGTTTATCCCTTACCGCCGCAACAGCTACAGTGGCTACAGCCAAGGCTCATCACGCATCCACCCCCTGGCACCCCACTCTGGAGGAAAGAGGAACAGCACAGTGGACTGCAATGGCGTGGTGTCTCTCATCGGCCCTGGGCCCGGCAGACGGCTTCTGCCTGAGGTGAAAATAGATAAGGCAGCCACTGATGACAGTGTAAGGACGTCCATGGGACACCCATACAGTCTAGGCATGATGGCGGCGGCCCTGGTCTCTGCAGCTTCTCCTTCACAGCCTCCTTCCCTTGGCTCTTGTTCCTCTTTTTTCCTGAACTCAGTAGCTCCCTTTTCCACCCCTGAATAGATTCTAGATTCTGACTTAGAATTTCATCTTACACTTACACGTCTAATGCCCTTTTCTGCTGCTCCCGTTTTAACAGCTCTAGAAGGCACTAACCAGTTGAAACAGTATTCATGAAGTCACTGCCTTATCAGCACCATGATCATCATTTTCATTGATTAATATCTAACAGTTGATATCAGATATGACCCCCCCAGTTCTCCTAACAATTCTATCAACCAGGTTACACATGCACAGTCAAAACATAGGGACTCTCATACTACTTTCTCTATACCCCTCCACTTTTTCTTGTCTTTCTTTCAGTTTCACTCTTCCTGCCACCCTTTCTTTCCATCCTGTTCCCATTTATCCTCTGCTCCGTAGCCACTGGATGGCACAAAATTAAATCTGAAACCTTTTTCTATAACAGTATTTCTCCTCAGTATGTCTAGCATGGTAGACCCCTCTTTAATTCTCAACCAACCTTTACCTTTTTATCATTAAAATGTAGCATGATGTAGCAGCAAATGTCTTGAATTCCCCTCCGTTCTTGACCAGCATGCCATTGCATGCATTTTAATGTTGTTTACGTAGGGGTTGTAGTTAGTTATGCACAGTACAAGAGGCAGGGTTTAGAAAATGTACCGTAAATTCTCAGACAAAAGCCAGTACTTCAATAATGGCCACTTAATAAAATATTACAAATAGAAAACAGGGGAAATTAGAAATAAAGACCTATCTCAAAAAGTAGTTTGTTTTAATAAAGACTTGGTTCTCTCCACTGTTGTGGTAAATTCAGGCAAATATTTGAGAATTTACAGTATAAATTTGAAGTGTGTCATATGATATGTTGCAGAAAATGCAGGAAAATTGAACAAATCAGGAAATTTGGGATAATCATACACTGTAAAAAAGATCTGATGATCGTATGTCAAAAGCTGCATTCATCACATTCAGTTTTTCATCCTCTGAGCAGACCTATGGCATCATTTATCATTTAGATAGCTTAAGAGCATGAGTTTTAATGTGTGACGTTTGTGAGTATGCATTCATGAGAGTACTTCTCTGACTGACATTGTGTCCATCTCTGAGCACAGACTACTGATGTGGAGATTAAGAAGAAGCACTCTGGCTCTCTCATGGTATCTGTGGATCAGCTGAACTCCTCCTTCAAAGGAAAGGACCGTGCCAACAGTCAGATGAGCGTAGTCACCAACACACTGATAGAGGGTACAGAAAGTGCACGTTTCCTTCCTTCCTTAGTAAACTAACAGTACATAGTAAAGAGTGTCATTTTCACCTGACTAACATATGATCACAATTCAAACTAGCTGTGATCTAGATGTTGCACTACATACTGTTTGCAATTACAACTCAAACTGACATTTTTCTCATGTAGCCGAGGCCGAGGAAGTTTATCATTCAATAAGTTTGGGGAAAAAAATTGCTTGTGTGACCCACTCCTAGCAGCTTTGCTCTTCTCACCCTTTTTCGGTTTTCTTTCTTCTTCGTCACTCCTGCAGAGTTGGAGGAGTCTCAGAGGAAGTGCCCTCCCTGTTGGTACAAGTTTGCCAATATATTCCTCATCTGGGAGTGCTTTCCCCTGTGGCTGAAGATCAAACACATAGTCTACTTGATTGTCATGGACCCATTTGTTGACCTCGCTATCACCATCTGTATTGTCCTCAACACCCTCTTCATGGCCATGGAGCACTACCCCATGACACCCCATTTTGAGGATGTCCTGGCAACTGGCAACCTGGTGAGAACCTACAGTTCCTCTTTTGGCCCTTCTTGTACCACTGCCATTTGTCTTTGTAAGTTTTTATGCCTGCATGAACCCCATTATCTCTCCCGGGAGTTACAGAAGCATTGCAGGTTCAGTTTGCCCCTCCTACATAACCTCAAACCAATGCATCAATGCATCATTTGGTATGTGCACTTAAGACACACGCTCATAGTGTATATAGGACTCTGATGGGGTCTCATTAAAGATTTATTTCCATTTTAATGTAGCCAGACAGCCTGCTCCCCAAACTCTCATCACCCGCACTCAGGTCACTCTCCTGTTTCCGTTGCATCCTGCTTACCTCAACTCTGCTGTACTCTGTCTAACTCTCTCCCTTTCTTACACACACACACACACACACACACACACACACACACACACACACTAAATAATAGTCATATTAAGGCTTGTCACTGATCTGCCTACCACTGGTTTAGCAGAGTACATATTAACCAAATGTACAGCAGACATTTTGATTTGTCTGTACTTTGCCCTTGCTGTCAGACATCACTGTAGCACAGCTGTCTGAGGGCAGCAGCATTGGCACAGTGTCAGTACTAAGACAGGAAATGAGGTCATAGGGATTGGCATGCTGTCAGGAGTAAAACAGGAACTGAAGTCAGAGGAATCAGTGTGATGGATGGTGCAGTATGAATCATTGGGTGTTCTCTGCAGCACTGATTGGGCACATGATTAGCCACTGGGTGGGCGATGTGGGAAGGGCTCAGAATACTACAGCTCCGTGCAAGTTCTGCTGGAACACGGTGCTACCACTTTATGACCTTGCCCTGTCAGAAGAGTACTCACTCTAAGCATATCCCAATCCATTTTTAATCAGCACTACATCAAATAAAATGCAGTGTAAGCAAGCCATTTTTTTCATTCTGCACTCAGTTTTCCCTGAAGACTTTTACAACGAGGAAGGATTTGAAATTTTGCTGTTTTTAATATTCGTATTATGACATTGTTATAGGATATGGATTAAGTCAGTTTTTATAAAGTCACAGTTTACTGAAACCAACAGTAGACAGTAGATTGTGACTCTACTGAAACAAACATGGACATGGGCATGTTTACCTCTACCTGTGTTACATTACCTTCTCTTTAAACAGCATTCAGTCAGTGCTTGGAAACTAGGGACACTAATTGTTAAAGTTTTTAAAGTGAAATTCTTTCACATTCTTACTTGACATACAACTTCAGTTGCTCAACAGTCCAGAGCCTGGGCTGTCGT
Organism: Chaetodon auriga; assembly: GCF_051107435.1. Lineage (NCBI taxonomy): Eukaryota > Metazoa > Chordata > Actinopteri > Chaetodontiformes > Chaetodontidae > Chaetodon > Chaetodon auriga. Next base: position 14,690,531 of record NC_135075.1, on the reverse strand, counting down.
ATTTTTTCTTACATAATGCACCACATATTTTCAATGTCAGATCTGGACTGTAGGCAGGACAATCTCGTACCTGCACTCTTTTACTGAAAAGCTGCGCTGTTGTAACACCTGCAGAAAGTGGCTTGGCATTGTCTTGCTGGAATAAGGAGGGACATCCCTGAAAAAGATGTCATCTAGATGGCAGCATGTGTTGCTCCAAAGCCTGTATGTAACTTTCAGCATTAATGTTGCCTTCACAGATGTGCAAGTTACCCATGACATGGGTACTAACACGCCCCCGTACCATCAGAGATGCTGGCTTTTGAACTTTGCACAGGATGGTCCTTCTCCTCTTTTGCCCTGACTACACCATACCCATAATTTTCAAAAACAATTAGAAATGTCGGCTTGTCAGACCACAGCACACTTTTCCACTTTGCATCAATCCATTTCAGATGATCTCGGGCCTAGAGACGTGGGAGGTATTTCTGGATGTTGTTCATACGAATCTTAACAATGACAAACTGTGTCAGGGCATATAGTTACAAAAAACAATAACTTTTTTGGAATTGAGGTTGTACATTTGTTTTTCGGGGAAGATTGTAAATTCAATCCTAAATTTATGGTGTAACTGTGATGTTGGTCTACAGGTTTTCACAGGCATCTTCGCTGGGGAGATGTTTGCCAAGCTGATTGCCATGGATCCCTACTACTACTTCCAGGAAGGCTGGAACTGCTTTGATGGCTTCATTGTAACTCTGAGTTTAGTTGAGCTGGGACTGGCTGATGTGGAAGGTCTGTCAGTGCTCAGGTCCTTCCGATTGGTAAGTGGAAGAGTATAGATTCAGGCATGTCAACATTTAGTTTACCTCTTTGATTCCTGAAATTAAATGCACAAGTCAGTTCAAGTCCAACCACTTTTAGGTTACTGCCCTAATATGAATAACTGTGGAATCATGTTTGTTTTTTCTCTTATAGTTAAGAGTGTTCAAACTAGCCAAATCATGGCCCACCCTCAACATGCTGATCAAGATCATTGGTAACTCAGTGGGAGCTCTGGGTAATCTGACCCTGGTGCTGGCCATCATTGTCTTCATCTTTGCCGTGGTGGGCATGCAGCTGTTTGGCAAAAGCTACAAGGACTGTGTGTGTAAGATCGCCCAGGACTGTGAACTGCCTCGCTGGCACATGAATGACTTCTTCCACTCCTTCCTGATTGTGTTCAGAGTGTTGTGTGGGGAGTGGATTGAGACCATGTGGGACTGTATGGAGGTGGCAGGACAGAGCATGTGCCTCATCGTCTTCATGATGGTCATGGTCATTGGAAACCTGGTGGTAAGAAGAGACAAAGATTACATAGTGTAGATGCTGCTGAATGATAGTGGCCTGCTATAGTTTCCAAGGTATGAACTATTTACTGCGAGTGCATGGGTTCCAGCTTTTGTGGTGTTTTTCTTTCTGAGGTGCTGAACCTGTTTCTGGCCTTGCTGCTGAGCTCATTCAGTGCAGACAACCTTGCTGCCACAGATGACGATGGTGAGCCCAACAACCTCCAGCTGGCAGTCGCCCGCATCAAGAAGGGGATTGCCTGGTTCAAGGCAAACATGCGTCTCTTTGTAGCCACAGTCCTCAAGAAGGTACCATATAATTAAACATCTATATAAATGACGAATTCTTGGTTGTTGAATACCCTGAACTATTATAGCTGTTGTCATATGAATGTGTGTTTTAGTCTGACGGCTTAAGTAGACTTTTCTGTTTGTTCTGTTTTGCTCTGTTTTTGACAAGCAGCCCGTGGAGGATGAACAGAAGCCTCTGGATGAAATGTACGAGAAGAAGCTCAACTGCATTGCAAATCACACAGTGGACATCAACCGTGAACTGGACTATGCTAAAAATGGCAATGGCACCACCAGCGGCATTGGGAGCAGTGTGGGAAAGTATATGATTGATGAGGACTACATGTCCTTCATTCACAACCCCAACCTCACTGTCTGTGTTCCCATCGCTGTTGGCGAGTCAGACTTTGAAAACCTCAATACAGAAGACTTCAGCAGCGAATCGGATGTGGAGAACAGTAAAGATGTGAGTAGCAATTACTGCTAAGAGTATGAGAATGTCAGAGAGATGTAAGCAGAGAGATGGCAGTGGTAATGTCCTTGCCTAGTGTGATGACAGTTTGGGTAAATTATTACCTGATGCTGGGAGATTATGCTGCGGTTTTACTTTGGACACTGTTTATTGGATATGTGAGCTAATTTAGAGCTTTGCCATAGCTGTGATATTCCTTGTGTTTAATAATGTATTTACAAGTTTAGAAGTTTAGCTTCACATGTGTAAATGCATGTGCTTGTTTGTGCTCATGTGGCATCTTTTGATCCATTAAGCAGAACTGGTCTGAGCTGCCACACCGAAGACATTTAGTGTGCCTGACATTTCAGAACACCCATTTAGGCATGACAGCTGCAACACTGAGCCTGAGTGCTGACCCTGCAGATAGACAGAAACAATGGCAGAGAAACATTGTGCCTGCTGTATAGTGTGAATGTGGGAGATGGGTAAGCCAGACACAAAGCTTCGAGAAGTCTGATGCGTGGGTCACCTTGACCTGGTTTGTAGTAGGAAGAAAGGGGATAATACAGCCGCGTCACAATTGTACCTGCACCAGGTTCATATTCCACTGGGCTTCCTCAACCAACCACACAACAATCTTCCCTGCACCACAGCCAGCCACGAGGTACACTGCAGGGAGCAGGCACAGACAGAGCAGCGAACAGACAATCAGAAAAGCAGGGATCCATCTGGCTGTTTGGTAGAGAGAAAAAAGAGGGAGTGGAAGAGAGTGAAAATGCGGCCCTTTGCTGACGACTTAAGGGTATAAAGTGCAGTATCATTCTCTAGTGAACTGAGCTGGCTGAGTGGCTGTGTCTGCATGCGTGCAAGTATGTGTATACTGCAATAAGGCTGCTGTTATGATGGTGTTTCACCAGTTTGCCTTACCTCACCTTGACCTAAGTTGTGGCATGATTTATTGACACAGGTGAACTTTGCCAAGCCATAGTTTTAATACCTGAAAATAAGAGATTTCACATTCCTCTTAAATGTACCTTACAAATCTGAAATTCATATCCAGAGCAATTCTTGTTCTAACAAGACTTGACTGCTTGTACAAGTATTTGTTTAATTCTTTGATCAGAAATACATGAATCCTTCATCACTGAAGTATCTATATTTACGCACATATAACAATGGACATCATTACCAATCCAATCAATCACTGGTCAAGTCTAATTACTTCTTTGTGCATCTATTAATAACTCTGCAGAATAGGCAGTGGCAGAGAGAGAGATGCAGCTACACTACATAGCTAAAACATGTATACTGTACCTGTAGTAATAAATCATGTCATGCATATAAATGCAAAGGAGCATTAATGTAATGGCTCTACTGGCACTGTGCCGTGTCCACATGCTTCCAGCATCTCACTGCTGAGCCTGTAATGTTCAGAGAGAAAGTCAGAGGTTGAAATGATCTCTTCTGTTTGTCCTAGCTGGATGACACCAGTTCGTCTGAGGGCAGCACAATAGACATCAAGCCTGATGTGGAGGAGGTGGCAGTGGTGGAGGTAGTGGAGGAGTACCTTGACCCAGATGCCTGCTGGACAGATGGTGGGTAGTGTTTATTATTGACTTGTGCTTAATAATAACAATGAACAGACAGGAATTATTATCAACACTGTACATAGTATTTTAATGGCACTGAAATACATTACATTATGTCCTTGGCAGTATTATGTTTCTGCCTCTTTTGTGATATCAGCAGCTGTGTATTTATTTGTCACACAGAGTGTGTGGCCAAATACAAGTGCTGTGATGTTCCCATCACTCACGGCTGGGGGAAACACTGGTGGTTCCTGAGGAAGACCTGCTACCTGATTGTAGAACACAACTGGTTTGAAACTCTCATCATCTTCATGATCCTGCTCAGCAGTGGAGCCCTGGTAAGAGCACACACACACACACACACACACACACACACACACGCAGAATGGAGGTTTTGTATACACCCTTAAACATACTAATACCACTACTGTTGCATTTAATTATTATTACGAAACACATATCGAAGCCAAGTTACTCAGTGCTTGTCAATATTATGATGTAACTGCAGGAGATAGTAGGTGAACAGAGAATAAAAATTCACAGAATAAATAAAATAAGAATGTGCCGTTGGTTTAGAGAAAGTGAACCTCATAAGGATGTGCACATCTCCTGCTTTTCCACTGCAACTGCTCCTGCTAATGGACAGCAAAGTGCTGTAATACACCAGCCTTTCAACTGGCAGAATCCAGCTTAGGTTTGCAGCTTTCTGGGGGGAGCAGGCCTGTGGCCAAATCAAAATACTTATATGATAAAGAATGGATACAGCAATGGAGAATGGTTGAGGGGAATGATCAGTCTAATTTGACAAAATATTCCTTCATCACATTTTCTTTTAGTTTCTGAACAGCTCATTCTCTGAAAAGGCAAACAAAGCACATCAGCTTCTTGACACATGTTTTAGACCAGTAAAAATCCAAGTCAGCAATTCTCTAGTGAAATAAAAAAAAAAACACCTTTTATAGATATTAGTATTGGTTAATAAAGAATTCATGCCATGTAGACATTAAACATTAAACAATATATTGTAATGTGTGGCTTCCCTCACAGTTTACCCATTTGCAACATCAGCATGTGTAATGTATTAATGGTAAAACCAGATAAGCCATGGTCCATGTGCTGATTCTCTGCTGCTCTTTAGGCTTTTGAGGATGTGTACATTGAGCAGAGGAAGACAGTCCGCATCATTCTGGAGTATGCTGATCGGGTTTTCACCTATATCTTCATCCTGGAGATGTTGCTGAAATGGGTGGCCTACGGCTTTGTCAAGTACTTCACAAATGCCTGGTGTTGGTTAGACTTCTTCATTGTGGATGTAAGTACATTTGCATATCATTTTGTTGTATAATTAATAGTGCAGCAGTGTAATTTATACAAGTTATTTCGTTCAACTCATGATGATATTTCAAGATTGCAACATCAAAGGAGGGCATGTCGTGGAAAAAACTCCAAAACATTAGACCACCATTTTCAAAAAGCCTCTTTTTTCTTTGGGAACAAACATACGTAACAGATGGTAAAACATATGTTTTTTTCAGGATATTTTGTCGATACATCCACATGTGGGTCCAGGTGATGACAGCATTGTTTTTTAAATCTACAGCATAGATAATTAAAAAACACAGATGGTAACTTTTTATCACAAAAATGCTCTCTACATTTTTAATACTGCCTACAGTATTAGTCTGACCCTCCACAGCAATGTTCTATTGGGGAAACAGGGATGATTCTTTGTCTGTGTCCTCAAAAACGTGGTCTACTCCTTGAACAAAACCTTGGAAATCTAAGCTGTTCTGATAGCTACTTTGTTGAGTCATTGCGAGGCTATAATGTCAATTTGTCTGACAGAACAAATTATTGATGGGTCACAGCTTAATAGATTATTTATTACCTATGATATATCCACGCTTTGCTGCAGTGCTTTGTGGACGATGCACATGAAAATGCTGCAGCATTAAATTACTTAATTATATGGTGTAGAAGCAGCAATGATCACTGGAATTTAGAAACAAAACAAAGGAGGACATATAATGTGATATTACCACTAAATTGATAAGAGGGCTATGTTTTCCCTCACAGTTCATGTCAGTGTCATGGCCATTCATTACCAGGGTGCCACTTGAAATTTTAGGCCCCATGACAGCACCTCAGCAGCAGCCCAGTAAATATCTAGAAACCCTAGTATGTGTCAGAGCTCCTGTCTCGCTCTGGACTGCTGAGTCATTCACTGTTTTCCCACATGACCGTTACTACTGTGCACACATGGTTTGTCCTTTTCTGTCATTTATGCACGATGAGTTTCTCACTTGAATTTCTTCCTGTGTCTGTATTTGCAAAAGGAAAGAATACATTATATGGTATGCTTACTTCCTTGAAATACAGCCAGAATGAACATGGCAAAGCAGCGGCTGCACATTTGTTTCTGTGACTGCATGTGTGAAGCACAAGACGATAACAGGGACTAACTGACAATATAGTGGAGTTCTATTAAATGACCTTTGACTTGGAAGGGGTGGAACTGCAGTAACCAATCACATGGGATGTTTATTAAATACAGTTCAGATGCAGCTCTTGTACTGATACAAGTAGCACAATACTTGTGAAACTAAACTGCAGTCTTAATAAACTTATTTAACAGTTTACAACCTGAATGTTGTAGAAAATGAACCTAGATAACAGCTACAGCAGCGAGCGCTGAACTGCTTTTGGACTGACAGCATGATTGATCTTTCCACAAGCAGCTGATTGAGGGAAGTGCTAGTGGTGCCCAGTAGCTTTGCCATGTTCTGACTGGCTGCACCCTTAATGTGGTCTATTTCCTGTTGAAACAGGAAGTTGACGTGGGACAAAAAAGCAGCGCAAGATAATTGTAATCGCAAGTCAAGGATATCAGTGAAGACGAGAAAGGCAGTTCTATATGATAAGAACAGGGACATTTTATGTTTATACCTGCCAGTGCATGATGAGGTCACTGTGAAATATTTACTGCTTACCAGAAAGTGGCACTTTTCCAGGAACTTAAAGGTGCCTTTCTGTGGTGTCTTTTAATGTTATGGTGTTGGCATACACTGTAAAATATTCACAGGCTTGTCTCAGAGTTCTGAAAAAACTCATGATGTGACCATCATTTTGGACTTTTTGCCTGAATTCTCCAGCGAGAATAATTGTGTCCTACTTTATAATGGACTTCAAATTATGCCACCATGTAAAAAGTAAGAAGTAGTGAATAAGTGATGACTACAAATCAAGTACTACTGTGCTTGCTGTCATGCATTGTGCAGCTAAACAGTGTCCAAATTTCAGTTTCAACATTCAGCCTTTATAATACAGCCTCTGACTTTTTCTTATAATTCAGATTTCTTTCCCATAATCTTTTCTGTTCATGTATTCTCATGTTGTCTTAATCCTCTCACATGTATTTGATGATGTGTTTTATGTAGTGCTGAGTCACGTATTGGCTGGTAAGTCGTCCATTATCCTTTGACCACCAGTTTTCCACCATCCTTGACTCTTTGGTGCCGTCCTTCTGTCCGTGATTCAACATTAACATCCTTATCATGTGTCAGTGCCACATGACATCACATTATAAGAATGGACTAATGTATGTTGTGTTCCTGATGGTCTTCTGAACTTGTCTGTGCGTCCCAGTACCCATGCTTGCTGTTTTATGTGTTTCCGGTGACTACCACAGAGCCCAAGTGCTTGTTAACACCGCAAGCGTAAGGAAGTTTATCCGAGCTCACTGGGACACACTTGAATAATCAAGAGATCCTGTTGCTTGCACAAATACATGGCTCAGTGGAGCTCAGATGCTTCGTCGGTTTTGTTTCATTTCCACATGATGAACAAATAGATAGTATCAACCATACAGTATGACAGTTACAGTCGGATGATAGTTAAGACTGTATGCAAAATGCACATCCAGGAGCAGAGAGAGGAGAAATACAGTTAGTAAAGCAATTAAACTTATTAATTAATTAAGTCTCATTGGGAATATTGGATTTATTAGACAACTTACAATAAGAAATCACTTAAAATAGAAGTGAAATGATACATTTCTCTGGAGTTTCTTCATAATTGTGCAGTATTTGTACATGCGTAATTATAGGCTATGGGGTCCATGTCACAAACTTCGACTTCTTCATGTCTGCTGGTTATTGTCGGTCCTAAAACAGGTGAATTACTGCCCACAACCGGACCGGTGTTGTGCAGTAAACCGTAATGAATTGTGGAGGTACCCACTCACCAAAGTGGGACTAGAAGAAGAGTGCATCAAGTGTGCATTGGTGCTTTTCAGTCAGGAGACACACTTGCCCACTGGCGGTGCTTGAATGCACACTTAAGTGCGCAATTCAAGCAATTAGATTATGATATTGTGTTACTGACATTGTAGCCTGATGGTGGCAGCACAAGAGGATAACTCATGATATCTCCAAAATGGAAATGGTTTATCCTTTTAGGAGTGTGAATGTGATTTAGTAAATTTGACCGCAATTGCCTTATAGAGTTCTGTATTTGTTAAGAACAAGTGACAGCTTTGGCTTGTCAGAAGCACGAGAGGAATGATCAGGCTGACTCAAAAACATCTGGATTCATCCTCAGAGGACCATGAATATCCAGGGCAAACTTTGATGGAAATCTGGCCATTGGCTTTCCAAATACCTTTCATGGACCAAAGATATCCTCAGACCCTGGCACCAGCAGCAAGAAAAGTGTGTGTGTTTGTCACTGTTTTAGCTGTTGATGCAACTTTATGGTAATTCTTTAGGTGATAATTAGGTCATTTTTTAAGATTTATGGTAATCTTGGGTCTTGTCGTGTTAGAATGTATTATGGTGCGTCTGGTCAGTTGTCCACCCAATGTATATATGAATTTACTATGAATATGCTATTTTATATACTTCACTACATTTCAGAGGGAAATATTGTGCTTTTTAGTCCATTAACTACACTTACTTGACAGCTTTAGTTACCAATTACTTTTTACAGATTCACATTAATACAGAATATAACTAATATTCAGCAATAACAAACTAATAAAATATGTCATTATGGATTAAGCTACCCTGCAGTATATAAAGTAGCTTAAACTAGCTCCACCTTTACCAACAGCATCACCATTAGTGATACCTACCTATTGATACAACACTAATCATAGTCCAATAATTTCAATTATTATCCTGAAGTGAACCAATCTGCATAATGAGTACTTTTATTTTTGGTACTTAAAGTACATTTTGATGCTTGTGTACTTTTACTTTTTCCACCACCGGTTATTTCTGCCAATAGAAAACCTCACATATGCAGAAATCTCAGTGTATTCTAAATTGGCCCATGTGTTGTGCACATAACGTGTCCTGACATCCCATGCAAGTCTCTACCCTAATATTGACCTGTCCTCTCTCTCACAGCAGGTGCCTATAACTGTGTCTCTCTTTAAGTTAAGAGAGACATTGTGCAGCTGTCGAGAGGGACTGAGGGGTCGTTGTTTGAGGGTCCAGGGTAAGGTTTGTGTGCTGTGTTGGGACTCCTACTTTCACAGGTTATCCTCTCTCTTCTAACCCTGAAAGTTGTCCTCAACCTTCTGCGTTTTCTCTCCCCTCTTTTAAGTGAGATGCTCTCTGGTGTGGAAACTGTACTGTTTTGTACTGTGTACTGTGTGTATATTATTGTGTCACATTGATTTAGTGTTTGTGAATACATCTCTCCTCTAATTTTTTCCCTTTGTTTGACTCTTTATCTTCTCTCCCTCTCACTGTGTCAACCACAAGTTTCTTTCCAGGTGTGCTCACTGTGCTGTAAAGCTGGTTATCACGCTAGACTGGCTTGCCAAACTAAACCAAACACAAACATAAGCCAACAAGCACATAAAAAAGAAAAAAGAAGACTTGGGTCATGTGCACGTTATTGACCTTTGTCTATTGTAATAACCCCTGTTTAAGCTTATGCTATATACTGTAGATACATATACTTACACAGAAACTATACATGCACTTAAATATATATATGTATCTGTACATACTGTAACCATTCAGCCACCCTTACAGTATATATAGGGCCCACCTTTCTCTCTATATCCCCTCTAACTATGTGGGTCCTCTCTTCCTTTGCCTTCCTTTGTCTTTCCCTCTCCTTCTGTCCCTATCTGTGTAGGTGTCTATAGTCAGCCTTATAGCTAATGCGTTGGGCTACTCCGATCTAGGCCCGATTAAGTCACTCAGGACACTGAGGGCCTTGAGACCCCTCAGGGCCCTGTCACGTTTTGAAGGGATGAGGGTAAGACCTAAGATACCAGGCAGCTGGTCCTTCTGCATGCCGATTAAATAAAAGCATCAACGCATGCTGGAGATGGCAATATAGAAGATTTACATAGAAATTTTTAAAAATGTCTCTGTAGCTTTTATCAATGAGAAGCTTTTTGCATGAATGCAGATCATCTCAGATGGTCATTATACATCTGATTTGATTTATCATATTTCATTTCATATATTTTAAATTTAGTGCTATGTAAAGGCAATTTGCAGTGATTTACCCATTAGTAATTATTAACAAAACACCAAATCTGTCACATGCCTTATGAAACTCTATGACAGGGATTTTTAACCTGAATGATGCAATATGTTATAATAATAACTCAGCTCTGAAGTATTCAGTACCAGCTGAGAGAACAACCGGAGGTTGGTATGAAACATCACACAAAACCGTTTTAACTGAATCTCAGAAAAGGGTTCATGTAGACTGAAGTTATGCAATAAGAGCAAGCAAACTGCATGTTTCTGCGCAGAGAGCTTCCCAGATGATAGACAAATCCATATATAAATCTGTGCACATGGTCAATTAAACTGTGTGTGCACATTATTTTACATTTTTACAGTATGCTCACACAGTACAGTATGTCCTTAACCGTGTGTGCAGTTTTTTTCCCCCAATATTTTCTTTCTGCAATGATAATTGGGTTTTTTTGATCTTTACTTCAGTGTGTGATGGGTTGGATCAACCTCTGGTTGTTGCTGGGCAGAAAAAGAAATCTTGCTAGTGTCTAAGTTCAGCATCCTCTGACTGTCCCTCTCCCTCAAGTGCCCTGCTATCTGATCTTATCACAGTTTGGCTTTGGCATTGTCACACTGGAAGATCAACAAACTTCTGGTTGCATACCCCCCTCCCTCGCCATCCTTGCTCACCACTCCTCAGTGAATGTCATCACCATGATTTACATGATCACCATTTTGCAGTAGTTATATGAACTGATCATGTGGATGCTTTGTCTCCGTACTCTTAGGTAGAACACTAAAATGAAAAGAAAAGCTAGATAGTTTTGACATTTGATGTTTGCCTATACAGTCTTGCATTATTTCTGTTACCATGGCTCCTCTGTGTTTGGAAATGCACATTCATATGATGCCCTCCTTAAGCAAGCTTTATCTCCTCCAACATGCCCACACTGCTTCTGTGCAGAGTAGTTTATGTAACTGAGGGGTGGGGAACCTTTTTCCTGTCAAGGGCCTTTTCAATTTTTCTAACATCCTCCGGAAATTTTTCATGAGATGGGGGCTCACCTGGTGGGGCCAGCAATTGTATGCTGTCCTCCCTTGGTGGCACCCCTGGCCATACTAAATTGCTAAAGATGTGTCACACAAACCTCTGCAATGACTGGAACTACTTTTCTTTGCCAAGGCATCTGATGTAAGATGGTAGAGATGATGATGGTGCTACTTGCAGCTGGTTTTCCAGATTTGGTCAGTCTTGAACAGCACTTAGTCTTTGCAAGAGTGCTGCGGCTTTAATATGGCTTCGAATGATTTCACATTTGAAAGCAGAGAGCTGAGAAGTTGGCTGGAGCTCGAGGTTCAGCTCTGAGAGGTTATTAGTAATGTCTGCCATGAAAGTCAGATCACACAGACAATTGCTATCACAGTTTCCATGTCAGATTTTCCTTCATCTCTGTGAATCATTCCAGACAAACTAACAGTTTGAAACAGTTTTACTTTGTCTGGTGCTAGCAGCGCTACACCAGCAATAAGGCACTCCTTCACACTCCTTCACTCCTTCTGGATGAGGTTTCAGCCTCTTGGCTATCAGCTCGTTCACCATACAACTTACCTGCGTAACACCATCTCTGTCAGAATGAGGTTTTGTGAAAGCTTCTTGTTGGGCATCCAAACTCCACCAAAGAGCCGAGTTTAACTTTATCCAAGCGCATTTGTCCTCTTGGCTTTTCCAGTTTAGCATGTTTAGAGTTGTCATGACTCTTGAGATTGGCTTTATCCTTCACTGTGAGTGTGTGTCCACACTGATTGGCCTCTTACGCCAACATAAAAATAATCTTTCTTTTCTCTTAGAAAATGCAACCCTCTTCATGTACTTATGTTTTCTCTTGATTGTTGTTTGAAGTAGGAGTTTTCTTTACGCCCATTTCTCTCAAAAAGCGCATTGTCTAATATTTTGTTATTTTCTTTATTGCTGAAAAAACATCATTGCTTTTTGTATTTATTAATGGCCTCAAAGGTCACACACAGCCAGGGGGCTGGAGGTTCCACACCCCTGATATAACTCGTGCTCATTTGGCAATGCTTGTAACCCCGTGGCAGTTATACAGTCATTATTTGGGGTTACACAGCAGTGTGGGATTTCTTTACATTAAATGAAGATTCACCTGTCATCAAGTTCATCATTAGTCACATTGATGTAATTCAGCATACAGTATATACACAAAGAGTCATTGTCTGTTCCAGTTGGTTGATGACATGGTGAAACATATATATGATTCTGTACAATTCATACATCCATACAATCCTTGGTACAATACTGGGATCGCTGGGTAAAGAATAATTGAATGGGATGTAACAGTATATCATGGCACAATACATTGCATAAATATAAAAATGTGATAATATGTATGTGGAGCTGAAAATGGATTGCAGTATATTCAGATATTACTGAATGATAGAGAGTGCAATTAAGGAGGCAAAGAATGTGCATTTCAATGTATGTGTGTGTGTTGATGTTCTTATATGTAAACTTCTCCGTGCAGCTGCCGTCTGATCGCAAAGCTACAATGGCTCTGTTTGCTTGCTGTCCTCCTCAGGTTGTGGTGAACGCCTTGGTGGGTGCAATTCCCTCCATCATGAATGTGCTGCTGGTGTGTCTCATCTTCTGGCTCATCTTCAGCATCATGGGTGTCAACCTGTTTGCTGGAAAATATTACTACTGTTTCAATGAGACCGCTGAGGAGAGCTTCCTCCCTGATGTCGTCAACAACAAAACAGAGTGTTTTGCGTTCATTAATGCAAACTACAGTGAAGTCAGATGGAAAAACGTCAAGATCAATTTCGACAATGTGGGTGCCGGATACCTGGCACTCCTGCAAGTGGTGAGAAATCTTTGTTGTCACTTCACATGCATTTCTCTCCTCTGATATCAAATATTTAGCCTGTTTTCTCACGTAATGTGTCTGCCCAATTAACAGGCAACATTCAAAGGCTGGATGGACATTATGTATGCAGCCATAGATTCTAGAAAGGTAAGCCTTTTGCAGTTTTTAAATCTGACCAGATCAATGCGCACTAGTGCAGTTTTGTACGTATTTTCACTTTTGCTGCTGTACAGGTGGAGGACCAGCCTATCTACGAGGACAACTTGTACATGTACATCTACTTCGTCATTTTTATCATCTTCGGCTCGTTCTTCACCTTAAACCTCTTCATTGGTGTCATCATTGATAACTTCAACCAACAAAAGAAAAAGATAAGATTTATTTTTCTCACTTTCCCCTTTTCAGAACAAGCTGCTTTGGACATGTTTTGGAGGAATAGTTCAGATTTTCCCCTTCTTTCCAGTCTTTGTTCTAAAGCGACCTGACTACTAGCGGTAGCTTCACATTTACTGTACAGACGTGAGAGTGGTGAAGCCAATATGTTGAATCATTCCTTTTAGCTTAGCATACGAACATTGCAAACAAAGACGAGAAAGCTTTTTTTGTGTTGAACTTGTCAAAACACAGTCAAATGGACTCTTATGTTAAACTACTGTATATTTGGGTTTGTACTGGAATGAGATTGCAGATTGTAACCAAATTGTTTTTGTCCCTTCACTTTGGAGGTCAGGATATCTTCATGACGGAAGAGCAGAAGAAATACTACAACGCCATGAAGAAACTAGGGTCCAAGAAGCCACAAAAACCAATACCCAGGCCTCAGGTAGGTATTAGCGTACACAACTTTTCTTCTCCAGCAAGTAATTGAATATTTCTGAAGATTAAGAAAATGACTCCAAACATCCCTCCTTCCATTCCCTCCCTTTCTCCTCAGAACAACATCCAGGGCATGGTGTTTGACTTTGTGACGCAGCAGGTGTTCGACATCTCCATCATGATCCTCATCTGTCTCAACATGGTCACCATGATGGTGGAGACAGATGATCAATCAAAGGAGACAGAGGATGTGCTTTACTGGGTCAACTTCTTCTTCATTGTGGTCTTCACTGGCGAGTTTTTATTGAAGCTCTTTGCGCTGCGTCACTACTACTTCACCAATGGCTGGAACATCTTTGATGTGGTTGTGGTCATCCTTTCAATTGTGGGCAAGTATTCAAAAGGCTTTTTCATGTATTTGTGAAGCAAATAGTTCAGGTATTGCCCATATAAATGGGCGTCAAGGGCACAGCGCAGAGAGATGGTTTAAAGGGTCACTTCCCCAAAAATAAAAGGATTTTTTGTCACTTGTCTGGAGTGGTATGAAGCTATGCAATTTATGTTGTTTTTGAGATATCTGAAACTGTTGCTCATGTGTCCATTGGTTCTCCTGATGTCGTGCACAATTTGCACAAAACTATACACAGAATAGTGTAATAAGTTAAGCAGTCAGTGGTCAGTGTTTAAGTAATAACATCCACTATATTTTAACCAAGCATATGTTGTGTCTCTTTTTGCTTCCTTTCAACTTCAGGAATGTTTCTGGCTGACCTGATTGAGAAGTACTTTGTGTCACCAACGCTCTTCAGGGTGATTCGTCTGGCTCGTATCGGCAGGATCCTGCGTCTCATCAAGGGCGCTAAAGGAATCAGAACTCTACTGTTTGCCCTCATGATGTCACTTCCTGCCTTGTTCAACATTGGCCTACTGCTTTTCCTGGTTATGTTCATTTTCTCCATCTTCGGCATGTCCAACTTTGGCTATGTGAAACACGGGGCTGGAATTGATGACATGTACAACTTTGAGACCTTCGGCAACAGCATGATCATCCTGTTTATGATCACCACATCAGCTGGCTGGGATGGCCTGCTACTGCCCATTCTTAACTACCCTCCAGACTGTGACCCGTTACTGGAGAATGCTGGCACCCCCGCCACAGGAGACTGTGGCAACCCTTCTGTGGGCATCTTCTTCTTTGTTATGTACATCATCATTTCTTTCCTTATTGTGGTCAACATGTACATCGCCATCATCCTGGAGAACTTCAGTGTGGCCACAGAGGAGAGTGCCGACCCGCTCAGTGAGGACGACTTTGAGACCTTTTATGAGATTTGGGAGAAGTTTGACCCGGATGCCTCTCAGTTCATCACCTATGCCAAGCTTTCTGACTTTGCTGATGCACTTGAACACCCCCTCCGAGTCCCCAAGCCCAACACCATTGAACTGATCGCCATGGACATGCCTATGGTGAGTGGCGACCGCATCCACTGCCTGGACATCCTGTTTGCCTTCACTAAGCGTGTGCTGGGTGACAGTGGTGAGTTGGACATGTTAAGACAACAAATGGAGGAGCGTTTTGTGGCAGCCAATCCCTCCAAGGTCTCTTACGAGCCAATCACGACCACTCTGAGGCGCAAGCAGGAGGATGTGTCAGCCAGAATCATTCAAAGGGCCTACCGTTCCTACCTGGCTAGGCGGGGATTTGTCTGTAAGCGCAAACCAGCCAATAACAAAGTGGAGAATGGCGGGAACAATCAGGAACAAGAAAAGAAGGAGGGCACTCCCTCAACTGCCTCCCTGCCCTCTTATGACAGTGTAACCAAACCTGATAAGGAGAAACAGGATGACAACAATGAGGGCAAGGGAGGGAGGAAAGAGAAAGGAAGAAACCAAAAAGACATCAGGGAATCTAAATGTTAGAGGCTGGAATAATAATCACAGTAATAACAATAAAAAATATAATAATGTAACTTCAAGCAAAGCGAGAGGAAACTCACCCACACAGATGTACAGATTATTTCATTTGCAAGTCAGAAAAAATACAATTCAATAATTTTGTTTACAGACTTCATTCTT
The DNA here is from genome assembly GCF_051107435.1 of Chaetodon auriga. NCBI lineage: Eukaryota > Metazoa > Chordata > Actinopteri > Chaetodontiformes > Chaetodontidae > Chaetodon > Chaetodon auriga. The sequence continues at coordinate 14,674,628 of NC_135075.1, read as the reverse complement.
ATATTGATGCAGAAGGAAGCAGCTTGGTCTGTTACAGCTTGAAGACTCTTGAACTTCAGTCAAACCAAACATAATCAGCATACTGTGTGACATTGTATCTAGACTACTGATCTTAACAAAAGGGAATGAAAAACAGACAAGGAAATGTCTGTATCTGCTGAGAGGCAGACTGCTCACTTACCGCTGGTCTACAGATAAGACAAGTAACTCTACACCAAGAGGTAGAATGAAAAAACACTCAAGGAATTCAGCGCCTGGATGCAAGTAATGGATTCCTGTGGAAGACAGTTTTGTGAAGGAAAAACAAGGATGCTGCTTGATGCTGAAGAATTGTCCTCTTTAAGCAGCCAGTGAGTGTTTCTGTGTCATTTAGTACTGAATTGTATAGGGGAGCAAAATGACACACTCACTCTATAAGAGCAAACAGAGGGATGACCGGTGACTGAAAGACACATATGATAGAGTGTTGGAAGTACTTTTCTGTTTTATTAAAGCTAGAAATTGTTCATTTGAGCAGCAAAAATGCAAACAGACAAAAAAAAGAACAATATTCAACATTTTGCCCATGTCACTTAACTCTTCTACTCATTTTATCTTTGTTATACCCACATCAAAACGCTTTTTTTACATGGGCTTTCACACCAATTGGTTAAGGGTCTGTTTATTATGGGGTCAACTCGGGCCAAGGGCTTACATTTACTCAGAAAGATTTCCAAACAAATACATAAATAATTGTGCTTGTTCAATGCATAGAAATGACTTGCATGATGGCATGTTTTGATCAGAAATCTTGCATGAATTATCATAGTCCACAAGACACTAATACTCAGACCACAACAGTGGCTCGACTGTAAGATCGAGACATTGTCAAAATTTGAAAGCTCAGAGTTCAGAGTAATTTGTCTAACAAAGATAAGTGATGTGGGGGTTGATAATCTGAAATGGACCCGAATTTGTATCTCATTACTCAACACATTTCAAATGATGTTTAAATTGTTGCCTCTGTAGACTGAAGGATGGAATATGTTGGTAAATATTGCCGCCATCGTGGATCTCGATGGGTGAAATCCAAACAATTCTTTGCTGCTCTGGAGATTTTGAGTGTGTAAGACATGGAAACGGATGTCTGTGTGTATCATGGGACTGGAATGTTTGTTCATTGGGACTGAAATGTTTTCAAGGGCGCAATACGTTGAAACTAAAAAAGCTTCTATTTATAATTTGTAAGCACCTGTGTAATGTTCCATACCATCTGCCTTTAGTTTTGTGCGAGCGGGCATTTTGGGAGTCCTACTGTCGGTTCTAAGTGGTTTGTGGGGATTTCACGGGTATGGCAAACTCCTTTCTATTTCAGATGTTTCTCTATGGGTGGTAAGACCTTTCTGAAAGGGCTGAGAAGAGTTTTGATTATTGTTCAGTTGAAATCATTTAATGTCACATAGCTTATTTACATGTGTTTGTTTGTTTGTTTGTTTTATTCCCTGATGTAATTTCCATGTTTCGGTGGGTAACGAGTCTTATTTTACACACTTTTATAAGCCACGTCTAAGATGATGTCGAGGGAAACGGTATTGTGCTGGAATATATTTGTCGGGTGTTGGTATCGTATTTAAATGAGAAACAGAAAATGATGAATGGGTGATGAGAACATTGTGTGTGGAGAAGCCAAAGAGATCTGCCTTGTTATCCCTTGTTGCCCTTTGTCCATGAAGTGGGATTGGGTGAAGTATGCCCTGCCCATTCAGTTTTTTGCTGTCATTATTAGACAGAGAGACCCTAGAAATGTATGCAATGCTTGAAATATTCATCCCTTTTTCTCAGGAGATATTATAGATGTGCTATTATGAGCTCTGCAACAAAATGCAAGTGAATGTGATGGGAGTATTTATGAAATCATGTTTTACTCTTTTGTGTTTTATGCCATGTTGATGGACAATGATCCTGGTCGGCCGCCCTACTGTGGCAGCCGCCCGGTCAGGGGCCAGTTTGGCGCTTCCTGCTTATAACGCTTAGAATTATAGGGCTAGAAGCATCTCAGTGAAAGAACAACATTTCGCTCGCTTGTAACGGCGGCGTTTATATTGATAGCAGATTACATTTGTGGTTAAGTCATTATGGACTGTAGTCTGGTCTCAATTAATTTCAACAAACAAATAATAATATGTTCACCCTGATAGCAATCACAGATACAGGAAACACTGTGAGGAGATGTCATGAGAGTGAATTGGGATATGTTGGTTTGAGCAGCACATTTAATTATTTCCGAAGCGGCTGTGGCGTGCTCATTGGATAGGCCCCAGATTTCAGTATTTGACAACAAGAAGTGCTCTGAGCCTCTCGTTTGCCATTTTTCTCCATATCGCTCTACTGCATAACAAATACCAAATAACCAACAGAGCACTGGATGCATTCTTATGGTACTGTGAGCCTAAACGCCACACCATGGCTTTGCACTTCCTGTTGTGCAGTGATGTCACTTCCTGTTTATGAATAACTCCCTCATCCGTTCTCAAGTTCTATGGTCCAGTTGCTGCATGAGATCTCCAAAATCAGTGTGGGTGTTAACTTGAACCAAATAAAACTCTGAATGATAAGCATAAAAGCTACTGCCGTCCATTTTCTCAAGATCACATGGATACACAGATACGTATTACAGAAAGAAACCTAAAAAAATAAGACACACAAACATCCATTCTGGAGGGGAAAAAAATAAAAATGAATAAATACAGTTCAGGCTATGTTCTATACGGCACAAACTGCAAAAGCTAAGAATGGACTTTTTAAGAAACTATAAATAATGTAATATATTATTTTATTTTAATGGCATGTGTAGTTTTTTGTAAATACAGGATCACTTAAAAAACTACAGCTATTAATCTAACACTAAATATTAATAACCGTAAATAGAATGGCTTCCAGCTGACACCCCTTGTCACACTTGTTAGGCTGTGACACATTTGTTAGATCGAGTAGATTTTTTTGAGTCACTTTTCACAAAAAAGAGGGGAGTAAGCTAAAAGAATCTATATTAAAAAACAGAAATTGTATTTAAAACTGTATAAATCAATGCATACATATACAGAGCTATCTTACATATATATTATATATATATATTCTACCATACATATATATATAGTATATATAATCTCCTGTCCACTCCTTGCATTGAGGTGATACCAGAACCACAGAGTGTAACTGATCATGCTTCTTTCTTTGTGTGGTATGTTCAGAGAATAACCAAAACTCTGGCTTGCCCAGGACTTCTGCATACTGGGTACCAGCGTACAATGCATGGTGTTGTACTGGCTGCTTGCTGAGAATTGTGGAGCCTGCATTGGTGAGAGGATTGCACTACCAGCATACCCTTTTGTACATGTGTGAAGATGTCTTGCCCCTAGTTTCCTATATTGTACACACAAAGACAAACAAACACAGAAACACAGAAACACCTACACACACACACACACACACGCACGCACGCACACACTCATAGCCTTTTGTGTCACAACTCCCACGGTGTGACGAATTTTTGCTCGTTTCAGCTCTTACCCTCCTCCATGTTTCCCCCTTAACACACTGCTGCAGTTTGGAGTTGATCTTTAATTTTGCTGTCACTTTCGATATGATATATCTAATGATTTAAGGGTTAGTTGTCTTAACTGTCTGTGTGTTTGTTTATGGTGCAATATCTCTTAACGGCACGTGCCTTTTTAGCTTCCTATTTAGTCTGTCAATAAAATCAGCAATGAGGTTCTCAAAACCCATGGGAGTGAATCAAAACGGAGCACGATAGAAACGATGTATTGAGTTCAAAATTAACTTGTAAACTGAAAACTCACCACCTAGATTAGACTGTCTGGACTAACATCTTGTAGAGTCATGTAGTACAAGTGCTCTCTCTGTGTGTTCTGTTTACTGGCTCTTGGGCTAGTAAGAGAACAGCTTGCCTTCTGTTTTACACCTCTGTTCATTTCCAAATGTTGGTTTACCAATCGGTATATGAGGCCATTCTTTTGTAGCATGACTGAGATAAAATTTCTTTTCTTTCTTGAAAATAGGCTAACTGAAAAAAGAAAAAAAAACAACAACTTTTGACTGTCATTATCTCTTGCCACTAATACAGTCAGAGAGAGGACGTGTGTTGCACAACCACATGGGACAATTAAATGAGAATCAGTGAAAGAATATCTTCATTTGAGCACGAATCTATTTCCAAACAATAAAGCAGCCTTCCAGTTACACCTCTGGCTGGTGTCGTTTTTGGATATAACATCAATGACTGTCATTTGATCATACAGAATATGCTTCACCATGTCTGACAATGGATGTTTTAGTTGCTGTTTACCTCATTTACTGTGATAACTGAAAATAGAAATGCTTAAGATTTCCAAACGATATGGTGCACTTTGACATTGTGAAGAAGGTGATTTTTAATTGTTTTTTGTGCTAATAATCCCTTAAATTTCTTATACAAATTGCAAACCAACACAAAATACTTAAGAAATACTCCAATTACATTGTCTTTGTTCATGTTTTAATAATACTTCAATGAGATTATTGTTTGGCTTGATGTAGCTGGGTGTGTCATGGTGCAACAACACTGAAATGACTGTAAAAGCAGGTGTGTGTGTGCATGCGTGTGTCTCTTTCCTTCCTTCTCCTTCGTCTGTGTGTGTGTGTGTGTGTGTGTGTGTGTGTGTGTGTGTGTGTGTGTGTAAGGTGGCGCACTGAATAAGGGAAGGAGAAGGGAGGGAGGGGGTAAGCAGAGACAGCACTGCAGTGCAGATAGATGAATGCAGTGGCCTGGGCTGAGTCAGCAGCATGTTCCCAATAGGCTCAGACTGTACAGTGCACTGTAGAGCACCTCCTTACCCACAGCAAGCAAGCAAGCAGAGGGAGAGTGAGCTACAGAAAGAAAGATGAAAAGTAAATGAGAGCAATGAACAGAGGCACACACAGTAAAAAGCTAGTGTGCTGCTATGGATTTATCCTTCGCCTCCTACCTGCAGTGCTGCATATGTTTGGAGCGCAACTCTTCCTTGTACAGTGTGATGCTGCATCTTAGACTGGGTTCAGAAAAACAGGATTTTCTGAGTCTAAAATATTGATAAATGCAACTCTTCACGACTAGTGCTCCAAAAGCACGAGTCATTTAAAGGACTGTATGTGTGAGGATTGCTGATTTTCATTCTCATTCTTCCTAAATGTGTGGCTCTCTTCTACAGACACCATCAAAATGTCTATATGCTGCACGACACACCTGCCTTGTCTTGTTTTTGTTTTTCCCCCTCTAGGTTTCTGTCCTCCTTGGATCCATCTGAATAGCAGCACTTGGTTGCAGAGTTGGGACGTAGATTAAGTAGGACGTTGGTGTGATCTGTCAGGCTGTTGGGGGTGGGAGCAAGTTTGTGTAAAGGAGAGGGGGAGATTGAGGGGAGGAAGTGTGTGTGTGTAATATAGAGAAGAGGTTGTATGTCTTTAAGGAATCAATAACATGTAATCTGCTATTTTGGCATGATCAAGTGTCTGGATGTGGTAATGGTTGACTTTGTGCTCACACACTTTTTCTATTTCTTTGTCAAAGCCATCATGCAGCAGATGAGTGTAAAGGCAGAGGGTGCATAGATCAGACATATCTAATCAGACCCAGATAATCACTGTGTATAGAGGAGGTGCGTGAGGTCAGATATGACTGTCTTGAGATCAACAGTTTTCAGATGGCATACTTGTTCCTATTTTCACGTACTATCCATCACCTCACTGAGAAAGGAATGATTTAAACGAATTCTCTTCAGCCACAATGGAAGATGTGACAGGCTCATGCTTTTTGTGATCTTTTTTCCTCCCTGGTTTGGCCCTTTGTGCCACCATTGGCCCATCTATCATAGATCACAGCCCTATCTACCCTTGTTGGTTTGGGATTTATGTTTTTCATCCCTTCCCCTGTAAGTGCCTGCAGAGATCACAGCCTGTAACTACTGTGTATAGACATCAGTGGAGTGCCTCAGAAGACTTCTTACGGCTATCTGACACCATCTGGTGGAACTTGAAGGGAATGACTCAAGACACCGGTGCCACTTCTACAAGTTGCAGTAGACATGAGGTACCATGAGTTACTCACTGGTGAGGTGGTGCTATGTGTATGGATGGACATTAAATCTAATATTTTTGTTTTTATCTATCTATCTATCTATCTATCTATCTATCTATCTATCTATGTGGTTCAAAGCAGGTTTTTGTAGCCTTGTCTTCTACAACACATTCTACACACACTGAACTGTATGCTGTAACTTTATATATATTTAAAATATATTTACACGATCGTTTAAATTAGTCAATTCATATTTGAAAATAACCTTAAAAACACATTAATGTAAACGTAGATGAGACCTCGCTTGCTGGTTGGCTTGTCAGACCAATCTGAGGTCTGAAAAACCCCAAATATAATAACTTCGAATCTAGTTGATCGTTCTATCGCCAGATGGTTAAATTCTTAGTTCCAAGTTCCAATTTCAGTGAGAACATCTATTAGTTTTAATTAAGAGTAATTTAGTAATATAAATAAGCTTCATTTAAATGGACTTGAGTGGAATTTCATTTCTTTACCCTCACAGCTCACCTGCCGGTCGGTTTCCGGGACCACCACCGTCTCGCAGTTACCTTGTACCCGATGTACCTGAACCCAACACCGGTCTCGAGTTGCTTGAGATGACCGCGTCAACTGGTAACAACGATACGTCAACAAAATGTGTGATTCCCCAATGTTTTGTCTATTACTAGACAGCTAATTGTTGAACAAACATGTGGTTGTTTCTATTGGTCCTTCCAGCTCGCCGCTGGTGTTAGCTTCAGGGAGCATCCAGAGCTGCTAGCATGCTAACATGCTAACAGCTGCCCCATGTAGCCTAGTTTACAAGTGAAGTATAGTTTACTGGAGGTAACGTAGGGACGAATTGGTCAGATAAAGTTAACTGTACTACCCAAGTTTCAGCTAGTCAAGAGGAAAATATTAGCTCATGCAATTGTGACAAAAACATTTTGAAGCAGAGGGAATGCTTATGTTTGCAACTAAAACCAACCACAAAATGTGCTGCTGTAAATGTGTTTCTAAAAGCATGGCCAGCAAATGTAAAGGTACATGAGATCATCTTTTTCTTGCTATTGATTGCTTTTCCCAGAGGGGGAGTGTAAGTGAATGTACTCTCAAGTGCTTGCACTTAAGTGTTTTGAGGCACTGGTACTTGAATATGTACATTAAGGTACACGGGGTACATTAAATTCCACTGCATTATCATGTATAGTTACTAGTAGTAACTTTACACATTCAGTTTTTTCATACAAACATATGATCAGCTACTGAGATATGACCCATTGTTAATTAATTAAACTAACCAACAATATTTAAAGCAGATTAAATTACCACCCCTCGACCAGCTACAACAATAAAATACTACCTGGAGGTTTATGTTGATGCATCAGTGATAATGCCCCGATGAAGTAATAAATATACATAAAAATACAAGTACTTATACTTGACGTTTTCTCTTGATGGAGAATATTTATATTTTTTCTACTTTGACTTTAAGGGTCTAAATACTTCTTCCACTACCGATAAACACTTCTGCATTTTACAGACTTCACAGTACCATCCACCACTGCGCAGGACACGTTTAAGATTCCTCTCAGCCTGAACGAGGAGTTCTGCAGACCAGCTGGCAATCATGCAGTATCACCATTGGGTAAGCTCCTTGACCATCAGGGTGACCATGTGAAATTTATTCAGGCTGTCTAGTGCATAATGTACAGTATATTTAGTAGATATTATGCCTTTTTATCCTTACACATTTTGTGCAATTTTGAGAAGGAAACTATTCTTAAAAATGGACCTAAACCCAGCCTTGAAATGGACAAAGACAGAATCTTGCAACAGAAAAGTAAAGACACAAACTGAGCCTGGAGGCCAGAAGGCTTTAAGTCTCCTTACATGTTTCATTCATTTGCTTTGAATGTGTTTTCCTTAAGTATGTGCTGATGTGTTCACATGTCCATCTTCACTATATTTTGTTAATACCTCTGTAAGACTGTTTCTGTTGCTTGTGTAAACACAATTATTTTCAGTTAACTTATACAGTACAGAACTTCTTAATAAGACCCTGTAGGTGTCACTGTCATACTTATTATGTGGCACTTGTGCAGCTGATGCAGCTGCTACTGTTTGTGTGAGTTGAATAAGAAATTGTCATGATTGTTAGTCAGGCACGGACACTGTGTTTTGGCAGAGGGACCGTACATGCATTTCACAGGTCAAATGAATAACACTTTAAGATAAAGTTTGCAATTTAACACTTTTTGATGTTTTGCCGTTCCATGAGCAGTGTGTCATCACAGTTTGAGTTTTACGCCGGTCTCAGTACTTCTGAAATTGATGAAATTAACTGAGCTGTTTGCTCAGAGCTGAGCTTGGGTCTGAGAAGCTGCAGAGCTGAGATTAACAGAACAGAAGGTTGTAATGAGGATGACTGGTTTATGCCTGCTGCCAGTGTCAGGAATATGGCCCAAGGTTTGCTTAAGATGCAGATTCTTCAGAGGTTTGATGGTTAGTTTCATGTTAAACAATAAGGTTTTGCTGTGAAATACTTGGATGTTGCAGCAGGGTTAGATTCATTGTGGGTGAAAGGACAAAAGTTTTGGACATCTGTCACACGCCAGCGCATGCCCTCCGCCCTCCAGACAATGAAGCTGTGGGTAGGGGGTGGTGTCCAGTGAGGGTCAGGATTTTCTCCACTCTTCCTGTCCTTTTATTCTATGTTCTCTTGAGTTTCTTATGGGGTCTTTACATAACACAAACGGCCATGTGGCTATTTACTGGTTTTACAACTTGGGTTAAAAATATCATTTTAACAAACTAATAGTTTAGGAAAGATGTCATTTTACTGCTCCATTATTTCTTTAGAATTTGGAGAACATTCACTGGAAAAGACTATGTAATATGCTACAAATTATTCAGAAAAATGGACAGTGCTCTGAGACTGGTAGTTACCTTCCAGAGGAATTTTCATGAAAGGACTGTTCCATTTGCAATAATCATTCATGTATTATAGGAAACTTTACTCCTCTTATGTGTTGAATTGTACGATTGCATGTAGAAAAATTGCATACCTTTGAATGTTCAGCTGACTTGCTGTCAACGAACTTAAAGAGTCTGATTAATTGGAAGTGTAATATATGAATAGAATTACTGCCAAATTACATGGCTCTCTCCAGGAAACTTCCAAGGAGATTATTAGGAAAGTGGATGGAGCAAATACAAAGTGACACAGTTAAACACAAATAATAGCTGTATTGACAGGAAACTTGGCGAACACTTTTATCAGTGTCTGTTACAAAACCGGGTGAGAAGAGAGAAGAAGAATAGTTTTGAATTTCACAGAAAAAAAAAGGACAAAGTCAGGTTTGGTGTGATATCTTCATATCCATGACACAACAGCCTTTAGTGAGGTAGACTATAACAGGTCAAGAATTAGAAACATTGCTCCTTATAACTTGCATGTGAAATGACATGAAATAAATATTTCCATGTACAATGTCTTCAAAATGAGGTAGAAATGGTTACAGAGAATGTATACGGTACAACAAAAGTACAACTGAATTACAAAGATAACACTGAAATGCCATTTTCCATCTGTTGGACAAACTCAACTCCGCTCGCTTCAATGAACCAGAGTAACGCCAATTAACAGCAAATACTGTTGTTTGTTGCCGTGTTGATGTAGAGCACATGTTATTCTGTGGCATTGAAGAGCATTCAATTGTTGAAGCTAAGCGCTTAAATACTTTTAAAATCTGAGGGTAAGATTACTTTATTATTATCTGAACACCTTTTTATTACTCTGCATTTTTTTCTTCAGTATATTTTGAAGCTAAATCATTATGTGATTAGAGTATTTTTTCCACACTCAACCACATTCAGAGTACATTTAATTTTCTGAATGTGCTTATATTTCCAAAAGAGGCATTGAAATAAAATCTTATCACATTGAATTTCAGACTAAATCTGAAGCTGCATTTCAGCCTAAATTTTTCTATTAAAGGGGATCCACTCTCTGGGCATGCTTTTAGGCAAGAGTTCGGTTTTGATACAGCCCCTGAAGGGCTTCATTTTGAAAAAAGTAATAAAAAGTATGGCACAACTTATGAAGGGGTGGCATAGTGGAGCAACACAGCTGCAACTCGATGGAAAATAAAGGTTTAGAGTTGTAACTGTCCATATTTTCCAACAGTGCACATACTTGGTTAATATTTAACCTCTTCCTTCTTCATGATATCATTCATGTTAGAGCTCAAATCAAGTTGATTGACTGGTGACACTGTGCCAAGCAAGTTTTAAAATACTGATATGGGAAATGGAGTTTGGACACAGTAAGACATTTGATAAACATGCCTATTATAGAGCATATGCTGTAATATGTGTACATCTTGATATGTCAGAAGTTGTTTATCAGGAGTGCTTTGTTTTGACAGTTTGTCCACAAAACCGTTTCCCCACTAACTACACTAACACTTAACATGTCATTCGTTTTTTCACCAAAACCTATAAGAGAATTACATCTATACATGAAGAAAATATGTTTCATATATCTAAAAACATCATAGATGTACATTATGGCATGTATTGTCCTTTTAAAAAAAATATCTGAATTACATTCAACATTTCAGGCCTTGGTACAAAAACCTCAAGTTTAATTTCCCAGAGCTAAGAAGCAGTGTGTGTGTGTGTGTGTGTGTGTGTGTGTGTGTGTGTGTGTGTGTGTGTGTGCGCAGGTGTGGGTGTGTGTATGTTTTCTACTGTTCTACTGTTTCAAAGGCCTTGTAAGTTCATCGTTTCCCTGAAGTGTTCAGAGTATGCTTTGCTCTTAATAAAAGCCATGGCTCCGTTTTCATCTTGCTCCATAAAGCTCCCTACAAACACCCTAAGGTAATAACATACATTCTTATTTTATCATTTTGAGGTAACAATATTCTTCCTGAGTATTCAATAACACAACGAAATCATCCTTTTGAGAGGCAAAAGTAAAGAGAATGCATATTAAAAAAAGAGTAAATCCTAGCAGACAAGCAGATAGAGCTTCAGAAAGGATGTTATGTTGAGGCACTCACTCAGAAGCATGTGTCTTCGCTGCAAACTACATGTCTCTCAGTTTGGGCTGTGCATCCAACAGAAGTATCAAACAGGCTTACAACTGTTTGCTCTGAGTGAATCTTTGCAGTATGCAGACTTAAATGTAGTTATTTGTCTGTCTCTGTCTGTCTGTAGATTTGCGTAGTCATTATTTATTGAAATATTTTGAATATTAAAGACAAGGCATACGCCGGATTAGGTATCATGTTATCCACAGATTCCTTAAAAAGATACCTTAGTGTTCAGATCAGCAGAAACCTGCAAGTAAACAACACGCCCCGAAGATGATCTGCATATGCTACTGTCAAATACATTTTTAAATGAACATAAAGTCTTTCCTTACATCAAAACAGTTTAAAGGGCGGCTTCATGTTTACTATGTAATCATTTGATAAGCAGCTTGGTATGTGTAAACTGGACAAAAACAAATGTTCTTCAGCAATTACAAAGGTTGAGAAGAGATAAAGAACATGAAAAGAATGGGTTAAGGAAACTGGACACAAGTTGAGAATGAGTAAAGGTTGGGGGAAAGTGTGGGACGAGCAGGGAAACATTCATTTCTCAAGGCCAAGTGACACGCCAAGCCTTGGAGTCAGTAAAGTAGCTGTGATTGTGCTGAAGTAGTATGGCAGTCTCACCATTTTACTTATTGCTCTCCTTACTTTCTAATCAGTAATGATTTTGTGGTGTGGTAGAACGTATTGCAGTCAAAGGCCTTCTACTGACATAATAGCCACAAAAAATTACACCAACTTCTAAAACAGCAACATTGCAGTACTGCTGCCACAGTAGCAGAAAGGAAATAAATAGGATCCTGAGAGAAACAGACACTCATTCATTTAGACTCTTGTCGTTGCCTATGTAAAGAATGCCTTAACCTCACCCTTAAGACTTACCTCAACCTTACCAGGCAAAATGCCCGGTGACTCTTTGGAAAGACGTGAATAATGAAAATGTTAAAGATGCACAAGAAATACCAGTCGTGTGCCCTCTTGTGTTCTCTAGTAAAATGAAAGCTTTCATTGACAAATCCAAGTTCATTCCCCCAAATCTGTGTGGATTAAGAACCCTGGTTGGTATCAAAGAGTGAAAGAATCCTGTCAAATGTCGATCAGGGTTGTCAGCGCCCTCCAGTGGGGTCCTCAGATCGTGTGTGCGATGCAGGTATCTTCATAGACATTCTCTGTTGCTGAGGAAAGCTGTGATCACCTGACACGCTCTCTCCAGCTAGGCCTGATGGTGGGCTGTAGTCCCTTGCCCCACCATAAGGGGGTGACATCAGGGGCTTTCCAGGTTTGAAGGCCTGTGGGTCTGAGGCCGAGCTGCTCATATCATAACCATTGCCATGACCTTTGCCATGACTGTTTCCATGGCCGTTGCCATACTTTCTGTAGCGTGATCCCTCCACTTCTGTTCCCTCCTGCTCTTCCTCTGCCATCTCGAAGGCCTTCCGTTTCAGTGGCACCCCTGCCTCAGAGCTACCTCCCAGGCTGTGAGATGGGTAGCTGTAACTGCCCCCTACCATAGTCGGCCTAGGTGCCAGAGGAGTGGGGGCACTAATCCCAGAGGGCAGGTAGGAGGCACTGGGGTGGCTGTATCCAGAGGACAGGCTGGTTTGGGGGTAGCACCCTGGTGGGTAGTTGTAGACTGGAGTGCTGGCGCTGTAGCTGGGCACCAGAGTTGGTGCAGCCTGCAAAGAGTGTAGAGGGGCAGGAGGAAGTGCTGCGCTGGGCTGAGGGCAGTATCCTGAGGACAGGTAGGTGCTGTTGTAGGCAGGAGGGTATTCCTGAGATGACGGGGCACTGCAGGAACCAGCACCACTGTAGCCTGGCTCAGAGGCCAAGTTACTGCTCACTACTGTCACACTTCCTGTGGCTGGGATGCCCACAGATGCAGAGCCCACCTTGGCACCAGTTATTGCCTCCAGTCCAGGGTAACAGTCCATGCCCTGACCCAGTGCCCAGGGCTCAGATTCAGTTTTCAGGAAAGTCCCAGGCTCTGAGTAGGCTCCTGTTGCAGAGCGTTCATAGGGCAGCTCCAAGCCTGAGTATTTCTCAGCATATCGTTTTAGCAGAGACGAAGCTGTAAGGGCTGATATGTCATCACTGGCCCAAGGGTAACCTGAAGGGACAAAGCCGCGGCGGGCAGCTGTAGAGTAGGGGTCGTGTTTGTGGGCAGATGGTGGCGAGGTGGTAGAGGTGACATCGAGGTGCTGCTCAGGCCACTGAGATAAGGGGGCGGCGTGCTCCGGAGACCAGTGCATCTTCAACAGACCTGACAGAAACAAGACCAAAGCCGAATTAGTCCACACAATCATGAAATTATGTTATCAAATGTTTTAGATAAGGAGTACATATTGGCAGTCTTTGTCTGGACCTGATAAAGCTTGTGCACCATATCTGAGGTACGTCGCCCCTTCTGTCTTCCAAAACTCACAAGCAAGCCAAGACTCTGGGCTCATTAATATCTGCCTCCTACTCGCCTTGGCTAGCTGACCCTTTTCCAGAATCATGTCAATGCTTAGCCCGTGCACTTCCACACAGGCAGGGGACAACTGTTCTAATCTTTATGTGAAGCCGGCAACATAGCCCCCAGCCTGGTCTCCACGGTGATAAGCCTCTATCAGCCTGCGCACTGCCCTATGCTTTTGCCTCTCTCACATTGGGGCCATTGTTGTCTCTCTGTGACTCTCTTAGCCCACAAAGCCACCCCCACAGAGCGTGTGATCTAATTCGGCCCAAACCTCAGGGGTCTGCTGGACAGGGGGAATTGGGGGGGGGGGGGGGGGGGGCATAGTACTTTTTCATCATACTACAGAGAGAGATTGGACCAGTACATCTGTGAACACTATTACAAGTGTACCAATTGATTGAGCAGTCAAGAAAGTCCTGTTTTCTCGTGCCATATGTGATTATACATGCACATTTATACAAACAGAGTAATCCACTGGTTTAGTGGTTGTGGGCTTTTGCTTGGCTTTTGCAGGCCTTGTCTTTTTGAGCAGGCATTAGGCTGACATTCCAGGCATTGCAGAGTATTATTAAACTGTCCTGACCCCAGGCCTTGGCTAGAGAGGCTTCCCTACAACAGTGCTGGACAGAGGAAGAAGCCATTGCCTCGGTTTCACCAACAGGGGTGGAGAAATAATTTCTTTGTCAATACATTATTGTGTCATTAATAAATTGGCACCAATATTGTGATATATTCTCTTGGACCTTTTGGGCATAATTGTGTCTTTCCTTTGGAACTGTTTTGATTTCAAAACTAAAAATACCATGTGACTTTTAATTAAATTTGTTATGTTTTTACCAATTGAGTAGTGGTTTTGTCAATAAAATGTGAGAAAATAGTGGAAATCCCTGTAGAACTTTCCAGACCCCTGAGTTAGCAGTCAGTGAAATCAAAAGATATTCAATTTCCAATTATATACAGCATGGAGGAAAACAGCAAATTCTCACATTGGAGAGGCTGGGACCAGAAACATACCATGTATTTTTGCTTGAAAAATGACTTAAACAGTTAATGAATGATCAAAATATTTACTGATTAATCTTCTGCTCATTGACTAATTGAGGAATCGACTAATTATTACAAAGTGTTCCTGAGTCCATGTAGTAATATCCTTCATACAATCATGTGTTCACAAAGTGGTGAACATAGCTCCATCCATGCTTGTGAACGACTGAGCCTTTCCGGGATGCCCCTTTCATACCCAACTATGATACTATCACCTGCTACCAATGAACCTGTTTACCTGTGGAAGGTGTTTTTGGAGCATTCCACAACTTTCCCAGTCTTTAGTTGCTCCTGTCCCAACGTGTTTGAAACATGTTGCTGCCTCAAATTCAGAATAAACATATATTTACAAAATCAATGATGTTGATCAGTCAAACATGAAATATATTGTCTTTGTACTGTTTTCAGTGAGTATATGTCAAAAAGGTTTAGCAAGTTGTCACATTCTGTTTTAATGATGTTTTATACAGCATCCCAACTTATTGTCATTAAGGTTGTAGTCAGGAAATAATAGCAGCAGTGACAGGTGGTATTCATTCAGCCTCTCACACGTCTGGTCTGAAACTGTCTACATGTGGATTATGCTAGGTTGTGTCACATGGCCATGACTAGGACCACCAGATGGGCCTCAAACAGTCCACATGTTGATCCCTAAATTAAATGATCCTTCAAACCAATAATCCCACTCATCCAATCCAGGTTTCGCAGTGCCCTAAAACAGCACAAGCTCCAGCCAGGATCAGAGAAATCCCTTTGCTCCTGGGAATTCTAACCAGTCATGGTACCTCTGCCGAGCACACAAACATTATTGACGCATGGTGGAAAAAGAGCTTTTATTCCCACCAACACACATTCATATGTACGGAATGACAGTGACAGAGACAAATGCTCAACATGCAAGAGTATGGGAGATATTCCTGAACAGTTAAGTGAGACTAAATGACACAGGAAAATACTTAACCCTGTCTAGAGGGTGTTGATTGTTTGTATTTCACAGTAAATCTGTAAATCATGGCTGGATTGTACACGGGTAAACCAGGGGTTGGGAGTTAGGCCCCCAAACCCCCTAACTCCTAACCACAGTGCCTACTGTGAAGTGATTGTTACTAATATTGCAGAATGAAAGGGTTCAGTCATTCATACCATTATCAGGGCCCCAAAAGTCCTTCTGAAAAAGGATGTTAAGTCTGTGCTGCAGGTGCTACTCAGATACATGTCGCTGCATTGTATTGGACTGTACTGTATTGGACATGTACATAGAAAACAAAAGATCTTGGGTAAATTGGTTGGTCACGGGAACAGCGATGCAGTACGATTCATTGCTTGCGTGTTACCACTTAAAATCCATTTCTGATGTCATATATAAAGATTGATACAAAAGATTTATAGGTCTGCAGTTTGCATTTTCTTTATGACTTACAAATATTTAGCCTCTTGGACCTGAATGACCTTTACTTTTAAAATTGTTTGTAATTAGCATTCTGTTGATGTCGAACAGATTGTGAAACTTTTTGAGGCAAAACTGCAATTTTTAGATCAAACCTATATGAATTTGGCTTGGCTGAGTCTACTGTCCACTGACAATCAGTGTGCAGCTCTCCACATGCTTCAGCTGAATACGTAATATTCATTTTATTAGAAAATATATTAAATAAATCCAAACTTAAATACAGACTTACACACCATTAACCTACTGTGTGAACAAAGACCATCAGTATATGAAGAATTAAAAAGTGCGGTGGCCTTGTGGCCGTGTTCCCACTCTCATCCATGCATGCAGGCACACACACACGCACATACAGGGTCATTGGAATGATACTCACTGGTCATGCTGATTGCAGGCATGAGCCAATCATTTGCCGCTTTGCCTTCATCTATTCCTCACACCCCGTCTTCATCCGATGGTCTATAGTCTATCCAAGACATATTTGACCGCAGTAATTACTGTCTGGAATCCCCATCAGGATTCATTGGAGGAATGTGAATACTTAGCGAATGGAAATATCGCTCTGAGATCAGACGATTGACAAGTGAACTGCAGGGCCTAGATGGGTTAAAGACCAGACTGAGGAAACCAGACTAATGAAGGATTAGAGTACACAGGGCTTATGGGTGTGTCAGTGCTTGGTGACAATCTGACAGTCATGGATGAGAATTGGAACAAGCTTGCAATGTAGATTGAAGGATTTATTCCAAGGTGAGGGCACAAAATAAATGTCTTACTTATCATGCATTCAGATATCTTTACATTACATTCCCTATTGCAGAAGTTCTTTCAAATTTCCACTCTTTGTACACAGTAAGGTAGTGTTACCTCAGCTCAGATTTTACAGACTGCTTATTCATAATACACCTTTAGAAGATAAAACTGTGGATAACATTGCCATCTTTGCCTATTCTCCACAAAATGTGAATTCCTGCAACAGATTAAAACCTCTTACTGTTCATGAATGCTGTAGCATCTTGTGTTAAAGTGAGGACATTGGGGAGCAGGGCATTAGGAGGGATGAGTGAGGGAGCCCCTAACCCTAATCTAGCACCTCATGTTGGCTTGGGGCTTGGAAATACCCCTCCATTCTTGGCTATGCTTGGCTTACCAAGAGACAAAGATGGGTACTAAGCCGGCTTGGTGCTATGACAGCTTTCCTTAATCATTGTGATTATCATACTGTCGACCAGCACCAGTGTTTCCTCTTTGTCCTGCAGCAGTTCGGCTGGTGAACACATCAAATGAATGGAAAGCTCACAGGGATGAGAAAACCATAGAAACAGCAACATGAAAGAAGGTCAGATCTTCTTGAGCAGTCAGTTTACATCAGCAGTTGTGAACAGAAATAGGTTATGTATGCCATACTGTCACTTTACTCTTTAGTGATCGTAAGCAATGAATTTAAAGACACACTTTGGTCAAATGCCACTGTAATATCGTGCAACATACATTTAAGTTGCTTCATATAAAGAAGCATGAAAATAATGTAAAGTCATGTTCCTAATGTCCTCGACACAACAATCACCACCACCACCACTGCAAGCTTCCCATCAATTTTGTATTTCTTCCCCATGTGCTTCCGCCATGTGGTTGCAAGTTTTCCTGGGGTCCAGCTTCATGCCCTCCATTTCCCCGGCCTCCTTCTTAATCCATGTTTTTTAACTCAGTGTGAGTTCATGTTCATTTTATTCATGTGGCCCCCAGGATTTGTCCAGGCAGTTTGCACATAGATCAGTTCTAGAGCAGGAGTTATTGTTGTAAGTAGTTAAGCTCTATATCTGTAACAGTACTTAAAATGCCTTTGTGCGGGGAAAATGAATGATTTCTGCATTTAAAAACATTGCTCTTACAAAACAAACAGGACAGTGAGGGCCTTGTGTCTCTGCTTTGACGCTGGTGGGAGCATGTGATAGTGTGTGTGTTTGCATGACTCTGTATTTGTGTACATATGTTTGTGCCCCAAACTGGAAAGTATCTTTAGAATGGAGCTCCTGCTAACGACTATATGTTTACATTAAAGAGATTGTCTACCCAAAGTCTTTTGAGTATGAAACATTCACTCCCTTCAGGCAGCTGTAAAAGGTTTGCAGTTTCACCAGTGATGGGGACACACGGTGGTCAGAACCTGTCATTTACGAAGGTTTCCAGTGGTAACAGCATGACACACGTCTCCAATGTTTCCTTCTGTGCTCAAACATTTTTTTCAAAATATAGTTACACTGCTTATGTAATACACTCAATTATGATATTGACAATACCAATGTGTCAACAGAGGACAGTGTGCCTTGACCTATCTTGGCAGAGCCCTCAGCAGAGGGATCTTTCTCTCATTGAAATGAATGAGAATGCTTTGTTTTTTGACTGTTTTTGGTCTGAACATGGAAGAATCATTTGTATCCATGCAGAGAACTTAACGTCTGATCTGATTCTTAGGTGAAGTGACACTTGGATGCAGGAGTATAAACCGTCTGAAGTTACTAACTAAAAGAAGGAACGCTTGTCCACAGCAATTCCTCTGAATGATAATCTGAGCAGCCACCTCTCTTATCTGTCATCGACCTACAACTCTAATTCTGTTAGTTTTGAGTGAAGAAAACAGGGTTGAGGTGTTACTGGAGTTTAGATGTAGGAACCTTTGCCATTAGAAGATTACAGTTTGGGCTAGATGCCAGTGCTATATTACAGCAGTATCATGTGTTAATTCTAAAGCCAAACATGGTCATGTTTACCTCCTCTTACATTCATTTCTTCACATGCTATAGACCAGTGGTGGTGAAGAGAATTTTGCTATGGTTCAAATGGTTTTGCTTGATGAAACATAACCAATTTGCGTTACTGGGAAGAACTAGATTACGTTAGGAGATGTCATGTGGGAGCACTGAACGTGTTGAAGCAAGAGGGGATAAAGCAGAACGAGGTTAGACAGAAATTACTTTCTCCCTCTTTTTTCATCTCTCCTCAACAGCTCCTACAGTATATATTGGTGCTGCATGGCCTCGAGGTTCACCAAACAGAAAAATAAGATGTACATATATATGTGTGCTCCCAGTGTGTAAAGCAGGGAGCAGGGCACTCATTAATAGTAACCTGATCTGTTCAGTAAAGCTCTCCGTCAAGCCATCAACAGCCTCCACTAAAACCGGTTCCAGTGCTCTTTAGCTATTACTGCTTCATGAGTGTTATCATCGATCGGATATGTAAACTCTGGTTATTCAACAAACGATTTCCTCTGTTATGGAAACAAAATTTCACAACATGTTTTCACGGTGGAGACTAGTTTGACTCGTGGTCCACTGCATGGTCAGTATGAGTAATTAGGAGTTAATTAGATGAAAGTACGTGTGGGGGAAGGGGCATGGCTGGATTGGGATTTGGGGGTTGTGGAGCATCAGAGGAGGCTTGTTGGCCGGCTGGTTGGCTGGATGGGGAGTGGAAACAAAAATCACCCTTCTGTGGCTGAAAGGTCCTCTGTTAGTGCTTTTTACTCCACTCACAATAAACAAAAGACTTACATTTCCTGGGGATGGACAGACACTCAGAAATACACACACCTAAACGCACACACACAGGCTCCAGCACTCCTACTATATTGTGGTTTTGCTGCAGTGCTTAGCTTCAGCTGGCCAACAGGCAGAGGAGCTCTTGGTCATCCATCGGATGAGTCAGGCTGCTGGAATGCCAGGAATCTAACCTGCAATCTATTTACAAAGCACATATCCTCTCCATACGCTCAGCACACACTGTCCACTCCCAGGCTGAAGGCAGGGAGCAGGCAGAGAGAGAACATGCTTACTTACAGTGCTGATGAATGACCCTATCAGCTGTTTACACATTATTGGGTGATTTGTATTACTTAAGAGTTAATTCACACCACTGCTTGTAAGATCAATACAGAACACATCAGAGAAGTGGCTTATGACTATACATGGTTGCACGTCAGGATTCCTGTGGCAGTGGACAATGGATTACACACACATGCACACACATCGCCCAGCTATCTCTGCCTTCCTTGCTTGCAGAGTAAATGAGGGTTAGATTGTTATGTAAGCACTGACCATGGGCTAAAACACTGAGCATGAAGCCAGTGTGAAGGAGGATCTGCTGAGGTGAAAACCCTCCCTCACCTTCCTCTTTCCCCCTTCCCCCTTTTTCTCCAGGCCTGCACAGTCCACCAGGCCACACTGCTGACAGCCAATCAGCTACTGTACCATATCTCACTCCAGTTTTATACATCTCTAACCTACAAGACATTTCTAATGTTGAAAATGTAAGTCAGAACATGGCTTTTCCGGCTCAAACAGACACACCCAATCTCACAGATCAATCTCCAAGCGCTGTTGAGAAGCTAGTTCCCTTAAAATCATTTTAATCCTTCTTCTCTTTGCATTTTATTTCTCACTTTCCTTCACTTTGGTTTTTCCCCAAAGTCTTCCCTCCTTGAGCCTCCCTCCTCCCCTCTGAGCCGCAGTAAAGACGGGGCCGTGTGTCCGAGCCTGTGTGGTCAGTTGTCCCCCTCCCCCACTCCTTTAGCTCACACACACACATGTGGCAGAGGCTGGCCTGGCCCCTCATTGCTTATTGTGTCCACTCATATATCAGGCTGCAGCTGACCAGTCCCTCCTGGTGTCCTCTCCATCTGCCCTTCACTTTGCTCTTTCTCTGTCTCTCTGTCATTTAACCAGCGCATGTCTCAACTATAACACCTAATGAGGTTCTAAGGTGTGCTACAATTTGCTTAACAAGCTTCCATGATTGCTATGGAGGACTAGTGTGTGTGTGTGTGTGTGTGTGTGTGTGTGTGTGTGTGTGTGTGTGTGTGTGTGTGTGTGTGTGTGTGTGTGTTTGTGTTTCTTTGTCACTCTATCCAGGACTAATGAGAAGCTGGTGACACCAGGTTACTAACGATCTGGCTTTCATTCACAGAATCATTTCACCCTAGTAACTGGTACTAAAAAGGGCTAAAACCGCTCATTACTCTCTCCATCTCACACAATCGTCATCATGGACAAAGCCCATAATGAGGTGTGGGTGATTGTGATTGTATGTTGACTTGTTTGTTTTTGTGTATGTGCAGATTGACAAGAAATGTGTGCGTCTGTGAGCTCAGATCAGAAGCGGTTGGGGTTGTAAAAATAGATGCTAGCTTAGGATTGTGTGCAGTTTCTGTGGGAAGAAATGTAACATGGCGCTGTGAGTCTTTTTGAGGGAGGAATGTGACATTCGTACGTTACTAAAACTTGTGTCTGCTCACAAAATTCCCTTTTTTCTTTTTTCCCCCTGTGTTTCTGTTTTCCACTATATGTCTCTGTGCATCTGTGTTCGTCTTAAGAATACAAAAAAATAAGAAGTAAATCCCTGTTGCATTATTCCAATCAGGTTAGCGTTGTAATCCTGTTAAAGCTTGGCCTAATCAATACCCAAGTCAATCAATATAAGCATATTCATCAGCCTGGATAGCAACCTCTCATGATTAGCACATATACAAGCCAGGACTATACTGTGATGTGTCACATTGATTTATGTGATTTAATCTGCTTTTGCATACTAACACATAGTATACAAACATACAGATATCTACTCTGATAACACTGTGGAAGTGGCATTTCAACACAAAACATGTCATCATATTTTGATGGTCTACACAGGTTATTTTCCACCTTACATACAGATGCAGTGAGGGTATGACAGGAATCTCAAGCTCTGATGGTGCTATCAGTGTTCAAAAAGTGTATAATCAACATTTAATGTATTTTCCACTCTTAAAGAAAAGCTCTGAATACAGTCTCAATCAACTGCTCCACTCTACTCCTTCATGTTCATGCTGCTCCTTAGAGAAGACAGACAGTGGTGCTTTAGTTGCTGTCTGTTTCAACAAATTGCTGGCATACTATATTCACATGGAGGGGCTGAAAAAACAGCAACTGAACACTTTCTGTGAAATTCCTCAATGCAAAGCCCAGAGACTCAGCTGTTAAATCCATTAGCATATCTGCCTTCTCAAAATGACTTCTCAGAGACCCCCCCCAACCCCTCGCTTCCCTCTACTGAGCCACAGGAGACGAGTCCTGGACAAAAGAGGAGCCAAACGAAAGAGGTTGTACATAAAATCAGACTCAAATCAATCTAGGTCACATGGTTCACATACAACATGCCCATCATTGGACTTGACCATACGGCATATTAATCCAAGCACAGGCAGTGTTACTTACTGTATGGGGTGACTGGACTGAGCATTCTGCAGCCCTGGCCCCAGATGAAGAGGAGAGGACCGGGTCCACTTGGTGCTAGTGAGGGCCCAGCTGCATGCTGCGGGGCCTCCCTGGGCTACTGCTTCTCCTGCTGCTGGTGGCTGTGCGGCTGCTGGCTCGGCTAGTGACTGGCCTCCTGCACCCCTCCATGGTTCATTTCACAGTTCAACACCGCTCCGACACACTGCCACCTGAAGAGCACACACATGCCAGCGTAAGTGCCAAAAGACACCATGAATATGACGAGGCTGTCTATTTTTACTTGATGCAGTCACTCAAAGCCAGTTTCTAGGACATTTTTTGAGAAAGTGGTAAATGCATAAGGTCCAAATAATCAAAAATGCCTTTATTTCCTTGCATTTGTTACATGTTAAGTTCAAAATTCCTAATAAAACAGCTATTGTGAAATTAGCTTATGGAAAATTATGGCAGAAAGCAAATAATACTGACTGATAATGAGTTTCTCGTTGCTCGTACTTTTGACCCCTTCGGTTTTTCTGCCTGTTTACGTGCACACATACACATGCACGTGTATAAGTGACCGATCAGAAACAGCTTGAATGCTAAATGCCCTGACAGAGACGGGGCTTTTACCCTCTGCGCTCAAAACCGCACGGCCAGCGGAGACAAGTTTCTAATTCTTTGAAGCCACCCACGTTTCAACACAAACAGCAAACACAATGCAGCAAAAGGAACTTTGTACTCTCTGCAGGCAAGGAAGCCATCCTGTCTTGCGTGGGATAAATGGGGGGGGGGGGATTAGTGTAGAATAGGAGAGCGCACAAGACATATAAGAGTCAACCTGAGTTGACACATAGAAGAGAAATTAATGAGAATGCCATACGTATGTATAAAGAAAATAAAGTATAGCATGTACAATGCAGCAGGAGGATAGCACATAAAAGAGGGCATATCACACATGAGGAGAGAATAGAGAGCATGGGAAATGACAGGAATGTGCAAGAAGCAGCAGAAACATTGTCACTGCTGCAGAAAGGACACAAACAAATTTTCAACAAGTGAGAAAAATGATTTACTGACCTGATCATGCCTGGATTTTGCTCGCCAAGTGGTTCAATTTGGAAAGTAATCCACTATTCCAGAAAAAGTACAACAGGGGAGCCGATGTAAATGTGAATGTGTGAGTGTGTGTGTGTGTGAGTGTGTGTGTCTGTGTGTGTGAGGCTTGCACTCTCTTCTGGGACCCTATCTTTCTCTCCTGCACTCTCTCGCTCGCCCTCCAGCTCCCTTCTCCCTCCCCCCTCTCGCTCTCCCTCGCCTGGTGACAACAGAGCAGCACATACATCCCCTCCCCCAACCACACCGCCCCTCCCCCTCCTTCTCCCTCTCTTTTGTTAAAACTATTTCAGCAGGAAGGGAGAGAGAGGGAAAAAGTGACCAATCATGCAGTGTCAGAGGAGAGCCTGTTTCCCCCTGCTCTGTGTGTGTGTGTGTGTGTGTGTGTGTGTGTGTGTGTGTGTGTGTGTGTGCATGAATTTCTGCATGTTGCATTTGTGCATGACCTTTTCTGCCTAAGTGTAGTGTTTTGCTTTGCTTTTTTAATTGTAGACCTTCAATTTGATGAATGAGCATGTGGGACACACACTACTGAAAAATGCTGAATTTTCTCCTTCACTGATCACATGAGAAGTTCAGTTATTGTCAATGACTTCTATTGATCTGGTACATTGATCTTAGTATTGTTGGTAGGGTGGGGTTGAGCCAAACATGTCAATATTACCTAATTCCTGTCGTACCCCATCCCCCCTACTCACACTCTACCCTGCACACATGCATGGGCAGCAGCAAATGACCTCCACATTGGCCTCAAACCTTTGACTAAGAAGTGGGTTAATTTCCTCACTTGTAATTTATCAGTATCTGATATTCTAACATACGCCCACACTGATTTTTTTTAGCATTTTCCTTGCAGGGACTCATTGAACTCTTTTCTTCTACAGCCTGTTTTGTCCCGCAGCCCCACATACATAGAACACAGCTGTGGTTCTGCATTTAGAGTTATGGTGTAGGAGGGACAAGGTGGTCCACTCCTCATGTTACTCTGCTGTAAACACTCAAGGCCCTACAGGACACACTCCTTCTGCTTTCACTGCTCTCACCACCAAGCCCTGTCCCAAACACACACACACACACACACATGGCCACATGTTTGACATGTGTGAGCCGCGTTTCAGGAGGTGGTTGTTCACAGCACAAACTGTTACTTTCCTTTGTAATTTCATCGTGTTGGACCATAATCACATGACTGTGATCACAAAGTTTTAACAAAAATCAAGCTTACAACACACCGGCTCTTTGCAGTCCTTTTGATTCATGGAGGAAAAACTTGCCTTGTGTGCCGTATTATTTGAGAATAATAGGAGGTAAATTGTTAACAATAATAGCAGTGGTGGTGGAGGCTCATTACAAGACCTTTCATCTGGTGACTCAGAGGAGTAATGGCTAGCGCAGCGCTCAGCTCTTTCTCCCTTACCTGCTTTGCTGACAAACACTGGGGGAAAAAAAGCCACGCTGTTATTTTGCAGGCGAGGGAACAATATATCTAAACAATCCCGAATGTGCTGCGGGTGCTGTTCTTTTCATGGCTGTTAAGGTAGGCTGTTTGATACATTCTCCCTGCAGAGTCAAAGCCACCAGATGTGGTCTCTTGTTACGTCAGGAACACCTCCCCATGTGGGCGTGCGGCCCTAAGCGGGTCACTGGGACAAGCAGAGGGACAAAGGGCAGAGCGTGTGCTGATGACAGTCGAGCAAAAGGTGCGGCTGGCAGCAGGTTGGAGAGCAAGTTTACTGGCAGACGCAGAGGAGAGAAATCCCCTTCTCAGCTCAGCTACTGGAACAGATATAACACAAATGTACACAGGAAGGCAGATTTTTCCTCCACACACACACACACACATAACGGCTATACTGGAAATTGGACATGGTAACTCTAACCGTGGGTCCCTTTGGCCCTGTGGGTGGGATAGGTCACATGATAGCACCCCAGAGAAGCTCAGCTGTTTGCCACTCTAATTCTGTCTCAAGCAGCTGAGCACTGGCCTGCTGCTCCACTGAACTGTCCCAGTAATGATAATAGTGTGTGTGTGCATGTGTGTATGTGTTTCACTCATGTCATGAAGACATAAATCTGTTCACACCGTCACATTGTGGGGGCTCACCTTCCTTATGGAAAGGTGTGTCCCAAATGCAAATAAATCATTAAATTTTAGGTGAAGACATTGGTTAAGGTAAGGGTAAGGGTTAGACAAGTTGTGGTTATGGTTCGGGTAAGTCTCCAGGAAATGAATGTAAGTCAGTGTAATGTGTGCATATGAAGAGGGGATGGGGTTAATGATGACAATGAATTCATACCTGCAAAAAGCCAGACTGCTGCTGTGCCCACAGAGTTAAATAGCGATTAATCCCACATTACCAAGCATGTTCACATGTATGAGGGGTGAATTATGAGGCAGAGAGAGACATAGAGAGAGAGAGAGGGGGCAAAACAGGAAGAGGAAATCTTTGGAAAAAGAACAGGAAATGTGTGTATTGTCTCCCACTGGCAATGTCAGTGTCAGCACAGCCCCGGGCTTGTATTTAATGGATAAGTCTGGTGATATTTTATATTTTTCGTACTGTCAACAAATTCCATGAAAAGACAAATGCTAACAGTGAATTGATCCAAATACCAAGTATTGCCTGTCATAGCTTTTTTTCTTGGTGCCACAGAGGTCTGTTTTTGTCCAGATATGACTAAAAACACACATCAGCGAGCCACATGGTTGCACTGTATGACACATCTCTTCATTGTGACAACCAAAAACCACCAAATGTGTATCAATCCACAAGTGAAAATAGTCCTCAACAGATGCACTATTTACTCCTGTTTGTGTAACATTTGCAACAGCATACAGTTCTCAGCTGTTTTAGGAAATCACTGAGCCTTCTTTGACAAAACTATATATATATCTATATTAAACTTCATTCAGTATACAGTCATTATGATATTAATATTACTAATGCTGATTTTCTTTCTTTACTGTTTATTGTCGTTGCCGTCTTGTCTGGGAAACACAGTATTGACTCTAAGCCCAATACTTAATAAAATCAATGAGACTGAGCAGCATTGACGCACACGCCGGCACATATGTACGCACACACTAACTCATCGTGTATCCTTTCTTATCATCAAGTGTAGAATGTCAATTAGCCAGCCTCCCATTCAGAATACTGTGTGTTTCTTCAAGGTTAAACGGCATGGCTGTCCCAGTGATTTCCACTTACAGCAGAAGGCGAAGCTTTAACTGCTGTCATATTTTCGTCTGAGCAGAAATCACAGTGAACAGGAAAATGTGATGAGATAAGCTTTTGATTCCAACTGTTTTACATGCAAATCAGTTGAAACACCACCCAAGCAAGCTAACTGCATGCGTGCACACACACACACACACACACACACACACACACACACACACACACACACACACACACACATACACACATGCTCTCCCTCTCACAGACAGAGACACACAGTGCTGCACATCACACACACATGCAGCGCAGTGCTCCATGTTGGAGTGGCTTATTGTTCTCTGGTATATAGAACACAATATCCAAGTCTAGTAATAGAGGTTAGATTAATTGCTGACAAATCTGTATTCAGCAGTTCCCTTTCTCTCTGCTTGACAGATTTATGACAGAGATTGATGGAGGGGAGGGACGAGCCCAGAGCCGCCTCTGTTCAGAGAGAAAAGAGGACAACAGCTCAGTGAGTCAAACAGAAACAGAGGAAAGAAAAAAAAAAAGAGAGACCAACATTGTTGTTTTGGCTGGATGTTACACATGATCGTCACAGGGGGCATCGTGCTGTTCTAACCAGAAAAGTGACCTGTTTAGCATTTTATTCCTGTCACACTTAGTACCTCAAATGGTTAGATGTTGATGTGTGTAAAATAATAAGAATGCTAGATTTAAATGATGAAATCAGACCTTGAAATGACCCTTTAAGGAGCACCATGAGGAACAGGCCTT
Organism: Chaetodon auriga; assembly: GCF_051107435.1. Lineage (NCBI taxonomy): Eukaryota > Metazoa > Chordata > Actinopteri > Chaetodontiformes > Chaetodontidae > Chaetodon > Chaetodon auriga. Next base: position 14,647,163 of record NC_135075.1, on the reverse strand, counting down.
TTTCCACTGCAGACGTTTTGGCTGACCACAGTAGGAAAAACACAGGTGTTACTAATAACATTAATGATGGCTCTGCTTTGTTGAAGTGACTGAGTGAGCTGTGGCAGTGTAACAGTGAGCCAGCACGCACAATACCAGGACCCCAACACCAAAGCAGCTAAATGGAATGCAGCCAACATTCATTTTATTATTTACACCTGCTCTTATCAAATATCTACTGAGACAAAGCACTATCAGGTAAACCTGGATCTGTGAAAACTGAGCTAATGCTGAACAAATAGAAACCATGAGCAGGATTTATATCTTTCTTAAAGGAACAGGTCCACATTATGGGAAATGCTCTTATGTGTTTTATGAGTATACAAGTATATCCATGCCACTCTCACATGGGTACGGTCAATATGTAGGTGGGGCCAGTAGCTGGTTAGCTAAGCTTATCGTAAAGGCTGGAAACAGGGGAAGACAGCTAGTCTGACTCTGTCCGAAGGTAACAGAATCGGCTGCCAGCAACTCTAAAGCTCACTAATTAACATGTTGGTCTGTTCAGAAAGTGTAAAAACAATAACTTGCCAGGGTGGCTGCTTCCCTCGTTTCCAGTCATTATGTTAAGCTAAGCTAACCAGTTGCTGGTGGTAGCATCATATTTGTGGTATAGATTTAAGAGTGGTATCAATCTTCTCTAACTCACAACAAGCAAACTGGTAACACTTGAGTGACGAAGAATGATCTGATGAGTTCCTGCGATCCTAAATAACATTGAATGGAGGACAATAGAGTAGATGAGCATATTTTTAGAAATGTCTAACTATATATTCAAGACAGCTATCGTTTGTCAAACACCGCTGTAACTGTAATAGTGGCCACATTCCATACAGGTGTGTCATCTTCAGGTATTATGAGGTTCGCTTCCATTCCATAGCTTAGCGGCAAACCTACACATGGTGGATATCATTAATATTATTAGTTATACTTTAGCTTTTCCTGCTGTGACAAATCTGTTGTGAAAACCTCCCACTGCACACCCTCAGATGCTCCATGCTAAATGTATGACACTGCATGGTACTAACATTAATACCTCTTAATGACTGCAAATCATTCAGCATTTTGTGGCAGTCCTGCAGAAGAAACATGCATTCCAGTCTGCATTCCAGCCCCAGTTGGCTCTTCAGCTTTCCCTCACAAAAAACACAAGACCTTCACATGAGCACAAAGGGCTTCTTTGAATGTGAAAGAACAGAGACATGAAGGCCAGGGTCCCTCCTCAGCTGAGCCACAATGCCACTGGACCCACATGATAATAATCAATGCAATACACAAACTGAAATTACACAGTGGGTAAATATGAGGAGTATTCTGGCCAGCTGGCCAGTCAAACACTGTGTGGGGGATCCAGATTCACCATCCAGGGTTGGTGGATCAGCATAATGGTGCTGATCCCTGATTCATTTCATGAGGTAAAAACCATCTAAAACGTCCCACCCACCTTCCTCCTTCCACCTGATGTCACAGCCGACAGCTCGACCGATTGGTTGAGGCCGCAGCCCGCCAGCTGTTTGTAATCAGGGGCATTTGGGAGTCAGGATCACATGACGCCCTGAAGGCATACATGCACACGTAGATATATACATAGAGGGTGCAGTGCATCTTTAACCTCATAGCCCTTCCCACAGGCTACTCCTTTGCAGTCAGGATCACCTCCAGATGTGCACACTGTGTTCTCACCTCAGGATAAAAACCGGGGGAGGGGTGCGGCACAAGGAGGCAGAGGACAGCCCAATGAAAGTGGAAACAGCTCCAAGAGGTTAGGAGGAAGGAAGAAGAGAGAGGAAGGAGATTTAGATACCTCATGAGTGTGACCAGTGTTTATCTGTCTTAAAATTATGTAACAGTCTTGAATGTAAATAAATATTAGGAAGGCAAAGTCCTCACAAGCAGAAACTCCTGGAAATGATTTTTGTCTCTGCTGCCACCTAGTGGTACAACTCTGTAAATACATGAAAATACATCACATTGCTGTATCTCTTGTTAAAATTGACATGATGCAATAACTCGAACAAAAGTTCTTTCGTTTCAACTGTAAGTGTTTATTTTTCATTTTTCCATAGTCAAAAATTAAATTACATATACATATAAAACATGTAGAATCATTTTGCCCGAGACTAATCATTCAGTGGTTGAAGAGACAAGGCATCACTCTCTCTATGGCTCCAAGACTATAGGTTTAAGGTTACTGCAGTACAGGTGCTCCTTCCCCTGCTTTCTGACTCTCCTCATCTCTCCTCCTTTTCCTCTTCCGTCAAACGGACCTTGTCCTTGAAACAGACACTGGTTTTGTCTTCTATTCATATTTTGAAGGACGCAGCCTCACACAGTGCACAGTTTTCACTTTTAGCTACTCGTAAAAATGAAGTGGAGATTCAGACAGGAAAGAATCTGAAACATCTCTTGCTGTATTTTTATGAAACAACAAAATGGGACACAGAAATTATTGTTTTTTTGACAGCCTGTGCCTCATTAATGGCTTTTAAAAGGTCTGTTTGTGGTCAGATGTAAGGCGGCCGAAGGTCAAAAATGAAGTGGTTATGTATTCTACGACTGGCACACACGTACGGCACATATATTTATACTCACATCAATTGAAATTTGTGACCCGTGTTGGTCACATGTATATGCAGTAAACCTACAGTACACTGAAGGCAATTAACTGTATGTTTACCATACATTCACATATACATTAATGAGTCGAAAATGAAGTTTAAGACACATGATGCTCGTTAAAATTACTTCAACATTTGCTATATAATTACGTTCTTTCTGTCAAAGCACATCTACAGTCTTTGAACACTGGGTGTTTAAAAGTGTTTTTCACGATTTGGTCTGCTCCATTCTGGAAGTGTTTCTTCATATTTTTTTCTCAGTTTACACAGCGTTTGTTAGCACTCACGCATTTGACTTAGAATATATATTTACATGGTGAAGAGTATTAAGTCATGCCATTATTTAGTTTAGTTATGGGTCCTCTGCCACACACAAACTATTCACATTCAAAAGTATGAAAGAGTCGAAGCAGACAGCAAACACAAGACTTTCATACGTGTCTTTAAGGAGGTATTACTGCATGTGATGTTACATTGATAGATTACTGCACTTTGCTTTGAAGTCACTTGAATAGAAATGATGAGGACTATTGAGGAAGTAGCCTTGAAAATGGTTGTAAAACAAATCATAAACTGATTTTTAACTGGATTTCAAAATGACCACATGAAGCCATCAATTAATGGATTGAATATTTTAAAAGCACAATTTTTAATGGATTATTGTATTTATTCTCTGATATTTAATCATCTTAAAATAAAAGGGTTTGATTCTAAAGTTAGTCTTCGGGGCGTCTTGTTGGCCTCAGCATTTAAAGTGAATCAATGTCATTGTAAAAGATCTAAAAGAAGAACAAACACATTCTTCCTCTTGCAAATTGAATTCAGAAGCAATAAAACTCACCATTAATCTGTTCAGTACATTCAGAGGTTTTGTTGCTTCAGTCTTACTTGTCTGGTATTAACTTTTGGTAGCCAGTGTTTGCTAACTTTAGACCTGTGTTGATGTGTAACTAACTTTGCTGAGTCAGTTTCATATAGCTATAGTTATAGAATATATATGTATTATATCATAATTTACCTGTGTCCACAGTGGTTGCTGTTGCTGTGGAAACATACATAATCATAAAGATAAAGGCCAAAATGCCTGAAAAATTATTTCAAAAGTTTTTCCATCGATCCTTGTTTTTATTCTCTTTTCGCTCCATCTTTTCTTTTATTCTCTTAAATATCAATCAATAATTGATTCATGGGCAGGTTCAAGGCTCTCCAGGTCCTCCGTCAAGAGCAAAAGGGTGTGACAATCACGCTTTATCACACCATCAGTGCTCTTTCCTCTTTGTGTCGTAACCTTTAAAATCATTTTATGGAATTCATTCCTATAAATACATTATTCATGTGCTGCATTCTTCAGCCTCTCTCTGAGCTCATCTTGCTTATTACATATATATACATAAAGCAAAGAGAACACATTGGAATTTTATATCTAAAATATTATTGTAATGAATAATAAATTATTGTAAAATCATTTATTTGCTTAATAGATCTCTTGAAAATAAAATATATCACAAATTCTTTATCTACAGAAAGTGCAGCTACAAATAAAATATTACTGAGGGTCATTCTTTCACGCCGCCTGCTCCCTCTGGCTCTGAGAGACCTTTCCTAAATTAATTAAAGACACCAGATGTGACTCTGATGGTAGAACATGAGGGGGAGCTTATTACAGTAGAACCTTGTTTACCCAGACGTGTCTCAGGAATCCACATAATGAATGTAAGTGAGACAATGGCAAGATATCGTCTTTAACTTGTGCGGAATTGCTGAAATTTTCTTTTTGGCACATGCAATGAAAGTGCTTTCTGGCCTCAATTTGTACATTCTCCTGAACTGCCTCTGTTCCACTCAGGCACGGATAAAATAGGTTACACTGGCACAAAAGGACCCTCATAAACATAGAGTTTGTCATCCCAAAGATGACCCAAAGGTCAATTTGGGTTGGATTTGGGTGAATTATTGCTTAACAGAAAATTATGTAGCGCCCCTCACAAAAAAAAAAAAAAAAAAATTTAAAAATTAAAAACTCATTTTCCTGATACTCCAAGGGATACACACACACACTCTCTCTTTCACACACACATGCAACCATTTACCCGCTGTGGTTTCCCCTGACCGGACGTCACCCAAAGTGCCTTGCAGGAGCATTCATGAACTCATTTGAGGTAAAGAAATAAGACACTGTACTAAAACATGACAAAGATTCTGTAAGAGCAACCTCCATCCTACACAGTCATTAGTTCACAGACGGACATCCACAAAGGGAAAAAGATTACGCCTCCATAAACACATTATTGATGCCACTGCTTCAACTGAAGTGGGTCTTCTAACATTAACAGTTTTCAGTTTACATCATCACGCACGACTGACACAAAGATTTTTGCCCCAAAAGAGGATTTGTCTAAGTACTACTGAACCTGCAATGTATTTCTAAAATCTACCAAATAATCCACCATATCATCACTATTAGAAAAAGACCCCAGTAATGGCACATTAAATAAAAAGAGGCTCTAGTAGATTTAAGGAGTGATGACTGATAAACCTACTTAGAAATTATTAAAAAGAACCTGGTTTGATTTCATAGGAGCATTTTCACTCCATCATAACGCCCAGCTGAGTGTACTGTGGAGGAGGGAAACCTGGGTGTTGTTTACGATGAAAGGGTGAGAAAGGGGTGTAGAGAGGTTGTTGTTGTTGTTGTTGTTGTTGTTGTTGTTGTTGTTGTTGTTGTTGTTATGTGTGTGTGCTCTTCTATCTTTGTGAGGACAAAATGTATTTAAAGCCATTACAATCAGCATTTTTAAAACAGTAGATCACATGCCCACTTGTATTTGAAGGGCGTCGCTTGTAGTGATGACTTGACATTAAGTTATCATCCAAATCTGCACTTTCCCTCAGCTTTACAAAACTTTATATCGTATTTCGACTGATTTTCCAACCTGCAACTTAACTGTTGCTCACGAAAAAGCCAACAGATGAAATTAGAGACTGGCTGGTGAACGTAGTTGGAGCATTCAGCAGCTTAACAGCCAGAAATGAAAGCTTGTGTTGCTCCACATGTGCTGGGCATGTAAACAAGCACCAGTTTGCTAACAAGTTCACAATATCAACTTTAAAGGTGATAATATCTCCATGTTGGGTTTACAGCTTATAAGTAGCCAAAATACATTATTGCATATTAAAATGGTAGAAAGAGAAAGCATTTATTGGACACACTTAAACAAATGCAGTTGTTAGACTCTCCTCATTAATTGACAACAGGTGGAGGAAAGAATAGAAACACCTTAACAGCGCCACAGTACTATATCCTCTACTTTCTCACAACAGCTTCAACAAAAACCTTCTTGATTCAGTTCATTTCAGGACTGGCATATTGACCTCCATCAGTTAGTCAGTCAATAAAATGGAAACCGGGCATATTCCTGGTTTATATCTGTGCTAAGGTTCAGTCTACTGGTATGGCTGTGGCTAGTGCTAATATTAAACAAGAGAATTTACAACGGGCTGTTTCATTGATGTTGAGCAGTAAAGCTGATATTTATAGACGGACAACAGCTGTGTCGCTGTTCCCTGAAAACAGCCCATCCTGACTTTCTGCTTGATATTTTTGGAGATAGACTTGTGACACCGATTTACTGACTGAATGACTAACTGGCATGTTGTAGAGTTGTTTAAGATGTTACATCCGGAGGAGTTTTAAATGAATCGCTTTCATCTGTGAATCAGCCAGTGTCCCTATATCTCAGCGAAATCACCATGGCTGCCAGCAGCTGTCACAGTGTCCTCGCAGTTGTTCCATTATTTACTGTGACTGTGAATGGAGCAGCTCCAGGATTTGTCTCTAGATTGCAAATTATCAGAGCCCATCTTGTTGCTCCATACAAATGAATTAAAATCGAGCGGTTCGATACTGTCGAATTTTCACAGGTGTTAATTGCGACAGGAGAGAGTTCTTTAAAGTGTTGTCCTTTATATCATCCTTCAACCTCACAACTAGGATGGGAGGCCAAAGGCTGTGAACGGGCCAGACCTCATCACTAAGGACTTTCTTTCTTGTCTGGTTTCATAAAAAGTTGAAAGCAGAAGATGATGATGGCTGAGATGAAGGTTTTCCACTGGTTAACTGCTTAAGATGGTTAAGATAGCTGAGGTTTGTGCTAGTATCCAGTTTAAGGTGTCTGAGTAGGATTAGGTTAGCACTGGCTTTAATGTTAATAGGGAATCAGATTCTAAACACATTTCCGGTCCTGACAAAGATAGAAGTTCATGTGTGTGTCTGTGTCTCTGTGTGTTTTGTGGACAGTATTATGTGTTTGTGGGTAGCTGGTACAAATCACCGAGACTGGTTTCTCTAAGCACTGAAGAAGCTGACGGTCAAAGCAGCCAAATGGCAGTGTCCTGTGGTCCAGAACTTCAGTCAAGTGTCACAGCTGAGTCTGCCAGGACTGTGGACGTTACTCATCTATGAATGTGATCCCTTCAATCCTGCAGAGTAAAAACATACAAACCCAGAATTAGCACAGCACAGAGCACAGTTCGGCTGCCCTAAACTTGCAATCACAAGTTGGAGCAACAATTGCCAAGCACAAAAGAAGCAAGTGACCACAATGTGCACCAGGAATATTTCCAGATGATGGGGGTGAGGAAAGAGAGGGTGTGGCCTTGCCTTCTTAGCAGCCACAGGACGAGTGTCCTTTTGATTGGAGTTGAGGGATTTCCACACGGTGGTTTTAGACATTTCATCAGATATATTAATATCAGAGGGGTCACACCTGAGGGGCAGGGAGAGGAAAAGGAGGATGAGAGCAGAAAGCAGATAAGGGATAAGGTTGGGGGTTGATTTGGGGCTTAGGGAGAGGTCTTAGCATGTTAGTTGCACACGGTGCACTTGAAAACAGACCACTGCACCCAAACAAGACAAGCATACATACAGATAGACTGGAGGGTGAAACGTTTCTCTCACAATCTTACTGCTCTGATCCTCTGATGTCCATCCAGGTTATTTAAATATGTGTGTGTGTATGTGTGTGTGTGTGTGTGTGTGTGTGTGTGTGTGTGTGTGTGTGTGTGTGTGTGTGTGCGCGCGCACTCACCTGGGGTCATGTGCTCTTGCCGTCTGAGCAGGTTTGTTGCTCTCCATGGGAATCTGCACAGTATCTCGCTTTTTTTCACTGAGCATAACTTGTGATTCCTAAAAGACACACAGCCCCACCACAGGCATGCAGTCAGTGCATGCATTTTTATTTATTTTCATCTGTATGTTTCAAGATTCCATCAACACTACCTCTTCCATCGTTTTGGAGGCATCGTCAAGATTCTTTTTCTTCCATTCAGGCATTAAGTCATCCAGGTAACTCAGCTCTCGCTTAGAGAAGCACAAATCCAGCAGCTTGCGGACGAAAACCAGAGCCAGCACCTGCAGACACAGGAGAAAGAAAGAGAAAGACAGTTACTTAGGTGGAGAGACAAATGACGAGAGAGAGGTGGATGTTGGCTGTGATCATCTCACCATCATGGGGAAGACGATAGCAGCACGTGACGTCTTGATGACCCAGAGCAGTACCAGACAGGTGAGCTGGGTGACAGTGAACAGGTGCACCTTCCTCAAGGGGACATGGCGCAGGTAAATGAAGTCTGGCTGGTGTTTTGCTGGCATGCCAAACAACTTCAGCCGGTCAAAGAACTGAGAAAAGGATGACAACGAACACAGGTGGTGGGGAAGTTAAATACAGAGAGGGTAACGAGAGAAATGAATTAATGAGAGCAGGGACAGATGGCGAATATGGCACGAGAAAGGGAGTGATTATAAAAGACAAATTTAGTTAGATTGGTCTCGCAATTAACTGTTAGGCCTCTCTGAACTGCAGCAGAATTAATTAGATCAGGAGAGGGTGTAACAGGGACAGGCAAATTAATAAGAAGCTGGGATGGAGAGGGCAAGAGAACAACTTGGAACATTTTTGCATTGGAATTATTGTCAGCTGAAGTGATAATATCGTAAGAGTTGAAAACATCTGTTCAAATGCCAGCGACTATAACATCTTGCACATTATTCATAAGTGTTGGACTGTATAACATGAATTGATCCATGACAAGTAGGGGGTGCAAAAGCCAGAGAAGTTCAAATCATACACATACTAGCTTTATTAACAAGCATCTGTACCATGCTGTGCTGTAATGTCCCATGTGTCACATTTATGTGTCAGATGTGGCGTTACCTGTATGCCTTTTAATGAAGAGACTCCCATGTAAAGGAAAACACCATACAGCACTGGCATAGGAATGAACTGGAAAAAAAAAACCATACATCAGTGAGCTTTTGGTATTTTTACTCTTTGTGAGCGTCACTCCTTTGGCTAACTGTCCCAGCCAGAGGGGGGCAGCATTGCATAGCTTGTCTGACTAACCTGCAGGACTCCAGTCATGAATACAGAGCAGCCCATGAGCAGGAAGATGACCAGGCCAGTCAACCTCTGTTCTCTGATGCCCAGGAAGCGAGGCTGCTCTCCTGGAGCCGAGCTCTCTGACTCAAGCTTCAGGCTGTTGACGTGAGAGATGGACAGGACCGTGGCAGCTACAAACCATGGCAACCCCATGATGGAACACACTGCAAGCATCACCCCGACCATCAGCAGGTCCAGGTGGTACCCACAGCCCTTCTGCAGAGAGGACAGACAGGTGCATGCACAGCTCAGCTCCAGTGTGCAGCTGGAAGCAATAGTGCAGAGATGCACGCTCAAACACCAGCTGGATGATCTGAATTTTCTTATTTTTTTCTTACCAGCAGTTTGTGCTCTTTACGGTTGATGATGACGGCAGTTATCTGTTGGTCCATGAAGATGAGGATGGTGCACAGAAGAGCAGGAATAGATGCAGCCAGGACTGTCCACCATGGGTTGCGTCCAATTGGATTGATCAGCCAACCTCGGTCGTCTCTGGTAGGCTGGAGAATCCCATTCAAGAGGAGTGAGGCCATGAATCAACCCTGACCATGTTCAGTTTTATATGAACATCCACATTATTACTAACATTTCCTCTGTACCTGGAATTTGCTGGGCACCTTCAACTTCTGGGAGGGCACTCCGATGACAAAGTCGAGCAGAACCATGACAGCAATGGTGAGGAACACTGCAAAGTCACTGATCATGGACCTCACCTGGGCACAGGAGATAACAACTCTCAATAATCAGTAGTTACTGATGTGGCAGGTCAGGTTTGACAACCCCTCGCTTACTGAGCAGTGATAATGGTTAATTACCTTAGTGGGGAAATAGCGGCTGGTCTTGAATTGTTTGAGGAAGGCAGACATGAAGAAGGTGGAGAAGAACAAGATGGTTGACCAGAAGAGAACGTCTGGGGTGTAGGGGCCATGATGACCACATGCCGTCCCAACAAAGTGGCCCTGCAAACTGATACACTCCTGCAGAGATTCACAGAGGTTATATTAGAACAAAATGGCCTCAGAGGACTGAAGAAAAAACAGAACAAAAGAGTATTTTATCTAAATTATCTGACAGACAGGGAGAGTCTGCAAGGCAGAGAGAAAAAAACACACAATACAGCAGTAGCAAGTCAAGGCTTTGGTGTGCACAATCAGGCACACAGCAGTGAAGGGTTAATCGATTTAATGTCCTTGTCAGTGTTTGCAAAGGTCCTCAAGAGAGGTTCGCTGCTCAAGGGAGGGTGAGGGGGTTAGTTGAATGTTAACAAAAGTAAACACGTTGGAGCAAATGTGTGCTATCATGCGAAAGTTACACTGAGATTAAGAATCTGTGTGTGTGTTTGTGTGTGTGTGTGTTTCCACATAGTTACATTACCTTGACAGTGAGGTTGGTCCAGGGTACAGCAGAGGCTGTGATGTTTCTCTTACTCCACAGCTCTAAGGTTTTGTTACTGGGATTATCAGGCTCTGCACACTTACAGCTACACAGGGAGAGAGGCAAAGAGTGTGGCTCTCAGTGGCTGACTAAAAAAGATGGGCCCACATGGCTTTTATCAGTCAAATTAGGCCAGACACAAAGGTAACTGCATGCAAGGATGTGATCTGAAGGCTTTTGGAGGAGAGCAGGAATGAAGAGACAACAAAGACAGAGCCGCATAGTGAGACAAAATGAGCATATATTCTTCAAGAAGAATAATGCACAGGGAAAAACCCACAATGAACAGCTAAAAATCTGAGCATGCAGGTGAAAGCTTGAGGAAATGAGCGCAGTGAACATTTTGTTCCTCACTAGGCCAGTGTGAGTTTATCCAGTTCGCTGTGTGCATTGAAGGGGTAGACTTCTCCCAGGTGGAAGAGCTTCTCCAGGGCCTCGTAGATGAAGATGAGGCAGATGAGGGCGGCAAAGGCCTCCTCTGTGAAGCGAGTGATGTAGCACACCAGAGAGCTGGCATCTGTGGCAACCAACACCAAACACAACAGGGCCGTCCACAGGCCGATGCAGGTCCTCAGTGACAGATAGGACAGGTCGTAGTCCCTGATGTGAGACGAGAAGAAGATCAGTTAGCAAAATGAATGTCAGGGTGGTGATGAGAAACATGTCACAGAGAGGTTGTTGTAATACATACTTGCAGAACCTGAAGAGGATTTTCTCAAAAACCAGGACAGGACCTGTGCTACCCAGAATGGTGAGAGGCTGACCAGCAAAGATGGAATACACTACTCCAGTCATAGACGCACCAAGTAAGGACTCTATGGCACTCTGGAGCACAGGGTGGAGATACAGAGAGTAATGTACGTCTTGTGTGTAGTTCAGTCACATGTACAATGTAATGTTAATATAATGTTCCAATCACATTGCATCATGTACGTACAGTGATCAGCTCTGATTGAGTGTGTGTCTGAGTGTGTTTGTGCTCTTACGATGCGTCCCTCTGTCGCCTCGCCCAGCAGTCCTCCAAAGGTGATGACAGGAGACATGCAGGCACAGTAGAGGAAGAGGAAGGAGGCCACACACTGGAGGCTCATGCCGTCCTTAAAGTCACTCAAATAGAACGGAGCTTTCCTCTTGATGTCCAGTATCAGACCACCGAACAACCTGACCATGGTACACAACAAAAGAGGAGACATGGTGAGATTTAGATAACAATCTGGGATAAATGAGACATGTGATGTCAAACTGACACATTATGGTTATTAGATGATGGCCTGAAGCTGCAGAGTCACTTCCATCGTCAAATGAATGCAGTGCACTCGTCTGCCTTACTTGGCAAGAAAGCTAATAAGCATATTATTTCTAAAGTCAAACTATTCCTTCAAGGGGGAAACTGGCCAACATTTAATCACTTTCAAGAGATGATTAAGAATAAGTAAAAATATAATTTCATGTCACAGAATTTCTGCTTCTTCTACAGTGTGTCATGGTGGCAGTTTTAAGACTACTCTTTCATTAAGTAAGATAATTTAAGGCCCTGCACGGCCATGGTCCTCAAACAGAGGTGTTTTCACTCTTCTGATTTGACTTCTTTCCTAAGCTGTGTACAGACTGTGCTTGATCTCCCTTACTCTCCTGATGCACCAGCTATTGGTACACTGAGTTTGGTGACCTTGTAAAATCCCAGTATGGCTCCACCTGTGCAGAGGTCTGAAATAGGTCAGAATAACTTCAAACCTGCATGGATGAGCAGGGTCATTACAGAGTAATTTAACACCAAGCTGATAATGTTTCATTTCATGTATCGCCTCTGACCACACCCAGAACATTAATGGTGTAGTTGGCTGTCAATGATGTCACAGTATCCTGGAGTACACTTCTGCAGCACTGCAGCAAGATGAGAAGTTAAACAACTGGAAGTCAGCAACAAACAAGATTATCAGAGGATGAACTTTTAAAGAAATAAAATGAGGTTTGATGCATGTTTCTCTTTCAGGTTGTCACACTTGGCCACTGTGGCTGTCACTTGCTTGTCCCACCTCAGCTGTTCACAAATCCAAATTTAGACTTTGTAGCTGCGGAAGCCGACAGACATGGTGGTGAGTGCTAAACTCAGCCCCAGGCTTCCACACATCCCTTCATAGAATATAACAAGTGCTGAATCCATGTTTGTCCGCAGGCTGTTTTCCTGATAGCTTATCCTGACATTCATATTGTACATTTGTACATCCATCTTGCTTTTTCACATCTGAATTTGGTGTCTATTTTTACCATGTATTATTGCACATATTACTGGAGCAACAAGCCGGTGTAAGTCAGCTTACCTTCCAGTTCTCTGCAGCTCTGGCCCGTGGTGCTCAGCATGTAGCTCTTCCTCTACCTGGCAGGCTGTGCCATTCGGGACTCCAGGCATCTTCCTCTTCTCCTGCAGGCACCCAATAACAAAAATTAAAAAGGAGCTGTGTACTTTGACTATACAGCCACTGTTGTTTGTTGTAGCCCAAATTCAGACCTGAAAAGCAAAATCTCTGTGTCATCATGGCTGCATACCTGAGAGGGGACATTCTTTGGGGGCTCGATGCGGATGGAGGGGTCCCACTCTCCTGGTGGTAAGACCGTCACCTGGTCCAGGAACTCATCTATCCCTGCCAGCAGGTCACTTCTGTCCTTTGCCTTGTAGGCTACATCATGGAAGATCTGGTCCAGAGAAGTGTGAAGGGAAACTTAACTCTTGCCTTTGCAAGACTGAGAAGAGCTTCAGAAGCTAGATTTTAAATGACAGTGTTCTTACTTCATCCGTCATGATGGTCGCCATGGAGCGTCCAATTTCATGGTATTGCTGAGCCTTTCCATCCGGGCCCAGGAGGATGAAGAGGAACCTGATATTTGAGCAGATGATTTAGAGCATTCAAATCCTTCATGGATTATTGAATTCACATAATTTGATTTGATAACTAAGCCATTGTTTATGTATCTGCAGAGAGTCATCTACCTGGTAGGTATGGGGACCTCAGTGAGTCCGGTGAGCAGCACAGCAGGGGAGAGGCGGACAAAGGCCACGATGGGCCTTTCCAGGAAGTCCAGTTCTCCCACCAGTACATTGGAGGCCTCTGCACCCTCTGGGATCTTCTTCATGAAGTGCATGTCCACCTTGTGAGACAAGGTACAAGTTAACATCAGAATACAAAATAAATGACTTAATACCTACAGTGGTAAATATCTTTTAATAAACATATCACTGCATCCTGTAACTGCAGAAATAACAATGCAAACAGAAATGTCTAAGAGTAGATGTGGCCTAATGCCAGAGAACCTAGCTTGCATTTCATTAAACTGTCCAGATATGCACTCAAAAGCCCAGCTGGAAATCAATGGCGGAATAGAAGCTTTTATCTGTTGCCTGGGTGGCTGTCCTTAACAGTCTTCAAGTGATGCCCTTTGATCAAGTGTAGTTCTCCAGTTGTTTCCTAGGGGGCACTATGTGACCTAGTTGATGTTGACAGCACAGCAAACACTGATTACATTTTAGCAGAGTGCTACAGTGCATGAACCGAGCTGATAGCCCTGCACAACCAAAAAGATCTTACACTTGTTGTCAGATGTGTCACCCTAACTATGCCTACTCTTTGTCTTACACTCATATTGCGGTCTTTACAACATCCATCCATATATGTAAACAGTGTTCACGGAGAACCTGTGTGAAATCAACGTGTTTGTTTACCTTGCTGAGGTCCACTTGGGTGCTGTCCTGTCCACCACCATTCTTAGCTGGCTCTGTAGCTGGCGGAGGCTGGGGAGATGTGGCTGACCCTGCTGGACAGTAAGGGTGTGGGTGTTGGTGTATGTGGTTTGGAAGAGAGATAATCAGAGTCAGTACTTATATTTATTAGTCCGCCAAAGTGCAAAATGGAAAAGAAAAAAAACAGCTTATGAAGGCAGTAAAGCTTATCTGCCAATATATCGCCCATTTGCTGAAGAACAGTGAAATGTTTTTTTTGGCAGTTTGTCTCTTATCACAGCATCACTGCTTAGAGATTGTTCTTTCCTATGTGTCTGTTACTTAGTACTTCATATTAAGGAACACATATTCGCCATTAACTAGTTGTTTATTGGCATGTATACTAGCAGCATATTGGCTCTTTATTGGTTATTATAACACAGTTATTAATGTCTTATTCTAGGGTTAGGGTTATTAAAGGTTAGGGTTAGATTATTAAGATTGTAATTCATGTACAACAACTTACTTGCTTACTATCAATAAGCTCTAATTATACATGCTAATAAGTAGCTAGTTAATAGTGAACATGTGCACCTTAATATAAAGTGTTATCTTTAGTCCTTAGTCTCTTCTTGTCTACTCTACCCTGTCTACTCTACCCTGTCTACTCTACCCTGTCTACTATCGATTCATACCAAGAAGTGATCTGTGACAACCGTTTTAATAAACCTGTGAAGATGCTTGTCCAGAAACTTGTCTGTGCAACATGTGTTTGCATGTGTTGTACAGCACCAGTCCCACCTGTCAGATGGGGCTCTGACTGTTTGCGGGTTCCCTCTGCGATGGAGCGTACGATGGGGATCAGGTTCTTCTTCTTCTCGTTCTGGTGGTGGTGTCTCTTCAGCAGAGCCTCTCGAACCTTCACTCTCACGCTGTCGTCCAGCTCATTGGATGCCTCCTGGTGGTCCAGCACCATGTCTGCAGCACACGGACAAAGAAATGCACACATGCTCAAGGTACTAAAACGAGACTTGTTAAAAATCTGATCATGACATTAGGTATGTATGTATTTGTGCCACCTTGACCAGAACTTTAATCACTTTATAATCACCAAACTCTGCACAGGAAAAATAATTAATAAAGATCCCAGTGCTATAGAGCTGTCCTTGAAAAATATGCTTTTTCCTTCTCAGACATCTGTCCGTATGTACAGGCAGTGCTGAAAGAAAAGTGTGTGTTGGAGGAGGAAGGTCAATATGTGTCCAACATATCAGGTCATGTGGGACTGCCGAGAATAATCAGCATGTCTCCTCTCTCACCACATCTGCTCTCCTCCCTCTCTCACTCCTTTCTTTTTCATAGTGATTTGCTGAGTCAGCACTGGATGTCTCCTTCCTTCTTTCCTTTCCTCCTCCACACTCCACATCAATTTATACACACACACAAACACACACACACACAAACGCACACACACTGCAGCGCCTTCATTCATTCTGAGCACACTTCAAGGCCAGCACTGATGTGTCCAGCTTAGCGCCAGTATAATCAGCCATGTTAATAAGAACAGTGACAAGAGAAACACACAAAGAGCCTGAAATTAAATCAAAACTAACGAATGGTAAATCTAATGCAGCCTCGTAATTTGAGACTCCAGCAACAGCTCCGCCTCCTCCAGCGTATCACTTGATATAATATTGTCTCTCCCGTTCAAAGAATTGGTGTATGCAGCCTCCTTTATTGTTTTGTTCGCACACTTTATGTTAATTAACAGTTCCTGGTCCTTTTAATAAAGTTAGTTACATTCTATAAGTCAAATGTCAGACTTGAATTGATCTAAACTTATTAATTGAATTACCTGGACAGCAGGGTGGTGAATAGAGCAGGCACAATGAGCTTCGACCACATCATCCGTGAAGTGCATGGTTTTCCATATCTCATTCCTATTATTCCGTTACAGTCTTAATGAATTAGACTCTGGTAATCCTATAGCTCCTTCGCGCTGCAGATGTTCATTCTCATGTTTCAACATAAAGGTTTTGTGTGTATACTGTGGATAATAAAGACTAGAATATGCTTTTTATACAACCTCAGGTATTTTCTATTGCATCCTCTTGGCCGCAGTTTGCCACACTTCCAAAAATAAACAAGTATATAAAGAAATATCTTTTCTGTCTCCATCTCTTCTACCAGCTTGGCTACCGTTTGGGGCCCAGGTGCTGCTGGCAGGAGTCACATGGAGAAGAGAGGGAAGTGAGAAGTGCAGCAGAGAGCTGGAGAAGAAGAATTATGGCAGGCAACAAGGCAATAAACCCGTCACAATCTGACAATAAGGAAGATCGACGGATGGAGAGCCTCGAACCATTGGGACCTTTCGTATGTGTGTGTGTATGGTGGATAGACGGCAACATGAAACATAATTTGCAAACTGTTCTTTGCGTCTATTTAAATCTGTTTCATGGTTAAATTGCAGGAGACAGCGTAGTGAGGATAGCTGAACCACCTGTGTTTGCATTTGTAAATCATCCATTCACATGTCTGTCCCGCTGTGGCCATTCACTCACTCATGGACACACGTGTTCAGTGGGACATCGGTCATGTGCTTGCATGCAAATTACAGGTCCATAGTTAATTGCATATGTGCATGCAAATGAGCGTGGAGTAGGAGCAGCTTCATATAACTGCAGATTTTAATGCAAATCAGGTCCAACAGAAGTTCAGCTGCAGTATTCCAGTAAAACACAACCACCGAGCAGCCACACTGAGCCTTTAGAGGCACTGCTGTACTGTGAGTACGGAATGGACATGTTGTGCTTCTTTATGTTTACATAACATGAAAGTAATTTAAAGTAAGTTTAGTCTTCCTTATGACTGAAAACTTGAGTCTGTGTGTGTCTGTTTCTGCATCCAGAATAATGGTGATTCTCCCCTTGACCTGCAGTGTATGTGTGTCTCCTCCCTTAGGAGGACAAATCGATTTGTAGCACACCAGCAGGCACCTCTGCTGAGATATAGAGCCTGTTTTATATCAAGGAATTTAATATTTTCTCAAGGACAGAGGCAAGAAGCGACTCGAGAGCGGGAAAGAGGAAGACAGGACAATAAACAGTGAACTCATATATCCATTTGAAAAAGCGACGCCAGTCACTTATACAAACGATAAAAACTGATTTCTCACAACATCATCCAGAGCTTGCCTTGTTTCCTCAGGACAGAGAGCAATGCGACACTGAGATATTAATAAATGTCAGTTGGAGAAATTCTCACCCGCAATCTCTTCAATGCAGTCAGCACGCATGTCAAGCAACACGCTGCCATTGATGATGCAGCTGCGGAGCTCAAACAGGCTGTGGAGGGACAGAGTAGCGACGTAGGGCTTGCTCCACCTCTCCCCGCCATCCTCCACATCTTCCTCAAACTTCAGCCACCTGCGAGGTAAAGACAGGCAACAGATCAGGCCCTGTTTTTATCAAACTTCTCAAAGCTGAATTTTGGAAGTTTGGGAGCAGGTAGTTCATCATTCCTTTAATCTTTTCACTTTAGCTAATTTCTTAAGAAATAAAAAAAACATATAAAAAATGCTCTTAATTGTTAGAGTAGATTGGAGATGGCTGCAGTACAGAGACAGAGGTGAACACACACCTTTTCAGATATGTTCTAGAGTGACTATATGAAAAATCATTGGTCAAGAATAATACACTAATAATACATCTAAAGCAATATATTTAATTCAGAATGAGGTACATTTAGCCTATTATTTGCATTTTATTTGAACATTTCATCAGAGGTTACACAAATTTTTTGCATATATACATTTTCATTTTATAAATATGTTTGATTGTTGTCTCACATGTTTAATACCAGTGAAGATATGAAGGATTTTGAAAAAAAAAAAAAACCTTTTTGGAAATTTCTAGTGTGTTTTTGCAGAATAACAGACCACAGAATAAATTTAAGCATTAACAATACGGCAGGTTTGATTCCTACATGTGGTTCATCGTGATCACTGCTCTTAAAATGTTTTTCTTACACTTCGATGTAAGTAGAAGTGAGTTGCTTGATAAATGTGTCTCATTCTTTTCACTCAGTGAAAACCTTTCATTCCCAAGGCTGGTCTTTAGACCACGTAAACTGTAATCGTTTCAGGTTTATTAAAAGCCCAGATCAACACAGTGCAGGCAGGAACAATCAAACGATCTTTCCCCACCTCACATACATGTCATTTTACACCTTTTCCTCCCAGGAATGATGCTTTTGAGGGAAACATGCTCCACACAATAATATGAGGGAAGGGTTTGACATTCGCATGTGAAACTGGTATTTGGCATTTGAGCAGCATGAATGAGATCACAGCAGTGTTTTCTGTCACTCCTCTCTGTGGAGCTTTGAGCAAACCAATCAAAAAATGATCTCCACTAAGCTTTAGATGTAACTACCACTTGAACACTTGTTCCTCTTCGTAACAGTTGAGCAGCAGAGCTGCCGGGCTGTCACAGGCTTTATTGCCTAGCATTGTTGCCAGCAGCTCCCAGAGGAGATCCTGACCTGGCTGTTTCTTTCCACTCAGCATCTTTGCCATCCTTCACACAGATCTCATCCAGCTCGGTGAACAGCTCGTGGGCCACATGTTCAGCATCCTCCTCAGTGCCCAGAATGAACTGGACGCGCTGGGACGGCGTGTCTGATGAAGTGAGAGGATGTGAAGGAGGAACAAGAGGTGAACTGTGGTTCTTTTTCACAAACACACACAACACAGTTTACTTTGTCAGTACATGCCAACTGGGACCACATTCACACACACACACACACACACACACACACACACACACACACACACACACACACACATACACATGCAATACACTGACTAGTTCCTGTTCTTGGTAACTAATTAGTGAGCTTGTCAATTTTAGCCTGGAGTGCCACATGATTGTCTGTGTGGTGACAGTATTGATAAGCTTTGTTTCACAACCACCGCCTCCTCTCTGATGGATGTGCAAATACACATGCATGTTCTTCACTGAGCCATGACCAGCTATTGTCTATTTTTTCTCTCTGACAGATAAATGCTGGATGAGCCTACAAAATGACTGGATTTGAAAAGTAAAACACACTGTAGCCTAAGAAGAGGTTTTGTGTTGGTGTGTTTTGTGTGTGTTACCATGACTGGAGGTGGTCGTCTCAGTTTCCTCGCTCTGTTGTGTTGCGAGGCTTCCCGCCCTTCTGTCTCTCTTGCGGTGCCGAGAGCCATGAGGCTTGTGGTGACGATGGCTCTGCCTGGGCATCCGAACCCCAACAAACAGAGTCCTGTGGCCTGAAAAAGATGTGAGAGAGGAAATGAGTTATACTAAGTAATGGGTTTTTTTTGTTACCTTTAAGTTGTGTCTGTGCTTGATGCACTTATTTTTGTGATGTTTATCTTCTGTTAATTTGACAGTTTTGCAGTCTGCACTTTCAAAGATGTCTGTCTGACTATCAGACCTCATTTAAAGCAGACATACATTGTGGAACTCATTTCATTTCAACCTTGTTGATGAGATCATTTAAAATCATGATTAGCTGTGGATGAAAGTGATATTTCCTGTAACCCACAACAGAAGGAGAAAAAAGAAGAAGAAAGGAGAGCAAAGCAGAGGAGGGAACTGCTCATGGGGGAGAGCAGAGTGGAATAAGCTGCGCTGAGGTCACTCAGCTCAAAATGATTAAAGTAACTGAAAGTGAAAGCCATTAAAATGAGGGTTACGTGTTGGCCCAAAACTCCACAGGGAGATTAGGAAACAACGCTCTGCTTCCTGTACCACATTAGTCTCAACCATGACTGCTGTCTGCAATTATCATCAGTGCATTCATTGTTGAACGCACCACACTGTGAGAAGAGGAGACTGAATGCATGTGACACCGTCAATAATGGAGTTTTATTTGAATAGCGAAGCAGAAACTGTGAAAATTAAAGAATTAAAGAACAGCTGAAATTATCAGAAGTAATAAAAATGATGTGGTAAATCATCAGGAATAAAACAGAACAAGAGTTTTTCAAAGAGTTTGAGGCAGTTTGATATCCCTGTGTGTGATACAGAACCACTGAGCTGCAGCTGAGTCTTCCATCTTTAAACATGTTTTTATCCTTCCAGGAAAGTGATAATGGACCAAGTGGTGCGCGCACACACACACACACACACCCCTAGCTGCACGCACACACCCACAAAAGAGCAGTAGAAATGACTTGCAGACATGCAGAAAATGTTGCTCCATCATACTACCTGATGAAATATATATGACAGACAGTAAGTGGTCTGTCGTCAGCTGAGTCAGATCACTTGTGGTGCAAGGTAATTAACTCGGGAGTCCTTAATCAACAGCAGCTTTGCAGTACAGGCACTTTTCTTAAATATGTCCATTGTTTATGATGTCTTCATTTCAGAGGGAAATACATTCACTTCACTTCTTTTTGATAATTTGGTGGATGCACTTCCATAACAAATGAAAGTCTTTGTGCAAAACATCTGTTGAGCTCAAAGAACATGATTCACAGTTCGAGTTTGAACTAGAAAGCAGTGTTATGATGTAGGAACCAGTTTTCTCCTGCTGAAAAGCAAACTGCAGCTGTGAAGGTCGTTGGTAAGTGGGCACAAGGACCACGCTTACCATTCACATGCTGCCAAGAAAAAAATATAGACAATTTTCTTGGAGCTGAAAATGAACAAATAATGCAGCAATGCATATGGAAACCCAGAGATATCTCTGCCTTCTGTGCTTTAAGGAAAGGAAAAGGAACCACATAAGAATAATCACATTAAATATTCCACACTGAGGAACTTTAAGTAATGGGTTTGACTGAGCTTTACATGTTACTCACCTTCTAGTTCCTCCTTTTCATAGTGGATGTTCAGTACTGAGCTGGTCCCTCCCTGGTCTACCACCACCTCCTCATCTGGCCTCTGATGGAGACACAAAAGACATGTAAGTGTAATGTTACTGTCCTTTTTACTGATATTCAGTGCAGATAATATGTTTCTTTTCTCTTCTCTCTGTCTCCTGCAGCCATATTGTTCTTGTGGAAAAGTTCAACATTGTCGAACACCGTCAGCCTTTAACGATCAGTCCGTGAAAGGAAACCTGAAAGGTCAGTATGTCCTGAAGTATCCTGTTAAACACAAACTACTGACACTGTAACAGAGCTACTAATTGGCCAAACTGGCAAGAGCTTTTCAACAATGCACATCAAATTCCAGACAGTCTATTCTCAGACCGTCTGGCACAGACAAACAGAGAAGGACAGGCAGGCAGGCACACACACACATCCTTATAAACACACACACACACCAGAGGTAAACAGAGTATGAGTCAGTTGGAGAATGTGCTAGGCTCTACTATCCAGGAGAAATCAAATCAAATCAAATTAGCAGAGTGCCGCATCTGTGAAGGCTGCTGCTGTTGGCACACTGCTGCAGGATGTTGCTGTGTTTTACTATTGCAGTGACAAGGTTTTCTCAGAAACAGCGCTGTTTGCTCATGTGAAGCTGTGAGATTCATCTGTGGTCATGTATTGGTCCTATGATAATGAGGGCAGAGTGCTGCAGGAGCCTCTCCAGTGCTTCTGGAGCTCTGTGCTTCTGCAGTGTCTCTGTTTTCAGGGTCCCTCTTCATCCTTCGGCACAGGTGCATGCAACAGAAAATCTTAAATTTCCAACCTGTCACACGCTGCTAAATAACAGCGAGTGTGCACCACTGCACCAAAATGCAAATCGCTTCAACCCACCCCTTGTTTTCTGGTAGAGATATGACCTTTGACACAGGCAGGATTATAGACACATCTAAATGCTAGATGGTACATTACGCCTGTGAACATATGCGAGCATAATATGGAACAGCTGGCAACAGTTAGCAATAAAATCAATAGCTAAAGCCTATAAATAAATCACACACACACACAGACTGGTATATAAATGCAGCTCTCTACATAATAGATGCTTCCGCCCACTCTATATGAACACATGATCTGTATGTACTGGATATGTTTCCATGAGTGTGTGAGGGTGGTAAAGGCAGAATTTGCTGGTACAGATGGAATCTGTACCGTGGGTGTCCGTTTTGCCATTTGGCAAACTTAAAAAATGATTAATGGTGCAGAGTGTTGAACTTCTGAAGAAAAAAAATAAAGAATGAAATGAAATATTTATGATGCTAAATGAACAGATACAGAGAAAAGGTGCATAAGACGAGTACATAAGACAGGGAAACTCAGAACAGAGCTGTGGTAATGTAATAAGTTAATCAATTAGTTGGTAACTTGGTTAAATTGTTTATCATGCTTCCTTGATTTGATTCAGCATGATGTCCATATCCTGCATCAACACTGCAGTCCAGAATGAAATAATCTGATGATGTCAGCTCAGAGCAGAGACAGTATGTTAGCATTCAGTCGTGTTTGTGTGCATCAGAAGATGTATGAGTGAATGATGACTTTTCATTCAAACATTCAAACACTTTCTGGGTGAAACTGAGGGGAAACACTGAAGATGTACAGGCTCTGTCGTGCAGTGTTTTACTTTAATTGGTCAGTCCAGTATCCAGCGGCTATAGTGCAGCAAGCACTGCAGCCCGCGCTGCTGTCTGACAGCCACAGAGGCCAAAGTAATTGCAGTTTGTCTTTCTGAAGCACTACTGGAAAAGGCTGAGCGTTCGTATTAGTGGAGTGAGAAATAAATGTCTTCGCCTAATGAGCAGCATGCAAGGGCAGCATCAACATTTATTTATAGGGAAATATAAAACTCTATATCCTGTAAATGAGAGAGTTTGGTGCTTTTATTAAAGCTTGCTATGAACATACAACTGCATTTGCACTTAAGTACCCTGTGTGTGTATCACTGTGAGATGTGTGTATGGAGCAAGAGCGAGCAGTGATTTTTCTCAGTTCTCCTGGGGTTTAGCTGATAAAACACCACGCACAGTTTATTGACAAAAAAAACCCACTTTTGAGTCATGCTGGTTTCCGCCTGCAGTTATGAAATGTGATAAATGGGGATAGTGCTGTGTGTGTGTGTGTGTGTGTGTGTGTGTGTGTGTGTGTGTGTGTGTATTATCTTTATAGCAGACTGTATTCACATGCACACTGACGGTCCCTAAGCTATTTTTTATCTTCTGTCTCAGTCCTTTAGCCTCTCCATGCTGCCAAAAACAGAACAGCTAAGCACATTACCAGAAGATTGTGATAAGAAAAAACTAATTAACATGCAGTACAGACAGATAAATGTCTTACCTGATTATAAGAAAAAACTCCAAAAAGGTGTCTGTTGTGCTTTCATACCTCCGGCTCTAATGTCAGCCACTTATAATTCACACAACAGTTTTGAGATCCCAAGACATCCACTTAATTCACAGGTGTGGGTGGCCTGGCGCTGCCTTCCTGCCTCCTTTCACACCCTCTCCACCATATCAGCCCTGTGGGATGTCTTTCTCTTTCCATGACTGAGCACTTCTTTATCCCAAGACGATTTTGTTCTTTATAGAGTAAGGCCACTTAATTAGGAGGTCATGATTGGGCCAAACACTGAATGTGACTCATGGTTTTATAATTATGTTTATTCAAGGGATGGAAGTGGGGTGATAGATATAAAGGCTTGTGGTCATTCATATTCACATGTAACAACAGTCTTCTGTTCCTGCCCCTAAGGAAGGCACTAAACCAGCACGTGGTTCAGTGGGGATGCTCATTTACTAACAGTAGCTGCAGAGGTGCTTGTACTGAGCGCTGGGCTGCAACTAGAAGTGAACATATAAATAATAAAACTGTCTTCTACATCTTTGTAAATAAGAGTGAACACACATTCAGCTCTTTGCTTTCTCTGTCTCTCTTTCTATCATCATTAAAGTCTGGTGATAGTCCAGTTAACTAATCCCATAGAAAGACTAGAACAAACAATGAACTGGCTCTACTAAATAGTGCAGCCAAACCCTGATATAAGCCTGATATATGTTTTCCAACAAGTATTAAAGGCACACCAGTGACATGCTTCACCATCTTGTTGTTAACTGTGCCTGTCTGCTTTTTCATGCTGAGCAGGTACCATGAAACAGTTTGTAAAACCTTCATGCTGAAAACAGCTACCGCTGCAGCCAAAACGACGCTTTATGATAGGTTCAGGTTTCGGTTCTCTGCAGGTTCATCGCTGTGAGCGACACCTCTCACATTGTTTACACGTTCTCTTTCATGACTGACGATAGCCGCTTTAAAGAATACAATCCTGCACATACACACATCCACTTGCTGAATGTGTCCCTGCCCTCACATGTAATCCTGATTCTCATTCACACACACACACACACACACACACACACACACACACACCTTACCCTTACCTTAACCTAAACCTAACCTTAAGCTAAGTCTTTACTCTAAAATTTGATCATTTAGGTAATTGGGATTTACAACTTGTCCCCATAAGGAAGGCCAGTCCCCACAATGTGACTCTGTAAACAGAATTATGTCCCCGCAACATGAGTAATACACATCCACACGCACACATCCACACGCAGACACACATGCATGCATGCACGCAGACACACATGCACACAGATAGCGTTATCAGTCAGTGCAGCTGGGGCTGGTGAATTAGGGCCTCTGTGCAGTGTGTGGGTTGTGGCTCAGGCTGGAGGCAGTCGGCTCCATTAGAACTGGAGGTTTACCAAACATATAGACACACAGTATGAGAGAATAGATGAGACAGAGAGAGACTCTAAAAGCTCTTTGTCCCAGAAAGGACGATAGACCATCAGGTCATCAATTACTTTGAATCCATTTGGTGCACTGTGGCTCATTCAGCTGCTACGGAGTGGTTGAAATGGTGTTTCAGAGAATGGCACAAAAGAGAGAGACAATCTTTTTTGGATCATTATTTGTGGATGAGATCACATTACACTACTGTATATCCATGCCATGATTATGACTGTCCTTCTCCTGAGTCCGTGCTCTTCGTAGCACAATATGAGTCACAATCCTGGTCACAGGTCACTAAAAGCACCTTCTTAATGGCACATTCATGCAGGTATGTGTTTCTTCAACAGGTTAATGGTTCCCTGTCATTCACAACTCACCTCTCCTGTGGCACATTAAGTGCTTCAGCTCATTAAAAGCTCACATGACACTTGAAGTTTAGTTTTCTCTCTCTGCGGGTGAGCACATCTGTGACCCTCAAAGCATGCACGTGTGCGTGATTTTCCACTGACACGGCAAATCATTTGTGTTTTGCTGCCTGTTTCTATCTCCTGGCAACCGTCCCCTTTTCTTCACTCTTGTCCTCCAGCTTTGTATCAGTCACAGCGTTCTGGAGGGTTTAGGGCTCATAAACAATTATCCACCCGGATTACTGCTGCTGCACCATAGAAGCAGTCCACAGCAAGAACCAAAATGGCTGCCTGTCCTTGAGTTTCTGTCCTTTACAAGCATATCAGTGGTAGCGCACACTGGAGCTGCATTGTGGATGGATTTTCAGAAAAGAGGCACATGATGACTGGAGGATACTGTCATGTGAATTTATACGTGGAAAAAAGAAAGATCAGAAGTTAAGAGCACAAAAGAGTAACTTCAGTAGATTCCGCATGATTTGAAGCCTCATACTAATTCTTCTGTTCAATGCGTTTGTGTAGTTTTTGGCCCTTCTCACTGATTCACATGATGAAGACTTCAGGCACCCTAATCTGGTGTCTCAGCATGTAAAAGCACGTAGAGAGATGCTATCACTCACCTACTTTTGATATCTAAACAAATACGAGATGTATTTTCTGGTAGGGCAGATTGTCCCAGAAAGATGTTAGGTTCCCTGAGCAGAGCAGGATCGTTCAGTCGCACACAGTGTCCTACTTTGATGCTGATAAACCTGCCATTGATGCAGAAAGTGACTGTCGACATAAACACACACTGGTTTTGATATGAGTTAGAAATTACCTGAAAATCTAGACTAGCATATGAAGAAGAGAAAACATGATACATTATCAAAAAATCTTTCCTCTTCATTCGTTTGAGTTTATTTTCTGCTCGGCAGGAAACCTGCTGAGGGTGTGTTGTTAGTGAGCGCTCAGAGCTGTTTTGTAATTCTTGTAATGTCCTGGAGACAAAGCAAGCTTTCTTGGCAACAACACTGGGGAAAATCAGAAGGTACAGTCAAAGTGTGTTACAGTGAAACACATTGAACTGGTCATTGCCCTTAACAAATAGAGCAGCAATGATTTGTATCCCAGTCTCCTGACTGAGAGAGACAATCAATGTGCTGTGCCAAACTAGCCTTTCACTGCACCAGGACCACAGAGTTCTGGTTGGAGCCAACTTCAGAGGAATGAGGCCTGCTGGTTACCAAGAAAAGGCTTGAAATCCAGAGAGATGACTGACAAGACACTGGACAATCACAGAAACTGGCTAGTTTCTCAAAAGACGGGACACATATCATTGTGCAACCCCGATTCCAAAAACGTTGGGAAGCTGTGAAAAGCATAAATAAGACAGACTGTGATAACTTGCTAATCCTTTTTGACATATACTGAATAGAAAAGAGTGCAAAGTCAATACATTTAATGCTTCACCTCATCATTTTCATTTATTTTTGTAAATACGTGTTTATTCTGAATTTGATGCAGCAACAAGTTGGGACAGGAGCGACTAAAGACTGGGAAAGTTGTGGAACGGTACCAAAAACACCTGTTTATCAACACAAATTTTCACTCTGCGTGAATATAATAACGACATCAGCAGTGAGGAGAAGAGCACAGCAAGTGCATCCGTGATTCAGCAGCGGTGTGGGCTTTCGAGTCCTTCGTGATGCCTGTCACTACTGACTCAACTGACCGTTACAATGACCTCTCTCCCTCTAACATGTCTCTTTTGCCAACTTCCACTACTCCCGATTGTGTTTCCTTGCATCTCCTATTTTTATCTGTCCGTGCCAACACCACCCCTCTCTCTCCTCCCCTCACCTCCTTGAAGCACCGTGAACTGACAGCAGGGACACAGATCCTGACTCAGACAACTGGGCCTGTCACTTCCAGGCTGGGCTTGGTGTCTGAGGGCTAGGATGCCACAGCCGTGGGCTGCCGCTGCCCCTTCATAGCATTGCCCCATCACTAGTCTGCTGTAGAGACACATGTGACAGGGCTGCACTCAGACGGGAGGGGCTAACATGAATGGATGAACGGAAGAAGTAATGGTGAAGAAGTGACACAAGAAAGAAGAGACCTGGGAGGGATAGGATGAGAGCGGCGGCTGTTTTGACTGCTTCAGCCCACGGGAAGCATGAGTCATGCACACCTTATTCAATACCACACGTACGATTCCGCCTTTCCACAGCCGGCGCTCGGTAATTGTTTTCAGTAAAAAGATTACTGCAGCCTTAGCTGGTTTTGTTGGAGAAAGACAGCATCATGCAATTTAATTACAACTGCAGATTTTACTTTACTTTATGTTTTCAAATGGAAACTGTAAAATGTGACAGAACATTCTGAGTCTAAAACAAAGGCTAAAGGGACCTGATTCTTGAATTAGTGTGTCTGGATGATTCTCAGTCATCTGGACATATGACATCAAGAAGAAATAACATGAAAGGCGACTGAACCTGCTGTTTGAAGACTTTTATTCCACTCAAATCAGCTCTGCAGACTGATGGGGAGTTTAAAACTGTAGATATTTCACTCTAATGTGTATACTATGAAACTAAATGAATCCCATTAAATGGTGGCTTTGGGCATGCTGCTCAACTGTAATAGCTTTCAACCAGGATGTGGTGAATTGAGCACTTAAAAACATTTAAAAAATTGAAAGTTTTGAGACACTTTTAATAGATGGAGAACTTAATTAAATTAGATGGACTTTGCCTTCAGAGATTTCCGTATTTAAAACTACAGCAGTTCTCTTTAAGATACACGTTGATCAGTCAGATAGGCGTCTGCGGATCACTCTGTGCCACCAGACTGATTAAAATGAAAGCTTGGGAGCGATGCCAAGTAGCTACTGTAAAAGGGCTGAAGAGGGGAACTGTGACAATCTTGTGTTGAAAGCTGAGAGAAACATATGATGTGGAAAGACAAAAATTATTACAACACGGGAACTAGAGTCACAGTTTCACTGTATCAGGGCTGATAGTGACGCCATCAAAAGCTGCCATATTTGTGTCTCTCAGATGCACAATAACGCAACATAACTATAGTCCAACAACATATACACGCAGTTTGTCTTGGTTAAGTTCCAGTAAATTATTGGGTGTTACTGCACTGTTGCATGGCATGTGGTCGTGCATCCGCTTGGTTTTGTTTGTTTGTTTGTTTTACGAGAGCTTGTTGATTTCCAAGCATCTCTGTATAGTTAGAAATATGCAGAGAATCATTGGTGCAACTGAAGAAGTAGGTCTTTTATTCAGGGCCTCTGTGAGTTGCAGGTATACACTATGTTTTTCCACCTGTAACTTTGAGAATAAAGAGAGAATAAAGTGTTCATCAGACAATGACATATTGAGGGGTCTCAATAGGAAAAATCAGTGCACAGTATCAAATGAAAACAGAATAATTGGGTACAAAATTGACTGTCGCCTTAGCAGACAGAAGCAGCAGTATATCATTTGAAGTACGACCCCGATTCCAAAAAAGTTGGGACGCTGTGTAAAACATAATTAACACAGAATGAGACAATTTGCTAATCTTTTTTGACTTACACTCAATTGAAAATAGCAACACATTTCAAACAAGTTGGGACAGGATCAACTAAAGACTGGGAAAGATGTGGAATGCTCCAAAAACACCTGTTTGGAACATTCCACAGGTAAACAGGTTGATTGGAAACAGGTGATCGTATCATGATTGGGTATGAAAGGAGCATCCTGGAAAGGCTCAGTCGTTCACAAGCGAGGATGGAGCGAGGTTCACCACTTCGTGAACACATGATTGTGTAGAGGAATCAAGGACTATCTAGGAGATAATGATGAGTTACTAAAGAGCAGACCTGGAGATACTATATTAATGAATTATTAAATAATGATTAGTTGGTAAAAATCTGTGAATCGACATGCTGACCACTGTCTTCATGAGTCATTCCTGATGATGAATCAGCCGCCGAGTGGCACAAAACTAATAATGACTCTTTAATTACTCATATCTTACTCATCACTCACCCTTTTTGTTAACGGTGTATATGTATTCTTTGATATAAAGTGTTAGTAATATTAATAGATGTGGTTTGAATATGACTATTAAAAGATTTTGTAGAGAATCTCGCTGTCTCTGGTTTGTGATTAAGGAACTAATTGTGAACTCAGTAGCTCTCTGTCACAATCAAGAAGCAATGAGGGACTATTTGGTAACAACTCAATATGATGCATCACTTGGATGCACAAAAAGAATAACTAATGACGGAGTCATGAGAAATTAATGCATCATTATTAGCTTTGTGCCGCTCAGTGGCTGATTCATACTTAATCAGGAACGACTCATGAATGAAGTGGTCAGTGTGTCGATTCACAGAAATTCATGAACTGATCACTATCATCACATTAATGATGCGTTAATACATTATCTCCCAGTCTGTTCTCTGGTAACTCATCGTTATCAACTATAGTCCTCGATTCAGAGTTAATCAGGATCTTTTTGTTAATGATTCATTAATTATAGACTGATTGATTCGTTCCTCACGTGCTCCTTAGTAACTACTCACAGTTTTGTGTACTGTAAGTGTAGGCAGGTATTTCTTTCATAGTGAAGGATTGCTAATGTGTTTTCATGACCTACACTCTGTGTTCACTCACCTGCACTTTGGCAACGCTCATGTAAGCCTGATTTCTGTACTGCTGGTCCTCTAATTCTTAACTCAGGGGCACGAGAGGTGAAAACTAGTTACAACATTTACTAAAAACTAAGCTTTGAGATACTGGTTTTATTTTAGTTGCTAGTTGTTCTGATTCATGAATTACTCTAGCATATTGTAACCAAACTATATCTTAGCTCTGACAAATGAACAACAGTTGCACAGCCAAGGCATTATAATCCAAGCAAACATCTCCCTCAGACCAGTCTATCTGGCCTACTGTGTCCCACAATGCAAAGTGTTAGAGCGGTCACACCAAACCTCTGCACCAACAATGTGAGGGTTTTTTTTTTTCTTACAGTTTTCATATGCTGTTTCATCACTGAATTCACTTCTGAGAATTTCTGAAGTGAGAAATCACACAGACCACTGCTGCAAACGCAGCAGACTTCAGCAACAATGGTTGAGGAAAGCCAGGCCCACAACTGAGAGATATTTTAGATTTTCACACTGCTGTCACTGCCATTACATTAAGTCTTTGATGTATTTTACTGAAATTATGCAGCTATTGCCACTAAATGTTCACAATATGATCAAACCAGCATGGCCATTAACACGAACAAAAATACCATCATACCAGAAATTATGAAAAGGGCCCAGTTTGACTGACTTTGTTGGTGGTTTGCCATTAGTTTCCAAACCTGGAAATCAGCCAAGCCTGGCCAAGCATACAACAACATAGCTAATGAACAGTTTCATACATGCATACAATATAAGTTTGGTGGCTAAACAGTGCTCTTGAAAAAAGCTACTGCAGTCAGCATCAGATTTTCAGATCCTTTGGTAAAACATGAAGAACATGAAGCATTTCTGCTTCTAGTGAAACTTAGCTTGAAAATGGGTCTTTGACTGATCAATCAATCAGTCAATTAACAGAAAAGTAATCTTCTAATGATCAAAAATATCAAACATTCTCAGCATCACAGTTATGACAGTTTTCAGCTTTTGCATGTTTTATATCACAGTAAACTTTTTATCAATGGATTCTGGACTTTTGGTAGGATAAAACAAGAAATCTGAAGACATCACCTGGAGCTTTAGCAGATTGAGGGCATTTTTCAGTTCTCTCTGACATTTTATAGAGCAAATGATTAATCAAGGAAATAAGCTTCAGATTATTCAATAATGAAAATAATCATTAATGCCTTAGTATTATTACATAAGCTTAGAGACAGTTGTATAACCTACAACATTAATGCTGCAAAGCTTCCAAATGAGCACATCGATAATTTAGCACTGTGGTTAGCGCAACTATCCAGAACTATATATATTGCTGTTTTGCCTCAAGCAAATAATCTGAACGTCTTCCCCACAACTTTGGACACCCCAGCAGTGCTTTGGCAAACATTTCAACAGGTTCCGGGTGGGGGCATGGCAAAGATTCAGCACAGAGCCATTTCTGTGGCGGATGAGACAAACCTACAGGTTTTCTGTGACAGGCAAACTGGTATAACCCTAAAGTTTGAAGAGTGAGACTCTCAGGCAATTTCTCCTCCCTGTCTGAAAGCTGTGTAATCATATCAGAGACTTCCCAGCTCACCCCTGGTCCTTCTCCATCTGTCTCCTGCCCCCAGACTGCATGTTATTGTTAGAAATCACCATGATGACATGAATCTTTTGTGGTAGGCTACATTAAGTCCTTTAAGCTGTGATACTGCATGCCACCGTAGCTATAATCAAGCTATGACTACTGCATGCCAGCTTGAATAAACATCCTTAAGCGCTGGTGTGTTCAATGGTCCATTTGTTCTTACTGATTCCTCCTTTCCCATCAGCTGGCTAAGGATCTGATAATGGATCACACATCAACAGGACGTTAGGATCATGCCATTTTCCCCTTCAAACCTCACTTGACCACAGGCTGTCCTCCCCCTGTCGCCAGGATTGGCTAATAACGATCATGTATGGGGGGAGACACTCAGCACTGTGTGGTGCACGGTGTAAGGATGGCGTCAAGGTCATTTGAGGGTAACTGAGGAAAAAAAAAAAACACGCCGTCTAAGCAAGAGCCATTTGAAATCCCAGCAAACTGTCCCATCCCTACTATGCCTCTTACACACGCGGCTTCGGGACGAGCGGCTGACATTTTATTGAGCTCCGCGTTTTAAAATGTAGCGGCATCTAATCAATAATCTGCTGCAAGCTCACAATGTGGCCGCAACTCTTGAATGTGCGCTTGAAAAACAGGCAAAATAACTACGATTTCTCAGCGCATTGTGATGTGATGCGCGCCGAGAAATCACTGCACGTGTTAGCGCCTCAGAATAACAATACCAACAACAACACCCTGCGCATACACCTTTCTGCAGGGTGAGGAACCTCACACAACTTCCCGGGATAACATTCACTGAGTCCGCTTAAACACAAAATGTGCAAATACCATGGCAAATGCAAAACACTGGCACCCATCCGCGCGGATATGCAACAACCGAAAACATGTGATCATCTCTGTCATTGAATAGTTCCTAAAATATCAGCTCGTCATTTGAGCAGCAAATGATGAATTTGTATAAGAGCAGAGAATTTCAAACTGAGGGCTGCAGTTGTTGGAGCTTGTGCACAGGCTGGTCGGTGCCATCCCGTAGTGTCAAAGCAACGCTCCATGCATTAAACGTTTAAAAGGCACTGTACCTGGTAGCTGAGTATGCTCTCGGGGTCGTTGACGGGCATGCTCGTGGCCTTTGGGTTACCCTGCTCAGTGTTGACGGGGTGCAAAGGTGAGACTTTCTCAGGGGCTGATCAGCCTCTCTGGCGCTGTGTCAGGACGGTTTGGAGAATCGGTCACGAGCTGGTAACAGCAGCTACTTCTGTTTCTAAAGACATGCTGAGTGTAAACATCCCTTCCAGATGAGGAAAAGGGTGAAAACGATCATTTTTGCACCCCCCCCGTGTTATGATGATTTCCCGGCCGCCGCTTCCAGCTCCCCTCCCTCCTGCCCTGACTGTAGGAGCAGGATGCGACGAGCATCACCGCAGCCTCAGCCAATCAGAGCGCAGAGGCGCACAACGGGCTGCGACGCACCGCTGCTACCCAACACAATAACGCAGAGACTATTATAAGCTTATAGAGCGACGTCACTCTATACAGTGTCCAGTTTGGCACCTTCACATGTTTCAGCTGCTGATATGTGCTCGACAAGTGAATACTTCAGCTGCTGCTTCCTTTTACTTTTATTGGCCACTTATAAATCATGACAACAACTGAATTTTTACCGACAAATGTTACGATTCAGACTGTTGTTTTTCCCTGAATTTCAGAGAAAACTTCAAGTTTACTTATTATTTCCTGACTTTACTCATTATTTCCTGACATTTACTCAGACAGAATGACTGAGTGAATTACTTTTATACAACTACATTTTGCTTTCTTGAATAAAAGAAGAGAAACATTAGCAGCAAAGCATATCTTAATTTTATATTAAATAACAATATAGCCTCAACGATTTCATGGGTTCATGTTATTAAGTACTTGAGTGCAGTACTTAATAAATAAATAAATAAATAAATAAATAAAGTAGCTGCTTTCCACCACGGAAGGAGTCTGTGTCTAATTGCGGGGTTGATACAATGTAGATAATATTGGCTGTTTACCTCATAAGTTATGAAGCAAGATCTGAAATGGTGATGCAGACTTAAAATGGATAACATGAATGAAAAAGTTAGCAGTGAGCACATAAGATGAGGGCAGAAAACACGGACCTCACGTCAGAGCGTACAGGCAAGCCTTGGATGCCACCTTGTGGAAAGGTAAAGCATTGCGCAAAGCAGGATGGCCTATATGTCTATTATAATCCGTACACATGGCTTTAGGCACGTGTGCAGTCTGACTGAGATGCAGGCTTATTATTGAAGCTGCAGGACAGGCAGTTTTTCTTTAACACACTGCAGATGCTCGCACATGCTGAAAAGAAAGCAAATGTTAAACTGAGCGTCAGTGTTTTGCTTCCATGTTGGCCTCGACATGAACTCTTCAGATCACAACAAATATGAGACTGACCACCTGTCACATTGTCAAACTAACACTTGATTGGATTAAACTCTGCGGGTTGAACCTCCTCAGCCAGTTTAGTTTACGGAGCACTGAGTTCAGACCGCAATAAGATACGTCCACGGTGAAGGTGTGTCGTTGCTGGTTCAGTGGCTCTTGTGCATGTCGCCCGCACGTCTAAGCCACACTGCAACCGATAGCGTCAGACAAGTGATCCACTGTCTTCAACGCATGGCTGAAGCTGGTCGATTCGTCCTCGACGTGCACGGCGTCCTGTGTCTCCTGGCTGTTATGGCAACTTCCAAACATTGTGTGGGAGCATGCACTGTTGTTATAGGAACGGGCTGCGGGAGCATGAGGGAAGCAGGACTGAGCGGGTGTCTGGGCAGAGGGGTCGGGTCACCAGAGGGAGGACAGCATTAGGTTTGTACATTCATGTTCAGCGTCAAATCTCTGCTGTTTGTGATTGAGATGAAGGATGTGAGGAAGCGTTTTTATCCATGTGTAATCATAGATGAAATTCAGGCAGGGAGTTGGTCCGTCAGTCCACGCTCGTGCATCGTGGGTATAACCTGCTGTCGATGTTTTCGTAGTATGGTTTTGGATTTTTTTTTTGTGCATGCTTCTGCTTGTGTATGCGCACGCGCCTGTTTGCGCATGAGAATATGTCAATGAGAAGCTATGACAGTCAGCCCTGTCCAGATTTAGATACCTGCTTGACCCAATTTACATCCTTCAGTAGCTACAGAGACAAAGTATCTATCTATCTATCTATCTATCTATCTATCTATCTATCTATCTATGTGTATAATTCCATATTATATGATATGATAGTGTGAAAATCATGTTGTTGACCTTTTTCTCTGCTCCCAGAGAATTGAATGTTGTATGTTGATCAGCTGAAGACAGAACTAAAGACAAGGAACATGCAGCAAATACCAGGTAAATGAATGGATACAAATACACAAACATGTGCACATGCATGGGCACACAGTTACTTAATATTTAAATTTGATCAAGCAATTTGTCTGTTACCATCCACAGTGGCTCCAGTTGATGGGAGATTACGCCGCAGTTTGCCATGCCTGCCTGCAATCAAGCCAGACAGGCTGAAAACAGTGAAAACGCTGGTGGAGAGAGCAGTGAGGGTGATTATGTGTGCAAGCCAGACTTCACTGTCACACCTCTGCATATTCCCCCACTATCCTCTCATGTACTGTGTGTCCTGTTTGACTCCTTCTAACTCATTCTCAGTTGAGGAAAGTGTTTTCAGTGCAGGGACCCTATCCTGTGATCCGTGCTGCCTTGTGGGCCAGAGGGTGGGTAGAACGCCGTTTGCCCCATCCTGCCCAGAGAGCGCCTCATTGCCGCGGTGATGAGGAGGATGGTGATGATGGTGATGTCAGTGGTGGTGAGACAATGGATTTAAGGATTGCAAAGAGCCACCATAACACTGAACTCTCTCTAGTCTTACTGCCTGTGGGGTGAAATATATCTGTGTAGACTGAGACATTGTGAAAGAATGGGTACGAGGTATAAGACCCAGCACATGGTATTACTAACAAAGTACTATTTCACTTTAAGGACCACAAATACAATTAATGCAGTGTTATAATTAAATGTTTTTTTCCTACAAGCATCCATATTTTCTGTTAGTTCATTCAGTGATTTAAATGTTGCCTGAAGTAGAGGTTCACCACTAACTGCCAAAGCTAAAAGCGCACGGGCGGTTAATGTAAATGTAATTGGAGCACTAGTTTAGATGGATAGACATATACCACCAAACCTTTTAAATGATACATTGTGTGCCATGTTATAGACCCCTCCCCTTTTAACACGCCATTCTACACATGAAAGCTTGCCTGCACACCCACACACACAGGCATGCATGCATGCACACACACACACACACACACACTCATTTTACTTATCTCTTTACAGAGAGAGCGGATGAAGGCGAGAAAGAGGAGAACCTTGATGACATGTATGCCCTCATGGTAAGACAGAGTGAACCAACATGATACTGACATCTTGCACAGTCTGAAGGCAGTGTGGATGTACTATTGTTCTTATTCTCACATTGCTTCATTTCTAGGTGTCGTTTTCTTCTCTTTGCTGTGTTTTGTAGCTCAGTCAGCTCACTAACTTCTCTTTTCCTCAACCTTTTCTAGTCTCGCCTGGTCCGAAATGAAACAACACATTTCTACTGGACAACACGTCGGGATGACATAGACTGTCGCTCTCTACGGCATGACCAAATGACCAATCACTACGCGAATGCTGCAACGTTTACTACCAAGGTCTCACCTCTGAGGAGTTTCTAATGACCGACGAGCAAAAATGCAGGTTGCTCAACTTTCCACTGAGGTTAACTCGTTCTTTGTATCTGCTGTGTAAATATTTCTGTTTCTTTCAGGTGGGGCTCTGTGTGAATCTGCGTAACCTGCAGTGGTTTGATACAGCAGATCCTGACACCTTCTTCCCAAGATGCTACAGGCTTGGTGCAGAAGATGAGAGACATGCATTCATAGGTCTGTTTTATGGATCAGTTAACACAATTTTGCTCTTTCAAAGATTGAACGATGTCTCCATATGTGTAGTGTGTAAGTGTATAAGTGGACTTGTCACACCCACTGTCTAACTGTTTTATTGGTGATACATTATCATCTTCAACTGAGCTACATGCCCTGTCTCGCTCCTGTGCTCTTGTCCTCTTGTCGTGTTCTAACAATGAAGAGGATTTCAGGAGGACAGCGTGCACCAGCCTGTTGCAGCATGTGGTTGAGACAAGTAGTCGGAGGAGAGATGGAGCAGAGGGCCAGGGACAAACAGCCAAAAAGAGTCACTTTGATGGTAATGAATGCAAAAAATGTACTTTTGACAATTACGCTACAACCATGATATGAACCTCAGCACAAGGAGAATGTAACAAATTCTATAATATCAGTCTTGTTTCTGTCTACAGAGCTGGATAATGTGGAGCGGCAGTTTGTTGGTCCAGGACTGATCAACATGGCTTTGCACGTGTGTCAAGACTTTCTCAGTGTTTTAGAGCACGGCGACATCGATGTAACTGTAGAGACACCCCCCACAGTGGACGAACAGCAGTGGGCCGAGTTTCTGCAAGACTACTACCTGGTTGTGCAGTGAGTATGTTTTCTGGGAGCTTCCTCGTTTTGTTCCAACAATCTGTCTTAAATCAAATTCATCTGCAGGACTGACAATCCAGGTCAGATAATCAAATGAAAATAGGTGATTAAAAACTCATCCTACAATGGATCTTAAAGGGAAGGTTGAGGACAGTTTATATACTATACTATATACTGCAGCTCCTCCATTTCCCTTGTGTGTTGCATTTGACTATAATGTCCATTAACACCATGCTCAGGACTTGTTTTTAATATTAATTAGTTCTTTTTATTGTTCAATTTTGTCATTTTACAGTTTATCTACTCGCATAATAACTGTACAGTATGCAAGTTGGACATGGTATTGTTTGCAAAGATGCAGTAAAGGGATCAAATTTTCTTCACATACTTAAATTTCTTTAATAACCTGGACACATACAGTAAGAGGCCATGTGACCACCAGTACTCAGTACAACAATGTCTGGAATAAAGCATAGCAGTAACACATGGTAAATCTGTGCATTGATAAACTCAATCTGCAAATCTAATGTTTGTGTGTAGTGAAGGTGCATCGATCAGGGGCAGCAGTGTGTTTGTGGAGCGCTGCCAGGCCATGTTAATCAGACTGCAGGAGGTTTGCCCTCAGCTGAACACAGATGGACTAAATAACATCTGGATCATCAAACCAGGTGCCAAGTCAAGAGGACGAGGTGAGTAATAACGGTAACAGTGACAGTCTCTGTTCTCTCCATACGCAACACTGAAAAATATATTGAATAATATATAATATGTTTGTGGTGTGAATATTATGGTTGCAACATGAGCTGTGACACATGGGTGTTGTTATTGCTTCCTTCTTCTAGATTTGTTTGGAAAAATAACATGATAATAGACATATTCAATATGATAGTATGTTAGCCTGCTATCAGTCAATAATGCAGTTTTGGTGGCTTTTTTCTTCTCTGTGTTGCACCAACCACCCAGGTATTATGTGCATGGATCGCTTGGACGAGATTTTGGCTCTGGTGGACAGTGACAGAGCCCTGACAAAGGAGAGTAAGTGGGTGGTGCAGAAATACCTGGAACGTCCACTGTTGCTGCATGGCACCAAATTCGACCTCCGTCAGTGGTTCCTCGTTACCGACTGGAACCCTCTGACTGTCTGGTTCTACAGAGAGTGCTACCTGCGTTTCTCCACCCAGCCCTACTCAACAAAAACTCTGGACAGGTCAGACAGTTTGGCAGAAAAACTTTGTGGAGAGACTCATTTAACAGTGCAAGTACAGCTAAATGTACTCATTTTATTCAGAGCACACTTTTTATGCCTACCTCCATGGCTTTTGTTGTGTTCCTCAGCTCAGTCCACCTGTGCAACAACTCCATCCAGAAGCACTTCCAGCCGTCTTGTGACCGCCATCCAGGAGTGCCTGAGGACAATATGTGGTCCTGTTCTCAGTTTAGGGCTTTTCTGCAGCAGCAGGGCCGTGGGGCAGAATGGGAGTCAGTGGTGGTCCCAGGCATGCAGCAAGCAGTGGTCCATGCCCTGCAGACAGCCCAGGACCTGGTGGAGCCCCGCAAGGCAAGCTTTGAGCTCTATGGAGCCGACTTTATGTTGGGCAGAGATCTGAGGCCTTGGCTCCTGGAGATCAATGCCAGTCCGACTATGGCCTGTTCTACCGCTGTGACTGCTCGCCTCTGCCCTGCTGTGCAGCTGGACACACTGAGAGTTGTGCTCGACCAACGGACTGATCCCAATGCTTGCACAGGAGGCTTCCAGCTAATCTATAAACAGGTTCGAATATGTTTACACGTCATGCCTAGAAGCAATGGGTGTTCATTTCCAGAGGAATTCCACTCAATAACAGGTGTGCTACCAAATGCATTTATTTGTGTTTTCCTTTATCGCCCTCTCAGGCTGCAGTTGAAGTTCCTCAGTATGTGGGGGTGAACCTGCTGGTGGAAGGAGCCCCCATAAGGCGATCCAGGCCTCTACTTCGTAGACAAGCTGTTATTTCTAATCCACCTCTCACCATCCAATTCCTTTCAGACCAGTCACTGTCAGAAGAGGTTGAATCAGCACATCATACACCATCAGCTCATAAGTCCTCTGCAGTCTCTGCTTTTCGTCATTCAGGCAAGGAGAACCGAGCTGTTGGAGAGAAAAGGAGGCAGCTGACATCAACATCTCCTAAGAGGGATCGTGAGAGGAGAACAGAAATTCAGAATACATCCCGTGTTCGCAGGTCCCGTCAAAGTCTGGCATCTGAACAGCCTCTGGTGGTACACCCTGAACCTCAGAGGAAAGCACGACGGTTAGGTTTGAGCCTCGGTGCCAGCAGGACAACTCTGGTCCCACGGAGCCTTTCCTTTTCCCTCAGTCCCCCTCACAACATGTCAGATTGTAAATCTCAGCCCATCTCAGGCCATGGATCGCACATCTCCAGATCATTCCCTCCCAGGACAGCTTTTGAGCCCCAACACAGGACTTCCGCCCGGGTCTTTCCTACACTTCGGGGTCCGCTTCCTTCCGTGGAGGTCTTTAGCTTGCAGCCAAACATTGTAGCTGGAACCACTGCCTGTCACAATATGAACATGTCCTCTCACCCCAGTGTCCACAGGCATCAGTTATTCCTCCGCCCTCAAAGGCGAGGCATGGCCAAATATAGAGGAGAGTGCTCAGGTAGTGTTAAGAAGATAGAAAGCAAATAGTAGGAAGAGGTTTTGTCAGCAACAACATTGTTATTAATTTAGATTTGAATAGGTTGGAGTCTAATGAACAACATATTACCCTCTCACACAAGTGGTTAAACAACACAGGCCCCTGTGTGACTGTAGCATCAGTCAAATTATTCTGATGCAGTCAGATTTTGAAAAGTGACACCTTTTCAAATCATTCACATAGGGGCTTTAGATATACAACATCAAGGCAAATATTTGTCACTTTAGCCATCTTATGTATTAGGAGTAAAGTGTCACACTTACCATATATTTCAGTGGTAAGTCTGAATTTGAATCTTATTTTGGCTGACTGGAATCTGGGTATGTATGTTTTATGAATATGTTATGAATGCAACAGCAGTGAATATTGTGCTAATTTGTATTAAAACAAGCAAACAAAAAAATGCATTCAAATAAATTCTATAAAGAAATGATCAGTGGTTCCAAGTAATCAGCTTCTATTTGTGTTACAGGCTGGATGCAGGCATTTTAAATCCCCAGCAGGTGGCAGTAAAGGCTCAATGATCTCACTGCATGTTTCTGCCAAGCCTTTCCAGGAGAAGGAATTGAATAGGAAAGACTTGGCAGGCATCTGGATGTTGTACAAACACCCGGTTTGTCTGCGCTTTCACTTTTTATAAACAAAGTCAAATGTAAAAATTCAGAAACTTAAAAAATGCTCCAGAGTGCTGGGACAGAGCTACAGCAGTGCCCATGGAAAGGCTGAACGCTGCTTGGTTAACAGACCTTTACTGAATACTTTAGACACCACTACACATTTAATTGTCACATTTAACTGAACACATTAAAATTATTGTCAACGATTTCCTTTAAAAGAACTAAATACATTTGGGTGTTTGCCTACATTAAATGGCTAAAATAAACTACTGAAATTGCCAAACTGAAAGGAGGTTTTTGGGAGCATTTTTGCACTTAATTGGTGACAGAAATATAAAGAGGCTGGAAACAGTGGGGGAAGGAGAGATGGCAATGACGTGCAGCAGAAGTCAGACTGGATATTGTGGTTATATGATATGCATTTTAACCGCTGGGCCAACTACTGAGATGAGTGTTAAAACGATTATTTACCTACAGAAAATTGTTAAACTGACTGAAATAATGGGCAAGCCACACCTCTAAAATCAGCTTACAAATGGAATCTCGTGACAGCTATAAAACATAGAACTCCTCCTTAACCAAATGAATGGAAATGAATTTAAAGATAATCAGTTTAGGAGGAACTAATGACATTTAGGGTGCAGGTCATGGACTTTAGACTTTAGAGTTTGTACAAACAGAGCCAGATATGGAATGAAACAACACTCCTCCAGCTCCGAAATGATAGTGGAAACAATAATAACGTGGCTGAAGACTTTGTGATGTTGAGCATTGGCACTGGGCCTGTGCAGAAATGCAAACGTTGATATGTGTGTCAGCCTGAGATAAAGTTTGATCAAAAACGTCGGCTGACAAGTTGTGATTGCATTATACAAAACAGGTTGTAGTGGTAAGTGGTGTGATTTATGTGTCTGCATGTTTTGCTGTACTTCTCCAGTCTGCACAGTATAAATATACAGAGATGTCACAATTCTGCGATAACAGCGTTTCATGCTGAATCATGCGCCAATAAGAAACGCGTCTCCCTGTCAAGGCTGTTGATGAGATGCAGATGGATACTGATTATTGCCTCAGGAGATGAAATGAAACTGTTTACACTCGTGTGCGTTCACTTGTTGTTGTATTAGTGTGCACAGACGGTTAACCAGCAGGAGAGCCTGGCTACGGATGTGCCATTACATAAGTGTTCCCTGTGACATGAGTGTTGTCGCTCTGCAAGGAACTAAAACTGAGCAGATTGTATTTCATTGCTTGATGTTTTCAGACACACACACTCTCCTTCTCGTTCATATACACAGTCAAGGCGATTTTCCACGGGAAAAAAAAATACTTTATTAATACACTTATATAATGTATATCAACATTTATAGACAAAATATGTACATCAAACATCTTTCATGTAGGTCCCAAAATATAAAATCTCAAGTACCTCTTTCTATAGAAAACTAGTCTTCTGGTAAAACTTTTACATTCACTTCTCTCCTCCTCACTCCTTTGACTCCAGTATTCATACGTAGTACAGAGAATAAGCATCTGAGATTTATCAGTTTTTAACAAGTAAAAGGCAACAGCAAGAACAAACACCAGGTTTGACTTGAGCAGAAACAGATGTTGAGTATGCAGACCAGGTCCAGCACAGTGCTACAGTATGTACACAGTTTCTGAGTACACAACGTACAATTGTCCACACTCTGCCCACCTTCTATCTCTCCGGACGGACAGAACGTGAGAACAGGTATCAAAAATAGAAATGTACAAGAAGTCTATGAACAATAATTACAGAATATCCATCTAAACTGTCTGTTTGTTAATGAAAAACAAGACTTCTCATTCAGTGTGGTCATGTGGTGGCCCGTTCCCTCATCCATGCATTGGGTGTACCCTTTCTCTTGTCTGTCTACATTTGAGGAAACCCCTGTACTTTATGGTGCCAGTCATCATAGTGTCTGGTTCAAAGGGTACTTTCAGTGACGATAAAGGTGACCTACAGGACATAGGCGACAAACTTTGGGTGAAATATTACCGCTAACATTGGAGGCAACACTTCCTAAAGTACAAAGATGGCGTGTCTCTATTGCAACAGCTACAAGTGAGATGCATCAGTGTCATTGGCGTTTATACTTTAACAGCAGCATCTAAAACATATCTTTCTTTACATTCAACCAAGTGTGTGTGTGTGTGTGTGTGTGTGTGTGTGTGTGTTTGTGCAGGGCAGGTCCGGTATATCTGATACATTTGCATTGAGTAATATCACTGAACATTTAACATTCAACCAGAGCTTTTCATCCTCCGAGTGTGGACGGATGCTGCTCCCCCCTCCATCTCTTCTTGATCATTTCTACAAGTTCTCTTGTTTGCTGTTTGACCTCCAGATGGAGGAACAGAGGACAGGAATGAGGATGGATTATGGAAAGGCTCAGTCTTGTCTCATTCCGATTACTGTCTCTGCTCCTGGGTACTAGAACAGGATCATCTCTTCACTCCTGTTCTCTTATCTCTCAGTCTTTGGTTTCCAGGTTGAGGGGTGGTACCTGCTTTAATGCCTGAAGGAGGGCAGGGGAGTCCATGGGGGTCTGAGATATGGCTGGGGCTGGAGAGCCTCCTCTGGGAGACAACACTAGCTGAGGTGGAGGTGGTCTTTCGCTGGACATAGCGGGTGAAGCCCCTCCCATGCCAGGGTAGAGCATGGGCACGGCTCCGGGGTACCAGCATTTCTCCAGCATTGGCAGATAGGCTGCAGCAGAAGGTGGAATGAGGTAGAAAGGCATGCAGAGGGGATGTGGAGGAGGTGGATGGTTGGGGGATACGCTCATATAGCTACCATAGCCGCTCGAGGACGATGATGATTCTCCTCCTGAGAGCAGCTCATCCTCAGATGACTCCACCCGTGGCCGTTTGTGGCGTGGCTCGTCATCCTCATGCTTGATGCCGGAGCTCTGCCTCTCGCCCAGCGCTCGCTTCAGCTGGCTCTCCTGACCGTAGTAATCTGGACGTCCCTGCGGCGCCCCGGATTCTGTCTTCTCCAGCTCTCCCCCATAGCCACTGTCTGTGTCTGTATCACTGCCACTCTGCTCACTGCTGGGTGGAGCGTATGCCCGCTGGATGACAGGCACACAGTTCCTCCCATAGCCCTCACTTGGTTTGGGGGGAAGGCCGGTGGGCATCTCTTTGTGAGGTTGGTGCTGGTGGTAGGCAGGGATTTCCTCGGGTCGAGGGCTGAGAGGGGTGCGGGGTCGGACCGGACTTTGCAGCACATCTGCAGCTAACTTGTGCAGGTGATTGATCACATGGGACGGTGTGAAGTCTCCGTCAGTCTCGTGATTGGCTAGATACTGAAGAATCTCCTTGGCACACATGTGGAAGCCAGAGCGGAACATCTCCTCTGACTTCTCCTGGCTGACAGGAGGCTGCTCTGTAAACACAACGAGAAA
This sequence comes from Chaetodon auriga, assembly GCF_051107435.1. Lineage (NCBI taxonomy): Eukaryota > Metazoa > Chordata > Actinopteri > Chaetodontiformes > Chaetodontidae > Chaetodon > Chaetodon auriga. The sequence continues at coordinate 14,603,202 of NC_135075.1, read as the reverse complement.
TCACACTGTCAGAATTTTTCAATGTGAAATGAACGCAGCAACACTGACTCTGAGTCTCTTTCCAAACATAAGTAACTATACTTGAAGTCACTTATTTGCATGTAGTTCTGCAGAATGCTGTCATTGTGTATTCATCTTGGCAATTTGCATTTTGCCCGACAAAACCATCCTGTACCCCATGCAGATCTGTGTGTTTGCATGTGTGAGCGCACATGTGTGTAAGTGATCTGCAGCTCACCAATTTGCATGCCATTCTGCAGGGCGAGGATCTTCTGCTGCTGTTGCTCCAGAAGAGAGGTGAGGGCTTTCACGTGCTTGAGCGTCAGCTCTAAAACCACAGCCTTCTCCAGATGGCCCAGAGTCTGTAGCAAACACATACAGTCAGCACATCCTCACCTCTTATATAACACACACGGACTAAGCTTCACCACCCATGCACTCATGATCTTGGCTGTCCTGCCATCACAACTCTACAGCGGCAACAAGGCCAAAAATAACCCGCACGAAATGTGGAATATGATATGGGATAATATAAAACCTATATATAATATTCTCTCTGGATTACTCATTACATTACAATTACCTTTTATTGTGCATCAAATTGAACTGAATTCTTTTAAACCCCAGTTTAAACAATGGAACATGACATCCTCTTAAGACAGAGCTGCCATTCACTGTCTGCTGACGCACTCGGCGCAGATGATGTAATAGCACTGAACAGCCACTCGATGGTGCATGCCACTCAACACAGTGAATCCCATTATCCCTGCCAGCTGCAGCATGAACTCACCGTGAGTTTCAGGTGCTCCGGTAATAAATCTTTCAACTGAGCGATGCACTCGTTTATCCGGTCACGCCTTTTCTTCTCAATAAGTCTGTGAGGCAGCTTGTAGGTTTCCTGCAAGAATAAAAGGCATAGTTTGGTTAATTCGGCTGATCAGAGAGCGCACAGCTCTACATGATCAGAGGCAGTCACACCGACAGGGAGGACTCTAGCAGTTATGTCATAGCAAATTGGGTCAACCATTTATGGAACTACAGGACTGCTGCCAGACCAATTCCTCCCTTTGAGTTCACACCCTTTCATAAAAGCTCTTCTAACTTTACAAGTTGGCAGCAAACAAAATGAAAACCGACCTTGCTTTCCTCTCCTCTCTTCATTCCTCGTCTGGGTTTATAAACATACATCGGGAAATCCATCCTACAGAAATCAAAAAGAGAGAACACCGAAGTGTGAAGTCGTGCTGTGGTGAAGCGTGAGACACAGAATAAATAATAAATCAAGTGCGTTTGAGGAAAAGGCTCCACAGTGTGCTGAACGCGTTTCTCTCAAAGCCCAACTTACCCCTGCACGTCTGACAGATCCGCCTGGTGTTTGGACAGAGGAGGTGGCTGCGCGCTTGGAATTCGCTCCATTCTCTTTTACTCCAGTTACGCAGTCAAAAAGTCGAGATACTTTTCCAATGCGCTCACAAATAATTACGCATTTATTTACGCGTGGTGAGAAAAAAAAAGTTGCAAAACAGCAGCTAGTGAAATGCACTAAAATGCTTTCTGACAAAAAAAATCGGATTAAATTCTTTGTTTAAAGCAAGTCTTGCTAATGTGAACGTTATTTTGGTTTTAAGTAAGTCCGTGTGTTTCCACGCCGTGGTCCCGCCGCAGAAGGAAGGCAACCCTGTTGGTGGCGCGTTGGGAAAGTGGGGGAGGACAGAGCGACGAGTTAAATAAACCCTCTGACTCTCCGCTCAGCCTGACCTACCTCTGTCACATGAGGCTCACGTGTTAAACGGCGCTGTATCCTCGGCGGAGGGACGGCCCACTTTCAACCGATCAGCAGCCTCAGTGGGCGGACGGCGGCGGACGTCAGAGCGGGGGGCGGCGCGTGTCGGATCCCGTGTACCACCATGCTGAAGTGTATGGAAACAAGGCTGCGCTCGCCACGGCTCAGGGATCGTGCTGGCAGAGACCCAGAGCAGGAGTTCAACAGGCTCGGGGCACGAGAGGCGAGTGGGCAGGGTACATACTGCCAATAAAAAGAAACAATTAACACATTAAAAATGCTATAGTGGCCACTGGCGCAAATGATGTCCTCCAGGATGGTTGCACGGGCAGTGATGCCACAGAATGTCACCAAGAGCGATGAAGCCACTTACGGCTGAGCGCTTTATGGGTGTTTTACGATGTAATTTTACGAGCTCTGCACTCAGCGGACAACATTAATCGACAGTTTTATACTTACAGTTTGATACTCAACATCTCTTTAATTATGTAGGAACAATAGCAGCTTCTTAAGCCTATTTTTCTTTTTGCTTTTAAGTTAATGATGATGATAATAATAATAAAGTATGATGATGATGATAATAATAATAATAATAATAATAATAATAATAATAATAATAATAATAATAATAATAATAATAAGAAGAAGAATAGCACAGCAATGATAACAGTATAATAATAGTAATAACAATAATAACAATAATATAATAATAATAGAAATCATTCAGTCGTTTTCTATTTGGATCTCCGTGTCTGCAGAAGGCAGGTGAGACCCGGTATCGACAGCGCGGGCTTGGCGGGAGAAGCACGTGCACCTGTGCATGGTGGAGTCCGTGTTTGTTGTCATGAGGCGGTGCCGGCTGTCACGTTGATCTCCTCATGGCCCCGGGAGCCTGCTGAGCGCACAGGGCACATCCAGCACACGGCAGCTGCACCTGTCTGCTGCAGGCTACAGGCACAGATCACACCAGCACTCCCCGTCTGTGGTGCAGCTTTTCATGAAATGATTACCTCACAGCAAATGAAAAGGTGCATAACGAAATTTACATTTAAGTGACGGTGATTGCTCTGATGTGTCTTATTTAACAGATATCTCTAATAACCTTAAGGTAATGATAAAGCTAAAATAAGCCTTTAAACTGAGCACTGAGTACCACATACTCATTTTTCTCTGCAGGAACAGGCTTTGATTATGTCCTGACAAATTCAATACACAATGAAATTACCACTCAATAAGACTGCTACAGGCCTATTACGTTTTAATGACCTATAATGAAAGATAATCACGCTAATACAGCAGGATGTCACATGTCAACAGAAAGCTGGCTTCATTTCACACTCATCGATGTGCTAGACCAGGATTTTTTTCTTCGGTCCCACAAGAATCCATCATTTGCTTCTCGGATAGATCAGGTCGATGTGGATGAATGATTTCTTCATGAAGTAAGAATGAAAGGTATTTTGAAGTGGTAAGCAATTATATCTATCACAGAATGAATTATGATGTTGGAGAAAAGCTGTAACAGTCTCTCTTCTTCCCTTCAGTTTTTATTTCAGCCCCCATTTGACCTCATGACTCTCAGGAGTTTTGCCCGGCAATACCACCCAGCAAAACAACTACTTAAGTTCTTTTTGGGTGAATTTATTGATTTCAAATATTTCTTTTCAAGATAGGAACGCAAAATCCAGTCTCACAAGCCAGATTAGACTCACGAGGCTACACAAACTGTTCAATAAGGCAACGACCTCTCAGACACATTTTGGAGGCATTTGGAAAAGCAAAGCTTGACAGCATTTTGGATATGTAGTTTTAATTAGAAATACGTATTTAAGCAGGACAAACCCCATTAAACACATTTTTCAGAGTTTCGTTTTTCATAGTTTGTCACAGTCACTTTCTTATTGAAAGCTTTAAAAGACTCACATCCCATAACCTCATCAGCTCGTTTGACTAAAGGTCTTCAGAAAATTCCTTGAGTGTACTGAATTAAATAGAAATCAGATGGGCTAGAGGACTCAGTAATTACAAAATGACCACAAGACAGGTCACAGTGATTCAGCTCTAATTAAATAACAATGCTGGAAAGCCCCTTGAAGATAATCTAGACAAATGTTAACACAATTTAATGCTAAATTTGATATTTATTTTTTTTTGTGCAACATGCTGACAAAGGTACCTTTGTTTTAGCCCACAAGACCTCTAACATTCTTGGAGAATGTTTTGGAAAATACATTTTCCTCTTATCTTATAAGATAAATGCTGGTAACGTTTAGAATTGGACACAAGCTTGAGGTGTTAAAATGCTCTTTGGGTGCAAAATGCATGCTTATTATAAACTGTATAATATATTGTCAGTCTTCATGAAATCTAAAGAAAAGGCAATTTTACAATTTCAAAAGTCTATATAAAATCCAAATAGGTCAAATTAAAACTTTGTCCCAGCCTTGGATGTGTTTAACATGCTAACATATTTCCTCATGCAACGCGGTTATAAGATAAGTGCACTTCCTCATTTGTAGAGGACCACTGATAAGATTCATAGTACATCTGTTAGCAAATTCCCAAATTTACTTCTCTGTGAGGCTATTCATTCATCTGACTGCAGCGCTTTAGAGCAATGGCACCACTCGAGTCATCAACAAATCAGCAATTACACAGATAATAAGATACACTTCAGGAAACATACCAGCATCCTCATTACTGTCAGTAATCTGGTCCCCATACTGATGCTGATACTGTTTACCACTCACCAACAGATTATTTTACACACTTGTTTATTTAAATAGACTCCAAGAATGGAATGTACAATTCAGACACAAACCATCTATTAGTATAAAAGTTCAGTTTGGTCAAGCAGCACTCCAAATGACATCTATTAGTCCTTCTTTTTTCTCTCACATACACCCAAACACTCAAACAGTCATTCTCTTGTGGATCTTTCACAAAGTGACCAAGCAAAACATAACAATCATTTGTGTGCTACAGAAAATATCAGTGCTTTAGGACTAAATGATTGAAAGGACGGTTAAATAATTCAGTGCAGAGAATAATAATAAATCTAACTTAAGGTTTCTCCCAAAATCCTCTAAGTTTGGTTCTACAATGTGACTCCATATTATTACTATGAGTATCCCTGGACATGGAACTGGCTTCACAGACAGGCAGTCAAATGATTTGCTCTTTCTCCCCAGTAGGTTTTATGTGGCTCGTTATTCCAAATAATAGTTCTAGAAAAGGTTGTAACAATATTATTTCTCTTCACAACAAGTGTCAATGTCCCCCCCCAAAGGTTTTCTTTATCTAAAGTGTCCTGGAACGAGCAGAGCCTCCATTTGAGATTGCGAAGAATTATGAAAGTGATAATGAATGCTTGCTCTCAAGATAAAAAAAACAACAAAACACTATAGGTTTTATAACAGCATTAAGAAACGTAAAGGTGTGATGACTTCTTCACGACTGTTTACAGGTGTTGTTTCTCTCCTTATTTTAAATAAAAGAGTATCATTTCAAATATAAAAAGCAGATACCAGTTCCCAAAAATAGTTCATTCTTATTTAGACATTGCATATCGTTAAGTCTTCCCACTGCTGTCAGACTAATTAAATAACGTGTCAAGTTCAAACAAGCCTTCAAATCCACATGTGACCTGAGTTTGCTGGTGCAACACTGAGGATTAAAACCTCAATACAAGGCCACTAGAGAGGAACACTCCCTCAGGAACAATGGCTGAACTTTGGCATGCTGTTAGTCGGGTACAATGCAGAAGGCATTCTGGGTTGTAAAGCTGAAGTCAGTGTTTTCATCTCCTAAATCTACAGGACTGGCTTCTCAGTTCCCGAGGCACTTGGTGCACACTCCACCCACATGGACACATCCACACTACAGACCATGAGTAACGTACTCAGATAACTTCCACTTCACGCAGACACTCAGAAGCACGCATGTTGTAGAAACACTTATTTTAGGAGCGTCTGGTGAAGTATACAGTCAGATATTGACCTACATACATATGGGAGACAGACACGTTTTGGCATTCTCCCGTCTAACATGCGGTACACAGTCAGGAATGCTCAGGCACAAGTGAAAATGGCCTCCAAGGGCCATCAGGCAGGCTGCTGGGGATTGATGTTCATGTGCGGGGGGTGACCAAGAAGACCAATCCGTTGCTTCTGCTTCCTCTGCTCTGTCATCTGCACGGAGAAACAAAAAGAAAAAAAAAAAAAGAAAAGAAAAAACAATTTAGATTAGCGGTCACCTGTGTAACATGGCATGGGTTCATAAAACCGTTCTGCAGCTTAAAGGTTCCCTCTGAAGCAGCACTGGGGAGCAAAGGTCGGTGTATGTGCTGGAGCAAGCTGGCGATCATGGATGTGAACAATGCAGGATTTGAAACACACAAAAACAGTGCAAAAATGACGTGGTTTTCAGGGGGGTTATGTTCTTGACTCAGGAAGTTGCTGCATCTGGTTCAAAAAACGGTCTGGCACATAAGCCCCTATAAAACCACAACTTGACATTTTATACCAAAGTTTTTGTGTGGGTGAAACAAACAAGATTTAACATGTCACTTAATGAGCTTTAAGGCTGCTGGCAGAGCTGTTCTGCTACTGTCAGACTAGGTGTCTTTATGCTAGGCTAAGCCAACTTTACTGCTGGCTGTTGCTTTATTTTTACTGTACAGGCGTGAGAGTGGTATCAATCATTGTCATCGAACTCTTGGCAAAAAAGCACAGAAGTGTATTTCCCTAAGCGTAGAACTATTCTTTTAAGACACAGGGGCAACAGTGTCAGTGGCAACGATGAATGGACAAATTCCTTCAAGGGAGAGACAGAATAGCAAAATACACTAATACACTAAAGCTTAAGTTGTCTGAGTCACCAGTTCCATCATGGTGATTGTACAACTGTAAGCAACCAATCCCCAGCAACTGTTCCCATGTTACTGTTCATGAAAACAAGGTGGCTGTGGGTGCAGGTTGCTAAACGTTGAAAACTGTCTCAAAATTTGCAGCATCCTGTTAAAATGGAGGCGAAACAAAAAGACATCAGGTAAATGAGAGAGCGCGTGGTTTGCTGTGACATGACATACCTGCTCCTTGAGCTCTGTCAGCTGCCCAGACAGGTTGGCCACCAGCCTCATGGTCGACTCCAGCTTCTCCTGCAGGTTCCTGATTTCATTCTGCTCCCCCTCCGCATCGCTGCTCACCAGTGACATGGCACGCATCCGTGGGAACCAGTCCAGGTTGTGCTCCTGTGGTCGACCAAGCACATCATCATTTTTTTTTTTTCCATTCAGAAGTGTTGATATTTGCATGGAGTTAAAAAAGTGTTTGTCCAAAAAGAATGGGTAATTTTAACAGGAAGCTGCTACTGTTTTGCAATCAAGAGCTTAAATGTGAAATTGACACTAGTCTACAACCTGCTTTTGGAACAGGCTCGCATGGTATTATTGCTGCAGTGGTAAAAATATAGCATGAATGATCTCAGAGTGAGCTATAATGGAAATACCAGTGAACTGACCCACGATTGCTTTGCATGCTTCGATTAGTTTTAGGGTTAGACTGTGACTCGTGCTGTCTTATTCCACCGACTTCCTGTTTGTATACCAGAGTCTGTTTGTGTAATTAAATGTGCATGACCGACAAGTCTGTCAGTTGAGATTAGAAAACAGGAACACATTACTGTATCAAGGTGTGTGTGGCATGCAGGCACATGTTTACAAGTCTGACTCAGAGGCAAAACCTGATGAACTCTACTCGATCATAGTTACTGCACCAAACACAAAGGGCAAAGCCGATCACGCCACTGTCTCATTTCAGGATTGTTGCACCAGACTATAGTCTGTGAAAGCAGCCAAGGCACACACTAATTCCACAGAATGGTGAAGTGACTCAGTGGAGTAGACTAGCAGCTCTCTGCAGAAAAACATGTCTTTTACCCTATCAACAACTCTGCTGTTCCTGATTTCATGCAGTATGTGGATCACTATTACCCCAAGGCAGAGTGGTCTAATACCAAATGTAACCCATTTACAACAACAACAAAAAAAAAAAAAAGTAGGCCTGCATTATCATCAGGAGGTGGATGAGTGTTTTAAGGGCGTGCCTGTGCCTCTTATTTACCTTGATCATCTCAGCCACGTAGCTCTCGGGGCCTGTGTATTCGGTGGAATCTTTAACTTTTACCAGCACAATAAAGAACAGGTAGTGCCACATGTTGTGCTCCTCTTTGATGTGCTCCTCGAAAGTCACCGTCTTGTTGTCAAACTTGTCCCGCTCCAGGCCTGTAGCAGGGCAAGAACACACACTCTTTATTGTGCAAGGGTACAGTATGTTTAAGAAAACAGAACAGCTAGCTTCTGTTTCTGCGGGAAGAAAATTGTAAGTTAGTTAAAGTTAAATGTGTACACTCAGGAAGCCTCATTAATGTGAAAGTCTCTTTTGCAAGAGATACCTGAGAAAAAAAAAAGACTTATATAAAAGATCTGAATAACATGAGTCACATTCAGAGGAATTAGTGTCTGTAACTTGAGTTTTAAGGCGGTAATAAAGAGCACAGTTTCAGTCTGTAGAGTGGCACTTGTATGAGATTTAAAACTAACATATCCTGTAATATGAGTTGGAAATCTGACATTATCCTGCTCAATACTGGTGAAAAGAAAGCAAAATGGAGTAAGGAAACAGACAAGCAGGTAAAACAGTACTGGCAACCAAAAAAGCAGAATACAGAAGCAGGGCTCACACAAAACAAGCACATCTGCACTAAATTGTAGGTTAACGCTCCGGGAAATTAAGCATCACCCATGACAGGCTGTCAGATGAGCGGAGCTGCTGCTGTGTCCATGACAGACATGAAAAAGCACTTTTTGTTTTGCGGTACTTGCAGACAGAAATGAAAGAGGACAGCATCAGGGACACATTAGCTTTGGGGATTTTCTAGGTGGATTTGACAAGCAAAATATCTACTAAATGTGGTCTGTGTGTTGGCCTTCACACCTTCAAAGTGAATTCTACACAAATATGAAATTCCACTGAAAACTAAATGGAAGAATGATAGAAAATGATTGAAGATCTTCTGTTTGTGTGTGTGTGTGTGTGTGTGTGTGTGTGTGTGTGTGTGTGTGTGTGTGTGCTTCACAGGTTTTAGTAGTCCTGTAAAACAGACTCCAATTAATTTGATTCACACATTCTGTTGGTCGACCTGGTCATGTGAATTGTGGAGTAACTCCAGAGTCTTGCATCATATCAGCACAAATTTCAGTCTTGCTTGTCTGCGTTTCTGCATTTCTTGTGGACTGACTCACAAATAAATATTCAGATTCTTAAATTTATAAGTCTTCGCCTTTGAACAGCCATTGAACTCATTAGTTGACAAATTCCCATAAAGTGCTTAAAACACACATTTTCGGATTGTATATGATTGGTAAAGGGAGCTGCTGGCTGTGCAGTAATGTTACTGATAAGAGTGCAACCTTGGGGGGGCTACATTTAAATAAGCAGGGGCAGTCTCTATATTTAGGCCCATGTTATAAGACACCAAAAGCTGAATAAAAACTGAGCCAACTGGTGCTGGGAGAAATTCTCATTAACGTTAAATACAGGACGACATGTTCAGTAATCCATAACATTAAAACAAACGCAAACAGTGTTCAACAGAGGACCTTTAACATATTCAGTGAGTTGTTAACAGTCAATAAATTACTCATTCCCATTTCCTATTCAACATGGAGAGTGCGATTGTGAGGTTGAGCGTGGTTCCTTCCAGCTACAGGTAAAAATCAGCCAACCGGCACAGGAAGTACATGACATAAATCAATCACTGGCAACAGACCAAATGATCTAAAAACTAATACAAGATTGTGGGAAAGATCGATGGCTTATAAAACCAAGCTGGTGGATGCAGAGCCACTTAAGCCCGTGGAGGTCGGCTCCTAATCTCTGCATCTCCTGTTCCCTTGTGGTCCGTCTGGAAACCATAGAGACGGCAGCTCCCCCTGTGGCCTGGCCTTCTTTAACATGAGTGAGTCAGAGCTGATGGCGGGCTGGGTGACATAATACTGTTCTCGTTCCATATGCTTACCACTTATCCTGACTGCCTGACCCAACGTACGCAGACACACACATGCTCACATACGGCAGACGCTGCTGGGCTCACACACACATGCTGTCCAGAAGCACATGCACTCAGCAGCATGTGCTTATTTAGGCGTTCGCACATGTGATGTGCATATAAGGAAATGCAGATGAGGCCACACAGAGAGGGACAGGGCATGGGTAATCAGGAAAGTCGCACAAAACATATGGTATGAAAATTAAGTTTGTGAGTGGGAGAAGACGTGTGTGCGTGTGAGACAGAAATGAATTATGGAGGCGAGCAGAGCAGTGGCAGGAAGCTCTCATGACTCAGCCTTCTTTGGAACGACAGCGAAGTGAAGGGGGGGGGGGGGGGGGGGGACTGCAACGAACTGCGTACACCTTTAGAAATACACTTACCAGAAACCACAACGACACCAAGAATCTAACATTCTGAGAGGGGAATTTGGGAACTAACCAAGCGGCATGAGATGGATTGTGGGAGAGCACTAATGACGCAGAGTCTGAAACACAGACACTCCCGAGGAGGGCTGGATCTAGGGCAGCGGGACTTGGTTGTAGTTAGTCCTGGCTGTGTAATGGCTGTTGTTTGAATTGTCAAGAGTCACCTGAGGCCAAGTGTCAGCAACGGTCGTTAAGGTTGTCACACGAGTGCAACTGTAAATAGTATTTAAATCTCCATGGAGGGGATGGAAGGACAGTATTGTAGGTTGGGGGATAAGTGATAACTAGACCTTCTTCTCTGCTGAGGGACGGTTTCCCAACTTTGACGTAGATAGCCTCCTCTTTCATTCCACCTGTCCTCCCTATCTCAAATATTTACGTTGCTGTCCTCGAATGACTTTCTTTCAGGTGTGGGTAAACTGCTGACGAGCTGGCCCTCCTGTGTTGAGCCATGCGTTTGTTTAATGGTTGTTAAGTTTCCTCATGTGACAACTCCAGTGACTGTCGTTTGGCCTCAGGTCACTCCAGCAACTGTCACTGCAACAGACCAGGTGCTATCAGTGAATTTCATAATGACCCCACAGACATACTGGACTCCCCACCGGCCAGTTAGAACTGAGGAAGCCCCTTTGATAAGAGGCCAAACATTTGCAAGTATCTACAAGCAGGTCCAGTTGCCCTTGATTCAACCCTCCTTTGATAACCATGACCTGGATGACTGAGAAGCCTTTCCAACAACAGAGCAAAGTCCTCCCTGACTGGCAGGGTGCCCTTGTGATTAGAGAAGCAATCCCATCACTGGAGAGCAAGAGGTTTGATCCCCATGGCAAGAAAATATGTATGTATGCATGTCTGAGGAAACCTGCAAGAAGGTCAACTGTAGGGCTTTCGTTGTTATTCTGCATATTGAGAGTTTTTTGATTATCCGCTTCGCCTACATAGTGACAGAAAATAGAAAAATATTCTGTTGTAGTTCCCTCATGCTCAAGTTGTTGTCTTCCAGCTGCTTATTTTATCTGAACGATTAAAAACAAAAAATGTGTCAGTGCTCACATTGAAGGAATCAGAACTTATACATGTATGCCTTTTCTGTTTGCTTAACACTGTTAATCCATTCTCAAACTTCTAGTACATTTTGTATTGATTGAAGAATCGATTTAACAGCTGCAATTTTTGCAAGTACAAAAAAAAAAAGTCTCACCGCAGATGAAGCAGGTGGTCTTTAGGACTTCTTCTTTCTTCTGTTTTTCACTTCTCAGGTCAGCGAAGGTGTCGATGATAACACCAAAGATGAGGTTGAGGACAATGATGATGACCATGAAGAAGAACAGCAAGTCGTATATCACTCTGGCTGCAAACAGTGGCTCCTGAAAAGCAACAGGAAACCAGGTCACATGTGGAGTCACGGTCATCCAAAAGCTGTAGAACAGTGACTTCTGTACAGTGCTGCCACTGCCTGTTTACACATAGTGACAAAAAATTATAATCACAGTAATTATCATTTTCATTTTCAAAACTTAAGAAGAATCTGTCTTGTGGGGGACTGGTGCAGAAAGACTGGCCCATTTAAATGTTGGACCTAAATGGCAAGTCTTTATGTATATGTGTTGAGGATGATGTTATGATTTTGAAACAAGATCAACCTTTGTCATCACGGATATTAATGGAAACACAAGACCACAGATAAAACCAGCCAGATGCTACAGTAACAGAGATGGCAGAAAGCCGTCAGGTCAACCTGACGCAGCCTGCCTCTGTAGGTAGGACACAGTTTAAAAAGCCTTCACAACACAGACGAGAAACGTTTATTTTATAGCATTAGCCATCAGAGCGACAACGGACTTCCCTGCCGACAAACTGCGAGAGCAGTTCCATTCGCTCATTTTCCATTTCTAGTTATTGCTCTTTAAAGTAATGTGGTCAGATCGTCGCAGAAGGGAAATACCCTGCAGTGGCCACTAACCTGATGCTGTAACAAAATCACACTTATTTAGAACAAGCAACAGCGTGCTGAGCCGCGCTGCCACCCATGTGATTACATGGCTGACTGCTATGACACTTCAGTAGTTTACCTCAGCAGCCTGCCAGACTTTCTGCCCCAAGTTGCATTGTGTTGTGAATATGTGAGGCAGATATTCACATCCTCTTTTGACATCATTAGTGGTTGAGCCTGAATTCAGAGGAAATCTATTCTGAGGTTTAATGCTCAACCAAGGCGGAGGCAGTACAGCTGTATGGAAACATTGTGAAACCTCCATGCTTTTGAAATAAAAACAAGCTCAGAGCACAATGGGCTCCCAGCCAGCTCACATGACCGTGCTAAAGCTGCGGGTATTACACCCTCTCAGCTCACAGACACACATGCACACACACACCGTACAGTCAGGGGCCTAATCAGAGTTGCTTGTACCTCCTTGGAAGGCTTGCGGAGAACATCTCCGACACCCCCTCCACTCCTCAGGCCATGACTCAAAACAGTGACGATACACATTAATAGAGAGTCACATGTCCGCTCCATGTCGCTGTCCTCCTCACTGTCATCTTCAAAATCTGAGGAAACACAAAGTAAGGCTTCAGTCTCTGTAACTTCACAAGCATCAAGCTGTTGCTCATAATAAGGACTAAACGAAATAATGAGACCCAAAGAGATTATGCAGGTATATGTACACATACAAGCCTAGATAGCATGACGAGCTAATTACAATATCTGTTAAGGCATGATACAATAACCTGTCATGTTATTGTTTTTAAATATTTCCTCTGACTCTAGATAACTATTAGTAATCTGTGTTGGAGTAGGATTTGATAGTCTTGTAGTTCACATTGTCAATGCAGTTAGTCGAAGCAAAGTGTTTTTGCAGAGCTGGAATGTGACTACAGCTTTGAATTGTTCTGAAGCAGATGGAAAAAAAAACCCTTCTGAATGATTTATCCAATTTGATGACATTTATAGGTCATGGTAGAACAGTTAAGAAAAAGACACATGAATTCATGGACCTCTCACCGAGTCACATGATGGACAGGACTGAACACATGCTCCCCTTGTTTAAACTGTGTTTATTGTTGGCCAAATCATTTTATGGCTCTTATGTCTGCGCTGAGAGAATTCTGTTTTGACTGAATGAACTCTCTAAATCGAAGAACAAACAGAACAAAAGTTTTACTGAGCCAAAGGTAACTAGATTTCAGCCTTGGAGACGAGTTCCCTGGCGCTTAAATGCTTTTTTGGGTCAAGCAGGTCACATGTAAGTTGTTAAGGTCAAATGGCAGTCATGTGAAAGTCAATGGGTCACAAGAATGAAAACAGAAACCCTTCCTACATTAACAACTTCCTGGGTTTTTCTTTGCATTTCCTCTTAGTTTTCAAATATGGCGGCTTGTCTCGAAACGTAACTTTCTGCTCTGATCATGGCGAAAGATCAGGCCTTCCAACAATGTGCAATCTAGCTGCAAGAGACATTTGTTACCACTTTTAGATAACTTTTAGTGACAAAACATACACACAAGAACACTAAACATTCAAATATTGTTCATAGACTGATGGTTTTTAATGACTGAAATATTCAGCTGAAGACACATTCAGGCTTTTTCAACGTAGAACCCAGTCCTCCAGCGTGCATTACCTTCCTGCAGGGCTCCTGTGGTGCAGTTATCATCAATCCCTCCCTGACACATTCCTGCAGACAGAAACTCGCTGGCCAGACTGGCTCCATTCTCTAGAAAGTAGGAGGGGACAGTGAATACGTTTCCTAAATGATAAACCAACGCTCTGTAATCTTCAAGTGAAAAATGATAAATGCTCACTCAGAGTTGTATTGGGGATGCGATCCACCTCCAGGATGAAGTCATCTTTGAAGAAAATGTAGCCGACGATGGAGAACAGGTAGACCAGGATGAGCGCGAGCACGGCGGTGAGCACGATGGAGCGGCCGTTACGAGTCACACTCTTGATCACATTCAGCAAGGTCTCCTCTCTGTACACCAGGTCGAACAGCTACGGAGGCAAAGTGCACGTTACAACACAAGAAGCCAAATATGTGGCGATAGAGTCATTGTAAAGTGCCTTAAAGTCTCTCAGAAGGCAAAATCAGAAAATGTAAATGTGAAGTGCATTAATTTACATACTGCCGTCTTCTACATGCAGTCTGACCTGTATTTGTTTCAGAGTGGACATAGAGTTACGCAAGAAAAGGCAAGAAACAAATTTGTCTGTTGGATTAGATTTCCTTGCACGTTGTGACTTTTTTCTCTGGCACTGAATCCTCAATTTCCTCTGTCTGACATGAATTTCATAAGTCTTCAGCATCTTGTTATGCAGGCTAGGAAAAATGGAAATACAGTATGTTGTGCTGCGTCTGCAGAGGAGCTGCTCGGGCCAGCACGAACGGAAAGTATCTCTAACACTGGCCTACTCAGTCCAACAGGTTAGAAAGCAGAGCTGAGGCAATGGCAAACAGCATTTGCATTTAACAACAACAACAACAACAGCAACAACATTACAGCACCAAAATAAGGTAAAATCTGACTCACAAGTAGGATATGTCCGTGAATGCACCACGATGGACAGCTGAGGTTACAGCTTAAATATTTTACACATGGTGTAAAACAAAAAACCTGCTGCTTTCATGTTTCTTAATGGTTTCACCTGCATGTCTTCACCTCTTCAAAGCAGGCAGGTTTGAGTGTGTGTATGAAGGGTCCGTGTGTGTGTGTGCTTCCCTCACCAACAGACTGTAGAAGAAGACGTGGACAAACACCCCCAGAGAGCAGATGATGAGGTAAATGAGGTGGTAGAGGAACTCAAAGTCCAGCACCATGGCTTTGTAGCCGCGAGTGAAGGTTCCTCGGTTCCCCACGAAGCTTATCAGGAAGATGATTTTATTACACACCTGAAAGATAAAGTCAATTTCTCTTTAATAATTTAAATCCAAGACAATCAACCATTCATCATTTTAATATTGGCAAACCAACATGGCCTTGGCTGAGAGCTCTGGGTCAGACAGAAAGTGTTGACAGCAGTGCGGCAGCCGGGCTTTTAGGCTAAATGAGGACACACAGAGTGGGGTTGTTGTTGGCTTTTCTGCACTGACATGATTTCTTAAACGTCATGTAAACCAGAAACAAGGCGAAGGGATTAACAGAAACCCGGTTAACACGGCTTCTATATGCCTGCCAGAGAAACCTGACTTCTTGGTCATGTATACGCTTAACCGGGTTTCTGACTGGGTTTTTACAGGAGTGCATGCTCACGAGGAAGAATGAGACAGGGTAAGTGTCACTGTGACAGCAGTGGGCTGGAAAGGAAAGGTCATCAGCAGAGCATCCTTCTATCTGGAATAATGGAAACACTGGCTATTTCAAAAAATCATGTATCTGTAAAGAAAGAAAAAAAATGTGTCAACAACACAGTCAGGGGGACATCTGACCACTGACCAGCTGCATGTAAACTAGACTTCAGAGTGACCAGTTTACTGCAGTCCATGGTAACGTGTTATCTGATTTCCTGTCTTAACCTGATCTCTCTCAATAACCCGGTTTCTTGTCTGCATGTAAATGTAGCAATTGAGGGGAGAGACGATAGAGGTGTGTGTAAGACTCTCTGTGTGTGTGTGTGTGTGTGTGTGTGTGTGTGTGTGTGTGTGTTTAAGAGCAACATCTAGAAAATCTCTGGTGAGTGCAGGGGTGGTGTCACACTCTCTAGGGTCCGGTGACGCACTTCACACCCCATAACACAACCAGGGAGAACTGCAGAGCCAAGGGGCAACACCACAGGCAGATGGAGCAATGGCCTGCCAAGTGGGCATGGGTGTGAGTGAGAGCTGAAAGAAGAACTGGAACTAGTGTGGTGGAGATTTCTCAGTACTTGAGAGTACATACAGCAGTGTGTGAGAACGGTAAAATAGAAGTGGTGAGTTTTTAGCAATTCTCTGAGGAAAAGAAGACCACAAACAAAATTCTTAGGCAACTGCTTACATTTACTATCATTGTCAATTAATCTGCTGATTTAGTCCATGAAATGTCAGAAGAAAAGAGTCCGAGGTGACATCTTCATGCTTTTTTGGTCCCACCAACAGTCCAAAACCCCAAAACATTTAGTTGACAATGATATAAAGAAGAGAAAAACACCAAATCCTCACATTTGAGAAGCAGGAACCAGAGAAATCTAATGGAAAGATAGATAGATATAACAACTGGCACATTGGCCTTTATGTATTTAGGGACATGTAACGGTGTTGCTAAATGAGCTGTATGCATGTTATGCGTGTATACTTGGATTACGGTGAACTGTAGGTGTGTATCGATAGCCTTCCTATGCATTCACAGTACATACATTTATCTTGTGTGCAAGGACGAACCAAAACACAGAGACATCCGATAGGCGAACTGAAGGCTAGATATCACCAGTGGTAATTTTGGGTGAACTGACCCTGTAAAGCAGAGTACTCACATTGAAGGCACCCAGGAGGAAGAGGGTGGGCTCCAGGCCAACAGAGAAGATAAGACGCAGGATGGTGATGATGACGAGAGCTCGGATGCCCAGCGGCTGGGGCATGATGATAACAATGACCAGCGTTGCCAAGACTCCCATCCACAGCAGTGCAGACAGGTGGGGATCCAGCATAACTACAGAAGATAAATATATGTACACACATGCACAAGGGAAGCAACTGTGTTAATGCACATGCAATGGATACAGGATACATGCTCAAACTGCTGCATTTGTCAACCCTGTTACATGGTGAATTTTGCACATGTGGAATATTAACGCGTCATGTGGAGAGGATGACAGTGCAGTTTGCAGTTTAAACGAGGCCTTGTCCGGATCAACAAGTTTTTAACTGGCTTCCACTAAGTTCTGCCTCTCAGGCAGGCCTCAGGCTTTCATTAGTGAGACTTTGAACTCAAAGAGAGCCAGTTACATAACACCCAAATGTGTATGACATACTTTTTTGAGAATGTGTGTGTGTGTGTGTGTGTGTGTGTGTGTGTGTGTGTGTGTGTGTGTGTGTGTGTGTGTGTGTGTGTGTGTGTGCGTGCGCACACTGAGCTTTACTGAGAGCCTACCTGATGCTTCTCTTGATCCTAAGGTAAATCCAGGATTTGTGTCCTAGTCAAGGGTTTCATGTGGAAACGTGTCACTCAGGCTAAAACTCTCGACCAGGTTTGACCAGCCTAAGAACAACCTGCTGCCTCTGTAACTGCCGGCCCTTTCTTAAAACACACAAATAACATGTGTGCATCTGTGTGTGTTTGTATGTACTCTACATGCACCGGTCACAGATCAACCTCAGACAACATAGAAAAGGACAAATAGAGGAATGTGTTGATGATAAGGTAGAAAAAGATCAGGAGACAGACAAAGCAAAAGGGAAATGGGGCAGAACTGAAAGGATTAAAAGACAGAGAGCGTTGTGGCAGATGAGAAAGCAGAAAAGGAGCAATGCTGGTAAGGGAGTCCTCCTTTCCTCCCCGTCCTCCTCTCCTCCCACCTTGCCTCCCTCTCTCTGCCTCCTTCCCTCCTTCCCTTTCTCTAAATTTCTCTCCCTCCCAATCCCTGCGGAGATCACATGACAGGTGCCACTTACATAACAGTCATCTCTAAAAATACCTCAGCTGAAAGATTCATGAGGAGCGAGCTGGGCGCAATACACAGCTCCAGTGATGTGGCAGACTGAGAGCAGGGCTGCTTACGTGCACTCACCAACTCTGTGCCTTCCTTACACTTGATGATTGTTCGCAAACATCTATAAAATCAACCGCTGAGGAGGCTGCAAGCATGCACTTTCTGCATGTGAGCATGTGCTACGTGTGCATGGCGCTAACCACAGCTATTCATCAAAAGGCAGTCAGCCATGTATGCAGGCAGAACACACTGACCCAGATCCCCTGCTCTTATAACCCTCATTCTAAAGCTCCAAGCAAAGGAGGGAGGAGAACAGAGGGAGAGCAAGCACACAGTGTGTGTGTGTGTGTGTGTGTGTGTGTGTGTGTGTGTGTGTGTGTGCGCACGCACGAGTGTGAGTAAGACAGAGAAGGAAGGGGCCCAAAGCCATAAAAGCGCCTGTTAAAGCAGGCCAAAGGTATGCTGGAGTCTCACGTGATGATGTCTTGCACACAGACCAAGCTCCAGTGCAGAGGAGAAAGACAGTCAGACCTCAGTCACGCTGTGTTTTGTATAACAGTGCAGGAGGAAATTTTATAGTTAGAACTACGACTGTATGAATTACTGCTTTCAGTGTTAATTATTCTGCTCTGTTAGCACTCATACATTTTTTGTAATCCACTACAAAATTAATAAAACACTGCATTTTTTTGCAACTTGGCATAATTCACAATTCTACCAGATTATTTGAGAAGATGTAGAACAACTATTAAAGGATGTATTATACTGCACTATTTGTTCATTTTTTAAAATGTTTCTTTGAAGATGTCAAAGAGCTCGTATGAGTTTCACGGGGGGATTGGTTGTAGAGACGTCATTATTCTGTGGATATTGCTTTGTTTGCATTCTTATCCTCATACTGTTTGCTCATTTTTGAATATATGTAAAAAGAAATAGTAAAATTTGCAACCTTCATTTTGTTCAATACTCACTCTGTATGAAAGCAGAGATTCAGGTGGGAAAGTGAACCCACTGACAGAATAAAAGCAAACAGACAAACATCACTGAGGAGGATTTGGCAGCTGAATAAATTGCCTTGTCTGAAGTGGAAAACATGATGTAGGACTTTTTTTTTTTTTGGATCACCTTACATGTCCTGTATGACTTTGTCCTACCTGAGCCAATGTAAGCTGTGTTTATGGGACATTAAATGACACAGCTGTGTTTATTGTGGTCTTCATAGCACTAAAAGTCAAACATGAGCTCAAGCTTTGACACGATGGATTGTGGTTAGTCTGCTTGTGTGTTTCTTAAACAAAGGAGGAGGGCTCCTCAGGTCCTGCTCCTAATCCTGGTCAGGTGATTAGAAGTCAGCAGATCAGAACTTTGCAGTAAAAGCAGATCAGCTGATTAATGCTGATGCCTGCGGGAGGGTTTGACAGTCAGATCTTCAGAGTCTGTCTCTGTGGGTGGCTGCACCTTGTGACATGCCTTTCTGAATACAAGTCAAAAAACGAAAGTTAAGACACTGTGTGAAACGTAAGCAAAACCAGAATGAAATCATCTGCAAACAAACTTAGTTTATAGCGAAGTGTTTCTGAGTCCATGCAGTAACATCCTTCATACAATCATGTGTTCACCACAAAGTGGTGAACCTCTCTCCATCCTCGCTTGTGAACGACTGAGCCTTTCCAGGATGCCCCTTCTTACCCAATCATGATACTATCACCTGTTACCAATCAACCTGTTTACCTGTGGAATGTTCCAAACAGGTGTTTTTGGAGCATTCCACATCTTTCCCAGTCTTTAGTTTCTCCTGTCCCAACATGTTTGAAACATGTTGCTGCATCAAACTCAGAATAAGCAGATATTTACAAAAATCAATGAAACTGATAAAGTAAAATATTGAACATATTGTCTTAGTACTGTTTCCAATTCAGGATAATGTCAAAAAGAATTAGCAAATGATCACATTCTGCCTTGTTTATGTTTCATACAGTTTTCAGACTTTTTTGCAATCAGGGTAGTTTCTCATATCAGAGCACGATGTAAATGTAAAATAAACTACAATATGAACTGGATACAAGCTAAAACGGGTGCTGTACTATGGGGCTGAGTCGGGTTTTTTTCACTTCTCCCTAATCTAAGGTTGTATGTACAGGCTTTATTGCTGGCTGTAGCGATTAGTGCTATAAATTCAATGCAATCATTGTAGGAGTTCTCTTCTATCGACACAGTATGTCACATCAGTGCAGGCTGTAAAATGCAATAGGAGCAGTTTGTAGCAGAAAAAAAAAACCCTGTCCTTCCTCTTCTGCATCATTGAGAGCATAACCTTTGTTTGACCCTGGTTTCTAAAGAACTCTGAAGAACAGTGCAGTAAAATGCGCCTGTGTGATGCTGCATCAATACAACGTCAACATACAGTAAACGCTTCATACGCAGGACAGGGCAACAGGCAGTTTCTCCAGAGTTAAGCTGATTTCTACTGTGCTGCACTGTAAAAAGCCAAAATGCATTCTCAATTTGCATTGATTGAGCCACTGGAAAAGTGAAGTGAGACCTTCCACAGATATTAGTAACAGGATGTAAGCAGAGTCGCTGCTTAGTTTGAAAGAGTCTGTTCTCACTCTTGGGTGTCTACTCGTGTGTGACTGACCTCCATGCACACCCTCCAGCGGGTAGAAGAAGCAGACCAGCAGGTTCATGAGCACAGCCAGGTTGAAGGAAACGTTGCTCCACACTGATATGTTTCTGGAGCACCAGTACAGCACAGGCTGGGCTGAAGAGGACAGAGACAAAGCGAGACATTAGACATCATGTTTGATCGCATGCAGTATGACTCAGGTAGATTTTGTCTATAAAACATAAGAAAAATTTAGAAATTTGTTTGCAAATTCAAAGATCCCCAAAAAACAGCAGTCCAAAAGCCAAAGATCCTGTAGAAAATTATCATATTCAAGGAGATAAGAGCAGCAATTTTTTGATACATAATGATAAAAAGTAAAAACTTGGCATAAATTCATTATCAGAAATGTTTTCAACAAATTTTCTGCAGAATAGCTGATTAATTGACTACTTGTTCCAACACTGTTTTCATTCTCACACACCCACTGTATGAACAAGCTGCAGGGTTCATTTGAAAATAAGATAATTGTGTCAATTCTCTTTCTCATCATAAAGAAAACAGCTTTGCATAAAGTAACATGAAGACATTGATGACAGGAACCCACTTGAAGAACATTAAACACGCAGGAAATGAAAATGATACTGAAAAGTTTAAAAGGTGATGATGGAGAAGAGAAAGGCTCCGCTTTGACTTTCAGACACACAATCTGACTTTGAATAGACTATTTTCTGTCCTCTGTTGTTGGCAAAGAGAAACAGATGCAGGGACTTTTCTCTGTCTATCCCCTCCTGAGTGAGAGACAAAATATGGCTTTGTGTGGGTATGCAGTCTTGTACGTGGATTAGAAATGTGAGTGTGGGTGCGGGTCTGTGTGTGTGTGTGTGTGTGTGTGTGTGTGTGTGTGTGTGTGTTTGTGTGTTTGTGTGTGTTTGTGTGCGTGAGCAACACGGCTCTCAGTTGTGATTCATAAGGTTACTGTACAAATGTTTCACGGCTCAAAGAATGTGGAAAGCCCCTGTCTGCTTTTAGACAGTGGAAACATGCACACATAACACGAGCACACACACACACACACACACACACACACACACACACACACAGGATTGCAATGTTAGCCAAGCTGTCAAGATGGGGATACGCATCCCTCCATCCATTCTCCATCCTCCATCCTTATCCTGTTCAGGCTCGCTCTGGGCTGAGAGGCAGGTTCCACCCTGGACATGTCGCCAGTCAGTCACACCACCACATTCACACCTTCGCTTCATTTGGAGTTTCAAATTCACGTCAGTAGCATGTCTTTGGACTGTGGGAGGAAACCAGAGCACCCAGGCGCAGAACATGCAAATTCCGCAAAGAAAAGTCTCAGCTGGCCAACAGGCTCAGAACTGTGAGGCCACAGCAAGCAAATCAACAAGCCGCCGCGCCGCAACCAACTCGGGGATATTCATCAAGTTATTTCCGTAAAAAAGAGGCACTGGAAGTTGTGCACACCATCAGCTGATGGGCATCAGGCAACTCTTAAAATAAACACTTGCATTTATGAGGACAAAGTGGCGATGCTAACCCAGCGAGCTCACTCGATCATAAAGTTCCTTGTTGTGCTTTTCTCTTACTTGCTGCACGCTGCTGCACCAGCTGTGCGAACAGACTTCTCCCACCACCCCCGTCACCTCCTGTTGTACTTTCCTATTAAGATAACTGACAATGGCTTCTCGTGTCTGAGGCGTCATACATGGTTTTGAAACGATTTAGCAGATTAACAGAAAATGAATCAGCAGTCTTGATAATGGACTAATTGCTGGAATCATTTATTGAGCAGAAATGCTTTCGCTTCCACCTTCTCAGATGTGACGATTTTCATGTATTTAGTTTTATATAATTTTGATAAGATTAAGATTTTGTTATGTTGGTCAAACTAAACACAAGTGGATTTTAGTGAAAAGACTGAGCCTTTACTCCATTCTTAATTCTAATTAATAATGAACAGTTCATATATCATTGGGGAACGTTATTGACACTTCTCTGCACAGAAGAGTTAACTCTGCCAAATTCAAGCGAATCATCATTCATGTAAGCAAAGGTGGCCTACCTCTGAGCTTCTTCTGCCAGTTCATCTCGTTGAAGAGGTCCTCTGCCCGCAGGAAGAAGTCGTTGATCTTGCTGCCCTGCTCGTCTCGCTCTGTGGTGTAGTAGACTCGCAGCTTTGACTCGGAGGTCAGGAACTCACAGATGTTGGGCACAGGGAACACTATCTCCTCCATGGTGCGGTCCTGACGCACGATCTGAACAGGGAGACACACACCGTCACCTCCACGGAGCGAATACCTCGACCTCTGCCGGGCCATGAGGTAAATGATTTGTGACAGCTTCTGTGCAAACACTGAGCTTTCTAGATGATTCGCTTGTTTTGTGAAATTCTGCTATGTGATGGGCTGGGTGTTGTGACCTCTATCTGAGCAGTGTGCTTGGCGTAGAACTCCAAGGCCTCATCTCCCTCTCCGTTGGCCCCTCCTGGCTTTAACATTATGGAGAGCTCCTTATTATGACGCGCCAGCTGCACATTGGATACATGGCGACAATAAACAAGCTTAATTAATGGGGATAATTAACAACAATTAACAAGGGATTGTACAAAACGTGTTGCAGAGACAAACAGCAGACCTGGTGAGCTAAAATGTAGATGTTGTGTCCAACATTTCGGGGGGAGGCGGCATCATGTTCCTCCTCTTCCCCGTTGTCCTCCTCCTCCTTTGTGTCCTCAAACTCTACCTCTCCTTGCAGGTAGGCCTTCTTTATTACTTCCACCTGGACACACAGACACACACACATGCACATACATACTTTTTACAGGATGATGTGTGATGTTATTGCTCGGTGATACAGCAGAGGCAGTCGCTCAGCAGCTGTGCTTTGGAAAAGGTGCACAGCATAATTTCCTCACCAGCTCTTTAGGCCTCATATTGTACAGGATCCTCTCTGCATTCTCACTGTCATGACGGCTCTCCATGATGGCGAGCAGCAGCTTGGATGCATTGTTCTGAAGAGCCAAAAACAGAAAAAGAGCACTAAGAACTTAAACTCTGTCAGTTTCTCCATCCAAGGAAAGCAGGCAGAAACCCCGGTGCTCTAGGAAAATGCACTCTGCAGCTGTTTGTCTTGGCAGACGAGCACAAAAGTTAGTTCAGCTCAGACGAATGAATGTCCAGCTCTATACTTGCAGCCTGTCAGTGATATTCCATCCTGCTGCAAAAGGAAGCTACTGCACAGTCGTCGTCCCCCCTCCTCATTTTTGGCCCGAGACCCAAAGCCAGAGTTAAACCATGCCCCAGATTCAAACAAAAGCGTAACTCCTTCCTCCACTTCACTTAGAGCAGCCAACTCACCTTGAGCTCCAGCACCAGATCCATCCGCTTTTTCCCAAGTGGGTTGATGTCATTAAGGATGAGGGCAATAATGATATCAATTCCATTGGACTCGTGAGTGGCAATGCAATTCTGAGGGACATCAAGCGAAAAATGTAAGAAAAAGACAGATAGTGCCATCGAAAAGTTCAAGCCTTGCCCTCTGTGTGGTCTTCATGTACCTGGTTTTCATGGCAGGGGCCTTGGCAGTACTCTGTGAGGCTCTCCAGGGTCTGGTTGATGAGAGCCACATTCTTCTCATTGATATACAGGCCAAGCAGACCGAGACCCCCTGTGGTGCTGCCACAGATACAGTCCAAGAACTGCAGAGTCTCACACACGAGGTTGTAGTTGTTCTTGTTGTTTTGACAGCGAAGGAAGTTCTGAGGAGATAAAAACGGTTGGGTTTGGCAGGTATGAGACAGTGATGCAAAGCAATAATAAAGCAATAATAAAAATGGTGATGGAACAGTTCAGCTCCAAATGAAAATTCTGTGCAACGTTTTCTTTCTAAACGAAGCAATGTTGGTGCTGAAAACGTACGAGATAATGATGTACAACACACCCACAGTATAAGGGTTCGGATATCTCTGTTCAGACTTATTTTTCTTTGTGCGCTCCAGGGAACATCAATCAAACTGGCAATGGGCTGTCTTGATAAGATATCTCAATTTTTTTTTAATTTTCCTAACTCATGTTTTTTTAAGGGAATACCAATCAAACTAGGGAGTTTCTCTTTAAGATGAGTCTGTAGCCCAGTCTGTCCCACCTGTAGGTCACGGTTGTGATTCTCACAAAGCAGCTGGAGGAAGCGAAGGATGGGCTGCATGATGATGATTACAAAACTCATTTCTCCCTCGTCCTGGTTCTTGTCCCCGGTGCTGGGCTGGCCGTCGACTGAGTTGAAGTGGTCCTCTGGGTCCGCTTCGCGCCGGTAAGAGTTAAAGGCCTTCTTGGTGGCGGATGAGGCCTCTAACAGCTGCTCTCTCACGTCCTCTGTCATGACCACTGCTGAGTCTCTGGCTAAACAGACACAGTCCAAATGATCTAAATCATCTTGGTTAGAAATTGTAGCTTGCCTCTTTTATTGGTAACAACCTGACATCGGTTCATACATCAGATGATAGGAAGTGACCTCTGACCTTTCTTTCGAACGGGGACGTCTTTGTCCTGGCTCTCGTCATCTCTCTTCCTGTTTCCCAGGTCGCTGGTATTTACTGTCACTGTGGCTTTGATCTCCAGCTGGGCCAGCTTCATACGGTCGTAGAACACCCGGAAGAACTTTTCTGATTTCTTGTCTTCTGTTAGACGGCAAAAGAAGGAACGCTGGACACAAGGAGACAAGAGCAGAAAGAAGAGATTATGGATCTGATTGTCATTCTTCAAGCAAATACCCCAACGCTCCTCCGGTTCCAGATCCTCAAATGTGAAGATTTGCTGCTTTTCTCTATTTTATACCATTTCAAAGTTTAATATCTTTGGGTTCCAGCCTGTTGGTTGGACAAAACAAGTAATTTGAAGATGACATTACGTAGTAACTTTATTTTCCTCTCCAAGCTTGTGTTATGCAACTGATAAGTTATGCAGAGTGCAGTGAGCTGAGGGTGAAACAGTGACTGTGATGTTGGAGCAGTGGACATGGACTTGGCCTAAAGTTGCCAGCGTTTAGGTCTGGTTCAGTTTAAAATTCTTTGTCTGTCTCTGAGAATACATTCCAAGATTTTCACAAAGAAATCATCACTCAGTATGAGCAGAATGGTCTTAACTGGACCCTCACAAAACATATCTATAGTGAAGCGAGGGTTTAAACGCCGCGGTTGTTGCAGTGGAATGGGGTCATGCAGAATTAGAACACTTGCGAGCCTGAGAGCACACCGTGTCCCAACCCACAGGGCTGTTGTTTTGATTATGTAAGAGCTGTTATCTGCTGCAGCCTATGGAAAGGCTTCAGCCAGAAGAAGCAGCCTCGCCACACTAAGGGGGTGAAAAATGACACGGGCGGCAGAAGCCTGGCCTACTTACACAGATAGAGGAACTGATCAGAAACACACACCAAAGAGGGAATAAAGGAGAAAAAAAAGCAGATGATTGAGAATGGGGAAACGAGCGCGAGACAAGGAAGGGAGAGAATGTTATCACATTGGACAGTATCTAGGTCAGTTATTACATAACCATCTGTCTTTCCAGGTTAGATGTAAAAATGGGCTACTGGAGGAAACAAATAAATGACAGTTACAAGGAAAATGTTGAGCAAAACGACGCTGAGCATGTTTGCACTTAGAGGTTTATATCCACTGAAATTTAACGTTAAACACACAGCTAAAGCTTTTTCATTCAAAATTACGAATAGTGACCAACCGGTTAAGTCACCAAACAAGAAAGTGTATGCAGCTTATTAACACAACGCAGGGCAGAGCTAAGGCAGCACTGCAGCCAAGTTTCTTCCAAAGAAACAATGACATAACTGTGTGCTTGTGCCCCACGGCAGATTCCAGAGCCTTTTCGTGCCCCACCCCGGCCCTCCACCACTGAGCAGCAGTCCTCCTGCACGTACACCACATTCTGCCAACACACTCAGGGACGAGGAGATAGCAGTGTGGGGGAGGAGGGGGGGGGGAGCTGCCGAGCAAGGCCATCACGCAATAAACAACTTGATGACAGAGTGGCGAGTGCAGAGAGGGGATTAGCTGCAGCACTGGCAACCCACTAACAGCTCACAACTCACAACTCACAGCGTGCCTGAGGAGGGAGAGGTGTGTGTGTCTGAGTGCGTGTGTGTTGGTCATTCCGTGGACCTGCAGGGGAGAGGGGGTGAGGAAGGGTGAGGGAGGCAGGGTGCACAGGGTGAGGCGCCAGGATAACACACATTGATTGGAATGAAGCAAACAGAGAGCGGAGCACTCACCGTCACCCCTCCCCTCCACCCTTTACCATTACATAACTCGCACAGACACACACATACTTGTACAGTACAAGCACACACAAGCCGGAGCGCGCATACGCTAATACGCCCACTGACTTTTACACACAAAACTAGGTCAGCTGTCTCCGGCATAGGCACATGCCAATTTTGAGTGGACACACCCACATACAGTATTCTCTCTGAAACTCTGCGACTGCCAACTTTTTTCTTATGCAATCACGTTCATTTTCCACCGCCTATCGTTTTATTAATGTCGCAGCTCTCATCTCCAGGATATCCCGGGATTGAGATCCAGTCGGACTCACAGTGCAGGGTTGGCAGCACCCGCAGCGTGCCGGCAGGGGTCTTTCATGTTATTGATCAGGGTTAGCTGAGCTATCATATTTCACTGTGGCAGTTTGGTTGATTGATGGTGGCTGGGAGGTGAACGTATTGGTCAAGTAAGAGTTATCAATTGACTCTGCAGCAGCACAGTGAAAGAGTCGTTTTTTAAAACAGCCTGTTTCTAAGAACTGAGCTGACTTTAGTGGATGAAGTGAGTCACTGTAACAAAGACAAAGCCCGTGCATAAAGATGGAACACCACACAAAGACAACCACCACCAGACAACTTTCATCTTATGGTTTTCTTTAGAAATGTAAGTGGGGTCACGTCTTACAGTGAAACAGAAAGCAAAAGCCTGAACTTTCATGTCTAACCACGTTTGCTGCCTCTGTAGTGTTTCGATGCCAGTGCTTGCGCACCAGTGAAATCTGCGCTGCCATATCAAGACACCATCTGTGTTTTGATAGCACTTGAAAAGCAAGGACAAGAGTGGCATGATGGAGGGAATGACGTTATGGATGAAGTAACACATGGTGGTCAAGGAGAGAATGGAGTGATAGTAACAGGGGAGGATGAAGGAGAGGAGAGGGACGAGCGTCTCAGGGGCCCCCCTGTACTGCTGGGTAAACACTGAGCCTGTCTGTATCCATGGAGACAAACCCTGAGAGGAATGAGATGGAGAGGAGTGGGGCGAGGTGGGGGCGGACAACACTGAAAAACAAGGTCATAGCGCTTTCCCTGCTCTCCTTCCGTTCCGCCACTTGGCATCAACAAAGGGATGTTATGTAACAGCTATTTATACTCGCGCTCCCTTTCCCTCTCACCCTCCCTCTCATGTCAGGCAGCACCACATGCAAACCAAATGGAGCTGCAGCACTGCTCTCCTCCAAGTCCTTTTCCTCCTTTCTTCTTTCCTCAAATCGGCCTCCTCTCTCGCTACTTTGCCACCTGAAAGACAGTTTGTGCGCTCCTTTGTTTTGCAATACTGCTTAAATGCACCTACAATGGAAGGGTGTTTAGAGGGAAATTGAAGAGTGTGCATGTTACACAGCAGATGGCTGACAAGTGAAAAGTCACAAGTCACCTTGTCACAAAATAATTTACAGCTGTTGAGCTGAGCGCTCATAGCTGTCGCAGAAGAGCTGGACTGGGACAGAAATAAAGAGGAGCCAACGAGACTAGAAAGCATTAAAATACACTGACTTTAAAACATCCTGGGACATCTACGCATTTGCTTCGCATGACAGCAGAAAGAGTGTGTGAGTGACTCTGCATGCAATCTTGAGCTATAATGTGTGGTTTATTTCTGTGTGCTATGTAGGTCACGAGTAAATAGTTAACTATGTTACGTGAGAACAAGGTATCCACCTCCCAACAGGTGCTAGGCTGGGCATGATAAATGAAGACACTGACAAAAGCCAGCTGAAATTAGCCTCTGTGTGCTTTCTTGAAAAGAGCTGAGGGCAAAAAGTTGTCAGTTTTCTGTCCTGGTGACACTTGA
This sequence comes from Chaetodon auriga, assembly GCF_051107435.1. Classification (NCBI taxonomy): domain Eukaryota; kingdom Metazoa; phylum Chordata; class Actinopteri; order Chaetodontiformes; family Chaetodontidae; genus Chaetodon; species Chaetodon auriga. Next base: position 14,574,501 of record NC_135075.1, on the reverse strand, counting down.
ACTTTTGGGAAAGGTATCGAGCTGTCACGACAAAGTAGCTACACTAATTATTTTTTCAAACAAGAAGAGACGCCTGAGATAAAATCCAGGGTTCTCTGACACTCAAACAGCTGACACTCTTAGGAAGTTATCCAGTAGCTCATAGAACACAGATATTTGCATGATGTGGTGCATTTCTAGCTTAGCATATAGTCGCCCCTCCACCTCCCTAAAGAAACCTCCCTTCTCAGAACAAACTTAGGTGAGAGGAGCTCCGGCTTCTCTTCAATCCCCTCTGTGTTCCCCCCGTCCCTCCGCCCTCTCTCCCCACTGCCCCAGTTCCGGAGGCCCAGCATGACCCAGTTTGGGCCGGCAAGAGAGCGCGAGGGAGCTGGAGAGAGGCTGGAATGTTTTGAAGGCTGAGACATTCCTCATTGTTCATTCACACAGGCCTTATGTAACGCAGACGGATCACGTGACGTAGCTCTGCAGCAGCCGTGGGAAGCCAAAGCATTATCTCTGCCACAGTGGCTTCCTCGCTCTAACCTGATTATGCAAGCACCGCGCTTACACAACTAAATCGTTTACATTGCCAAACGCACTCATAAGACAGCCCAGAGAGGGAAAAAAAATGAAACATGTTTCCTAATAAACCAATCTACTTTTCTCTAATCTACCACTGAAATCACCAGCAGCTGGTCGGGCCTTTCAGCCGAATGATTTAGTGCGAGATATGAGGCGGAGGAGAGCCGCCTTTGTAATGTACATGTGCAGCTATAGTGGCACACTGACCCACATAGTGAAGATCCTCTAGTAATGAAAACTTCTATCTGTGACACGGTGTGTTGTTTTCACTGATCGAATCACAGCAGATCATTTACAGATGCACTGTAGGATAAAATGAGCCTTTACGTAGAAAACAGCCCATGAGATTAAAAACACTGCAGATCGGTTACACTCAGTAGTAAGGGAAATAGGGAAGTGGGAAAGTAGGTTTGTGTATAAATTATTACCATGGGACTATTAACGAAAACATTCAGGCATGTTTCAGCAGTTTGCACACTTGTATGACAGAGATTCAAGGTGAGCTGACCTGGATGGTGGTGTTTCCACCTTCCAGCAATGCAATAGCCAGGAGGATGCTTTCTTGGAAGACTCGGTCACTGGTGGTGTTCATGATGAGGTCAATGACCAGGTCAGAAGCTCCCTCTTTGTCCAGGTGACACTGCACCTCTGCCAGGCTCATTTCCCCTCGACTCAGGCCCCCAGGACCCCCTAATGCTGCAAGACAGAGTGCAGAGTCACGGGCCAGATCAGAATCACATGCATGAGGTACGTAGCCTGCGAGATTAATACTTTCCAAAGTCCATTCAAATCATATTTAAAACCTAAACAAATACAGTTTCATCAGCAAAAGTGCCTGTAGTGAACTATTTGGCGGAGGGACAGTGAAGAAAAAAATCCCTTTGGTCTTACTTTAGTGACACATGCAAAAGCAAAAGCCTGATGCATTTTCTATTTGTCAACATATCTTATCATTTCTTTTTTACACTGCCCCTTGAACTTTTTATTATTTTATGAAAAATAACTATAATAGTAACTACAGAGCATAATTCTGTTATCAAAAATATCTCTAAATGATCTTAGTTTTACAAATTTGTTTTTGCTCAAGCAATTTTTTTTTACATTTGACAATAACAGCAAAGCCTGATACTGAGATTTTGCACATCCAGCACACAGCAGCCTAAACTGAAACTTAAACTGGAAATTCCTTTAATCGTACATTTATTGACTTAGGTTGCATTAAAGATGGTTAAGATGGCAAGAAAAGATTATTCAGCACATACTGTACAATGTTTTACTTAAACAGGCCACAAGCTCACAAAGATTTCTAACTACTGTAAAGCTGACCTGTACTAACCAGTGCAAACGTACAGTTATGTAATTCATTGTACAAGACCCCAACCCCCCCCACCCCCCCTCCAGGGCCTCATATGGAATTCTCTGCTTGACTCTTGTTTCTGCAACAGGTGCAAAGGCTGTTTTCACAGGAAGTAGCAGCCTGTCACCTAGCAACAGAGAAAAGTGGATCACAAAGGGGAGGGGTACACTTCCTGTAGTCTTTTGGTGCACATGGGAGGGATGGTGAACTGGGAACCTGGCTGATTTTTTTCTTTGAGTTCAGTTAGAGAAACATCTGGGCCAATCATCACTGCTGTGCAGGTTAATATGGCAGCACTGAATTAATGTGAAAAACAGGTTCACAGCACAAACCACTGGCACCAATATGTCCTCCAAAATCTTGATGCAGATAAAATGTTACATCATCCATAGTATGTGAGAAGCAATGACTGAGATTGAAGGAGAAATGCTGCATGAGATGCATTGCTTCAGTATTTTGACTGCAGATTGTAACACAATGACCACGTTATCAGGTGGCGATAAGAGTGTTGTGCTCTGCGTGCTCAAAGGGCAGCTCATGACACAGCTATGGAGCTGATAACCGACACAGGCCCAGACAGCTAGAGTCACAACCTTATATAACATTACTGAGAGAACCTTGCTTTACTACACGTCCAGGGCCAGGAAACATTTTGGCTGTCCAGCTGGAAAAGGTTTATCTGGACTTTGCCCCCTGATAGTAGTAGTAATAATAGTGACAATTGCTGTATTCATTACTGGCAGCAAAGTCATGCTTCTCCTTGGCAGAGGCCTTTTAGTTAATGCCAACATCAGCTCAATTAGAGATCACTGTTGACTGAACTACGCTCATCACTTCCTGCAGTGAAGAATTAACAAGAAACTTCTGAGTACAGAAATGAGCAGCAACAGCCACAGTGTCGCACCTGATTGGTTTTTGCCGGGTCCTACCGGACTGAGGGGGCCATTGCTAAATGACGTCAGGCTGTCCCTTCGCCCACCACTTCGATGAAAGTTGCCATAGTAACGGTTCACCAGAATCTGTCTCAGCGCCTCGCCCTACGAGAGGAGAAGAAAGGGAAGGATGTAATGGAGTGATGTCAGAGGAGATGTTGTATAACAGGGAGAACACGCATCATCAGTGATATATTCTGTCTTTCAGATGAACATGAAGACACAGAACCCTGCCATTACCACCACGTTCTGTAATCCATAGTTATGGAGAAACTACCAATCAGCATCTCATGTTAAATGCTGAATTCAAAGAATCCCTAAATTTCTATGCAAGGAAAAGCAGGTAGGCCGAACCTAAAGTTATGTCATTTACCACCCACACAACCGACACTGTTATGGTTATCATCAGCAGCAGCAACCCTGTGTAGTGACACTGTGAGGTCCTGGTTTTTAGACGGACCTGGGGCCAGCCCTCCCACGCCGTGACTCATCCACCGTCGAGCAGTCGGCAGCACGACTTTGTCGTTGTTATAGCAACCGCAGCACATAGCTACCTGACAGACCTCCCGTGGGACAAAGTGAAGGAAATGAAAGAGGGGTTTTTTTGCGTGATTATGTGCAAATCATTATCAACTGTGGGTGGTCCTTGACAGACGACAGGGGCATTATGTAAGCTCCACTGGCACAGTTATGCTTTGGAGGTCAAGATTTGTGTATGTAGGAGGTGTGAAGAATACTCATCTCTTATTGGCAGGAGGTTAATCAAGTGTATGCATTGTGTGTAACAGAATGATCCGTTGTAGCCACAGGATGATTCCCTGGTCTCATTGGGCAACGCTGCCCTTTTTCTGAAGCCTTGAGTCATGAGCCAAATCCTTACTGTGCCCTGTCTGGACGTCATCTCCACGATTAGCTGTTCACTGAAACTATGACACCACCATGGAGCCATGCTGATACTTCATACCCGATGACTTTTAACAACATTCCAGAGAGAATTTTCATTCTGCTGTGTTTCTTAAATTGAACTTTTTAACTACTTATGACTTTGTTTGGAAGTTGGAAAGTTGGAGTAGGAAACATATTTTAGAGGGGGTGCAATTATTACCCTTCTGAAAGAGATGCAGCACTGTGATTAATATGATGAGGCCTGCATATTAGGGACATTTAATCAACAGTTAAACAGCCATTGAGCCTGCTAAATAATGTTCTTCTCTCGGAGATGATAATTATATATTGATTGTCTCTGATCAATATTGTTATTGTGGAATATCAAAATTACAGCCTGGCTCTTTAATGGAAACACCTGAGGCTCTGTAGAAGTCAGTGCACTAGAGAAAGGAGGCAAAGGCAAACATGTAGAGAAAGCTATTCACATGTTCTTTTCTTCCCTCAGTTAAACATTAGCTGGCTGTGAGTGTTTGGCTGTTATTTGCAGGAGCAGTGAATGGGAGTAATCAAAAACACAAAAAGCAGGGAAAAAAACTCACAAAAAGGTCATTTTTCATCCAAGACACACAGCTGCTGTGTGTCTAAAGCTTACTATGAATTTCAGAGTTGTGCTGCCATGCTGCTGTGAGTACCTACCCTCTTCTGGTCCTCCAACAGCTTCTCGGGCTGGTTCTGATCCAGCTGCTGGGTGCAGTGAGGAGTGTGAGCACAGTGGTCCAACAGATACAAACACACAGTTAGTATTCATGCAGCACAGGAAAAAAAGCCATTTTTTCAGGTTAATAACCACATCATGAACCTACTCAGCTGTTGGTGGCCATGCAAAGATCTGCCCGGTATGAAGTGCCATGCATTTACTGCTATGTTAGAAAGCAGGGAAGCATAATGGATGTGGACGGTTTGGACAGCTTAAACAGGAGATGTGTGCAGTGTTGACTATTCATACAATGTTAAAGGACATGTCCAATGTGATTTGATCTCTTATTCATTTTCTAAATTCTCCCAATGTGGCTGTTAATTGTCATTCAGATGTTTTTTGTCACCATTTTTCCTTCATTTTTGCTGATTTTATAAAATTTCAGCTGTTTTTTTTTTTTTAAAAGGAGTAGTAAGATCTTTTGGGAAATATACTTATTTGCTTTCTTGCAGAGAGTCAGTCACCACTCTCACGTCTGTATGGTAAATACGTGCTTTCCAAGGGCAACTGAACTTGCTTGTGGTTCTAGATGACGTTTCGCCTCTCATCCAAGAGGCTTCTTCAGCTCTAACTGACTGCTGGGAAGTCCCAGGCATTTATCCTCTTGCAGGATACAGTAGCCAGTTAGCTTAGCATAAAGATGGGAAACAAGGGGAAACAGCTAGCCTGAGCAATGAAAGAGAATAAGCTAGTTTCCCAAAATGTCACAATATGCTTTAATATTTCAAGAAAATGTCAAAACTGAATAAAAAGTTCAATCACACTGGAACAGTCATTTCAAGTCAGGCATGAGTAAACACGAGGTGATGTGGGCCACGGTCTGAGCACAATACAACGCACAATAATCTATTGTACACCAATGACATTGTTGTTTTCCCTTGTTCGTTTTCCAGTTTCCTTAATGGTTCACACAAACAATGGAGATTCAGGTTAGACCCCGTCTTTGTAGTATCAAAATTCAGTGCCTCTATGTACAGTATGTGTTCACCGAGGGAAAAGGAAATATAAAAAAAAACAATGCTCCACTTAAATTGTTATGCAAAAAGACACACTAGGAGGGGCAGGCGAGGGGAGAGGAGAGGCGAGGGGTGATGGGGTTAGAGTTACATAATCACTCCGAAAGGAACCAGGCCACTAAACCAGTGACACAGAGCTGCTTACAGCGGCCATCTGTCACCAAAAACAAAGAGGGCAAGAGACAGAGCAAGTGAAAGACAGCGAGGGTGAAAGAGAGAGAGTAACAAACACAGTAGATTTACAAAGGTTGACAGCTGAACGAGCCTCTCTCTGTCAGTCAAGGTCAACTGCACGATGCGCAGCATGCCTCCAAGTTGTAAGGCCAATGCAAGCCTCCAGAACGGCTTCGCTGCTGCGTGGCACAGTCTCTAGAAGTTTCTGAACTCTTCTGGAGGAATGCAACACAGTTCTTCCAAAATACATTCCCTCATTTGTTGTTTTGATGCTGGTGGTGAGATCACCCACAGGTGTTCATCTGGGCTGAGTTCTAGTTACTGTGAAAGCCGTATATGATTCACATCCTTTTCATACTCTCACAACAATGGAAGCATCCGCACCGGTTACGTGTCTCTACTCATTTATTTAGGTTTTTCCTTCAGTTTGTCTCTGACGTGAAAGAACAACCAAGTGCAAGATATTAATCAGAGGCAAACTGTGACTACAGAAGCCACATATAACGGGGCATAGGTAGAGGACGTTGGTGGTTCGATCCCTGGCCTCGGCAGTCTACATGTTAAGGTATCCTTGAGCAAGATACTGAAACTCAAATTGCTCCCAATGCTGAGCCAGCAGTGCATGAGTGTATGTGAACGCTCGTAATGAGCAGGTGGCTTCGCCGCCATACGAACGTGTGTGTGAATGGGTGAATGCAGAAATGCAGTCCATTTACCATACAGGTTCCTTAAACACTGCAGTACAAGTTACACACTGGACCTTGCTTCTGTCGCAAGGATCTGTGCAGAATCCTCTGCTCAAAAACAGCAGAGTACAACACCTCCCAAAACAGGAACGAGGACCATTTTCAGCTTTGTTTCTGATTCTTTAATGAGGTCTTAAATGTTTTTTCTGTTTGTTTGTTTTTGTTTGTTTTTGCTTAGAATGTATGAGAATTTTCTCAACCCACAAAGATGTCTGAAAAATTAAAATCAGTTTTAGAGATACACGGCCAGCTATGAAGAGTGTTTTAAAAAGGGAAAAGATAAGAGGGAGCGAGAGAGATGGAGTTTGTTGGTCGGTGTGTGGGTGGGGAGGGTAAAAGCATAGTGAGACAGAGCGAGAAAACGAAAGTGACAGACGCAGACACAATGCGAAAGAAGAAAGGGAAAACACAGAATAGACTCACATAAATACTCTGGAATACACAAAATGCTAATGAGGACATTTCAGCACATATTATTTAACATTGTTAAGTTGAGCATGGATGTTGTGCTTGAAGCTCCGCAGGCCTGTTTTTATTTTCAGCATTACTACTTCTGATTTCAAATAGTTTCTCTACTTTTGTTGATGAGTTAAACTCAAAGTTCATGACTTGCACTCAGATTTGTCAGTCTTGACTTGTGACAGGATTTGGATTTTTAGTGTTGAGCCTTCAAACCCACTTGTGACATGCACTACAATTGATTTCACAGTCGGGCACAGTTCAGCGGCAGGTCAGGGGGCTGCACACTCAGTACTCTCACACTGGAGGAGCAATGTCTTCCACACGTGGACACTGCCTCACTGTCACCACATCAAACCACAGAGCAATATGCTGATCAGAGTAGATATGCGCAGCTAATCATCCCCAGTCTCACCATAGACACCACAGAGTAACCCCTCACAGCTGCCACATCCGCCCCAACTACAGTGCATTCCACCAAACTGGAAACTCCCCGGGGCAAACCCCCGATCAGTCTCACACCTCTCAGTTCGACAATATAGGAAACAAATATGCACACACACATGCACATAGAGGGGATTGTACTTCATGTTTAGGTGTTCTTTTTTCTGAAAGTGCGTAAATAAACATGTCTTTGCAGGCTGAGACTGAGTCATGTTTAAACCAGCGGTGAATGACATGAACGCTGGGGTTTACCACACGGGTGCTTGTTACTGTATGTGCAGACAGAAAAGCAGACTAAATTAAAAGACAGGGCTCTGTCATTTTCATTGCAGCTGACCTACTTCTGTAGCAGCACTATAAAATGAATTTTACACTCTCGGCCAGAGTGGGCAACGCACTTCTGCGAGTTCGGGAGAAAATGTGTTGAGTAGATTAAAAAGCAAGCTGGACGCTATCTTAAAATCAAAAAAAGAGTCTAAAAGAAGATTTCTTTCCTCCTCTAAATCCATCCAAGCTTTCCAAGGGAAGAAACAGGGAGGTGAGGGGGATGAAACATGACTTACTTCCAACATGGAGGGCTTGCATAACTGCTTTGACTAGACCACACACACGCGCGTGCGCGCACACACACACGAGGCCAGGTGAAGAGGGGAGTCTGGGAGTAAAAGCCCAACACTGTGTATGCTGAACTCCTCAGGCTCTTACATAAGTCTGACAGCCAAAGAGCAATGGATTCATCTGATAATCCGCCTCCCTGACATTTAGCAAGTGCGGTATACACACTGGAGAGGTCAAAAATACATCTCCTGCGATCTTGATTTCAAAAAATGTCAGAAATGATAATAACTTATGCAAAATACTACTGTATAAACCAACTTCATGTGACCCATTTAAACCACGTTTCCTGTTCAACAAGCTCACACATTCACCCAGTTCCTCTTTAGTCGTCGACTCTGCTGTCCTGCTTTACTCAAAAGGGCAACAGAGGAGACGAGCGCCAGCTACGCACTTTCATATCACACCTACACAAACACTCACAGCCAGCCTCACTTAGTTTACACTGAGTGGGTGTGTGTTTGCATCTCTGTGAAAGGGTGTGAGTGGAAGTGGGGGAGTAGTTGAGGAATTGTGACACAATGATTTAATGGCTCCAAAAGGGAAGAAGGGAAGAGGAGATGAGAAATATGTGGAATTGGCACATAGGGAGGGAGTGGGGGGGGGGGGGGGGGCAGGTTTCCACTCGACTGCCATTCTTATATCAGAGCTACATGACAGACGTGGATACATTTAACAGGTGTGTGCAGGGATCATCTCTCACACACTACTGCAAACAGCCCGTCACCCCTCCAACAGACACACACATGCAGGTGCACGCACGGACACAGAACGGCAGTGTGGGTAAACAGCTCCTCTACACTTTTATTGGCAATTACTGCTGAAGGTCACACATCGGCAGAAGGGCTGAGTTCCAGGAAAAAAAGCCTGGCTCTTATGTAACCTCAGCCCAGAGTTGGCAGGGGCCCAGCAATCGTGCAGCTCTCAGGCAAGGAAAACTAGGACACAGCCTCAATGACTGCCACAGCCCCTCACATTCATTAATACACACACACGCGGCACGCAGACAGTCACAGTGCCCCCTATTGGCACCGAATGGAGATACAGGGGAAACACCCTACAAAAAGCTGAAACATTGACGACATTGAGACAAGTAAACCTTGATGAAGCGAAAAAAAGAGCGGAATGGAAGTGACAAGGCTTTTATGGCTTTACTCTCTTCACCTTTGGTTCTTGTAAAAGCAGCAATGGCAACCTAGTTTTAAAAAGAAATTGTCATAGCAATTCATTTGTGATATGTGTCTTTTGGTTATTCCATTCCTTTATCTACCTGCTAGTCTCTTTTCTAAATCTATCATTGCGTTGTTCATTTTATGTGCCTCTTATATTTTTTTATTGATTGTCTTATTTTATTGCTAATTAGCACAAGGCTTCAAGGCCTCCCTCATTTTCCCACGTATATATGAGTGTAAAATACAATGGGACACCAGTATTAAACTGAAATTGATGTTAAAACATACAGTAAATATGTCCCAAAGTTCTTAGACATGGTGGTTACCCTTGCAGAAAGTAGGGCATGAAAATGTCTAGCGTGGGCAGCTTGCTCAGGCAGCAAGTGACTCACCTTGGAAGTTGGAATAACACAACTCTGTTGAGCAACACGCAGTCAGCCACAGCACTCATCTCCCCATAGTCTCTCTCTCTCTCTCTGTCTCTCTCTCTCTTTCTCACCGTTTTCAGTTGATCTACACACCAGTTTATGGCAGGCAATGCAGCAGGTGTGTAAGACAGAGTTGGCCTACCACTTTACCAGCTGCGCCTGGAGCCTCTGCTACCTACAGCGCAGCAGCTGCCACAGTACAGTTACAGAACGACTACTAGTGGTGCACAGACATGACAGACATCAGCGCAGGGAAATGAGGGCATGAATAGAAGAAAAAAGAGAAACAACCTTAGGCATATCCATCTCATCATCAAAGGCCCTGAGCTGAAAGAGAACAGAGGGTTTCAGGCGGTTAGATAACAACACAGGAAGGAGGAAGCTAAAGCAGAGGTCAATGATACAGCATGACACGTTAGTTAAGTGTGTAAATACTGTGGGGATAGTTATCAACTTTGGCAGAACAGAGGAAATGGTATTTATGAATGGATGCTGCCCACAGAGAGCAGAATTAGTGCAGTCTCATTCCATGGCTGAAAGCATTTCTGAGAAGTGACCAGCCCTGCCTTATTGACCACAGAGGTGAGTGTGACACAGGGAACAAGCCAATTCCCTTTAAAATAAGGGCATTTGGTGTGTCAAGTGTGCGCGTGTGTGTGTATGTGTGTACACGAGACGCAGCAAAGCATATTGTATATATCTCCAATTGTTTTTTGTGAATATCAAGACTTTGCAAATCCATTTTTTTCTATTTTACTTCAATGGAAGTATTGAGGATTGGTCTGTAAAAACATCTCTGAAATCCCTTCAAAACATGCTGTGTCAAAAACGCAAGTCTAAATAAAGCCGAAGCTCTTTTATTAATAGTTCCTCAGAAGCTGACCTCTTTCTCTGAGTGCACCGGCATCAAAATCCATTTGGAAAAACAAAATCAAGAGACAAACTTTAAACACATTTTCTATAACTGCATCTATGCATTACATACAGCACAATATACAGCATGTGCACAGTCATACTGTGTTCATGAAGCATATCACGCCCCCATTTCTGCGCCGTCAGCTTCTCCTACCTTCTCTCCATAACCGCGGTCTTTTGTCATCATCTCTCGCAGCGTTTGCAGAACTTTGATGCACAGTCTCTCCTCATTCTCCTCCAGCAGCTGCTTGGTATGTTTGATCAGCCTGCACACGTGTGTAAGCTCATAAGTCTCATATATAATAAGTATACTCGCTCATATGTTAGATAAATTAGCTGAAGAAGGTATTTTCAAGGCTTACTTGCATATGAAACCTCCGCTCTCACACTTCTTGCGTGAGTCCGTGTTTTCAGGGAAGAGCAGCTCGGGCCGATGCAGCACGTCCACCAGAACGGACAACTCAGCCTGGACCAGCGGGCGCAGACGGTCCTCCAAAGCTGACACAATGTCCTACAGCCCAGACAAAGACACTTCTTCACTGCTCGGATGATAAAGCACACTTAAGTCAGCACAAATGCGCACAAGAATCCTACCTGCAGCCTCTCAATGATGTTCCTGTAGTCCCGTGAAGCGGTCACCACAGAGTCTCTGCGGGCAGCATTGCGAGCTGAAAGTCTCCAGCTCATAGCTGTCTTCTGCACGATATTGTTGGACTTCACAAACAGGTTGTTAACCTGGTTGTCCAGGTCCACAGGGATGGCTATCGCCCTGCCTTTAGCTGTCGGGGACACACACACGAGCAGTGTGAAGACAAATCGGCTCCAGCAACTGTTGCTCTTTCCTCACAAGTAAATGCATTAAAAAATACAGACTGTTGACCCTACTGTACTGTCGATGATGGACTGATTTAGACATTAACAGTAAGGGCTTGTGAGACTGGATGTTTTAGAAGCTGATGTGAGCGTTGAGCAGGATCTTGATCTTACCAACATCAGAGAGCACCTTGATGCAGTTCTCCACAGAGCCCTTCTGGACTGGGATCAGCCAGTTACAATGGTAGACCCTGAAAACTGCCTGCAACAGCTGCACAAAGACTGGCTGCCTGGTCTGAGAGGAGGACACAAGAAAAAGACGTCAGGAGATTCTCACATGGATCTAAACAGACTAACTCTTGACAGAAAGAAAGTTGTCCCTCAACAACATGAAAGTCCCATCTGTCATCCACAGCACCGCCAATCTGGACCGCAGGGCTTGCCTTCTAGTATCTTGCCCGCACACACACACACACACACACACACACACACACACAGACACTCACACAAACACACACACACACACACACACACACACACACACACACACACACACACACACAGAGTCATGTTTCCATCACCTCTAAGCCTTACCTTAACCTTAACCCAAGTCCTCGCCCTAAAATTTCATGATTTAGGCTGTGCGAGTCCCCACAATGTGACTACGTAAACAGATTTATGTCCTCACAACACGAGTAATACACGTCCACACACATATACGCACGCACACACACCTCTCCACACAGAGATGCAGCTTAGCTGGTGTGACAGCACCTGGAGTCAGAACAGCATACTGACTCCATGGTGGCCTATTACTTTTCCAGGAGACCCATCAATCTCTGAGCAGACACTTGCCCAAACCTAGCCCGGTGAAAATCATCTTCATCTCACTCATACTCACACACGCTCTCTTACACCAAACAAGAATCTGTAACACCCATCTCTGTGTTCTCCCCGCTGAATTGAATTACAACAAATACCTGAAATATTTTCCCCAACAGAGAGGCCTGCAGCAGAGGATACAAGCAGTGAAGAAATAATACATGAAGGGAAAATAATCACACACATGCTTTCAAATGCATTTCTACACCGACAGCTGTTATTCCTGCTCTACAGTGGAAGCCTTGGATTCGTAAAACAGCGTGATCTTGTTGGGAAAAAGTGTGTTTGCATCAGAGTTTATTTGAACAAATGAAAAATTATTAATAGAGCACTGAAACTACACATTCTGTGACTTTAAGATATTTCTACGAACCCATGAGTCTGCTTATACAATGAAAGGGTGAATTTTTTGTGTGTCTACAAAGGAAATTAAACAGGGCGCCAACAATCACGATCACAGCTAACTGGTCTTAACTTGGTAATGTCTAATCAGCTCTACAGGAGCATGACTAACATAATGCTGATTACACAAAGAGCGGGGGGGCTCTTCTCCTGAACCACTCACAATGATGGGAATCACAGGAAGAAAATTCTCAGAAACTCCTCGGAAGCACCAATTTTACCACTTAAGGAAGCGCTTAATATGAAAACCACAGCAGTGGATGGTTTGGCTCTAATCTAAAGGTCAGGCTTCCGAGTGAGGGTTTCACTGGAGAGTCACGACATGGGAGAGCTAATGCATATCCTATCTGTACTTACATTCTTTCTGATGGCCACCTGGAGCACAACACACACTGTACATTAATGGGCAGGAGGTCAGCCAGTATTTGCGTGTCAATATTAGCAGAGAGGAAGCGCTGAATCTCAGCCATGTATCATCTATCTCACGTTACTGTGTCTCTCCTTCTCAGAAAAGGTTTTCTCTCAGATTATGTAACAGCTAAATGGTATGACCAGACCACTGGCCATTTAGAGGTATGTTCTGAGAAAGATGACCTTGTAACAAGAGAGTGGAAACTTTAGACATACTGTATGAGTCAGAGGTCACGACTGTGGCAACAGATTTACATTACATCTGTTAGTCAACATACATTGAGTGTAACTCTGTATGTGTGACTGACGTTGCCAAAGCAGCGGTTGATCAAACCTACTCTCTTTAAGTAATAGTAACCAATTTATCCTCGCTTTGCTCAAAAGGATTTTCTTTTGTATTTATTCATTTTCACATTCATTCAGCAGTTTAAAGCTACTGTATATGCTTTTAAACGTGACTCAGGTGGTAACATACCTGCAGGCTGGTGCTCTGGTCTGAGAAAGGTGAGCTGAAGAAAGTCGTCACGATGCTCATGACCGTCTCCGTCACATAGCGCTCCAGAATGGTGTCTGCATGCTTACGGTCGCTTGTATTGTTGCACACCTGCAATCACAGAAACAGAACAAAACTGCTGCCATTTAAACAAGCCTTGTTTTCAAGGTGAAGGAAAAAGTCCAAGCTGCCACAGAGCTGCCCAGTGCTCCTTACTCTGCAAATGTCAACCAGGAAGTTCTCAAAGAGTTTCCACATGTGGTTGGAGGTGTAGATTTCCTTCATTTCCACCTCTGTGTCCACATAGCAGTGGTTCAGGAAGTTGATATAGGCAATCTTCACCTGAAAGGTAGGGATTAGGGTTAAAATGAAGTCATATGCAGCAAAGCCATGCTACAGATAGAAAGGGTGGGAAATATTGAGCAGTCCAACATTAATGCTTAAAAGTCCTTAATTCCTAAGTAAAAACAATACTTTCATGCTCAGTACAGAAGCTACAATTTAAAGATTGAGAATAAAATTAATTTAATTTTATTGAAATAAAACCCTAAATGGGCCCTAAAAGACCCTAAAACCCCCAAATTCCCTCATATGTAACACTAAGTAAACATATGCACAATAAGCATGGAATTTAGATGCTTTGAGTTCAGAGTTTGCTCCATAACAGGCTCATTGTCTCCTCGCAGCTGTCAAATCCTCAGCACGGCTCTGTCTGATGCTTATCTCACCTCAGGGATACAGTCTTCATGGGTCACCACCCGCACGATGTCATCCAGCGGTAACAGGGAGTTACACTTGATCTCCGTGTAGACGTTCTTGCCCTCAGTGCACACAGCCAACAGCTCGACCAGGTGTATGTGGTACATCAAAGGACTGTTCTCGTCCATGCGGTCCCGCTCCGATCGCATCATCTGCACCAGCGTCTGGAAGGAGGCGCGGTCATTGTAGAAGACCAGGACATCTTCGCCAGCATTCACAAGCTGTGGAAAGACAGGAATGTACATCAATACACCAGGACATAAGGAGACTGTGGCTTAGTTCAAACATTAAGAAGGTGGTAACCAGTCATGACCTCCGCCATGACGATGTCCTGGCACTTCTTGATGAATTTATTCTCTGCTTTGACAATAGTCTGAAGGAACTTGAGGTATTGCACGTTGCGGCCGTGCGTCTCGATGCAGTGGACAAAGTGCTGAACCACGCGCTCATTGATCTCACTGCACAGCTGGAAGTTGTTCATGAAGATATGCTGCATGGTGATGGCTTCTAATATCTGAACAAAAGAAAAAAAGAGAGGAGCCCCAGAACAGAAAGATGTTGTTTAAAGTCAAAAATCAGGCGGCTTTAACCTCAGCACTGTGGGCTTTGAGTGGTGTGTCATCTGCTCACCCCTGGGTTGAGGAACAGATTGATGTGCTTGTGCAGCAGGGCTTGGTTCTGCTGGTTTCCTGCACAGAAATTCTGCAGGAACTGGTGGGCTAGCTTCATGATATCCTGCATACGCAAATCTTCCCCCTGGAGAGGAAAATGGCTGATGTCAAGGTTTGTCCACTTGAACCCACAAAAAGCACATTA
The DNA here is from genome assembly GCF_051107435.1 of Chaetodon auriga. Classification (NCBI taxonomy): domain Eukaryota; kingdom Metazoa; phylum Chordata; class Actinopteri; order Chaetodontiformes; family Chaetodontidae; genus Chaetodon; species Chaetodon auriga. The sequence continues at coordinate 14,559,458 of NC_135075.1, read as the reverse complement.
CTGAATAACATCTCACTGAAAGCTCTCAGCACCTTCTCATAGGGGATCTGCAGGAGCTCCAGGACGACGGCGTGAGCCCCCATGTTCCTCAGCAGCCTCTGCTGCTGTTTCTTGCTCTTCCTACCTGACAGGCCTTCTTGAACACAGAGTCTGCTGAGCCGCAGCAGGATCTGACAGAGAGCGGTGAGAAGAGAAAGCAAGAAGATGTGAGGAGTGGGGAATGTGCAAAAAAAGTCTCTAGGGCAGATAAGAGCTTGTTAACTATACTCAGAAGTAAGATAATTACCTCCTTTACCACCCTGTAGTTGTAACTGCTGGTACTTTCTGCTTTCTTTGGTTTGTCTGTGCCCCCTGAATCCCCCTACAGAGAACACCAGAAACAATGCATGAGAGAAAAAGGCCTCACTCTTGTGAAGACACTTAGGGGCGGCTGGCTTTTCGGTCTCTTTTGATGTAAAATACACTGCACCTTTTTATGCTCTGGCTCAGCGGACAGCCCCTCTCCTGCATCCATGCCCTCATCTGGCCCCTGTCTCTTGTACACCCAGAGCTCAGATTTCTCTACGATAGAGCGCAGCTGGTCCAGGTCTGACTTGATTTGCTTGTAATTTTCCACATCTTGGCTGGTGACCAGCAGCTGGACCTGTGAATTTATAGACCGGATATTAGAGTATAAAGTGCAGAGCAGAGCAAACTGGAATGCTACTCTAGATGCATTTGTACATCAAACGTTGCTGAAACTGGTGTGATTTTCATTTCTTCAGTTTTAGACGTGTGTGAGTTGTGAGGATACCTGCTTAAAAGCCTGCAAGACCTCCTGCCTCTGGCTGAAGTGCCTAAAGAGCAGATGAAGGGCTCTGGACACCAGAGGAGGATAGTCATGCATGGTTAAGTGGAGCAGGACCCTCAAGAAGGTACGGCCACCGTGATCGTCCAGGTCCAGCGGGGTGTTCTCTTCACTAGACGCGCACAGAACACACACTCAGATGAAAACACGTCCTCTTTCTTGTATTTTGCAACTCTTTCTCTGTTGAAACCTTGATTACCTTCCACCAAATATCCCCTCTGCCTGCTCTTCTATGTGTTCAAAATCCAAAGCTCCTGGAATAAAAAAAAAAAAAGACATTTGTACCTAACAAAGTCTCACTAGCCCTACATTTGTGTAACATGCAGCCATAAGTTAGCCTGACCTGGCATATTGTTTGGTCCTTCCACTGCTCCAGTTACAGATAATTCACTCTGGGAGTTACTCTCATCAAACTCCCTCTTAAATATAGACAGCAGACAGGAGATCCTGTAGTCCAGACGCACGTTTAAGATGAACTACAGGGCAGGACAGATGATATCAGGGGTTATATGTGAATATTTTGAAAGATGGAGGGACTGTGTCTAATATGCTGCAAGCACTGTACCCTTGCATGTGCATTAAAGTGCATTAATGTGCATGTTGTTCACCTGCAGGATCTCAATGATCTTGAGCTTGGTGTCCATGACCAATATGTCTTGTTTCTCAGGTTCGGTCTGGGTCTTGACTGTGTCTCCACTGCTGCTGTTGTTTGATGTCGTGGGAAGGAAGCCCCCTCCTCTCAGGACTACTTGGGACATCAGCTCTCCTACGCCATGAATGGACCTCATCACGTTGCTGCCTGGAAACGAGGCCACACATGCACAAATACAAGACATCAATTTCATGTCCGAGAGGTGTTTGGTCCTCCCCTGAGCAACCACTGTGGTTTTTATACCTTTACTTTCATCTTCTTTGTCCAGCTTGTTGAAAGGGAAAATGGTGCTCACATGGACACAGTCTAGAATAGCCAGCAGGATCTTGGTTAGTCTCAGCAGGTCGCTGAAGTTGTAGAAGCCAAAGTAAATCAGGTTTCTGGCCAGATTCACCACCTAAACATAGAAGATAGATGAATTAAACAGGTTTGCGGCTGATTTTACTGTCAAAGCATGACCACTATGGTGTGAGCATGGTTATATATCGAGAATGTGCCAGACGGACCTCAAAGGTAAGCTTGTTCTTCTCTTTATCTGCAAAAGGGAAGCTCTGACACACCACATCTCTCAGGTAGTTCTCGACAAACTCCATAGTCTGAGAGAATCGCTCCTTAATTTCATCTTTAGATGTTCCATCATTGTCATAACTATAAAAAAACAGGAACAAGCACAAATTAATCTACAATTACAACAAAAAAAGCTGCTCTCTACATGACAGAAATATTAGAGAACAAACCATTACATTTATCCGTTTACTCACTCATCAATGGCAATCTCTGAGGGGATCTCAGACCAGAGTCGAGCGTATTTGACAGGCGTAACCTGCTCCTGAGGATCGCGATCCACGTGCATGTGCAGCATCATGCGGCAGAAGGAGGCTCGCAGATCATAGGGCAGGTCTTCGTCAGACATGCATCGCAGGATCAGGTCCACGTCCAGCTGGCCGGAGATCTTGTTGATTGCCAGGTACTGTCGGTCCAAACACATTCTGGCAAACAGGTTCAACTGGTACCTGTAGCCATAAATACACACAAGTAGAGTCAGACTTGTGACACATTCGGCATATACAAAACTATCACAGTCTCTGGCTCAATCCCACACCCACATGGAAGACAAAGTCCAGTAACTACCTGTAATAACTGATCACCTCCTGGTCCTCCTTCTGGCCCTCTTTGGCATCCTGGGCCAGCTCCCTGATGCTTTTACTGCGGATCTCTTTATTACTGTCTTTCCAGAACAACCACACCTCCTCCTCATCCTCCTCAGACTCCACAGAGTTCTCCCCGAGCGGTGCTCCCTCAATCTCAAATCTCGACAGCACGAGTCTGCAGGAGGAGGGGATTTTAAGCATTTGTTTGATAAATCTGAACAAAGGCATTAGGATTAGGATATAATGACTCCCAGTGTCATTGCTGTCACCCTCCAGCTGTAAAAAAAATGCTATAGAGACACATCAGCATGTTTAAAACATCACACGGGCTGCAGGAATTATTTTCATGATTGATTCATCTTCTTCGAGAGCTCAAAGTGACGTCTTCAGATTGCTTATTTTGTCTCACAAACAGTAGCAAAAGTCACAAGATATTAACTTTAACAATGATATGGAAGCAGCCAAGATTAATTTACTGATTTATCAAAACAGCTGTTGATAAATTATCTGTCAATCAACTAATCATTTAATTGTCTAATCATGTCAGCATGACATCCCTTAACTCCACCCACGGTGGCTTTGCAATAAGGACTAGTTACATGTGAGAAATCACAGCTGTTGACAGCAGATTTTGTGTTTAAATGATTAATTGGTTTGGAAGTAAATGACGATGCCACACTGGCATCATGAGGATGATGGAACAGAAACAGGTGGAATTTGAGGAGGGGTACTCACTTGGTTTCTATAAGGATGTCTGCGTTAGCTGGATCCAGCACTGCGTTACAGATGAGCTCCTGTGTCACAGGGATGGACTTATTCATTGATACACACAAGTCCGACAGGTAGTCCAGGAACCTGCACACACACACACACACACACACACACACACACACACACACACACACACACAGACACAAAATATGCAAAATTCAATCACACATGATGCTATTAAAAAAAAAAAAACAACTCAAGATTAACTCAATCACCAGAAATGTGTCGCAAAAACATCCTGTCAGAGTAAATAATGTGCCAAAGTGCCGTATCTAATAACCACACATTCCATCACACTTTAATTCAATCACCTGAAGTAAACTACACTGATATATCATAACAGTACAGGGACACTCATTTAAGCTGTGAGACATTTAAACTGTATGTCGGAATAAAATGTTGGATGTGTGCAGAACTCTCCGTTTGTCTGGTATAAGCAAACTTATTGTGTGCACACATGTAGAGGACAGTGTACGATCAGGATATGAAGCTTATAATCAGGATACAAAAGACGTCTATTAACACGTTATCTTGTAAATCATTTCATTTTGTTGGTGCTCATGCTCATGGTGTGCATACACACACACACACACACACACACAAACCTGGGCTCGCGGTTCTTGCGGACCAGGCTAACAAACGTGTCAATCTCTGCAGCAGTGATGTGTTTCTCCAGCAGCTTGCGGTTGTTGTGGAGCAGAGCTGTGATTGTGTCCTCAGCCAGGACATCGTAGCCAATCTGTTTCTGCATGAAGCGAAACTGTTTGGCTATATACTCCTGCGGGAGGAGCAGACAAACAGTCTGAGCACACACGATCCAAAACAAGACGGCACAGACTCACTGTGGAAGAAAAATGCCATTATTAACAAAGCTCCTTCATCTTTCTCTTTAACCTCGTTACGTCTACATCCATTACTTACGTTGACGGACACAGGCCGTCTGTGCAGAAAAACACAGCATGTTCACAAGGAACAGAGGAACAGTCTGCCTCCTTATTCCACCTAATTAAATGACCCCTCTAACATTACACTATAATGTGTTTCAGAGAAATCGACTGTTCTTAGAAAACAGTAATGTTGTACTTTACATGTACAGCATTTGTTAAAGGATGAGCTCATATCACTGGCTCTGTGTATTCGTATCCGCAGGAGATTTGATAAAACGGCCTTGGCTGGTGATCCTTGCACACACAGTAGATTCATGCCTTTTCTTTGTTTTGATAATGATATCAGAGCTGCTGCAGAGCAAAGGCCTCTTTCACTTACTATTAGATTCAATTTTGGAATGCACTTTTACTCCAATGGCACGTACACTCTTCATGAGGACATAAAGGCCTGACAAGCTGTACCTGGTTCTTGCGGTAGTCCTGCTGAGAGTGACGCAAAACCCGATAACATAGGCGGCAGATGTGTCTGAAGGGGGCATGACGCTGGTCAGCCAGCTCCTCCAGTCGCAGCATGGGCCCGTCCCCACTGTCTGTGAACGGAGCCTGGAGCAGCTTGAAGATCTGAACGCACAGAGAAGTAGCCGTACTGAAGCTAAAGCCAAAAGGACATGCTGATGCAAATAGCTGGCCTGAGAACCACAACGCTTTGTGTTAAAGAGCATCACAAAGATCAGAGAGGAGGTGAGAGGGAGTACGCTACTTTCACCGCATTAAGGCAATACCTGCTTTAGAATATTCTGCTCTCTCATGAGTTTCTGTCGTTCCCTGTTGGGTTTGTTGACCATGATCTCGAGAACATCCTGTCCATTGTTGGGAATATCCACCACGAAGAACACCAGATCCTCCAGAAGCTTGGTGACCGCTCTGGTCGTGCATGCAAAGGAGACAAAGTCATAACAGATGGCTAACTTGTTGCATGGGAGCAAAATCACAATCTGGCACCGCTACGCATTTTATACAGTACCTCCTCTCATTCTGTGTGATGGTGCCTTTTTCCAGCTTTCCAGCAATAGAGGCCAGCACTTTACTGGCATCATTGGCAAAGTCAAGGTCTCTTACTTCAGCCGGAGAGACGGGCACAATGGCAAAAGCTTCTTTGTCCTCTTTGAGCGCCGAGGTGCCAATCTTGAGTGAGGAAAGAAATGCACGACTTTGTCATCTATCGGGACAATGTGACACATTCTTAAATATTTAGAAATGCTCTCTGGGTCCACTTGTTTTAATTCTTACCCCAAATACTCTAGAAAACCAACAAGGAAAACTGCAATCAAACATTTACTGTGACAAAACAAACTTGACAGTTGGGTTTACACTTTTTTATTAGCAATGACCCCTGATGACTCATAAAACCTCATAAAGCCAGACAGAATTTCCCCTCAGCATCATGCACAGAGTCTGCATGTGACAAAAGCTGCAGCAATTTACTGGCGATACACTGTTACACATTAGTGCAAATGAAGTGTCACTCACACGCAGCATGACAGGCTTTTCCTCCTCCTTGTCAATTGGCTGGTTGGTGCTGTGAACCCATGTGTTTGTGCACAGGTGTCTAAGGCGCACGTACGAGTTCCTGAAAAACACAGGTTTAGATTTTTAGAAATGATTGCACGTTATGTTTTTGGAGCATAAATAGTACATACAGACACTTCAAATCACCTTTGCATGTTTATCTCTTGGTTATAGAGGCCGAATATTTCCTGCTTTTAGTGGTTGGAATAGAATAGATTGATTTTCTCATTTCATTCATACTTCTGTAAAGAGTCAAGACTTTCATGTTGTATATGTGAGGCTGCGTTCATAAGAAATACATGCCCAATACAAGCCTATGATACGCTTGATATGCTTGTATTTTGGAGCTGGGTTGTGTTCGAACTTTAGAGGATGATCTCTTTGTCTTAAATTAAAGCCTTAATTCTATTTGTGATTTGCTCTCCTTCAAAGGTAACTGTGTCAAAAACCAATTATCTGTTACTTGCAGCGTAAACCTGTCAAGACATATGCGTGTATTCCTGTCCAGTATCTGCAGACAGATGATGGAGAACATAATATCTTAAATTCCATCAGCACAGATCACCTTAAAAAAACTGTTTTCAGACACACAGGAAGCACAACGACTCTTACGCCAAGCTCCTGCAAGACCTACGTGCTCACACGAACGCATCACACTGGCATAAATCTACAACAGCTTCCTCTTCCTTCACCAATTCTCATTAAAGTCACAGCCTTTCTTGTGAAGAAACGTGAGTCAAACCCATACTTAGTTCATTTGTCATGAACGCAAAAGAAATTCACCTTCACCGCGAACAAGCACAAACACATCTGCTTACACACTAATAAGGCCGTGGGACCTGTTTGCTGCAGTTAGTTAGTGTGACATGCTCATCTGCGGATCCATTATTATGAGTAACAGCAAGTCACATGCTCATGTACGTTAACAGACGCATACTGTGTCCATGGTTTATGGTTTTGCCAGGATATTAAGATGACTTCACGACAGTGGAAGTCCCCTGCTTATAATGCGTCTGCTGTTTGGTTTTCAGTGGAAAGAGTGACAGATGAGGAAACAGACCAGGCTCTTCTCTGACACACAGGCCTGAGAAGGTCTGAAACACTATGGTTATGGACTACCTGGGTACCAGCGAGTCTCCTCCTCTTAATGTGGTAGGGTCGAGCTCAAATATGGAAGAGATGTCATTCCCATCAGGCACGGACACGAGGGTGTACATGACTTTGTCCTGGACATTTCTCAAACGGGCCCGTAAGGCTTCCTGCTCAGAGTCCAGCTGGAGGGAAAAGCCAAAACAGAGAACGATGAGAAACTGCTTCTTACAAACCACACACAGATTCTCAATTTGAGCAACTGAGATTATCAGCTGCATCTGTGTTGAGATCAGTAATCAGGTATTTTGGTGAAAAGGTCAACTGTTGCTGTGGAAAGATTTCTAGCAACTGACTCAAGATAGTGAAAGTGAAATGCTGAGCATGAAGCAATCACTGTTCAAAGTCCCACTTTCCTTTTTTTTTTTTTTTATTTTGTAAGTTGAATTTTCCAAATAAAATCTGACAATCGTCATTCCATAAGCCAATGATGGTCGCCAGAAAAGCCTCATGACTACCCTCCATCAAATCAGCTTTAAAAATATATATATAAAATAAAGTAAATACTTTGGTTCATTCAGCTAAAATATGACCTGCTTTCAATACGACTCAACCATCATGAAAATAGCTCTCACAATAAACTGGGGGCTATTTTCTTCTTGCCTGGGACATCTGCACCACTTCAGCTGCTTTTGATATATTTTTAGGGTTTTTCTTAACTGTAGAAGCGAGGCAATAAACTCGGGAGCAGACTGACTGTGAGCCGGTTCACTTGTCTCTGCCTGGTCAGCAGATGTGAACAGCCTCATGCTCACAGTCGCAGCCAGTTGCAAGAACTGAAGCGCCGAGCCAGTGAGATGCATTCACAGTGAAAGGCTGCCATCTGCTGGTGACTGAGGGGTAATACCACGTCAGTGTGCAAATATATATTCAGCCATTTACTCCTGGAAATAATAACTACTGCAGTCAAGGGACACTTTCAGGGTTCCTTCAGCTTTTTAAAAGTTAAGTTCAAGCACTTTAAAGGTACCTGAAAGAAAAGCCTTTATTATCATTTGTGAATTTTAAGTTTACATAATCCCTTTATACTCACAGCGATCAATCTATGTTATCAGTTTATTTTACCAGCTGGTCATATCAACTTTGTATGTTTGGATCATCATGATTTAATGCTTTCTAATTCTGTCACCAGGAGACAACAAACAACCACGATGACAGGACTGTTTCATTTCAAACATTCAATTATTTTGGGTTGAGTGACTGATTAAACACGAAACTGGATTGAAAATTAAGTGTATTTCAAGGAGGATGTTCAAATTCAAGCATATTCCTAACCTTGAAAAGATAATGGTTTATATTAAGCTTTTTCCAAACTTTCAGGACTTTGTGTGAAGCCTGCATTTAGGCTGTTTTTTTTTTTTTGTAAGTTTGTTTGTAGGCAGTGTAAGCCAGGGTTTGGTGAGTTTCACCACTGAGTGATTTGGTAATACAGTGCAAAGCGCACATCTTGTTACTGTGGTTATTTGCAGTTTACAACAAGTTGTCTTTTCAAAGGTAGTTAAACATTGTCTATAACTGAGCTTAAGGCTTCCTGGTATAGTGTATAAGCTTAACACCTGCCAGCCAATCACAATCATTTTCTTGCGCCACAGTAATACATAACCAAGTTAGGCTGGGTAACCATCAGACAATAATGGACACACTTTTAGTGTTTCAGTGTGGCTCACTCACAGAGGAGCGGGACTCCAGGCACTCCTCCTCATACTCTGGATTCACCTGCAAAAATACAAAGCGGTGCACCACTTGGAATAAATTCTGTAATATCAATTATATTGATCTTGTTTTCCTGGTCTTAAGGCTGATTAACAGGATAAAATATATCAGTGTACAGTTCTGTTGTGTAGGTAACGTTGCCACAGGTACTAAAATCTGTGTGTGTGTGTGTGTGTGTGTGTGTGTGTGGTCCACTGACCTCTGCAGCCAGGTAGTGTCCAGTGGCCAGGTGTTTGAACCTGAACAGGCTGTTCCAATAGCCCGCCCCCCCTCGACATGGATCATGCTGCACAACCTGATACCAGAGTGCACTGCGGTTACATCTTGCACCATAACATACAAGTTACTGAGCAGGTGCTGTGGGCTGAATGACCCGGTAAGTTAAAGGAAACGTTTCCAGACAGACACTTCCTTTATGTTTACTGCTTGCATACAAAGATCTGCCACACTTCACTACAATTCCGCAACACACAGCACAGACCGCAATCAGGAAAACCAACTCTAAAAATATTCCTCCTCACCTCTATCTCCCATAAGGCTTTGCTGCTGGTTGCCGAGGTAGCTGACTGCCGCCCGGTAGTGCGGAGGAAAACATATTGTTTCTTTCTGTGATCGTCACACGTGAGGAATTTCTCCTGCTCTGCGTGAAATAACCGCACCACGTCGCCCTGGAGAGACGCAGAACATTTATTACAGGGAGAAACATTCAGAGTCATCTTAAAACTGACTAATAGCTCAAACTAAATTATGAAATATCTAACTTTGTGCGCCTATGGCATGTTTCAGATTTCACAAGATGTGGACTGACCGAGTTTCACAAGGTCATACATCCCAGAAGAGTCCCAAAATTAGATGAATCTACTACATTAGATATTTTGGAGAGGCCCTTTGGCTGGACCTACTGTAGCTGCAAACGTAAAGCTGTTGAATAACCAATAAAACATAAGGTCATTTGTATGGTAAGCACGTACTGTAGACTGATGATACTGAACTGGAAACAAACAAAGCCACCAGCCCACTCAGCTCTGATGAGCGACATTATACAACACCACTGGTGAGAGAATGTAAGCAAGTTTTATACATTATGGAAACCTTTCATTGATTATTTTAAAGCATTGTGTTTATGTGTCTGTAAAACCATAACAAAGTGTGTCTGTTCTTTTCTGGAAGCTACTGTCAGACAAACCCCTTTTAGGATGATCTCCTGATTGTCGCTCCATTTCATAAACAGGACGATCTTCCAGCTGGTGTTACAGTTGACCGAATTCACCTGAAAAACAAACAATCAGAGTCTGATGTGACTGTAGGCATAATCTCCCGGCAGCTGGCACGCACTGCGAGAGCGCTGCAACAACACTGCAAAGGTTAACAGGGTAGTTTGTGTTTATTGAGTTTCATTTTTTCCTCACAGTGAGACTAAGTCATGGTTGACTTTTCTAATCTTAAATCTAACACCTCAGAAATGTTCGAAAGATCATATTTTAAAATTTGGACTATATTCAACATGAAGTCCACTTCCTGTTTGCATGTCACAGCACAGACGCAATAGTTTTATGACTGAAATGTTTGTCTGCTGCATGTACTTAAAGGAGAATAGAAAGTGTAAGATTCAGCATTGAGAAACATGTAACTTCTTTCTTTCGGTAAGAGCTGCCACTAGATGTCATACACATCAGTGACTCTTACATTCTTACCATTTCACATAGCTTTGATCTGTTTGCAGTCAGTCATAAATAAGGAATAAAAGAGTCTGTCTCGCTCTTGCACAACTGCCCCAAAACCACCCAACTCCCTTTAACTGTCTCTGTGTTTCAGTCAGTGCTAGTCTAAGTCTTGTGCTATGAGAGAGAAACCCTCTTTCAAATACTGTGTTAGCTGCAGTCTAGTCCTTAACTGTGCTAAATATGGAGGACATGAAAACAATCCTGCAGTGTTTCACATCAGGCAGCTAATAACCAAGCAGCAGTTCTGAGAAAAAAAGCCATAATTAGATTCTGTGCAGCAGACGCTCCCACAGACACGTTTGAGGAATAAGGATGAGTTGCAGCAGCTCAGTCCAACCTCGTTGCATCCTGGATTATCCACGAGCTGGTGTGTGCTGGCGTGGAGCGGCTGACCAGCATTCACTGGGTTAAGGACCACTTTGTCCCCGATCACCACCTGCAATCACACACAAAACAGACACAGTGAAACATAAAAACGCCTCCAAGACCCTGAGATGAGGAATGATGTGGCTCACCATGACCACACCGGACACGATCTCGTGTCCCCTCCTCACGCCACAAGAACAGTTTCTTCCCGTCTGCAGCTGGCCTCATCAGCAAGGCCCAGGACCCCCACAATGTTTTTTGGTATTATCTCTGTGCAGTGCACACATTGTACTTTATACTGTGAACCTTTGCACATTACTGGGTCAAAACGTTTTTTGCAATTTCATATATTTTAAGTTTATATCTTTTACTGTGTATTTTTCCTACTGGGCAATAAACCTGATTCTGTTTGATGAAGAGACCAGGACATAATGCACACACTGAAGACATTGGGTCTGGTTATTTTATTGGGTTGAACTTAAATTTATGGAAGGTTTTAGTTAACAGTAATGTATTGTGCTGTAGTACTGTACATCACCCTGAGTGCGGTACAACTCAACAGCAGACATATACTCAACTTTACATGCATAGACAGTAGGTATGCATCAGAGAGCATCAGTATCCATTTGAATGTCACTCCTTTCTGTCTATTCTCAGCAGTTATGGAGTGACTCCAGTTTTCTTTCTGTCCAAGGCCTGCTGCTGCTTAGGCCTTGTGCCATACCCACTTTGAGAGGAGCTTAGCGGAGAGGCCCAGTCTATGCCGTGGTTCATTTTGTCCTTGGGCACCAGCCCACTACTTCCTGCTGCAGGGAAAGACAAGCCTGTGCCAACAAGAGATTTGTGATCAGGTAAACACCAATTGGGCACTGGCACAGGTCCATCCATGGATAGATGAGGTCGGATGGATGCCTCACATTGAGGCTTAGGACGCTAAAGATGACCTGTGCTTGCGAGGTCTGAACCTCTGCAGACTAACCTTATAATACTGATTTACCACTGTATGTATGTATGTATTACATGTGTTAAAATGTAAAATCATCCCACGTATGATTCAGTCCTTCAGTTGGCCTGACGTCGACTGACATACAGTGCAGCATTCCCACGGTGCACCATGGCCACAGGCGTGCACATACAGTATGATGACTCACACTGTCCCCGATGGAGCGCAGCTTGTAGAAGGGCTGGATGTAGAACCAGGAGCCCTCATTTCCAGCAGTGTCCAACATCACCCTCATGGCGTTCTTCTCTAACAGAGCAGGCAGACGCTTGTTCACTGTCAGGTATTTGTTGCTCTTCAGGTGGAGGAGCTGAGCAGAAACAGGATACAGTGTCAGACAATACAGACAAGTGGACATGATGAAATCTGGGGCCAGGAGTCACTGCCTCTAAAAGGCACTGCTAATTAACACTCTCATTACTGCCAGTGGAGTTATTTAAGAAACTAATGTCAATTAGCAGGTAAGACATCTAATAAAGAGCTACACTGCTTCATTCGACAACTAGCCTGAAATGCATCTTTGAATTGTGGATGTCCTCCAGATATTTTTCTGGCTTATATTATGATTGTCAATGTGCACGTGTGTTATACAACTGATATATGAGCCTGCACCCAGCATTCTCTCTTTAGGACACATTACGGCATATTTCTTTTATAGAAATTTGCAGTTTCACTATGACTGCTGGAGGTTTCTGCCTCCTTCATTTTCACTGGGCCTATGCCAAAATTCACAACCCTGTAATACTAGGATATGTAAATGGTTTTACTTCTTGTTTAAGGGGTAATATTGAGGAGCCTGCTCAACATGCACTCAGGATGAAATTTAAGATAAGAGTTGTTGGAAAATTTGGAAGATTAAATCACCTCCATTGATGGAATGTCAGAATAATCTCAGTTAAAGTGAAAGTCCAAACAAAGTTTATCTGACTAAATACCAAGCAGATGATGGCCGTTTCAGAATCAGATTCTGCTTTATTGCAAAGCATGTGTACACATAAAAGCAATCTGACTCCTGTTTTAAGTTGCTATGTATGTCACACACAGATCCAATAATAAGGAAGGCACACAGACACACGGCTAAAAACAAGGACAATAAAGCTGAACAGAGACAGGTACAAGCAAACATAGACCTCCCAGTGTGGATTTTAAACTGTGAATATATCATTTATAATTTGTGGGTGAGTGAATGTTTTAGTGTTGCAGGATAACTGACATTATACTGACAGCCTGTGGAAAGACATTGTTCTTGTTTCTGCCTGTTTTGGCGTACGGAGCTCTGCAGCATCAGAGGAACAAACCTGAATGACGTTCCCGTACTGAATTACTGTTCCAAGCAGTTTCTTGTTTTCAGAGTCATTCTGCTTCTTCTCCAAGTCAGCTGCATGCTGGAAGGCAAGACGGAGACAAGCAGAGGAGTGCAGTCAAGAATTAAGACGATATATTTCACACCTCCTAACGGCAACGCTGTTCACTGATTGCAGCGCGAGAAGTAATCTGATTGGTTAGCTGCATGGCAGTTACAAAGTTCTTAGTCAAAAACGTATGCCTCAACGGAGGGGCTTTAACCAAAAACTCTGGCTCACATCTCCATGGAAACGCAGGAGAGATTGCAATTTTCCACTTTATGACTGTGTGGTCAGATAGCAGATTGCTTTAAATGGTATTGTAAGGCAGCAGAAAGAGAGTCGGGAGAGTGTAGAGGGCAGAAAGGTAGGACAGTAAGAGTGAAAGACTTCGGAAATGTCTATAAAAGGACTGTAGAATCCCACCTCAGCAAACATACATAACATTTCTATGTATTCACTGTGTGGCTTTGCATTCAGTCTAAACCATATCTGCCATCTAAACTTCAAGATTAGAAAAAAGTGAAGTCTTATGCAGCTCTGTCCTTTCTCCTCTTCATCCTGTGAGCCTGTGAGGACAGGTGTGTGTGTAGTGCACTGGTCTGTAGCGACTGCAGGGAGGTGAGCATGTCGTCACTTCGCTTACATGGAGCTTGTTGAGCAGCACTGTGTCCGTGTTCCCTCCAGGCTTCGCTGCTTTCCAGAACTGCTTCTGGGCCGAGTAGCGGTTCATGGGACACAGTCTGAACAGACAGTCTGGACAGAGAGACACAGACAGAAATGAATGCAGAGACGAAGATGGACAGAGATGGAGACAGGCACGGGGAGAATACATTCAGACAAACACAGACTGGAGGCTTACCGCAGTGTTTATCGCTAAGAGCAGCACATGGGTTTAAATCAAAGAGAGAGAAAACAAAAAAAGAGAAATATGTTGATGCATTCTGAGTGAAGGCTGGAAAAGGCTGGTGCTCCAGTGTGGGAGACAGGTCACAGCAACAGATTAGCGTAAACCAACAGACACTGAAGGCCTGAGCTGCTAAAACAAGAAGACACAAGATGCTCAGCAACAAAAAATAAAAACAGGCTTGACTTAATAAATGAGCCCGACGCGACAGGTCAGGTGACATATTCAAAGACCTGACAGGCACACAATATAAACACACACTGTTTTCACACACTCCCCTCCTATTCACGATCCTCCTTCATGGAGATCAAAGGGCTTTGTCTGCTTCAGGGAGGAGGAGGAGAAACGAGGGCCGGGAAAGCATGTGTTTGTGTGTGGACGTGTGTTTCTCATGTTGTGAGGAAGTAAAATAACATTATGGGGACTCGTCTCCCTTATGGGGACAAAACACAAGTCCTCACATGTACATCGTTATGTTTTAGGGTGAAGACTGGCGTTAAGGCTCGGGTTAGGCAAGCAGTGGTTATGGTTATGATTAAGATAAGTCTACAGGAAATGAATGTAATGCAATGTCCCCAAAAGTGGATTAGGGTTAGTGGTGCATGCGTGCTTGTGTGTGCGTGTGTGTGTGTGTGTGTGCGCACCCCCTGGTAAGAATAGTAATATGTGGTTTCATCCTGTGGTTAGAGTAGGGTAAGTGACAGGGCACAAGAACCTTCTGTGTGTGTGTGTGTGTGTGTGTGTGTGTGTGTGTTATGATGTGACACAGCACTAAGTCATGGTCAGTTCGTAACCGCAGCAACGATGCGATGACGCTGTCGTCAGCAGACTCTGATTGTGCTGCTCATTTTCATAGATACTGCAGAAACCAGCGAACGGTCCCTCGATTTGCATGAGGACGCGCTTCTAGCACAGCAGAGTTCCTCTTCTGTCCCAGAAGAGTTCCTCTTCTGCATCAAGCTGCACAACGAGCGCAAGTGAAGCCACACAGGCGCTTTCACACCGGCCGAAAGTTTAGCTCTGCAGCTTACAGAACGCATGAACTATTATGACAGTTTTCCCCGCACAGTTAAACTCCTGCACATCAGCGACTCCTCCCTCCGGGTCCTGGCTTTCCTCTGACTTCACCTCCCATCAGACCGAAGCTCTCTACTCTGAGAGGGCGAAAATAGGAGAAAAAAGAACAATCTGTCCATCCTTCCCCCATTCTCTCTCGCTCTCTCTCCTCCTGCTGTAGCCTCAGTAACATGACCAAATAAGGCCAGCCAAGAGAAGGGGAGTGGGATGACAGAGGGAGAGAGAAGAGGGTGGGGACTCCCTATCTTCCCCCTCGATTTTCTATCATCCCTCCTTCTCCCTTCTGAATTCCTCAAACCATTTCACACACCACTCTCTCTCTCTCCGAACTAATAACGGTCTCTATCTTGCAAATCTTCCTCACGCCCCTCCCGTACCCGCTGCCCCTCCTCAGCCCCCTCATCAGATATGGTTTACTTTAGTTTGACCTAAAATACGGCTAGAAAAACAAAGAAAAGGAAGTGAGAGAGAAATGAGGAAGAGAGTGAAAGAATGTGAGACAGAGAGACAGAGGGGGGTAAGAGGGAGGAGAAGTGGAGCTCTTTAACTCTGCAGAGGGAATAAATGTATGCTCACATGCGTGTCCCACATACCAGATGATGAGACAGTAACTGGAAATGGAGTCAATTAACAAGTGGAAATGATCGCACACACACACACACACACACACACACACACACACACACACACACACACACACACACACACACACACACATGCGCGCACGCTGGGAGCTCCTGTCTGATGAGTGAGCAGTCTTCTAATTTAATATCAGAGATTTAACAAACTCTGAATGAGTGCAGTGTGTGACAGAAGGTTTGCCTTTAATCACAGTCAGCTGGGCGAGAAAACACTTCAGCTCAGTAACGCTGAAATCTGTGGCAAGAATTCGTGCTGGGGTCATCAGGCAGGGGACGTGGTGGGACTGGTCCAGAGGGCAGAAACTCAATGATTCATTAACATTCTTAAAACAATCTTTTACTACCGGAGCACCTACCCCTTAAACACTGAGCACTCAAAATACTCAAACTATTTGAGCTCATAAACAAAGCTGTCTTTGATACGATCTGCCCTGCGCGCGATTCCAAACACTAGCCTAAAATAATGGAGCCCTGAGGCGAATCTATAAAAAATTAACACTACTGTTTGTTTATGGGGCAAGGCCAAATCGAGCCTCAAGTCAATCAAGTCGCACATCCTTGAGGGCAGGTCACAAGGCTTTTAAGCAAATCGCAAGTCAACTGGGAGCTTTTCAGGCCTCTGAGCATCTAATATTGAAATGACTCTGCATTAGAGGTGCTGACAGCATTTTTACGGAGCTGAGACCAAATGCACAGGGCTAAAAATTAAGATTTTACACATGAAGGCTTGGAAACAGCCTTCATGTGTGCTACACAGCCTCTGAAAACAGCTGCATGTTGTCTGTGACTCTGGAGGCAACTTTCTGAAGAAGAATGAGTGTGAAAAGTCATCCACCAAGTGCAATACAGAAGTGAGGAAGCACCTCTTAAAAGCAAAAGTTCGACTTTTTCCTGAAATATTTGCTTTCTGATGATGCCACCTCGGCATTGTTTGCCTCCGGGAACCTGTAAATTTGCAGTCCATTTACATCCATTTGTTTGTTCTGACTCATACAACACATGTAGTGAAGACATTGAAGGAATTTAATAAAATGTATTAAGTGTATTAAGTTATCACTGTACTGACATGTATGATTGCAGTGAATAACTTCCAGTCAGAAACATTCTGTCTTCACTTACAGGCCATTTTTACAGAGCACAGAGGACTGACAGAGAGCTTCATCACATGGTGCAACGACAATCACCTGAAGCTCAATATCAGCAGAACCAATGAGCTTGTGGTGGAACTACAGCGCTTCAAATATGGATGCTGCAAAGAATTCAGGATCTGACCAAATATGGTCACAATCTCCACTTTTGTTCCTGAGTTACGGTGTTGAATAATGGACAGAAAAGTGTTTTTGAAGAACATTATGATGTTTGACCTTTTGGATATAAAATGTCTTCATCATTTTATCCTGAGACATCTGTGAGAAATTTTGTCTTAATCAGCTTATGAATTATTGAGTTATATGCTGTGTGTGTTCACGGTGACCTTTGACCACCAAAATCTAATCAGTTCATCCTTGAGTGCAAGTGAACATTTGTGCCAAGTTTGAAGACAGTCCCTCAAGACGTTTCTGAGATGGAATGGGGCAGATAGACAACTCGAAAACATGATGTCTCTGACTGGATGCATGAAAACTATTATTTACTGTTTTATGGGGGTTGTATGCGCTTTCAAGTCTTGAGTCAGGACAGTTTTTTAAGGAGTCAAGTTCAACAAAACAGTCAAGTCCAAGTCCCATCACAAGTCCTACTTCTGTGTCACTTAAGTCTGACTTGAATTTAACAGAAGTCTCTGTCCACAACTACTTTGTCTATGAGCCTGTTCTGTGTCCATATACTGTACTGTACTGATGTGCAGTGACCAGGCCCTGATAATCCTACAGAATATTAACACATGTGAACGCATGAATGCAGAGTTAAGCCTCAGGAGTTTCATAATGACGCACTGTTGAGCGGCAGAGAATAACTGATGCAGAACTGTGGAAGCACTAACACAGAACAAGTCAAAACTACAGTAACTTAGAGCTATTTACATGCATGGTAAGTGTGAATGGATACACATGGCTTTTTTCAGCAACACCTCCTTTTAATGTGATATGCACAGAACTAACAGCGTATTTTTTTTAAGTCTTGAATCTGTTGTTTTATATTTTATGTGCTCATTGATAGTTTTTTAGCTTTCCCTTCACTCAAAAATGTATATTGCTCATTGTGCCAACACAACTGCAGACAGGTGACAAATTAAAGGGAAAAACCAGAATAAATGAGTGGAGGAACATGATGAATGCAGACGCTTCCACACAGGTGCACTGCATGGTACAATTAAGGAATTAACATCCAGTCATGCTCTGTGGCATCTATAAACATGCTGAGCAGGCCCGGCTGAGTCTGATTTTGTATCAAGGTGGAAAGAAGAGAAGATCTCAGAGACTTTGAAAGTGGTTTCATTGTTGGGGGACATTTATTCACAAAGATTGGTTAGTGGCCAGTGTTCCAGTAGGAACATTGACTAAAATCACATCTGCATTTAGATTTATAGCAAAGACATCAGTAAATGTGGTTGGAAACTGTGTTTGGCAGTGCACATTTGATAACTGTAATGCACATACATCGGTGCGATATGTCCTCAGGCGACTGAGAAAGTCGATGCAGGACATGATCAGAGTGTGTGAGCAGAACAGGGATAGTTATTATTATTATATTATACCACTGAATGGTTTGAGGAGTATGAAAATGATGCGAATCAGATGCTACGGGCGCCGCAGTTACCAGATATCATTCAGCTGAACACCTGTGTTAGACAGTGCTCTCCACCACCAACCTCAGAACACCTGAGGAGGGAATATTTTCTGGAAGAACGCTGTTCATCACTCCAGGGGGCTTCCAGAATCAATGCCAAGGCGCGCTGAAGCTGTAATGGTGGCACACTAAGACACAAACACTCATTCGGTGAGGTAGGGGACATCTTGGGCCGGTAGTTTAAGCTTTAAAAATCAACAATATTTGCACATTCATAGGTTCTGAATTTGAAAAAAGGGAAACATATCACACATAAATGAAACAGGCAAAGTATCTTACATGCCTTAAAACATGTCTGGATGTGAGCTTTAAATGATTTATGTGACTGTTGATGTGTTGGTATGTCACTGGTGTCATGCAATACCGCTTTGAGTGGTCTGCAAAAGAGCCACAGATGGCTCAGAGAGATAACACCAGCTCTTCAGACGTGCACAGTTCAACAAAAAAGCTCATAAAAATTTTGCACTCACTGATAAACTTCACCAGATTCAAGAGGGTCAAGAGGAAGATGCTTGTAGCCATAGCAACCATAAAAATGACTGAGAGGATGCTCAGCCAACAGAGATCATTTCCCTCGGAGGAAGTTTTGTCGAAGAGCACAACTGCCACAATACTGTGATACTGTGAGAGGAGCAACGACACACACAACAGCTTTCAATTAGATCTACTGTGTGACAACACAGGGCTGCATAACTCACAATGGTACACAATTCAAGAGGTCACAGTTTATTTAGTGCAGACCCACAAATTCAAACTCCACCACAGAGCCATCTCAAGCACCAAAACAGCGGGATTTATTAACATACAAACAACCAAGACATTACATGAAATCTAACAAAAGACGCAAGGTCAAAACACAACACAAAATCCCAGGCTGAGAGGCAGCCAGACAAGCAGTCCGCATGCCAGAGGCCTCTATTCTGATGCTGGCACAGGAGCTTTTCAGCCTTTCAGTCTGAGGTCAGGTGCACCTTGTTCAGCAAATCAGCTGTAGCACACCTGGGGAGGGCTAGGGCAAGCTAGTGCAATGCCTGGATAACCTGCTGCTGTAAAAAGAATTTCCCAATTTGGGCTCAATAAAGTCCATCCATCCATCCATCCATCCATCCATCCATCCATCCATAGGTCTATCTGACTCACCAGATGTAGACTGTGGGTATAAGCCTGCCACTGACTGCCGATTTCACATGGCCAATGGTAAGCTGTTCCGCTATCTGTGTGTTACCATTTTCAAAATCCTTGTCATGATGGGAACCAACAACAATCTCCAAGTAGACAACCTGCACGTGGCTCGATGCTGAAAATGGTTACCCTAACCCTAACCTGACCACTAACAGTACAAACATAAACAAGCCAGCAGCTGTTATCCTTACCTTTGCAAGGATTTAGCCATTTTAATGCCAGGGCTCACCTCTGAACATGCTAATGTTCCAGAAAAACAAGTTCCACTGACACTATTGTGCAAGGGCACCATCGCGGCATCCCGAGACAACTGTGATTGGTTTAAAGAAGCAACAGAGCTTTTTCTTCTGATACCAGAATGATAATTAGTGCAGCCAGACCTTTCTCCAGCACTGACACAGTGCTCTGGAGAAATATCTGGTGATGTGGGACTGACTGACTGACTGACTGACTGACTGACTGACTGACTGACTGACTGACTGACTGCGTATCCATCTATTCCAACTTGGGATCAATAAAGTACATCCACCTATCTATCCATTCATTCATTCATTCATCCATCCATCCATCTCCGCCACATCATCTGCTACCCTCTCATAAAAGCAGATAAAGCCCGTTGTGTGAGACAAAAACTCCAACATTACAACATTACAAAGTAGTCATCAGTGTTCCAACACAAACAGGGAGGCCTGCTTGCACCTCTGTAAGAGGTCTCAGCGGCTCATCCCTGCAGCAATTAGACAACATAAGTCTGGCAAAGCACCTAAAGACACACGTTACACAATACTTCTTCTATTCTGTGTTAAATCAACAATATCCTCAACGATCTGGGTTGTATAAACTGCTATTCGCTCCAATGTTCTTATCCTGTTGGAGATATTGTAGAGGAAGCAACTAATCACTGGTATTACATCTAAGACAATAAATGGGTCAACCGACAGCAGCCTCTCTCGACTGTTTCCTGCAAGGCCTCTCTCGTCAATGGACAGGAAAGCAATATATGTGGTTATTAGGAGAGGAAGGGACTAAAGACAGAACAGCTTCTGGTGTTTTTCTCAGACGAGCCACCCAACTAGCCTGCAGCGTGTCTCTGACCGCAATGGCGGTTTGGGCTGACAACAGATAGGTGGTGGCAAGGAGTTAATGTGCCAAAGTTTCTTGAGATTTATGAGGTTTAAGCGTTTTATGCAAAAGACATAAAAGGAAATAAGGACAGGAGATGAGATATGAAATGAGGTGACAAAAATAGTCAAAGACAAACAACCCAAGACATGTCAAGCCAGGACAAGGAGACCCTATCCGCTATAATGATCTCCACATGCTCGTGGTCTAGCGATGAAAATGTCAGGCTGATAACAAACGAGCACAAAGACGAACTTTTGTTCCTTTAGTACAAGCAGAGGATGCCTTGATGTGGTCTTCTTTGTGTTGTGTTTAAGATTGTCTCTGACCATTTTTATCCCTATACAATCAACCAGTGATGATCAAAGATTTTGTATATGCACACAGCTTCCATGTTCACCAATCTGGATATAAGGTCTGGGTAAGATGGACATACAGATCAGAAATAAGTAAAGGCTGGCTCTGGCCAAAGGCACCTAATGGCTTATTGTGCACTACTGTATGTCAACAGTGCTGGATTGCATAAAGCTTAGAAAAGCATTGACAGTTTTCAGCTTTCAGAAGAAAACTGATGGATGAAAACATTTCACAACAATGCACCACTCAAATTCTTTTTAGGAAGACGTGACGAGCCTGCTGACCACAATTGAACAGAGATTGGTGACTGATGATTAAAATGAAAGTGGATGACATTTGAACAATGCCACATTCAATTTACACTGCCACTTCAGCACACAACAAATCAAGCTGCCACCGTAGAAACTTCAAATCAGACAACTGGTCCGACGCTCAAACAACTGAGTGATGACGTAGAAATCAAAACTAATACAAAGGAGGATTATTCGAAACAACTAATATGAAGCGCTGTTACAGTGCATTTTTCTCTGCCGTGGATGTGCTGACTGCTGCTCCGTGCACTCTGCTGAACTCACTACGCTATCTGAGTGTGTGTAGGTGTGTGTGCGTGTCGGTATTTCAAACGATGTCCGGGTGAAAGACAAAGCGAGGCTGCTGCGTCCAGATGTCTCAGCATTTGCATGCGGACCACATGAGTGAGAGTGTGATTGTGTGGAGGGTGCTTGTGTTTACATTAGGAGGAAATGTTGAGCATACCTCAGCAATGACAGTATAAGGCCCTGCAAGTGGACATGGCTAGTCTGGCCTCGTGCCCTTATAGCGTCCGCTAAGGAGGATTATCTCCGCGCAGCCGTGTCCCTCTCAAACAGCTGAGGAGCCTCCCCAAAACAAGCAGGAACTGAAGTGTGTTTGCTCTGCCAGAGGAAACCCCGGAGGACTCAAATTAGACCTTCCCAAAGGATGAAAAAGATCAATGCCTAAGCACAGTTTGCCCGACAGTGTTTGTGGATACTTAAACAAACACCTGCTTCTTATTTGGTTTTAATACTGTTTTACTCTTGTTATCTATGCGAAGTTCAAGCTTGTGAGGAAAATATTTGCCCTGGCTTCAGGAGAGGCTCAGGTCACTCGTAGATTATTTTACACAATCTGTCTCATCGTGCATCATGAAAAACAGAAAAGACGTACTATCCTCAGACTTCAGCAGAAAGCTTTCTCACATGACCTCACGGCAGCTCTGACTATGACTTGCCTCCGGTGTTGTGTATTGAGAGGCTCCAGTGTATTTATTTATTTATTTTTTTCCCCCAACAACAGCATCAGTTCAGCAGGATTATATTTTTAAACTTCATAGTAATTCATAATTTGAGTTATTCAATGTTGTGATGTTGTAAGTTTAACTCCTGATGCTCTATATCCGGGGAAGGCCTCAACACAACAGGACAGACCCTTTTTTATATTTCATTTACACTGCTCCATTGATACAGACTCTACAGGTTTTAGGTTTTAGTACGTACAGCATGTACTCTAAAATGCTTGATTTGAGACAGAGGCACCCCTAACAGCTAGGAGAAAATAGTGGTGAGACAGCTCCAGAAAGATCATGAGAAATATGAATTGTGTAGAATCTTTTAAAGGCATACAGCATTTTATTTGTGAGCAAACCTGGCAGTGTCATTCCAAAGACCCAGTTTGATTGATGTCTAAAGGCATGCATGTAGGATGTTTTAACAGCTTTCATTTTGATTGGTCATAGTTGGAAAAGCACAGGTGTTACTAACAACACTAAAGGTCCAAGTAAGCCATGACAGTGTGATAGTGAGTCAGCATGCACGATACAGGACCCTGAAACTGAAGCAGCTAAATGAAATTTCATCATCATAAGTTGAGTTGTTTTTCCAACTGTGACCAAAAAGCCTACTGTATGATTTCCTGACACAGCTAAATGGAATGCGGTCATGCAGTTACAATGTCCGCTTTGAAAAGGTCGATTGATTTGTGAAGTCCTGGTGCAGGTGTCAAGAGACATAAACAAAATGTCCTCTGCTAATACGACACATTAAGAAAGTTGGGACGCGGTGTGGAACTAAATAAATACAGAAAGCAAATGAACTGTGTTTAGCGAAGTATTCTTGAGCCCATGTAGTAATATCCTTTTTCAATTGTAAAGTTAATGAGGTTATGTGGTATTTGTACTGTTTTCAATTGAGCATATGTGAAGAAGTATTAGCAAATTATTACATTCTGTTTTATTTACGTTTTACACGGTGTCCCAACTACTTTGGAATCAGGGTTGTACTTGAGATATCAATAAACAGTTTGTCTCTTTGCAAGTTATGTGAATACAGTATGTTCTTAAGAAAGCATGCAGGCTGTTCTATAAGCCAAAAGGAGCAATGTCAAAACAACCATTTTAAGGGTGTGATAGAGCAATTTGGAGTTGCATTTTCATGAAATTGAAATTGAGACATGAGAGAGACAGATAAAAAAAAAGAATCATCAGAATGAAAGCAGCAGGACTCGGCAAATATACAGATTTTTAGATCCTACATTTCCCGTAATGAAACCAAAAGCATGTTATCATTAAACCCTCCCTGCATGTCTTTCAGCCTCCACGCCTCCACTTTGTGCTGCAGGTGTTCTGTTTGTCACACTTCATGAATCTCCTTCAGAGTCACACACATTGCAATCTTTACATGCTCCGTAGGATTCCCCATGATGAGTAAACTGACCTTCATGTTTAAAACCCCGCAATTAGCCTTTAATGCCAAGCTGTTGTCTGCCTACTCACCCTCACAAATCTCAATCTCTATTACATTACAGGCTACGTTTTACTTCACTTCTAGCTGTCCTCTTCCATATGATGCTATAGCACCCATCTTCACTTTTCTCTGCCTTCTGGTAAGACATCCAGAGGACATGAAGGCCTCTTGTGGTCAGGACCAGCTGACGTGGTGAAGGGGTGACAAACGCCACACAGCACTCATAGCTTATGTGCAAGTGGGTTGTAGAGTCACGTATAGAATTACAAAAAATCTCTTGCACATGCAGCTTTAGCTACAGTTTCATTGCCCCCGTGTTTTTTTTTTTTTCTTGTTGCTGTCAAAAGTAGGTCAAAAATTACACCAATAACAATCATTTCAAATTTGACAAAGACGTTTAGTAGCAGGTCAGATTTAAAGGAGGACTTTTCTGTGCACTGTGTACCTTGTGACGTGAGTCAAGGGGAAAACTGAGTGTGGGAGGATGGAAGATTAAACGAGGCAAAGTGATTAGTGAAAGCCTTCCTGTCTAAGTGAGCCAATAGGCAGATCCCTCACTACAATCACATGTTTGCTGCCAAAAATAGTCTTAGAAAAGACAGGAATTGAAGTTTGGATGCTTCATGATTTAAACCCATTCAAAACTGCATTGACTGGTGATCATGGCTTCGATGGAAATCGACAGATGTTTTTGCCACTTCTTCCCACGTCTATGGAATAAATTTGACAGCTGTGGAGACACACACACAGCAGCAAAGACAGAGGGCGAGAGACTCGTCTTTCATGTTGCTGCCGGCGTGGAGGTATCGGTGTGCAGTGCGTGTTTATCGCTGTGGTGACAGCCGTTGTCTCTCGGGGGTGATAACCTGTCCTGGGACACCAGAGACCCACTGAAGAGATGAGCTGTCTGGGCACTGCTCACATCAAAGCTTTCTGCTTTCTAAATACAGTGCAATCTTCTTCAGGCTCTTGAGAAAGCAGAAAGCATCCTAAATGCCAAGAGTGATCGTGTGTAGGTGGAATGTTCACTCTCTAAAATCAAGTTGCTTAACGTTGCAAAGGCCAACAGATATGATGGATCTATAGCCATAAAAGAAGCTGCAATGCAACAATGGAAACAAGAAATACAATATTTTGGTCATAAATACTTAATTTACCTACCAACAGTCCAACAATGTTGCATTTTTCAATCAAATATTACTTCAGCAGAGATCAGAAAAAAGCACTGTTTTTATATGCTGTCCAAGAACCTGTAAGATACACTACACAAGCCTTCAATACGCTCGTGCTCTCTGCACAATGTCGGGCCAGGCCTCTCCCCAGAGATATAAACCTCCAGCCTGAGAACCGAGGGTCATGAGTTCTACTTCCTGCATGGGAGCTAATAATAGCGGGGTTCACCCAAAGAGGCATCTCAAGGCCTTTCGCTTGAAAAGCAGCTTTTCAAGTGTGTTGTTTTCCAGCAAATCAGCATCAGAGCTGATTCTGTCCAGCTGCCACGGACGAGGTGTGCAAGCACACGAACACATGCATGGACGCATAAGCATGCACGCGCGCACTCACGCACACGCACGCCATTAACATTGTCAAAGGCAGCCCTGTTTGAAGTCCAGTGGGCAGGGGTATTGTGGCTTGTCACCAAAGAAACACAGCATAACACATTCAGCAGTGTCTCTCTCGCAGAGCCCACAGTATAAACAGACAGCAGTTAGTGTGATGATGTCAGGCCTCAGGAGGACGAGGGGACGAGGGAAGTCGGCCCTCGGCGTCTCTTACCTCTGAACTTCTTTGGAGGATTGTTGAGGTCCCCCGCGTCGGGCTGGACGACGCAGCGGTCATCCACCAGGCTGTGGATACAGACATGAAATGACATTGTTTATCAGATGTGTGTGTGTTTTGTTTAGTGTATTCTGAATAATTTTGTAGGTACATTCTATATATATATATATATATATATATATATATATGGTCTTATGAACATCAACTGCAACAATTTTGGTAATCAAATTATTTTTTCACTGTCTTCACCAAAAATTCAGTGATTCTACCTCCTCAAATATGAATATTTAGAGGACTTCTTAATCACCTTGGACACTTTTGTCATTTTATAGAACAAACAATTGATTAGTCACGAAAATAATCAGCAGACTATTAATTCAATAAAATATTAAGAAAAAAATCATTGTCAGGTTTAGCCCTCATTTAGTAATCTCTGATTTATGCTTTTCGTTAATAATTTTAAGAGGTGAATGTCATAAAATACTGCCAAATGCCCATCAGGAAACATTTACAATCATATAAAAGTCATATAAAAATAATTAAAGAAAGGTGATCTTGATACTTAAACGTCTGGAAGTACTAGCACACATATATTTGCTGTACTTAACACAAAATTCGTGCTGATCAATGTGAAACCAATGAACTAATCTGGCAGCATTTCCAGCAGCATAATTTAGCCTCAGAGATTGTTATTTCACTCGGGTATGTGAGCTCCTGTATGCACCACATCTCTATGATCCCTGTGGCTTTGTGTGTAAACTGGTTTGGGTGTGTGTTTAACATAGTACTGGTCAAAACACAGCATTCCCAACAAAAGCTTCTGCATGCACAAAACCCTGCTGGTGTTTCCCTACTCCGCACAATGATGAAATAACTCTGGATTAGATGACCTGCGGGCAGGCTGGAATTTCTGGTGACAAATTTAGCTTTTACTAGCTTAGAATAACACTTGTCTGGACACAGGCCAAATCCCACATCCATTTCAGGCCTTTTCCCGAGAAACATCCACAGTTGTCCAAACAGACCTGTCTACCCCTCCAGACGGTGCACCTCAAGGAACAAGGCGGCAGACTTAGATAGAAAGTGACAAAATATCCGGGAGCGTTCAGTAGAAATCAAGCAGTAAGTGTGTGCAGTCATCTGCATGCGTGCACGACGCACAGAGCGGTCAGTTATTAACACAAGCTTCAAAGTTACACCTTTGAACAAGCAGGACAGGTCCTGCCGAACTGTACAAAGCTGCATTTTTAACATTTTTAACCTTCCCTCTGCTTACAGCCCCCTCTCTCCAGTTACCAAACAAGAGCTGGGAATGCTGCTCAGCTGGAGAAGTTTTCTCTCCTCTCAGGATGGTTTCTTCCTCTGAGGGCAGATGATCTGGAGAGGGCTGCCGAGTCGGTGGTTGTGCGTGGAGAAGATGGCTCCTGGCCAAAACTGTCATGACAGTTTAGTAAATAGGTGCGCTTTTGTGCGTTTGTGTGCGTGTACGTGGGAAGCGCTGGAACTCGAGAAAGGCCACAATGTCTCTGTAGTGACTCAGTCTTTGCTGTAGGTCATTCCATTTTTCATGAGCAGGGAGGGGAGGTCCTGGACACTGAGCTGATGGTACGGACAGCATTACTGACGCTAGACACTATATGCTGCACCTTCCTATGATTATCTGGTGGTTTCTACCAGCAAACGTCGATGTAAACTTTCTCTTACTGCCCCTCAGAAGAGACGAGGGAAGGTTGAAGTGCAACAAGTGTGAATCACTATTGCATCAGAGGTATTTTAGTGATATCTTAAGAGCAATATATCCTTGCACTCGTCCATTCTGCCATACCCACAGGTAGAGCACATGATCGCTATGCATCTTCCAGAAAATCAGAACTGCTCATATTTTGACTGTGAGGTAGTGCTAATGGAGAAAAACAACATAACGTTGCTGCGACTGTGTGGGTGAATGAGTGGCTTGTAAACAGAGTTTTACCATTAGCTTCAAGTATTGTGCACAGCACCACCTCATTGTTTTTTCCTCTAACTGTGCCCTCCACACCCACTCCTGCCACACTCTCACAAACACACACACTTTATCATGAACTTTGCGTTTGCCGCCCCTATACTTCCTTCTCTCCCAGCACTATCAGCGGTGGTGGGGTCAGTCATGGCCTAGGCGCCGCTTCAAAGGGCCTCTCACTCTTTCCACAGCTTTGTTCTGTGGCATAAACTGCAAAAGTTACATCCATTGATCTCTCCTTAATCCCATTCTGTCACTGACAGTTGGGAGGGACACCTGCGACACATGCAAACGCACACAGAATCAGAAGGAAACGCTCTTTCTGACGGCACCAGAACGTTGTTGCTCGCCAAATCAAAGTTTCTAAAAACAGTTGCCACTTCTACTGCGACTTCCTTCCTTCCAAATACTGCTCAGCTGGCAGTAGAACAGAGTGTGAAATGGGCCCACACACACATAATGCTCGGCCAGTGAGATGGACGTACCCCAGGGTGCTGATGAAACCATTGGTGGAGCCCTCTGCGTACAGGGAGCAGATGTCCCCGATGTGTAGGAAGCTGGACATCTTATCCGACATGTTTGACACACACGGGAAACACCTGGAGCAGAGGAAAGGAGTCAAAATGAGTAATAAGGCAATAAATCACATAAAAACATCACACTGTGCTTCACGCAATCGTCACAAAAGTCTGAAAACCAGCAGAAGCATCCTTCTTTTGAATTCTGCCATGATAACAATTGCAATGCTCCACATTCATTCAGCTCCAGCTACGTAACGCCACTGACTGATCCCCATAATTACTGAGATTTCACCTGTGACTTCAGTTTGCATGTGCAGATATGATCATGTCGGCACACTCACTCACCATCTCCACACAAACCCACGGAGCTACAGAGCTCCCAGGTTTCAAAGGAGAGGGTTCCCTGAGGGGTCAGGACTGCACTGACACCGCTCTCTGGCTGCAATGATTTGCATGGAAGCTGCAGGGGAATTCTCCGTCGTTACTGTAGCCTGTTTGTGTTGTGTTTGTGGCTGAGGGCAGGACAGTTAATGATTAGGAGCTGCAGCTGCACCAGGAAGGTTTGTGCACCTGCAACAGGTCATCGCTGTTGAAGCTGACACATATGTGGGCAGTGCAGGTCCACTCTACTCAGGTTATGCGCCTGTTTTTGGAGCACTGCCTCTCACTGAGGACGATAAATCCTAAAAAAAATAAATCAGTAACACTGGCTTTGATTGACTGCCGTCTACTGCGAGCTGAAAACAATGGCATAAACGATGATATGCTCTGCTATGGACCAGTAACAGTCAGTTTTCTGACCACTAAAACACATGAAAGTTGAGTAAACGCGTCCAGTGGATGGCTGTCATTTTAATGGGCATCCGCAATCACATCAGTCCGGAATCATGATCGGCGTCAGCCTCGCTGTCTTGCCTGTTTTTTCGGTCGAGGACATCACAAGCGCTGGTCATGAGCTGTGAGCATTTAGTTAACCATTTAAGGAGAGGCGAGCTGAATCTTTCCCCCCGCGATAGGAAGAGAGGATGGTGAAGTGTACAAGTTGTGCGCTCAACTTTACCTCGGTTAGTGGTAAAAGCTCGGGTGTTCAGCTTTCTCCGGAGCGGCTAAGGCAACATGACTGTGGCTCTCCTCTTCTCCACCGGGGCCGAGGGTGAGATCCAGCCGTCAGCGACTGTAACAATCCACTTGTTCTTTCTGATTATTATTTTGACAGCTCTATCACCTTTCCGCGCCTGTCGGTGCTCCGGGGCTGCGTTCACTGAGGAAGGCAGCACACTGGCTGGCTGAGCTGCCTGGCTCGCTGCCACTTCTTCCTCTCCTCAAGCGGCCGTAGTGTTGATAGCTGGGAAATGATGTCCATGTGGTCCCATCCCACCACCAAGGGAAATGTAAGCCGTGCAGTCGCTCCCAGCGTGGCGCCTTGATTTTTATGGTGCAGGGAAAAAAGTCTGTATTAACTGACACACAGCACCATGTTAATGCTTTTTGTTCGAAAAATACTTAAATGGTGTTTTTAAAAAAAACAATTTTATTTACATCGAAACAGCCGGTGTCTGCTATGCTTATAAGCATCAAATCATAATTTGTAATTTTATCGTATTTTTTAATAGAAACAAAGTACAAACATTCACTTCAGGCACGAAACGGTTAATCGGCTACATAAGAAGCCAGCTGACTGATCACGTGACTTTGCGGAAGCGAGAGAAGCATCAACATGCGCGGATCTTGAGACGTATCCTGAAATAATGGTACCCAGTTTTACCCTGTTTGTCGTGTTTGCTTGCGTGAGCAGAGTGTTGTGTATTGAGGGTTCATGCGGGGCTCAGCCGGAACCCGCCGCCGCGCAGGGAGCAGCGAGCTGCGGCTGTGAGAACCTGAAGAGAGCCGCTGTGGAGGACAAGACTGAGCCAGCCGACAAATATTCAAGAGGCGCCAGTGAGAGACCGCCCGAGGCTCAGGGAGATGAGAAGGTAGCGCAAAGCCAGGTAATCTGCCGCAGGTTGCGTTTGGTGGACAGTTCACAGCAGAAAGACGTGAAACATGAGGAAGGTAACATGCAACAAATGTCCCTACTGGGACGTTTGATCAATGGGCCACCAGGGAATCCTGAAAGGGTCTCTGTTTTTAACTTAACCCAAAAGATCAAGGGCAGAGGGTGAGGTCCCCTCCCATTCAGACTACATGACATAAACCAAACATACAGTTCTCTGTCAAACTTAGAAAATGGGGTGATCTGAGTTCCTGAATGTTTGACATCTCCAACATAAAGGTGCATTCAAGTTCAGTGTGACAGCAGGCTGATGGAGTATCCACTTCAGCAAACAGCGCAGGTTTGCACTGCAAATCGTCTGTTCAGCTCTTCTCAGCCACGTACCAAGTGGAGAAAATAATGGGCTGATGAGTGTATGTGCATTCAGTTACTCTCCAACAGATACTTGACACTGTTTCAGAGAAAGTCTGCATGTTTGTGGCATAATGGTTGATAGTGATGGACTAGTATGGCACCTGGAGTTCATGTTCGCTATTAATTATATTTATATCAGCTGGTTCTGAGAAAGGACAATTGGATTGTTATTTTTGGCTTTGGTTAAAGGTCACAGGGTTTGCCAGTCTTAGTGAGGCAGTCTCACTGCCAAAGGATCATGGGAGTTCCCTCCTGGACTGCCTCAGGCAATAATAGATGACAGGACCTGTACAATAGGCCTCACTGTTAATTTATTGTCGGTGACATCTGGGGCCACAATGTAAGAAAAGTTGGAAGAAAAATGACATTTCAGCCATGTCCATAAAGCTGATCATTAGGGTTTCACCTAAAAAGCACAAATATGTAAATATGTACTCCGTCTGTGCATGTTGTACCTTTTTAAATGCTGTTGATGTGATTATATAACTGTATTGTGTGCTTGTGACTGTGCTTCTGGAGTTTATGGAGATCTTGTGCAGCCTGAAAATCTATCTTTGCACTCACAATTGATTATGTTTCCAGCCTTTTTAAAGACTCTCAAACCTTTTGATTCTGAAACCCTCTTCAGACTTAAGAGATTCTTGTAAAAAGAGTTTATTTCCTGCATACAGATGGCGTTCATTTCTGGAGGAGAGTTCCTGATGGGAACTGACGACCCAGGCATCCCTGCAGATGGTGAGGGCCCTCAGAGGCTGGTGCATGTGGACTCCTTTTACATGGATATCCAGGAAGTCACTAACCGACAGTTCCAGAGCTTTGTCAATGCTGCGGGATACATTACTGAAGTATGGATAAACTACGGTTTCTAAAGATTCAACCGTATTTTTCTGAATCAATACAACAAGTCTGAAGCCAGTGTGAAAGTAGATCTTTGGCAGTGGTTATTTTAATGCATCTCCTTTGCTC
The DNA here is from genome assembly GCF_051107435.1 of Chaetodon auriga. Classification (NCBI taxonomy): domain Eukaryota; kingdom Metazoa; phylum Chordata; class Actinopteri; order Chaetodontiformes; family Chaetodontidae; genus Chaetodon; species Chaetodon auriga. The sequence goes on along the minus strand of NC_135075.1, from coordinate 14,527,779 downwards.
ATATTGTTTTTACTCTTTTGCTTTTAGGCGGAGAAATATGGAGACTCATTTGTATTCGAGGGACTTTTGAGTGACAGTGTCAAAAACCAAATCACCCAAGCAGTAAGTACGATTATTCAACAGCTCACATTTTTTCTGCTCCACCAGCATGAAGCACTGTTACTGCCATGACTGCTGAAAATATTGAGGGTAGTTACATTATATATTTCAAATACACGAAGATTTAGTACTTCACACCTCACGTAAGAATTGTTGGGAATGAGAGATTTCGTTCTTTTGCTGAGCTGCTCCAACCAAAACAGGAAGACAAGAGAGAACAAGGTAGAGACTGTATTTGAAATAGATGTGGAAATGAACTAATAGGTATCATCAACAGGAAGTCAGCCATTTTTGGAGGATACCAGCTCTCACCTATACACCGCCACCACCACGCCTCAGGCTTGGTAGTCTCGACCCGTTCAACTCAGTTAAACTGCAGATTCAACATGGTCGGTAAACACTTCTGTGTGGGCTGTAACAGCCAATCATACAGCCCACATGCAAAACAAAATTAGATCATGCCGAGGCTGTGAGTGCAGAGCAAACATGTGACTACAGCATTAGCGTCTTCTCACTTTTAGATAGATGGTGAGATATATCAGGTTGGTAATTAAAAGGACATGGGCTTTAATGTGTTAGTATGTGTTACAGAGTTAGAAGCTACATAGAAAGATCGCTCCTCAAGATCTTTTCCTTGCTGTGATGTTATCTACAGGGGTCAGAGTGGCATCCGCTGGCTGTTTCGGGTAGCACATACAGTATGAGTGCAGTTGATTTACCAGTTTTATATGCAGTGAAGTTCAGGGTTTTAAAGGACAGTTTTCAAGTTCAGCTTCGTATGTGAAAGATTTTAATTTAAAGGCTCACATTTGTGCTGAACCTTCAAAGTGCCAGCTGTGGGTCGCACATATTTTTTGGATTAGATAGAGATGAAGATATACGCCTCTGTAATTTAACAGCCTCGAGACTATTCGCAGATCGGTTCTAAGAGCCCTGAGCACAGCAGGCCTCTCGTAGACGAAAGCCAGACAGACAGCAGGGAATTTACTGCTTCATCTCAACTGTCATGTGCAGCCTGATCATGTGGCTGAGAAGGTGTTGTGTACCCATTAGTACGGCAATACTGGAAGCCATTAGCACCACTGCAATTCTGTACATTAATGATGAACCCTGCAGTGTGTATCTGAGAGAAACTTCCATTAAGAGTTGGAAAGGAGAATAATATCAGTTGGTAACCATTGTTAACATCACTATGTTATCAGGTTGCTGCTGCCCCCTGGTGGCTTCCAGTCAAAGGAGCCAACTGGAGGCACCCTGACGGTCCAGACTCCAACATCACAGACAGGTAGAAAGACGCTCCATGTACACTTGAAACCCATAACAGTTCATTCAGTGTAAAACTACTTTGTGAAGCTCAGCTGAAGCTAATAGGAGGCTTCGTCAGTCTGAGTGAGAGGAATCAAATGGGTTCTTCAGAAGTTGTGGTCTGTTTAGTACTAAATTTCCACGTTTCCTGTTGTCCCCTCTGGTGCAGCTCTTCGAAGAAGCACAGTGCAGGAAACACAAAGAGGGAGTTTGTAGCTAAAAGGCTGTAACTTAAGATAAAACATACTTGATTAGTCTAATTCAGACTGCTGGAGCCTCGTGTTAGCTTCACTGGAACTTCAAACTTTTACATTGGAATGATGGTAAGGGGTCGGAGTGGAGAGGAGGAACAATTGAAAGGGCCAAAAGCTTCTTCAGTGCACCTATGTGCATGAGAGAATTGTTTTAGGATAAAACAAGTGAACCTGTCTTTTAAGTATTGATTCAAAAGCAAATGTTCACATCTCTTCTATGATTTAACTTTGCAATTATATCTCATGGCAAAAGAAATGAAGACTAAACCAAATACACGCTCGGCAGTTAACTTGAAACCTGTTTTTTGTAGGCTGGACCATCCTGTTCTTCATGTCTCGTGGGCGGATGCTGTCGCCTACTGCTCCTGGTTCCACAAGAGACTTCCTACAGAGGCAGAATGGGAGTATGCCTGCAGGGGCGGTCTTATAGACAGGCACGATATATGTGACTTTAAAATATGCCACTGCGCCTGTACATGTGCTTTGACCTTCATGCAGTATGTCCTGTGTTTATTTCCTGATGCTTCTGCCCCTGCGTGTAGGCTTTACCCCTGGGGAAACAAGCTGAACCCGAAAGGACAACACTACGCCAACCTCTGGCAGGGGGACTTCCCCAGCCATAATTCTGGAGAGGATGGATACACCAAAACTTCACCGGTAAGACAGAGAAGGCAAGATGGAGGGATGCCATAGCTGTGGGTGTGTTCATGAGCCATTGTCACAAAACTGGAAGCAGGTTTATATTTAAACCACTGCCTATAGAAGCTCCAGGAAATGAAAGGTGCTGCAGAAAAGAGCTTACTTTAGAAGTTAATAAAGTCACACCAGCAGCTTGCAGCTTGCAGAGGTCAAATGAATAATAATTAGATAATATTAATCCAATCTCTTTCTCTGCAGGAGCAGCTTTTTAAAACCTCAATTTAGAAGTATCAATAATGAATGTATGCACTCAGTTTCTTTAAGGTATGCTGAAGGAAGGTGCATGTTTTTGATCTGACGAGCTGAAAATCCAAGGATGTTTAAGCTTCACCAATTGTTAGACCAGATGCTGTTGAAGCAGCTTGGCATGTTGGGCAATAGAGAAGAAAACAATGGAGAGGAACAGATGGGACTACCTGTAAATCCAGATTGAAGTGATCTCTGTTAGTGACTCAGTTCTTGGAAAGTCCCCTCAGAGACACATGCTCATTCTGGCAAAGATTCAAATATGCACATACAGACGCACATTAAGTCATAGGCCTTCCTCATCTCACAGGCTTTCAGAAGAAACTCTCTAATAGTTCCTTCTAATATAATTCTTAATCCAAACCTGCATTAATGTGGCATTATTCCTGTAGGTGATGTCCTTTCCTGCCAATGGGTTTGGATTATATGACATGGTGGGGAATGCATGGGAATGGACCTCAGACTGGTGGACTGTGCATCACACCACAGAAAAGCAACAGAACCCAGTAAGAACACCTTTTCTTTAAGCTTTTGAGTTTTCTCACTGTCAGCTTTTGCTCTGATATCTGATCATTTTTCTCTCTGTCAGATGGGTCCGCCATCAGGCACAGACAAGGTGAAGAAGGGAGGGTCATACATGTGCCACAAGGTAAAGGAGGATGCTTATTATGCTCAATAGATTCAATCAAAAGATCAAGTCCCACATCTTGATTACCAAACTTGAAATTAGAAACACCAGCCTGAATGTCCACTGACATATTTCAACTGTGAACAGAATTCACATTCTGTGGGCAGTGAGGTCTTTTGTGACATGAGTGCATCACCGAAGACAAAGTTCTTGCTAGCGGTGCAAACCTGTTTTTATAGCAAGTATTGAATCGAGGCAACAACAGCTCTGACGTCAGCATTTCTAAAGGGAGTAGGGGAGCTCGATTATTCTGCACCTGCTTGATTCCAAATGGAAAATGCAGCCTCTCTCCTATTCTCTCTTTTCCTCCTGGTATGTGAGGCTAAAGTACTTTGTGTTCCTGTGCACAGTGGCTCTGCTTGTTCTGGACTTAAGAAACTTGAAAAGTGCGAACACTTCATAATGTTCTTGGAGACGACAACAGAACTCATACCAACACATATGGTACATTTAATTTATCTGCAACACCATTTGAGCCGCCCACCAGTGACCATTCCAGTTTGCTTGCCACCAGCATTGGTTTCCATGGGAATGTGACTAATTGCATGCAAAATAAGGCCTAAGCACAGAGGTCTGTTTGTTTCATATGAATAAACCACGTGAGGGAGGAGAGGACAACAGTAGGACATGCTTGATGAATGTACACAAACAGGCTCGGAGCGGGCTGAACAAAAAAAGAAACCATTTCCTTAAAGCAATTAGGACTCAGAAAGAAGTCTTTGTGTGATTGGCTCTGTAGTTTGTGTGTGTTTTTTCTTTTTTTAATGTATCAAAGCAGTTGCCATTGCTGAGAAAATTAATTTATTGGCAGTAAGTTTCCGTCTCTTCTTTCCCCGTCCTCCAGTCTTACTGTTACAGATACCGATGCGCAGCCCGTAGCCAGAACACTCCGGACAGCTCAGCCTCGAATCTTGGTTTCCGCTGTGTCTCTCAGGAGCAACGGTGACCTGACCTGCTCGTCTAACACACGGGGTCCCTTCTACTAGCTGCTCTCTAACCCGTGTTGGTTGGAGAGTGAACTAACTAAAAGGAATTTCCTGGAGGACTTCTAATGTGCCATTAATGTGTATCTGAGGACGATGTGTATTTTCCTTTGTTAAGAAAAGAAGGGGACCTCAAACAATTTTTCAGCAGATATCTAAAATTTTATATTTTTCAGATGTTTTTTTCATAAGAAAGTAATAGAAAAGACAGGTAGCAGCCACTGTTTGAAGAAACTTTTCAGGGGCAAAAGTCTTGTGCAGTAAATGTCAAAAACATCTTTGCGCACAGGTTGTCTTTATCAGCGAATGGCTGCTGAGACACAGACAAAAAGTCCATGTAAACTGTGGCATTGCTGTAAAAATATTTTGAAGTATTTTAATATAATTGATGCAAACAATGATAAATCGGCTGACATGAGATCCCAAACAATCCCATTTGTTTTTCTCTCTCAATTTCTTAGACGCAATAAAAAGCTGATTAAATGAAGCACTTTTTTGTTTGTCTACTGAATTTGAATGGGAGGATGAAGGTTTATGTAACTGATGCTAAACCCCAGGGTGCCACTTCAGTGTCTGTGTGTTTTATAATTATTGACCTTATATTAACATGTCTTAAGATGCAGTTATAGCATCCACTAGAGGGCAGCACATTCTCAAATTTGTATCTGCGCTGTTAGTCTCTCTGTATGAGGAGTGTTCTTGTACATACCCATATTGAGAAGTTAAGCTGACACAGAACAAGCTCTGTCTGTAAGGATGGTTCAGGGCAGTGAGCCCTGTGATGGTGTAAAGCTGATTCACTCAGTTTTGGACTGAGATGAGCTTAAGTTTCTCTAAGACATGCAATCAAGAATCCACATGAAGCTAACAGTATGTTAACACCAGGGAGTGAGTGTGCCTGTCAGCACTGAAAGGATATGATAAGTCTATGTCTAGAACAGGAGGTGGGGAAAAAAAGACCAAATGTCTGCAAAAGAACAAAAAATTATTTATTTTAACTTCATCAGTATACATATTGCATGTGAAAATAATAAACTAAGCAATTAGCGAAAAAGTCTAGCAAAATAAGTAAGTAATTGGAGAAAGGGTCAAAAAGTTTCTACAGCCAAAAAAAAAAAAAAAAGTTTTAACAAACATTTGTATTTCTAGCATTAACATCACATTTACCAGCAAACTAAAATTCCTATTTGCTCGCAATTTAAGTCAGAAAGTTCAAAGGTATAGTTGATACAACGTTACTGCACAATTGCTAACATTCAGTAGACAGTTAAACAAGTCTAAACCCAGCTGTCAGCTTTTAATTGAAGTTCAGACAAACTCCATTATCTATCAGTGCACAGCAAATGACCTGTTTTATAAAACAGAGAAAGAAACACTGATTTCCACTAATAATGCTCGAAGATCATCGGCCCCTGCTGCTGTGTAATTAACCCAAAAGAAAGTGAGTCAAAAATGCACCACAGAAACAAGAGCATAGCAACTAAGACGACCTGGAGGCTAAATACAGCTGCCATCTTGGAGAGTCCAAAACGATTAAGGGATAGAAAGAATCAAAGGCGATACGCTATACTAATAAAAATCCTGTCCTTGATCACTCTGCCTCTTATTAGCAAAGCTGAGAATACAAAAAAAAAACATTTGCAACTTTGACTTTTGCACCAAAATGGCAAAAGTGTGTCTTTTTGTGCTGCTGGAGAGGCAGCCAGGCCTCCTCACCAAATCCTCACCACATGTAATAACTACGTGTGGTGTCAACAGGAGAGGGTTTTCCCTCTGTGCTGCCATCTTTGTCCTTCTCGCTGTCAGCCTCCCACAGGTTGATGAGTGGAGGGTAAAGCTCGTTCAGGGGGATGGAGGAAGTCTTCAGCATGTATTTCTTCAGGGAGTGGTGGTAGTTTTTCCTCTTCCACCTGCGGGCCATGTAGACGCCCACAGTGGCCAGACTGAGGAAGGCCAGCATGGTCGCCATCACAGCCAGCACCGCTGCACTCGGGTGCTGGTCTGACAGGTCCAGGGCAAAGGTAGCACTACGCGTTGTCACATTAACACAAGACTTGTGTGTCTGCAGGTGGACGTTGGAGACCGTGAGGCATACCTCATACTCAGTGGCAGGTTGTAGGTGTGTGAGGTTGTACTCATGGACGTCTACAGGGACACGAGCTGTGTAGGTGATATGCGGGTTGTCAATCTTCATGGTGGCTGAGGCCCACTTCAGATTGGAGGTCATGACATTAGAATTGATCTTCCAGGAGACCAGGATCGAGTGCGATTCAGTCTGCTTGACATAGATTTTCATCACCTGGGCACTGTCTAGCAGGGTGCCATTTACACGGACAGTGGCGACCCGCGTGTCAGCTCCTTCTGTGTTCTGGGCCACGCAGGTGTAATGGCCAGAATCCTCCACCTGAACGTGAGACAGCCGCAGGGTCCCCTCACTGCTCACGTGGTACCGCTCTGACACAGTGTCTATTGTGATTTTGGTCCCAAGAGGAGTCACCCAGTAGATCTCAGGCTCGGGCTCAGCCATGGCCCTGCAGTCGAGACTGACACTCATGCCCAGCTCGAGGTTCAAGTGGCTGGGGAAGGTGTTGTGGGATATGAGGGGGAGGCATTGCTCCGGGGACTCCAGCAGCCTTAGCCCTCGAACCCGCTGGCCTTTGAGCTCTGATGGGGAGGTGCACAGCATCGCCAGGGGCTCCATGAAGCGCACTGTGGTCCTGTTGGAACTCATCCACTGAATGACGCAGTCACAGCGCAGTGGGTTGCTGTGAAGACTGATCTCCCGCAGATTAGGCAACACCTCTACAGTGTGCTGGTAAAGGGCAGTGAGGGCATTATTATTGAGCATCAGGCTCTCCAAGGAGGGCATGTCCCTAAAGGCCAGCCTGTGCACGTAAGACAGCTTAGGATTGTTGGTGGCCTCCAGCTTTGTCAGTTCCGGTAGGTTGTCCAGAGCATAGCGGTCAATTGACACCAACTCCATCATGTTGTTGATACCCAGCTCCTTCAGATGTAACATGTTCCGAAAATCTCCCTCCTGGATTTTGTGAACTGGATTTTTGTTTAAATCCAAGAATTTCAGATTGGGTACTTTTTGAAGGGCCAGTTGAGGGATTCTGATGAGTTTGTTGTCATAGAAAGAAATGCTTTCAAGGTTATCCAGACCCACAAATGCATTGGCTGGAACATCAGTAAGGTCCATGCCAGCCAGAACCAGACTCCTCAGGCTTCCTAGAGGTTTAAAGTTCATGTCTAGGAGGCCTATAACTGGGTTCTCTCCAATCATGAGGATCTCAAGGTTAGGTGTTTCTTCAAACCAGCGGCTGTCTATGACATGGAGCCTGTTGGAGTTCAGGTGAAGGCGCAGCAGGCTGTGCAGGCCAGCGAAGGCCCGAGGTGAAATGGAGCTTATCTGGTTGTGGTTGATGTAGAGCTCCTGGAGGTTTGAGAGGTTTCCCAGGCAGTGATCTGGCAGGTGGCTGATCTGGTTCTCCTCTAAATGCAGGGTGGTCAGGTGGTTCATGCTTGTGAGGCCTACAGCTTCCACAGTGCTGAAGTTATTCTGGGATAGGTCCAACTCTGTCAAGTTAAACAGTGCCTCCAGCTCTCCGCTGGTGTGAGAGATTGCGTTACTTTGGAGAAGTAACACTTGAGTATCTGCAGACAGGTTGGTAGGGATGTGCGTGAGCCTCAAGTCATTACAGTCCACTGTAGTTGCCTCCTTGTAGGTCGACTGGGGGGTGAACCAAGGGCGGATCTCGCATACACACAAACGTGGACATTCTTTGCCATGGACGGGCAGCATTGAGGAAAGAAGCAATCCCATGCACAGCCAGAGCAGAGGAGGCCAAGGCTTCGAGCTGAGTGCCATCTTGTCTGCTCTCACAAAGCTTAGATGAGAGGCAGTGTTCTCGAGAAAGGTTTGGAGGGAAGGTTCATGTGCATTTGTCTGATTTTGCTGCTAGCTAAATGCCGAAGGCAGTTTCCAGAGTGGTGATTTCTGATCCAGGAGAAAGTTATTTGTAGAAGCCAGGACAGAAGATCATCTGGTTCAAACTTGACATCTGCTGATTATTTTGTCTGTTCCTTCTCACTTCCTCACCTTGAAGTTTAAGCCTAAAAAAGACAGAAAGCAAGTAAAATGTTAAAGCCAGCAACATAGATATACAATACTTTTGATTATCTGTTTGCAAAGCTAAAGTAACTTTGATAACACAGTAAGGGAGTGAAACTGAAAAACAGCTGAATGGAGGATGTGAGAAAGTACGGGAACCATATTGGTTTCCTTGCACAGGGTAACAAATGAGGCAAGTGGCAGATTTCCACACTGCCACCCCACAGACATTTAGGGGACTAAGTTGACGTGTCTAACAGGGCAGAATGAATCTGTCAAATTTGTCTTGATGCCCTGCTATCGTGTAGACATTCATTCCTACCTTTTAATGAGCTCCTACACAGACACGGTTTGAAAATAAGTTTGAGGAAAAGTTACTTCTGAACAAGAAATAAAATTGAGACTATGCATGACAAAAAAACTACTTAACCATTATGCTTATTCGCGTGGTCATTTTTTTTCTTATTAACTTGTTTCATGAAAATAACGGGTGCTGTCCCATTAGATGTTAAGATAGTAACCCGTTACAGCAGTGAAATGAATGAAATGATATCTATAATTTGGCTGTTCCATTAACAGAATTAACATTAGTGGGTAGAGTGATGCAGAACTTTGGTTTACTATGAACTGCAGTTGTCAGTGATGATAAGGTTGATATTACAGTAGCTCTGCTTCCCTGATGTGTTGCATATCTGTCTCCTCTGAGATTACTAACACGTTTCTCTCTCTGTGCTCGGTAGATTATCTGCATACCAGCTTGGTATCAGTGATCCTCTTGAACGAGTGTGTGGGGTGGGCACAGCCGGCAGCTCTGGCTGTGAGCCCATTACACAACAGGCTTAATAAACACAGAGTGTGTGCTCCTCACTGTTAATCACTCACCACTTATGATACAGGCCCATGGGAAGGAGTTATACACATGCGAATTGAATTTAGCACTTTATTTTTAAGAGCCATAGTTGTGGCCGTGCTGTGTGCACATTGCACTCATCCAGGTTTGGTTAAACTAAGACAAGCAGAGGGTGATTGGAGTCAGCTGACAGGCTGCGCCCCCAAAGAAATTGTAATATTGTGCACTTTTGCATTCATTTGTTGATTTTGTGACAACAACTCCTTGAACCAGCTGTAGGGATGACAGGTACAGACTCAGTTTTCGCAAGCAGATATGACATCCTGAGCAATGGGGATGAAGAATCCGTCAGCAGCTCCTTTGAGCAAATCCTAAAGTGCTTTCATGTACATTCAACTCTTGTGTCGTGACTTAAGTTTTCTTTTAAAATGATTCACAAACATTCCTCTGCTAAGTTGTGTGTGTGCAGGCAATGCTGTATTAGTGTTTGAATGTGTGTGACTGATTGTTTGTGTGTGACGAGGGAGTTGTCAAAAGTGGCAATTATCTAAACAACCAAAAGGAATAATCAGCTTCTTGTTTACATTAGCAAGAGAGAGGGAAAGTGAGACTCTCGGCTTTCTGTCACTCACTAAAACTCAACGCCACAGTGTCAGCCTCTACTCTGACTCACACTCATAGAAATTCACATTCGTCCTCATGGAAAAAAAAAACAAAAAACTGAGGTTGAGCATCCACATCCAGCGCTTATTTGTGTGTGTGCAACAGAGAAGAGATCATTGGGTGTATTTTGTTTCAAAACAAAACTGACAAGTTCCTCCAATATTAACATAAAACCGACGCAGATTGTTTTCTCTCTCCTTTCATGTGCTGTCTGTTCACACCCTGCAATGTGTTGACACCTCCTCCACATTTGCATGTACAATAGAATAAAAGTAGCTCAACAAATACAAAATGGAACACTTTGCTATGCAGAACAACAACATAACACTGTTTCTAGAAATTTGCCAGAGGAGTGGCATGGAACGGTTAAAGCAGATTGCCTCAAATTCAGCAAAGGGAAGGAAATCAGATACAGTGGTTAAGCATCACAGCTCACCCATGTTTGTTTCTCTTGGAGGACGAACACATATGGTGCCTGGTATCAGGTGGCTGGTCTCTGCAATGACCCGGTCACACTCAAACTGATCTGATTCCCTCAGTGTGACTGAAGTGTGGCACCTCCTCTAGGCTCTATTCATGGATCCCGACTGAATAACTGCTCAGCATGCGGCACCTCCTTCTGCCTTTAATCATCCATCATTCAGTTTCTCAAGTAATCCATTCAAATCTTTTTCAATACTTGGCTGACAATATACTGTGCCATGGTTTAAAAAGATTTACTTGGTAATGCTTTTGTCTGTCCTCACTCTTCCTTCATGTGCTGCGCTGCTCAGGTATCAAATCGGAGGAGGCAGGCGGAGTAATCGCTGCTTTCATGCTGAGGCCATAAAACTCAGACACCTGGCACCAGGTTTCTGGCAGACTGGCAGCACTACGGGAGTCTGCATCCGTTCCCACCTTTCTCTCACTGTGTGTACGTGTTGACCTTATTGACCCAAGGAAGCTCTGCTGTGCACATATGCTCTTTTTCACTGATGACCTGCTTCATAATCACTGCAGTACATAAATTCATACTTACAAGCTACCCAGTACACCCACAGATAGCTATTGTTGGCCGCAGACCAGCTCCACTGAAGTGATTGGAGTTAAGCATTGTGCTGAGGGATACCATTAAGTTTTGAGCTTTGCTAGCTAAATGCAAGATCCCTCACCGGATTCCCACCTGTGAACAACACGCAGCTTTCCTGGAACGTGCTAGTTGAGGGATTCAAGCTGGCATACATCCTGCTGCCACTCTGCTATAGTGCAGATAAGACAATATTATCAATTGCCTAAACCTAAAACGTCTACATCACACATCATTTACTTAATGCAGCAAGGAGTTTTCATGTAGATGACTACATATCCATGTGCTCTGACCTCTTATACATACTCAACCATCCACCCTTTTTCTATACAGGATCTATCATGTATCTACATAAACACACATAAATATTGATTGTCCCAGCTCATTCACAATCCACTGCTCTCTTCACCTTTTACATGCCTGTCATCTCCTACAGCACCTCTTACTTCCACTGTGACATGGTGATTTAAAACAGATAATACACATAGAAACAGTAGTTTGATATAAAAAAAACATCCTGTATGCATACTGGAAATGTAATCATGCATAAGATAATCCATGATTACATGATTCCATGATTAAATCCAATATAACAAAAACTGAATGTCATTATAAGGGCAGAGAGCAGGAAACAGGTGATTTCATATACTAAAAGCACCGTCTAACTGTCGGAATACAGTGTGTCATCGTTGCTGTTGGTGGGTTTGATCTATGTAAATATAATACTAAGAAAAATAATAAAATAAAATACTCTTATTTTGGTATCTGAGTTCTTTTTATTCTGCCTTAAAGTCCTGACTACAAGAACTACAACAAAGGATATTTCAGAGGATCATATCTAAGAAGGAGATAGGGAGGTGTGTTACGGCACCACAGTGTGCAAAATCACTTTGGTGGGGCAACACCTTTGTGAACTCTTGTTCCCTGGGATGTGACAGAGATTAGGTCTGAGATTAATTCTCTCACTGCCAAAGCAGAGCTGGACCAGCACCTGTATTCAGAAAATCTATTGCTAATCTCTTTGCTGAGGCAGCAGAGAACAATTACACTGTAGGGAACATAATTAAAAATGCATGCATACATGTGTGTCTACACTGTACCGTCTACACACTGCCACAAAATACACATCCTGTTTTCCCACTCTCATTCAAGTCACACACTGTGACATGCATGCATACACAGATCACTGGAAGGAGGCAGAAAAATCCCTCAACAGCTTGGTATTATCCAGCTGACTGTCTGAATTGAAGCCTCCAGCAGGACGGATTTACTCTCTCTGCACACCCAATCTTTGTGAGGTTTTAATCTAAGTACGCGTTACACATAAAACACACACACACACGCATCAACAAATATACATCTACAGTGGCTGGTACTTCTATTGGGTTCCCATAAACCTTCATGTGAGGGTCATTGGCCCTCAGATTCAGACCGAGACGGCGAGATGTAATTGTGAGACATAATGAGCTTTGTCTGCTTCATGCTATGGCCTCACAAATGCATTTATAAGACAGGATCTCTGGACAACACAGGGAGCAGTGAAGATAATGAGAGTCGGTAAAGAAACGCAGACCTGCAGTCAAAGGCAGCATTTCTCTTTAGGTCTCGGACATGTCTCTCCCTTAGTGTGTGCAGATGCTGTTTTCACTGAACCAAACTGAAAAAGACTCTTTGTTTTGAAGGACTAGTTACAGTTACAAGAAATATAACTTGTTTTTTCACCTTCAAAGAGTTCAGATGCAATGCTGCTAATACTACACTTGATGTGCCACTGGTGCAGCCAGGAGGCACCTCACTTGATAGCACACTGCATCATTTTTCATAAGGGGCTAAGCTTTGCCCCCTCTGTTCCCGAGGCCCTTTTTCACTGGGTGCAAAATGTAAGCAGTGTTTCTGAATCAGCAGCCGCACAACAGGCTCACAGACATGCCGTCACCATAGCAACGGCTATGCCACCGGCATGTCTGTTTCACAACCAAATGACATGAAGACATGAGAAGACAGCTATTACCGTCGTCAGGCAGCCATAGGAATATACCAGTGAGAGCTGCTACTGGTACGAGAAGGCGACTGCAGCATAAAAGCATACTGTAAAAGAGCAGAACATATATGCAGGATACAGTAACCACCATGACCAGTGAGCACAACTATATCACGCTCATATCTTCAAGTGTCTGGCTCTTTCACCGCCTTGCAATCATATATTTCAAAATTTCTACTCTGAAGCTCCCAGTTTTTCCAAGACAATCAGTTCCAATCCTGAGCTATCATGTGGTGCTGGGAAGCTGAGTAGCGCTGCCTGATGTTTTCTCCATGTCCTCACTGTGCTGGCCTGCCTGAGAGACATCCTGTTCCTGCTCCATTAGTATGCAAGCGTCTCACTTCACATCACACAGGGCTTTGGTGCAGCTGCTGATGGCAGAGGTGTTGAGCCGAGGAGGAGACGGATGCATGTCCACTCAGTCAGAGAGAAGAGAGAACGCAAAGAGGGAGAGGATGGAGAGCTCCGCTTCAATTACAAGGCCACAGGGGGAAACCGCTGAACTGAAAACGCAACAGGGCCAAAGGTGCAATTGAGAAAATCCAAAACCTCGGACGGAATTCAAGGAAAGTACGCTGCACACTTCTACAACGTGTCTTTCGACTCATTAATGTTTATAAGCATGGCAAATTGTCTGTATTTCTATTTACTGCAAACCCATAAGGTAGATTTATTTCCCTGTGGAACTGAAATGGATCTTGACACAATTTTTCTTCTCTGGCTCTCAGTCTTCCCCCCTCCCCTTTTTGCCCTCCCCCTCCGCTTCGTCGTTCCTTACAGTTGCAGTTTTGGTGAAAAGCCAATATGTTGTCATTGGAGCCTCCATCAATCATATGGACAAAGCCAAAGTCTCTAATCTCAGGGGAATCCTTATGTGAAATAATGCAGAGGTCAAGGAAGATTAACTTGTGCAGTTAAAATTTTTCATCTAAATGGACTTTCAGATTTTCTACGTGATCTTTTAAACAGTTTTCTCACGCTTCTGTTCAGGTTTTTCATTTAATTTTAAATTGATATTAGGCCAAAATACTTTTTTTTTTTTTTTTTTTTTAAAAGTGCAAAATTTTAAATATATGATTACACCAAAAAGCATTTAAGTCTCTCATGTCCTGTCTAACCCTGTAGAATCAGAGTGGCATGCCAGATAATAACACAGATTCATTTTCATTTGAGGTAAAAACAAAGAACGACAAAACGGCTGACTCAGTCATAACAGCACTTGACAAAACCTTCCAATGGCTCGTCGTGTTTCCACGGTCCCCTTCAGATCATGCTCACAAAGGGAGAAGGTCAAGCTGCTGCACCCTTGCCTCCACTGCTGTGGGAGCCCCAGCGCCAGCACATGTTGCCGAGTTTTGCCCTATATGGCTCACAATGGCTCCTACACAAACACACACAGACACACCAAGACGTGTCTTTGTTTCGGCAGGTTCTCACACTCCTCTTTACCAGCTGAGGAGATACATCACTGTGCATTGTGAAGATTGGGGGAAGGTGCCCACAGCCCTCTAAACTCTCATATCATTGGCTCATTGGGTGACATATGTATCAATTGTCTGCTTTTACGCCCAGGATGAAGTAAACTGAAGTTGTGTGCTTGCAGTTGCGAGGAAACGAGTGCAAATCATGCCAATCCATTAAGCTCCTCCTGTCCTAATCAAACTTAGGTGAAAACCTAACTATCATATTGATATTACTGAATCCTTTGTGGTGTTGGTGATCTCAGTAACAGGTGTTGCTGTAATGCAGCAGCTGAAACAACAGCCCACTTGACAAAGGTGACCCGAACAATACAGACTCCCCCGGCTTTCTCAAACTTCTGAGTGCAAGCACTGCGTTGTCTTTCTTTCTCCTACGTTCTCTACATCTGCCAGTTTCCTGACCCTTATGCATGCAAATAGGTTTGATGGAGCACATGAGCCCATAGCTGCTACTCAGCTGATGGAGCTGCACTCTGCACTGGCGAGTGATGCTGCAGTTTGTGTAAATGTTACACTACACTGTTTGTTGAACCCGGTGTCACAGTGCAGTGAAATGTCAAGACTGCTGGCAGGACTGCAGGTTTAATCATGAGCCCTTTAGTGACTCACAATTCATATTATCATTTGGCTTTTTAAGGCAAAAATAATAAACAACATGTTTAAAACTAAATAGTGCAACTTAACACAAGGTTTGCAGTGCGCAGATTTATTTGGCTCATGTTTTCTTTGTTTGACTCCTTCTGATCAGTTTGTAGTTAGGAATTGTCTAGGCTTGAGAAAGGTAATAGAAATTATATATTGTGTATAGATTGCCTGCAGACCACAGTGCCCTTGCAAATCTAACACCCCTCTAATACATTCTATTGATAAAACTGACCCAACGCACATATTGCAGACAAATGCTGAGGAGATATCGATAAATATGCACAACTTTTAGGATCTATTTTCTTTCCAAACGAATTCTTTGTTTGCTGAAGCTATAAAAACATTAGCTTTCCTCCTTGCGGGGATAACACGCGCTGCACGAGGATCCACGACATGGAGAGAGAACGCGTTATTGTTTCATTTCATCTTTGTTGATCAGTGCATTTCTTACAACACAAAAATGATGACTTCATCTTTACGAGTTTACCTCTCTAGACCGGGCTGACATATTCACCCCTTTCTACCGACAAAGGAATGAAGGAAATGATTTGAGATGTTTTAAAAGCTTATGTGTGGAGATTTCAGCGTATGCATAAAATAAACACATTGCTCTCACCTATGAAGCTCTGTGTCCTCCGTACGCAAGGCTGCTGCAGGGTACTGTATCTGACCCATGCAGTATCCGCAGCTCCAGGATGATGCGCGGGGGCTGCAGACGGAATAGAAATAATCAGCCTTATTGCCGAGAATAAATACTATCTGTTGCAATCCCACGCTTTGTAATATCTGCTCCGATCTCCAGCGCTGGAGACACGGTGATACTTCAGAAGTGGAAACGCTGCAGCGCACAGCTTCCAGTGACGAGCAGCTGCCTGGCGCAGGTCAGCTGGACTGAAACGCGTCTGACACCGACAGCGGTGCCCGAGCAGGCAACCTCACCATCTGTTCTGTCATCACCACCATGGGACACGTCCCACCCTGCCGGCCACGCGCTGCGAGGTGCGAGTTTTATGGCGGAGCAGCTGGAGGAACCCGTGGCATCAAAGTGTCTGTTGTTGATGGCTTTGAAATGAGTTTTATTGTCACTCCTCATGCCAACATAACTGAAGTTTATTCATCGTCAGTAAGGAAGAGGATTGGAACCTTGTTTGAAAGGAGCATATCAAAAGACTTTTGGGTGCCACGCACCCAGACGTGATAGAAATTTAATGACTTTCTAATTAATAATTCATAATAATTATGAAATGAAATGGACTTTAAAGTGGATCACACGTGCACGTGCAGACACACACGCACACGCACGCCCCTCCACTCACACACACACACACACACACACACACACACACACACACACAAACTTGCAGCCTATGTTGAAAGAGAGATAACGTCTCTTCTCTCAGACCTGTCACTTGTTTGGATTCTTCCTCCTCCTCCTCCTCCTCCTCCTCCTCCTCTTCCTCTCTAAGGGGACCATTGAAGATGACAACGTTTCATCACTTGCTGTTTGAGCTGCTGCTTTGGAAGCTGCCTGGCTGGCTCTTCATCCACACTGTGGCTACAGAGAAGGAATGTGATCATATCTGTGTTGAGACAAGAAATTGTGCCGGGCAGATGTCATCTGCAGGTTTTGGTTGTTTATACTGGAATTAGACAGAAAGTTACATATTATATTTTTGACTGAAGATTAACACAGTTTTGTCATTTCAGTGTTGTTTCTGGTTTGTAAGCTCTACATGCAGTATTTGAAAGACCGGGCAGGTTTGTTTTTTCCGTCTCTGCTGAATAATTAGTCCTCCAGTATTTGTATAGTTTATATGCCATAAATTAATCAAGAAAAGCCCGAAGCCTGACGCTTTAACACATTTCTGCAGTTGCCTTATTAATGGGATGCACAAAGAGTAAACACAGCTTTATGCATTTAGCCTAAAGGTTATTCTGAACACAAGCAGCCAAACATTAAAACAGACATTATTTAGGTTATAAATGAGGGTATTTAACCTGATGAGTGTAATGCAGGTATAGTAATTAATTTCCTTTCTTGATTATTCACAACAAAGCATCCAAATGCTCTGTAATGCACTATTTACCTAATGATTGTTACTGATAACATAACAAAGCCAATGAGCTGATTTCCTGAAGCAGATACAGTCTCTGTCACATCACACACTTAAAGAGCCTTGTTCATCTTAAATGCGACATTTTTTTTTTATATATTCAGAGTTCAACAATAAAATATCTTGAGATTTCACATTTAAATTGATTGATTTGGAAAAATAATAATAACACAATGGCAATTTGGAAACTAGAAGCACGCAGTATCTATCACATCACCTTGGGACGATGTCTGTGGAGACGCATGGACAGCTTATGAGACAATGGTCCCCTGGGGCTGAATGGCTCTTCCTCCAGTAGAATCAGAGAGCCCATGTTGGGAAACAAATGTCCTCTGAAGGTGTCGTCAGAGGGAATGACTTCCTCCTTGTGGCATATTCAGAGTGAACTTTTCAGCTATTCTTTCTTCCAAATGACTTCTGTGTTTCTCTTATTAACATTCATGTTTGAGCCCTGACAATAAATGTTCTTAACAATATTTGAGGAATTATGCTTATTCACTTTTTTTGCTGAGAGTTAGACTGATACCACTTTCATGTCTGTTAAATAAAAAAGAAGCCAGAATAAGGAGATGGTTAGCTTAGCTTAGCACAAAGACTGGAAAAGGGGAAATTGTCACTCTGGCTCTGTAAAGGCTGCAAAATTTGCCTGCTGGCGTCTCTTAGGCTCACTTACTAACATGTTTTCATCTTATTTGTTTAATCCGTATATAAAATCTGAAGGGTAGAAATGTCTTGTCTTGGTTTTACCAGGCGTTCTGTGCCTGTGCAGTGACTTCCTCAAGTGTCTGCAAAGCTGATCCTGCCTGTTTCTGGTGTTTGTGCTAAGCTAAGCTAACTGGCTCCTGGCAGGCTCATGCTGCATATCCATCATACAACTATGAGAGTGGTATCGATTTTCTGAGCTAACTCTGGCCAAGAAAGTAAATAAACATATTTTCCAGAATGTCAAACTACTCCTTCAACACAGAGACCCAAGCTTGGAGACCTTCAACCTTTGTCTAGTCGGGCCAATCAGAATCCGTGCTGCTATGCTGACTCATGCTACAGTACTAAACTGGAAATTTCAAACATGTTATTGTAGCCTTAAGCACACTGCAGTCTGAAACTTTTTCATAGGGCAGAGTTTTGCAAGTTTAAGGCATCTATAGAAGCACTAATTAGATTACATTTGTGAAACGTGATTAATTTTGCTGGGGGCCGACTGGAACTTGCTCAAAGGCCAGTGTGATGTCCACAAACTGCACTGTGGGAACCGCCCGTGTTGTTCCACCGCCACAGACAGCTTCAAAGTTGATTCAGCCGTCGCTCCTTGTGCTACTTATAGTTAGCAACC
Organism: Chaetodon auriga; assembly: GCF_051107435.1. Classification (NCBI taxonomy): domain Eukaryota; kingdom Metazoa; phylum Chordata; class Actinopteri; order Chaetodontiformes; family Chaetodontidae; genus Chaetodon; species Chaetodon auriga. The sequence goes on along the minus strand of NC_135075.1, from coordinate 14,509,198 downwards.
AGCAAATCATAATTTCCCACCATTAACCTGCAGTGCTTGTGGTGCCGTTGCTATGGCAACAGCTCCCTCCCAGGAAAGGCGATGCAGCATATCCACCGGTTTATTAGATCTCTGATCACACAGCTCCCTCCACATGGCCATCTGGGAAAACCAGTCACACAGAAACGTATGCCCCCCGTTTTACCTTTCGCAAAGTCTTCTCATCATTTTGCCGCATTACACTCTGCTGAAGAGAAGACAAGGTGTCAGTTCTCTTGTCAGTGCTTGTTTTCAGCCATGGTTGGGGAGAAAATTAAATCTATAAAAAGTGATGAATGTTGGAGGAAAATAAAGTGGATGCTGAGAAGTGGTCAAATACACACACACACACACACATAGGCACACGACTTCACTGCAAGCGAACTGGTGATGCCTCCGTCTTTATCAGCAGCATTTGTCCGAGTTCACCCGCAGTTTATTTGGAATATGTTATATAATGTCTGTGAGAGCATAAGAGGATGAATGCAGTCCTTTTTAATTTGATTTTCTTGATTAAATCTGATCTCAGTTGGCATTAATATGAACAGCTTGATGCTGTTCTGGAGCAGATGCCTGCCTCTGAACATTTAGCACATTTGCTACCTTGTTGTGTCATTATGTCACCATCACACCATTCCTGGTACCATCGCCACCTTCTGCTGCAAACACTGCTGACGGATTGCAGATGTTGTTTCTCTTTCTCACACACACACACACACGCCTGCATGTACAAATACTGTCACTCTCCAGAGAAAAGTGGCAATTCCAATTTTGTTTCTGTTTCCTTTTCCCTAACCTAATACCATGTTTGGCATGGTCCAACTCTCTGCCTGTGTCTTCCCTCCATCAGGAGCAGGATGATAGGTGGAACAAATAGAGCATATGCTGTGGGGTGGACACAGAAACAGAAACACCTTACACTATAGTGCAGTCCAACAAAACAATAGCACAAACTACTTCCTCCGAAAATCCCCGGTGTGTTGAATCAGCACCTTCCAGTCTCAACACAAATTGAACATTATGAGCCTCACTGAGGTTGAATTTATTGCTGGGCTCTTATATTGGATTGCACAGAGTGCACAGGTGGTACTTGTGTTGTTTCCCATGTAGCTTTCATCTGGCTTTATGTGGTACATGTATTTCATACCATGTTATATGTTCAGATCCTAACGACTTGCAACTATTTAAAGTAATAGTTTGACATTTGGGGAAATAGGTATATTGACACTACTGCTGAGAGTAAGGTGAGATTGATACCACTCTCATGTGTCTACATTTGAAAGCTAAAAGAAGGCAATTAGCTTAGTTTAGCATACACACTGGATAGAGAGGAGAAACAGCTAGCCTGGCTCTGTCCAAATATAAGAAAATCTACCTACCTGCACCTCTGATGCTCACTAATTAACCCGTCATTTCTCATTTGTTTAATGACAAGTTGTGGCTTCCTGCAAGTTATAGTCCATACTTGTCATCACTGTGAGGTTGCCAGGCAACCAGAGGGGTCTCCAGAAATAATCTGCACATTTGCCACACAACCTGTCATTCCTATGCTTTGGTTTTTGTGCAGAATAACCAAACAACATATTATTTGTGAGCTCCATAGGCGCTAGAGGCTGGATTTGTTACCTCTGGTTAGAGCCAGGCTAACTGTTTTCCCCTGCTTCCGCTCTTTATGCTAAGATAAGCTGCAGGCATGAGAGTGGTATTGATCTCGTCCTCTAGCTGCAAGGAGGTGAAGTGTATTTCCCAAAATGTTGAGCAGTTAATTTGAGCATTTCCTTACTCATCTCTCCAGTAAGAGTCCTTGAACTCCCCAGCATGGTAAAAGTCATAAGGTGTGTGCTGAAGATGTGTCCCAGGATTAATCTAATTAAACATATTCAGAACAATACTTTCACTTTCTATTCAGCTGCAGACGAGGAATAGGTTTACTGTGGTGCAGCCAGTTTTAGAAGAAGCCAATTGAGAAAGTCAGGAAGCAGTATGAGCCCTCTGTATATGTGTATTTTGATTGACTTTTAAGAATAGTGTGCAGCTTTTTCTATTGTGTGGTAACTGAGTCAGTCATCACCTGTCCAGTACAGAACTATAGGGCACTGCACTTCCATCGACTGTTTACGTCCAGCTGTATTACCCAGGCTCAAGGTGAGCGTGAGTGTGAAATGTCTCCCCTGAATTGGTCTTAATAGGCACAGAGGTGATGAGGTCCTGATTCCTGTTACACATGTCACTTCACATTAGTGTCCACATTAGAGCCTGCCACTCTGCAACCAATCAGAGCCACTTAACAACAAAATCAACAGATCCCTTTGTAATTGCTCCTGAGCAAAGCAATTTAGCAGAGACTCTTGGGGATTGACTTTCATTTGGGTTTGTCAAACACGGGCCGTGCTTGATTTGTTTTGGCCCAATCGAAAATTAAGATAGTTCCTACATAATGCGTGTGTGTGTGTGAGTGTGTATGACTCTATGAAGTAGCTGTTTGTACTCATTTGCCTTATGCAGGACTAAATTAATAAAGGCAATTGTTCTTGGTTGTGCCGCCCAGTAACAGAATAGAATAGTACAATAATATCTTCCTATTAATCAGTTTTAGTTATCCATGCTTCTTGTCCTCCCTCTCAGACAAACATTTTTTCATCCTTTCATCTCATCTCGACAAAAAAATAAACAAAAAAAACCCAGATCATTAATATTTAATTGACAAGTGCCATCAGCAGCTTTTACATACTTTTTACACTGATATGTTGCAAAGGAGGAGAAGAGAACTGCTTTGACGGCCTCAAGTCGACTTCAGAAGTCAACATTTCAGACACGGCTGAGAACACACAGGAGGGAAATGCCATCAAGTCAGAGTATTCTTTAATTAATGAAACGATGCATACATGCAATCCATTACAAACGAAGACAGGGCAGAGTTAAAGATGTCTTTACCATCTGTGTCTCATCATTAAATAATTATCAACATTATGTTGAGATCATGGAACCATACAGCTGTGTTGGCTCTCCAGAGATGGTAGCAGAGGAAAGCAGGAAGGTTCTGAGTTAATAATGAAGTAAGTTTACTTTGTGCTTTCTGTAGGTCACAACAACATAGCATGTCTCTGTACTGGGAAGCTGCACATGTAGTGATTTTTCTGTTTGGTTGTTGCCTGTTAGAATGTTTGATGGTCTCAGATTTGATTTCTCTCTTGCTCAGATTTTAGCCTTGCTGGTGGCAAAGTCTGTCTGTTTGTCAGCCACCTGGTCCAGACTGAAATATCTGAACGACTATTAGATGGATTGCCACGTGCAGACATTTATTGTTCCAAGACAATGACTCCTAATGACTCTGTATGCTCTGTATGAAAGGTGCTATACAAATAAAGTCTGACTGATTGATTGATCCCCTGACATTTCTGTGCCACCATGAAGATCACATTTGTAGTTTTTAGTGAAATATCTTAAGTATTTGACAGATTGTCACGAAATTTGATTCACACAATCATGTCCCCCTCAGTGTAAACTGTATTATCTTTGGTGAATCTCTGACCTTCAATCTAGCACAATCATCAGGTCACAATTCAAATTTGTCCCATATCTTTAAGACTAAATACCTGCAAAATTAATCGCATTTCCATTGGTCTGAGCTGTGCTTTGTGTTTAACACTAGTGCAGTTTAGCAAATATTAGCACGGTATCGCACAAAACTGAGACAGTGAACATGGTAAACATTACATCCTCTAAAATCAGCATAGTGCTGTCATATGAGTATGTTTGCATGCCAGTGTTTAGTGTTTAGCTCAAAGCCTCCCGCATGTTTAAAAGCAACAGCATGTATATTGCATTATATTATATACTATACTGTAAATATCAAAATATATTTAATAGTCATTAGACCCACCTTAGTAAGCACAGGAGTGTTTAAGAACGTGCAACGCAGGACTCTGGGTCTTAACAGGTAGAACTGTTACTGCCTGTGATTAGTGGGAGAAATGTTGCTTGTCTGCTCTTTTTGTGCTCAAACAGAAAAGAGGGAAGTCGGTGCCTCTCCCCATCCTCCATCCTTATCCCTCCTTGTTCACCCCTCCCTCTCCTGCGCCAGCTGAACAAAGACAACTGTTCTTTGTTAGCTACATGCTCTGTCTGAGACTTGGAGTCAGAACGTGTCTTTTCACTGATGCTGGTGGCAAAGATAGTGGTATTGCTGCAAACGTCTGTGGGTGTGTGTATGTGTATGGGCAGCAGAGATGGGGGAGGAAATAATCCTGAAGATAATGTTAGGCCTTGTGCCTACTTGGTTTCTGTTTAGAGCATCAGCACCTTTTTTAGACATTTTCAATAGGAACAGAGCGTGTGTGGAGCTGAAGCAGCTGTCTCTATAAAAGCGCTTTAGCCAGCACCTTTTCTTGCTCAAAACACTCCACTTTTTTTGTTCTGCTGCTCGAAGTGCTTCAACTTAAAAAAAAAATTCTCTGATTTTAAAAGAAGTGCTGCACTTTTCCTGTCAGGAGGATGAGATGTTGTCAAAGATACAGTTCCCACACACAGCACTTTTTCCTGCTCACCACACCGAAGCACTTCATCCCTGCAGCCTGCCACTGCAAGAAAATAAATGCCCAGTGTGCACAAGGCTTTGGGTTAAATGGCAGGCTGGGTTGTCCCACTTGAGAAGAAGAAAGGTGTATATACACATATTGGAGTGATTAAGACCAGGAGGGAAGAGGATTTGCATTAGGAGGGGAGCTGAAGAGAGTGATGGAATTTCTACCCCTTCTGCCACACCCATTTCTGCCCTTATATGGTAGCACTGATGTGCTCGGGGCTGATGAAGTGGTTCACCAGTCTGTTCTCTGAGGGTATTATTTGGGCGAGGGGGGAGAAGGGGGTTGGTTGGCCTCCTTTACTAGTCTGTTCTCCTACGAAAAATACTTCTTTGTCTGCCTTTTCCCTTTTTTTCACCTTATCTTGAGAGCACTGATATGCTTTTGTGCTGGTTTATATTGCTGGGTTATTTACACTGTGCCATAGTGTAGGAAGAGTAAAGCTATAATGAATTATTTCTATAACATGATGATAATGTGTGCATAATTAAATCTCTGTGTGCATGAGTAGTTGTCAGTGGGTTAAGATCTGTCAGCATGTGTATGTGCATTGCACAAATGTTACACAGAAGAGTCTCCCTTAGAGGGTAAATCCTATGGACTGTTAAGGTCACCTGGTGAATGGGATAATTTAGCTCCATTTCCTGGCCGGCTAATATCAATAGATGGAGAGTTAAAAAGCATGAAGAGAGTGGGCGGCTATTAGCCCTTATAAATCACTCTGATTCTAGACAGAGAGAGCTGGAGATAGAGAGAAAGTAGTGGGTGGGAGTGGAGGGTGTCAAGGACAGGAAAACTCCAGAGAATCTAACTGAAAGAGTCTTTTAACTCCTACAGAATGACCAACTTTCTCCCATACAGAGTGGTCTTTGATAGAGAGACATGAGACCAGCTAGAAATTGTTAGCTTAGATGTTATTTACACAAAGATACCTCATCACTAGTTACACTATTCAGCAAAAACTGTATGTTTAAAAGAATAAAAAAGACCCAGGTCGGATTTCAAAATGAAAAAAAATCCAATGTCCTGTTAGGAAATGTGTTGATCGGCTCTTGCAGGTCATCCCTGCGCATCCCCACAGCACCCCATCACCTAATTACAGCAGGGACTAATTACAGCAGCAGGATTCAGTGCAGTAATTGGAATGCATTTGGGATTTTTTTTAAAAAGGACCTTCATTAGGTTAAATCAATAAAGACTCTTCTTCAAATGGACACAGCACAGCACTGATACAACTCTTTCAGGCCTCATTACATTTGAATAGTGAGTAAATATCATTTTGAGTAAACAAACAAGGCAGCCCTGCCTCCCTAACCTTGACATTCGGTTTAGCAATGTCTGATTCAACCCTCCGCAGCAATTCTGCCATCTCTCCCACGTAATGCAGGAAAATATATACAGATTTCAACTTCTCAGTTCTCAGCACATTATGTGGATGTGAGGCCCTTGAGGATGCCCCATTCCTCCAACAGTTCAGTCTCCTAGCCTCACAACAGTTGATGATATCTCCCACGTTTTCCAGATTTCTCTCCACTGTCAATTATAACTGTCCTGATTTATTGCTTTCTGGCGCCTTCACCTGAGGTCTGGACCCAATAGCCTTTGCTCATTTAGAGGTCAAAGACGACTCCATGCCCCTTTATCTTCGAGGTAAACTTGAGGTTGCATGCGATCACGTTGCTAGCTGACCAGAAATGCTGATCAATGTACAGCTGCTGTTTCTCTTCTCTCCAACACCTTTTCTGTCCTTGATATCATTTATGACACATATATTTTGATTTCTTCCTAGCTTCAGCCTTGCTCTAGTCACTCTGTGTGTGTGTGTGTGTGTGTGTGTGTGTGTGTGTGTGTGTGTGTGTGTGTGTGTTCCTGGCTCTGTAACCATGTTTTCCATCACTGATTAGACCACCGATGCGCAGACTCTAGGGGTATTCCCTGCTGTCTTTTTTTGCGGCATTGCACAGCCCACATCAGCCACAGTGAAACTGATTCCCTCTGTCAATGCTGTCACATGGAGTTTACTTGTTGTCGGATATCGTCTCACACCAGCCACAGGGTGATTCCAGTTAATCATCGCTCGCAGGATGTAATATTCCTCGTGCTGTTGGAAACACTGGCACAAATACAACACATAGCGGGCAAACCAAGGTGTTACCAGGCATCATTGTTCTTGTTCAGGGGCATATCCAACAGTCAGACATTTTACTTTTCAGGTACGGCATTATCATGGCTAACACAGAGTCAGCCCGCTGTTTCTTTCTACTGAGCGAGGAAACCACAGATATAATCAAACAGTCCCACGTTAATATCATGGATGACCTCCTGACTCATCCCCACCCTACCCGCCACAGCCCTGTTACCCATCTCCCTCCCTCCCACTGCTGTGGTTATTGTCACTTGTCACATCTAAGCAAACATGAAATTTAAATATTAACTAACTCCTCAGACAAGAAATGACATACACTGTGGGACGGTCGCACAGATGGTGGTAGTGGTGGCAGCAGCAGCTGGAAACCAGCTCAAAGAAAGTATATCTGCACACCTACAACGGTCAAACACAGCCATCTCTTTAGAGAGTTACACTGTGGAGTGATTGAAGTCACATGGCATGAATAAGCCAATCAGGGCCAAAGGTTAGCCTTGAAATTCTTGGTTGCTCCAGGAAGAGAAAAAAAATCATATCACTGTCGAAAATTGGCTGATGTAGGCCAACATGTTTAAATGAAAAATTCATGTTTTATTCCATATTCACAGTGCTCTACTTGGCTTACATTAAGGGGGTTGTTGAAGCACAGAGGAATAAGTGAACAGAAGTTTCCATTCTACACAGAGAAGCTGAATGAAGATATGACTGAGAATTTTCTTTCAGCCACCGCAGCTCAGAAATGTTGAGTTCGTGTCAGGGTTACAGTATCATTAGATTACTGTGCTATCACCCAACTCAGGCCACAGTCTGCGACATCTCTGTGCATTTGAGCCAGAGCCAAAGGCAGAGAAGTCCTGCCAGAGGTGCTTTTAAAACTACTACATAATACTATGACACCAGCAGTGGCACTGCCTGCCCTCCTGTGTCCCTGGTGGAAAAAAGGCAGTGTGTTCAAGCATGCCTGTTGTTTCCCAGTGGAGAATATGGTTCCATTTGGTATTTAAATGGGTCAAACTGTGTTGATTTATTCATGCTCTGAGTCTTTAGTGCCACTCAGCCTGACAGGCAAGCTCCAGGCTCAACCCCTCTGAACATAAACTCTTCTTTCACCCTTCCCCGATATACCTTGATGCAAAGTATATATACAATATACCGGCTTACAGGGTATTCTTCCTTTTCTTAATGCAGATGATTTCAATGAATTTCAGCCAGTCAGTGAATATATATTACAGAATATGGCCAACCCAATCCACTGTCTGTCAGGCTCATTTAAAGTTCCCCCACAAGTAATTTAATTACTCTGTGCAGAAATGATGGATAATGAGCCACAGACCTCATGTGGAATGAAACGATTAGTTGATGCTCAATTACTAGATTGACTGAAAATAGATTTTGAATATCGATTCTTCACTCAAGTCATTTTTTTTTTAACATTTGATAGTTTAGCTGCTCAAATGTTTTGTGGTTCTTACTCTTAATTAAATGTCTCTGGGTTTTGGACTGCTGGGCAGATGAAAAAAAAAAAAGAAGTAATTTGAAGACGTCACCTTGGGCTCTATGAAACATTTTTGTTATTTTATAAACCAAAGGATTAATTAAGAAAATAATTGGCAGATTAACTGATAAAGAACATAATGGTGAGTTACAGCTCTAAAGTAATCCACTTTAACATATTTTATGAATTTTGATCCATGAAAGAAAAGGGAAAAGTACTACAGTCACATATGAAATCATTTACAGTGAAGATTTTACTATAACATAAATGTAACAAGCGTAAGAAATGAGCTTTATAATGTGGGTTTGATGAAGATGAAGCCCCTAGGATGCACAACCAGAACAAAAAGATTGTTAAGATAATATAAGATATTCATTTATTAGTCCCACAGTGGGGAAATTTCCAGTATTACAGCAGCAAAGTGGATAGCAAAAAAATAGAGGGCATCAGTAAAAAAGACATTAAATAGCAAACAAGCAATATAAACAATATAAACAAGGAATATTGATAAATATGAACAATTTCAACAAGGGGAAATACAGAAACTAGCAAAAAATATACATGAATGCACCATCTCTGGTGCCACCTTGGCTCTGGTGGACCTATGCTATGTTTGCGCTTCCTCCATCAACAAGCTTTCAGACAGTGCGGTCAGATGTGACAGGTATCCAAACCCTCTCAATCTCCCTTTGAAATCTGCAGGCTGGCGGTTCTGCTTTCATTGACTGCAGGTCACCTGTATCAGTGAGCAATACAAAAGAACAGGAGCATTGTTCGCTGCACTCAAACATGAAAAATACTCATGAGAAAAACATATACGCTGACACACAGAGCTGCATTGTGGGTTTTCACTCCTGGGAGGTGTAAATGATGGAAAGATGGAGAAAGGAGAAACAAATGGCAGCAAGAGTTTGACCCATGATACGCCTGCAGTGGAAGTCCTCACAAAGACCCACTCACAGTGTGACAAACAGGATGAGATTCTTATCAAGGTCACCACACAGCCGGGCTCGCTTCCATTTCTTGCACCTTCACAGCCAAAAGAAAGGTCATTTCTCTCTGCATCAAAATAGGGCATAAAGCTGACATGTCAAGCAAATGGTACCAGTTTAAACATTGTTAAAACAGCAGTCTAAAAGTCTAAATCATTGCACTCGAAATTATAAAGTATCATGATCTACATTCACTCCCTTTAAATAAGCTTTGCTTTAAAGGCTCGTTTTAGCCTTTTAAATGCAAATTTCAGTGTGTCTGTGTGTAATATCTATATGTCTATAATGTCTATATCTATATATAAATACCCACTGGGTTGAAAATGCTTGTTGTTTTAAACAGCCTGTAGAAGAGAAGCTATGGCAAACAAAGGTCAGGAGACAAACGTCCCCAGTGGACTCGAAGCAGGGCAGTTGGGATCACATGGGAAGCGCCCTAAAACCGTGGGCCACCAGGATGCCGTTGGGACAATACATTTCTTATGCACATCTCTAAACACACAACACCACAATCATCATCAACAAAACAATCAAAACCAATAAAAAACTCTACTTGAAAAAATGTACATGAATCTTAACAAAATCCTGATTGTTTTTTCCAGTTTGAATGTTTTCTCAGTCACCGTTAACATTTACACATAAGAATTAGAAGTTGCATTATATTCCCTGAATGCTGAAATGACGACAGTGGTTTCAGTGTTTCAGTTCAGTCTAATCCACCTGCAGATGCTGCATGCAAAGGGGGACCCAGCAAGTACTGATGCTGGTTTTTAGGCCTGGGAAATCCACAGTAATTACACTAATATGGCACCCTCACAGCAGGCTCATTTGTTTAGCTTCCAATAGAGCCGACCAGATGGTCCCCTGAGCCCAGCGATCTTCCATATTCATGAGCTGAAGTTTGACCCTGCCACCTCTGAAGGGCTGACCTCTAACCCAGACCCTTTAAGACATCAATAGGATGTGGACGAGGGCAGAGGGAGAAGCATTGCACCAGGCGCCCCAACCCCCGCCCCCAGTCCCACGGGTGTGCACCCAACCCCTCTTGGCTGATGGCATTGGATATGTGAACACCGGAGTGAGCCCGAGCCATAGGCGAGCCCTCACATGAGTTCCCAGGCTCTAGCGGGGCGTCGTCTCTGGAAGTGAACATCTGCCCCAACCGCACGCAGTCCTCCACACGGAGGGGTTTGGAGTGCAAAGACAAAGCCAGGGAATCAAACCAATGATGTCAGATCATGTCAACAGTGTTCAAGAGCGTGGCAGTGAACTTTGACCTGCCTGCAGGATGTTTTCATGAGCATACCCAGCCTCTAGGAACATTCAGCAGGCTGAGCAGTCATATGAAGTAAATATAGTAACTGTAAATCAATGGCCTGTATGATTGATGAATACAGTGTTTGGTGTAAACAAATCTAACATGTGACGTGCTGGCTTTTTGTCTGTTACCACTCTTCGTTCACATGGTCCTTCGACCTCCTCTGCTATTTTGAAGGAAACGCTTTCAGTGCAGTTTTACACTAAAGGTGCGGAGCGTGATGTTTATTAAGAAAAGAGTATGGTGAAAATGTTAAGTACATCAAAAGTACACCGTGATATCTGACTCACGCTGTGCTTTGTTATGAAAGTACAAAAATTGTTTCAAATTGTAGCTGCTACACCTTCAGGAATAGGATTTAACATGTGGCATTTGCATTCTCACAGGATGTGATGAGGCACTGAATGCAAAGCTATTAACAAACAAAAGTTATTTGTGGTTTTGTTGCTCTTATGTTCCTCTTCACATTTGTAAAATCTGACATTTTTTGTGTAAAATTGGTCCATTTGTGTCAACACTGATTGTGGAAAATGACAGGTCTGGAAAATTGAGGGAAAATCTCTATACGAAATATCAGAGTGACAAATAAATGTGGCTCCTGTGTTCCTGAAATCCATAAAGGAAAAAAGCTCGACTATAAACTCAGCCAAAACCAACCCACTCAGACATATTTTGTGGTGCTGCTACTGCTGTCGAGGAAGTGAACTGTCGACATAAACGTATAAGAAATACATGCAGCTTCTGTTTTTCATACTGAAAGCACAGCCCGAAGCCAGTTTTAATGACTGTGCCTGTTTACTTGCAGCCATTCTGCTGTTGCTCACTCATTCCACATCACTGGCATTTTCAGTTTATGAGACCCAGAGACTGTAGTTACATCAACGGCACCAATCAGAGGAAATGCAACAAGAGAGTGAAGGTTGTAGAGCAACTGGTGAAGCACAGATTCCAGGAAATGAAATTCCCAAGTAAGGCCAAATCTCTATCTGAAAGCCATTTATAGGTTTGTTTTACAGATTCTTCCATAGTTTCCATAGGATCTACCTCTACAAAAAAATTCCCCATTAAAGGGCCACTACTTGTGAAAACAGTTGCACAATTTCTTCTGAGAAAGTCTGAGAAAACAACTCTGATGACGTCATAATGATGTCATCAGGGTTGGCTTCAGATTGGAATTGAGAATTCTAATTAAGTAAGTGTTATAAAGTCAGGCATGGAGCTTGAAAGCAATGGGCGTTGATAAGATGTGATGGCCAGGAATTATGGGAAGTGTAGGATTCAGTGACATCCACCAAATTTCACTGCGGGAGAGTTTGTGCAACCCAAGTTTATTTGTCCCAAACAAGTAATGTACCGGCTGTACTGACATTAGCTGTGAGTTAGCTAGCAGGCTGTGGGGGATGTTTTTACTGGCATTTTCCTCCAGTCTCTCTTTTTCCTCTTGTCTCTGTACGTTTATGAAACAGGTTTGTAAAGCCCTAGGATAAGCCAGAACGTTTCGTTCAAGGACAAATATTTTCAACTCCTCCCCTCAGTTTTCGCACATCTTCGTTGACTTTGTATACAGCCATGCCGCATTAAGATTTGCCTCGGGTTCTGTCTGAACACGGTGAGGGAATAAAAGTCATATTTCTCCTGCATCACTTTTGACAGTTTGTTTTAAAATCTGTCTTTACACATTCACCCATCATCTTTACAGAGGAGTCACACTAAATCCCTGGAACACCCCTTTAAGATATGGTTTGTAGGACATTGTCCTTATGGTCCATGAGATGAACACAGCTATAACTCAAAAGAATGTGGCATATTTTTTTATCTAAACTCTGTACAGCGGGTAAAATTTATGCCATTTTTACATCAGTGTAAGAGAGTGCTGAGAGTGCAAAGAGAGCGCAGCGGCCACAGGAGCCGTTTACTGCCCATTCAATAATGTTCCAGTTTTGAATGGTACTAAGTGATATGATTAGATGAGAGTATATATGGCACCACGCGGTGGTAACCTCTGCTTTTTCTCTTTTAGCTGCTGTGAAGGCAGAAATATCAGCTTGGTGGTTCTTTATTACTGATCTTATCTGGGCCTATTCGGCCAAAGCAGTTTACAGGGGCTGTGAGCCTGCATGCTTAGTGGAGATGAGCCAGAGTGAAGATAACACTGCACATCCATCTGACTAATTGGCTCTAGAACGCAGCCAAAGAAAAAAAAGACTCTCTGATTAACAGGGCTTGAGAATGCAGTTTCTCGCTTTAAAAATATCTGTCGTTCTCTATCAGCTTACGCTCAAGTCTGAATTTAGAGCCCATTTACCAATTAAAGAATTTGGTCCATGATCTCATTTAGGACATTCTGTCTGCAACGCCTGCTTAATATATGCCCATGATAGAGTCCTCTATTGCTCAAGCTAATGTGGGCATTTGCTACTTGCTGAGTGTGTATTGTAAAGCAGAAAAGAGACACAAATGTGCAACCCGGAGTGATGCCACCTCTGGCAGGCTAAAAGCTTTCAGAGAAGGTTTGTACAAAGGAGATTCATCCGTATAAGCCGATTATGTTCCTCCCGGAGATGATCATGTAACACTATATTTTGGGTGGCCACGAATTATCCCCAAATTATGTGCACAATGGGACGTAATTAACTATTCATTCATAATTTGCGGCCTCTCTCGGTTATTGTCCTGACTCTCGAGGGGCTTCAACAGGGATGGTGGTTTTAGTGTCTCGTTCACACAAACTGTACCCCTGAGGGAATGTCACGCGCAGTGCTGACATACTATCTCATGACACAGCGTAGACAGTCCTGTCTTGGCCCGTCACACTCTTTGCACTACCACAACGGATCCATGTCACAATTTCCAGCATCACACTTGTCACAGGGGTTCCTGCCAACGTCGATGCAGTTGTTGTCACAGCAGATCTAGGAAGTGACAGCAGGGGAGATTGTGGGAAGTGAGAGTTTGTGAGCAGTGATGTATGTGTGCGATAGTGTCAGCGTTGTATCATTCAAGTCAGCTCATGAAGAAAAACAACAAAGTGAGCAGATTTATACAAATATGTATCTTATTGTTGAATACTTTTCCTTTCACATGCACAAGACATGATTTAAGACAAGACACCGAACACACAGCATGACTGTGAGAGTTTACTGTAGTAAAGAGTGCAGTCTCACCCACAGTTCAGCTGCTCTTGCTCTCCTTCTCATTATAACCTTATACAACTTAAACGTTACCACTTTTTTTTTTATCAACAAACATTTTAATATAAAGAGGGGAAGGTGCTTATTGTTTTCTTGCTGAGAGTTAGATGAGAAGATCAATAGCTCTTTTATAACTGTCCTTTCAAAATAAGGCTGAAGCCAGCAGCTGGTTAGCTTAGCTTAGCACAACAACTGGAAACACTAGCCTGGCTCTGTCCAGAAGTGATAAAATCCTCCTCCCAGCACTCTTTAATCTCACTAATTAATACGTTATACCTCATTTGTTTAATCCATATAAAAGCTGTGTGGAGTTTTTTTTTTTTTTTTTTTTTTTTGAGGTCATCTTTGGGACTATTTTCTTGGCAAGGTGCGCTGACTCCCCAGATAAATGCTTATAAAACCAGAAACACTTTGGTTTTCATGTGGATTAAACAAAGGAGATGTAATGCATTAGTGAGCTTTAAATGTGAATATGGAATGTTTAATGGCTGATCAACCATTTATCAATGCTTTATAAATCACTGATTACCAAATGGGCTGAAAGGTTTTAAAAAGAAAAAAAAAAAATCCTGTTGACAAGAGCCCATCCTGCTCGAGCATCATGTCAGCATCAGTATAAATCCACATCCTCCAAAAGTAAATGTGTACCTCAGTCTTCCACTAAGAAGCCCTTGAACTTGCTGTGACTGTTAGATAAAGCAATAATGTGTAGGTGTCCATGCAGACATTTCAGCTCTAACTAAGACTCACTTCCCTCCTGCAGGGAGAGAGAGCTGCTCAGTCGATATACCACAGATGGTGGGGGAACAATGTGATCCACGCAGCCATCGGTGCCTCTTGACTCATTACTTGGAATGGGAGGCCTGAGGTAAATGGGGAAAAGCACAAGGTAAAGAGGTGGTAAATGATCCCACAGCTGTAGGAACAGGAGACGCTGCATTAGCCCTGTAATGAAGCACTGAGAGGCTACAGCCTGTAGAGGGAAGTTAAACTTGAGGGCACTGAGTGCAGTGTGACACCAAAAAGATCAAAGCAGTGTCAGGTATCCACTATTACTGATAAGGTGCAAAAGGGTAGGTCAATCAGCAGGTCAATAAGAAATTTTGACCCTTGACCTCACCCCATAACTTCCATCACATCCTCTGTGGATGCCTCATTAAGCTCTGAAGTTGGTTTAATCAGTTTAACGACAGTAAAACCATTAAGGAAAATGCATGATCTTGTTTTGCATGTAATTTATCATCCCAGCAAACATCCCGTAGTGATGCCATTAGTTTGTCAGGGTAGATGCATTTATTACTTTTTGTTTACCACAGCTTCAAATGCACCCATAGAAGTACCAGTGCTTATTAATTACTGAGGCTGCAGACATATCAGTGCACGGTTAGAGCAAAGTGTTACAAATGCAGCCAAGACCACAACACTGCAAAGGTCAGCTGAGCAGGAGCTTTGCCGATAAATCGACTGAAACATGTATGTATATGCACATGAATTTACACACACACACACACACACACACACACGCCCTGAGGTGCTACTGTATACACTGAAAAGAGCATCAGACCTGTCTGCCAATCATGTGGCTGCTCTATGATGATTGATTGGTTCCACTCAGTGCCCCCACACCATCAGTCAGAGGGAGGAGAAACCACCATCAATATTAATTTTTTTTCTCTCATCTATATTCATATCCTCATTCATATTCATCACTGGTTACACAGAGCAGATTAGGGAGCTTTGTGAGCATTTCTGCAGATATCATTGTTTGAGATGGAGGACTGCCATGGTCTTACTGACATTGACACCACGTTGTGTCTGCAGGTTGCATTAAACTTTCCCCTGAAAAGAAACAGGACAGAACATTTTGAAGGTTTTGTCTGGTTTAATTGTACCAGTTCACACACACACACAGTTTTCACACACAACTACATCAATTTGTGGTGTTTTAATGTTTGATTGTAAATTAAGGTGTCAAATGGGTTTCAAAAAAATCAATGTTCCCTTGTGTTTGTTATATTGCTGTTATTGATTGTTTTTCAGCAGAGACAAATGAGTAGATTAACCTTAAAAATCAGAAAGTCTGACTGGGAACAAAGGGAACAACTGTGTGTGTGTGTGTGTGTGTGTGTGTGTGTGTGTGTGTGTGTGTGTGTGTGTGAGAGAGAGAGAGAGAGAGAGAGAGAGAGAGAGAGAGTGAGTGAGTGTGCTTGGCTGATATACTACTAAATCTGCAGCCATGTATGCAGCTGTGTAGGGCTGTATTAGGCCCAACACTCCTTTGAGGTAAATGCTACTGTCAGCATGCTAACATGCTCACAAAGACAATGCTAACATGCTGATACAGCATCTAGCTGTAACACTTAGTGTGTTAGCGTTTGCTACTTAGCTACAAAGTCGAAGTACAGCTGAGGCTGACAGCCACAAACCAAAGTATTGCACAGTTTAAAGTGTTGCTGATGGCACAAGAGGAGACGTCAGGGCATCACCAAAGTCACCAATCCACGGGTGTCACTCCATCCAGTAGTTGTTCAGATGATGTATTGTAGTTTTTCAGGGGCTTAGTCATATAACGAAAGTTTAGGGATCACCAAAGTTATTACAATTCATCCTGAGGAGATATGAATGTCTGCACCAAATGTCGTGAAAGTCCATCTAACGCTTGTCAAGACAATTCACTCGAAAGCAAAATGTCAAACTCATTATGATGCAAGATGAAAACTTTCCAAAATCATTAGCACGTTGTCTGAGAACCATAAATGTCCACCCAGTAGAGGCTGAGATAATTCATTGGGTAAGTGAGAAAGTTTGCTGGTGGCAGTAGATGAAAAGTCAGGGGATGACCAAAGTTATTAGGATTCATCATCTTGGGGCAATAAATGTCTGCAGGAAATTTAAAGGCAATCTATCCTGTAGCTGTTGAGATATTTCAGTCTGGACCGAAGAGGTAACTGAGTGACGTCTCCGGGCTGAAACATGACTAAAAATACTTTATAAGTTAAGATACCCCCTTTACTGTTTATACATATGCAGGGTTAGTTGTGACTTACCATTTCTGAATACTGTGTGTCTGTATGCTGCTCTGTCTCAGTAAACATCAATCTTCATTTAGGTTTTGCTCATGAGTGTAATAATGATGGCTCCCAATATTAATTCAAATGTGACTGACATAGAACAGCAGTTTCTGCAGTGCTCCATAACTCTCTGTGAGGAGGAAGGGTAAACCTGAGCACAGAGACAGCCCATTCAGACTAGACTGGACACACTCTGCCTCATCATTCATTATCACTCCCAGGGAACAATTCACTCAGCTGTCTGACTTTGATTAATAACACCTCAGCTACGCAAAAAGACAGATTCTTTCAAGATTGTACACTTAATTTCCCCTTTTCAGGAAAGGTGTGTGTTTTTCCTTTGTTTTTTTCCTTCTCCTCCCTTTGCCTCTCCTAACCACCTCCTCTAATTCCCCTTCATTTCTTGCACCTGTACTCTTCATTCTCTCCCAATCAGCTTCTAATTGGATTCTCCACACTATGAGAAAGGCAGAGATAAAACAGTCTGTTAAACACACACACATATACACACACACACACACACACACACACACACACACACACACACACACACACACACACATCAACAGACACGTGTAATGGCGGAGCGAAAACAGGAGCTCGGCTGGTAAAGCTTGTTAAAAATGTACTGTTTTGCTCATCATTTTTAATGACTTTGTTCCCTCTCTCCCGGTGCTTATATGATAATGCTCTCCGTAATAGTTTACCATGTGCCACACTAAATGAGTGCATGCCTCGCTTCTGTGCGTGCATGCATGTGTTGTGGATAGAGGTTAAAAATTAAAGTTGAAAATGTTTCTTCTTTCTTCAGACAGTGAAACTAATGAGATAACTCCTCGGGTTTCGTGTCCTCTCCTTTGTCTCAGCACCTCTCTTCTGTGGCTCCGCTGTAACTGCTGTAACAAGCAGAAAATTCTTTTTCATCGGCTCCAGTTACACGGCCCTCTGTCTCTCCTGCGCTCAGCTGAATGAGACAGAGAAAAGAATTGCTGCCCAGGCAGCAGGTGAGAGAAGCAGCACAGTCTCTGCAGACACAGCGCAGGACACAGGTAGTGAACAGGCTCGTCCTCGGAGACTTTACTCCACCACAGCTTCCAGGCTGTACTGTAAAGTCCTTTTCTCCAGCTTGATATCCCCCGAACTTTAGAAATTCTAATGACCCCTAAATTTGACCACATCTCTCCAGCAGTGGCTTCCTACTTATGCCTTTGCTCTGCTCTGATCTTGCTCTGCCATACTTTGCAAACCATACCAACCTCTACGTCCCTTTCCATGCTTTCAGATCTCAGCAGGCAGGCCTCGTGGTTTCGAAGAAAAATCCTTTTCCTCCTGAGCTTCTTCTCTTGATAAACTCCCAGCTGCTGTCAAGGAAGCTGCCCTCCTTGTGATTTTCAAATCCAGACTTAAAACCTATTTGTTCTCGCTGTCTTAGGAGTGTATATAGCTTTCTAAATTCGGTGGGATTAAACCGTCTCCACGGTGCCGCTCAGGCTTGGCTCAGGCATATATTTTACTGTAGCCTCGGTGAATAGTTTTAGCAGTAGTTTAGCTGATGGGGCGCAGAGTACAGCAGTCAGGGGTTTATGTTATGGCCTTTCTTTATGTGGCTCCTGCCAAAGCCCATTTTCCTCTGGAGAAAAGTTGGATCCTGTTGGGTCCTGAAGACCCTCCTACCCAGCTCTACCTTTACCTGACCTCCCTTTGAACTATGAATAACATCAAACCTCCTGCGACTTTTTACTTTTGACTTATTATACCGGGTCTTCATATAGTTACTGTAAATGTGACTTACTATATTCTGACAATCAGACTCTAATTTCACTTCTAAGACTAAGTATGTCTTTGTCTTCTTGGAGAGCTTGAGTTAAGATTGCCCATTTAGACCCTGTATGGGATATAGGGAATACAAATACACTTGATTAGACTTTACTGAGCAAAGTGTCCTCCAATAATATGGGTGGAGGCAATGATAAATCACAGAGTCTGAACAAGCAGGAGGCACAGAGACAGCTGCTGACTCGTCTCTGGTCCTCTCCATGATACTTCAAAAAGCCCTGTACCATCTGGGTGGAAAAACACGCGTTATTTAAATGTGGATATCAGGCAAAACTGCTAACTTTCGCTCTGGGTGCTGGCAACAAATATTTCAACTACCCACTTAGTTATGGTGCACTGTCTCAGAGAGCATCAGTGCTGAAGTGCTCTTGAGCAACGTTCTGTAATGTTCTGTTGATGCATCCACCTCTCTTCCCTTTCTGAGTTGAAACTTAATGATACAATATTTTTTTGTTTTGTTTTGTTTTGTTTTGTTTTGGTTTTGGTTTTTTTTGCAGGTAAACATACCTTTATCCCTCCACCCTGCATTCACACAATGCT
Organism: Chaetodon auriga; assembly: GCF_051107435.1. Classification (NCBI taxonomy): domain Eukaryota; kingdom Metazoa; phylum Chordata; class Actinopteri; order Chaetodontiformes; family Chaetodontidae; genus Chaetodon; species Chaetodon auriga. The sequence continues at coordinate 14,490,008 of NC_135075.1, read as the reverse complement.
GTGTGACTTCACTTCATAGCTTCAGGAGTGTTTGATGACACTATCAGTAAATGGTAAATTTGAGTAGTGTATCTAAGATGTAGCTGTACATTCCCATTATTCAGATTATCTGTGTTAATTTGTATAGTATTGGATTACATGGTATGCATGTATTGTGTAAACGTAAAGACTGTAAATAAGAGTATTCGACTACTAATTAATATAATAGTCCAATAATAATAGAAAACAGTGCTATTAACATGTGATGTGATGATCAATAATGTAGCTAATACAGAGCCTCTTTTAAAAGTGTACAAACCACAACTATTCAGTTTTGCTTATGAGGTTTGAAAACACTTAAATATGAGAGACATTAAACTGATGAAATTCTCTTTTTGCTTGCACATTGGCTTCCACCAAATTATTAATTTCTGCAGCCATGCAGTAATAACACTGAAAAACAATTCCATTTAAAATCCACTCTCATATGCTTTCATTATGCCAAAAACAATACCCAACAATTTCACTTTTGTCCTTAGAGAGAAAAGAGACTATTACTGCTTGCTCAGCTTGTTTTGCTTTGCTCCCTCTTTTTTTTTTTTTCACCTCTTAGCTCTTGTTTGCTCTGCAGCAGGAAGCATCTGATTAAAAACACAATCAGCACGACCGCGGGCCCCATGCCTTCTAATCAAACCATAATGGGAGTTTACCATGCATTATCTCTGACTGGGATTTAATGAGACTTGAGCATGCATTATCTGAAAGTGAAATTTAATAGCAGTATCCAGGGGGCATTTGCAATCCCATCTGTATCTCTTTGCCAAGTCTGAGTCTGAGGAAGCAACAGCATGAAAGGTGAGGCGAGACTTGTCATGAGTTCCGGAGTGGGCTTGGATGCATCCCTGCAACAGATGCTCTACCTCTGTTTGCTGTCGGGGCTGGGATGACTTTCCATCTGGTTGCTTTGCCCTTGTATGTTTGGAACATCAAGGTGGCGTACTGAGCGGAGAGCCTGTCCTTCAACTACTGTAGAAGGCCCTGGTTTGAGCACCTTTGCCAGCAAGCATCACCCCGCTGAGGTGTCCTTGAACAAAACCGTGAATCCTGTGTAGCTTCAGGAGCGCAGGAGATTGGTTAAAAAAAGACTCTTTCCTGTGGCGATCAATGGATTTTCTCATCTCATCAAAGATTTTACAAAACAACCAATTAAGCAAGCTGAAGGACTTTCCTTTTCTGTTCCAGAGGGTAACAAAGTTGACGCAAACCTCTCCTCCTCATTAGACCATCCTTTTAAGTTCAATAACAGTGACAGGAAAAAGAGCCTCCACTCACATCTCACTGGTTTTCCAAAACACTCATCTTTCCTTACAGTAGCGGAAGACGGGAAATGCGTCATGTGTTCCATCAACTCCGCCTTGTTGCAGCGGTCAGCTGTTGCTACTATAGTATTTTATGGTAACCACATGTCATCCCATGCAGTACACAGTGTGCAGGACACGTTGATGGTGGGGAAGACAGAAAAAAGGCCACATGTTGAGCACATGTGACAAAATGACCTCTGGAGTAGAGAGGCTGGTTGTGTGTGGGTCAAAGCTGCGGTGGAAAAATTGATGAATAATTGATTTTACTCTAATGGGTGCATTTGTGGATGGGTGGGTGTGTGTGTGAGTGCACTCTAAGTTGTGTATTTGTTGATATTCACTGCACTGTACCTTTACATGATAAATATTTTTTAACTAATGTGTTTCCTTCTTTTTTACGTTTAATTTGAGCCTTTTATGCAAAAACAAAGGGGACTAAATACGTTGTGAAATCAGGTGATGGACAGTTTTTCTTGCCTGCTGCATGTCTCCTGTTAGTGTTCTACATATTGCAGCATATTCAGAGAACACTGTTGTGCATCAAGAATGACAGGAAAGTCATCACCTCAGCATGTCAGCCTGTCCATAGGTTCACTGCTGACATTATTCCTGCAATCTTAATTAACAATGTCATACCATCGGCCGCAATCCTTTGAACGCATGACAAGCAGCCAGGAGGAGAGTGTGAGAGTATTAATATTTATGGCTCCATTCAGTACTGAACAAAGAAATTGACTAAATTAGCAAGTCTAATGCTTTGCTATGTTGTAATCCACTGCAAGGGGAGAAAAATGATACAGTATCCACTATCCAAATCATCGGTGGAGTGCTGCCATCAGGGTTGATTTTCGAGCTGAGAGGCTCTATTTTGTAGTATTTACCTTGGTGCCGTGCTGCACATTCAGAATGGGATGCGCCTTATGAAGCTGTATAAACTACAGATGGTTGGGGCATCTGCATGATGGCATTCGTCTCTTTCTCTCCCTCTCCTCCTGTCTCATTCTCCATCCTACAAACTTTTAATGACTCATAATCTGTGTATGGCAGTGATTAGATTTAATGAGGTGCCAGCAACCTTGGGTTGACTCAACTCAGCTGCAGCACGCGCACTAATTTGTGATAGAGCACAGCAGAGCCGTGGACTTTATGACAGACGCACCATGCAGGCGAATACAGGATTAAGCTTCTCAAAGTTTGCTCTTTTTTTCTTTTTTGATTTCAAGACCCGTAGTAATTGGCAGGGATGTCAAGTCTGGATTGGAAAGTTGGAAAAAGAGAAACTTTCATATTAGCATTCTGTAGTCAAATTTTGTTCTTGCCATGTCCCAGGAGTCTGAGATTCTCAAAGATATCAAAGATGGCTGTGAAGATGGAGAAGAGCAATGTGGACCAGCCAGGGAAAGATAAGATGGAATTTCTATGTCTACCCATCACAAACAGTAGTTGTATTAAGCAAATTAGCAAATTTGTTATCAATATCTCATGCATCTTTGCTTAATGTGACCAGATGTTGCAAGTAAATGTATAAAATAAAAGACTAGAATGCCTCATACTTATTTGATATTGTTTGATATTGTATTGTTGTTTGTTAAGATAAAACATGCATACTTCAGTTCTTGCACCTTCTTTAGTCAGATATTCATTCTCTAATTTGTTACAGCAACATATAAGTCACCCAGTGTGGATTTATGACTCAAGACACCAAAGAATGAGCCAATAATGATAAAACACCTCCTGTGTAAACACTTATTAAGAACTGCAAATCATCTGTGGCCTGTCTCCATATTTTTCCATCATCTCACACGTTGTCATACTCATCAAACTGGTGTAGTGTGGCTTCGCTGGGATGCCTGAGTCATAAGGCCTCGTCTCACTGTGTATTCAGACAAGCTATTGCCTTCACTTCACACTTGACAAACCGGTCTCTGTCAGGCCATAGGGCGGTGTGCTGAGTGCTGCCTTTCCACCAGTAATGAGCTCCTTTAGCAAATCAGCTCTAAGTGCATGTTTTCAATGGTATGCACATTCACTCACACACACGCAAACACACACACACACACACACACACACACACACACACACACACACACACACACACACATACACACAGCCTTGCCATGATCCCCCCCGTCCTTCATCTGGGTCATGCTCTCAGCAGTTGAGAAGGGCTCTCATTTATGTATGTGTGCGTGTGTGTGTGTGTGTGTGTGTGTGTGTGTGTGTGTGTGTGTGTGTGTACCCGAGTGCACTCACCCTGTGCACTAGTTAGCTGCTGTAGCTCCAGACTGGAAGCAAAAGAAATGTGGCTCCCCTGTTGTGAAATTCATCTGGTATAATGCAGTGACAAACAGCAGGGGTGGAAGCATCACGGCTTTGAGTAATAACAGGCAGAATAATGCTGCAGAATATAGAATCCTGAGAAAAATACACAGTTTTCCATTTGCCTACTGTAAGTACAGCATAATGCACTTTGTTCATTATCCCACACATCTCACGGGCTGTGTGTTTCTTCTCAGGTAGAAGCATTCAGACAAAGAAATAAAACCAAAGAATCGTAAAAATGGTCCATAAACTTCTTACATTTAACTTTTACTGCGCCTCATTAAAACCAATAAACCACAGAAGTGAAGTGCACAACCTAAATGATGAAATTGTTGGATTTAATGATCAATAAATGCGTGTGCTGTAAGGAGAGTGAATGTCTTTTTGTTGCTACCTCGCCAACATAAAATGGAGTTTAAACAGCTAGACTGGCATCTCAGCGCCGAGCAGGTGATCTGACATAAACATAAATTTTGTATTTTCCAGTTAATTAGGAGATATGTACAGGATGCAGTTGTAGAGTGTGAAAAAAGCTCAAGCTGCTGAGGCACAATTTGTATTTTCTCCTGGGACTGAAACAAAGCAAGTTCCTACAACAGCTGTCTTTGCTTTGTTTTGAACAGTTATAAACAGGTCAGGCATACAGTATTAACATGCATGCTTGGGGACTATTGCTTTTTGGAGCACCAGTGCACATTTTTAATTTGTTCACACGTGCCCATGTGGCTGATGGGAGTTTCTGTCAGTTGGTCAGTCAGTCCATCTCTTTGATCCCGAAATATCTCAACAACTATTTGATGGATTGCCATTAAATTCTGTACAGACATTCATTGTATGAATAAATCCTAATGACGCTGGTGATTGTTTTTTACTTTTCCTATAGCGCCACCATGAGGATCATATTTGTGGCTACCTCAACAACTGCTGGATGGACAGCCATGAAATTTGGCACAGGCGTTCATGTTTCCCTCAGGAAGAACTGTAATACTTTTAATGATCCCCTGACTTTTCCTCTCACACCACCACCAAGGTCGAAATTTCAATTTGTCCAATTTTTTGGTTTCTGCATAATAGTTACTGTCCATCAGTCTCAGCTACATCTTGTATTTGGTGCTAACTAGCAAATATTAGATTGCTAACAAACTAAACTAAGATGGTGACCATGTTAAAGTTATGATTGTGTGCATGTTAGCCTGCTGGCATTAGCATTCATCTCAAAGCACAGCTGTAATCACAGAGCAACTGGCGTGGCTGTGGACATGACTTTAGACTCTTTACAGGTGTATTGTTCTATAACCTAGACAAAAAAGTGTCTATCATTGTTAAGTATGCATATAAATAGAACTTTGTTGTTCGTGAGCAATTGTGGGATTCTGTCTGAGGCTGATGAAGAGCAGTAGTTATGAGGGAGGAGGACACAGATATAGAAATGATGTCAGGTTACCATCCGGGAACGTGTATTCCAAGGGGAGAACAACGTGTGCCAACCAATGCCAAGAGTCAACAGCCTTTCATTCTAACAAGACCATACCAAACATTCTGTTTTGGTGAACTGAAAACATACTCTGGGGACTCTACAGTATGATTGCCTTTTATCTACTCCCTCATTGTCGAATGGGCCAAACCTCCTCTCCACCCTCTCCTCTTATGAGACCAGTCGTCTATCTCTCTCTGACTCATTCCCTCAAATGGGAACCACTCCTCCTTATTCACCCAGCGGAGAGATTACAGGCCGGAACAGATGAGATGAAGCGCACAGCAGTGCTGAGATATGGACCTACAGCCCACAGCAGACAGAGAAGGGGAGGATGACATTGTGCCCAAGTGCAGAAACGTCGGAACACACTACAGGTTTTATACAATCATATGGAAAATAAGAATGACTGTGAGAGGGATCAATAGCAGATATTCACAAAGACAGAACAGTTTCAAAAGCCGAACAAAAGGCAAGCACACGGCGTCCTTGCTGCCACGTCCTTGCAGCAGAAGTCAAACCAACTGATTAATGATCCAGGAGGAAGAAACACACACAAAGGCGAGCAGGTACTTTGGGAATCAATTCATCACACTTTATTTTGTGTGACCCCAGCTGATGTAGTAGCTGGAGAGCAGCACAATACACTTTCAGCTGGAATGTAAGAGTGGAGTGTACAACACACACATGCACACACACACACACACACACAATGGCCTCACCAGGTGACAAGTCCACTGCTAAGAAATCAAAACCATTGTTTCTACAGGGGCAGTGTGATTGAGGAGAGACAGAGGGAATATGAGTGTGTGTGTGTGTGTGTGTGTGTGTGTGTGTGTGTGTGTGTGTGTGTGTGTACAAATAATAGGGATCTGGTTTGATCATCTCTTTCTCGTTTACTTCCCTTTCTTTATTTCCACTGGATGTACCTGAACCCAGCAAAGCATCAGCCTACAGCAGAACATGGTGAAGGACATGTTTGGGTTATCCCATGCTATGTTTAGACATGCTGAGGACGCTTCATTAAGTGTGGGGTCACTAGGCCATCCCTCTAAGGGCTTGCAGGTGCTGGTTGAACTGGTCAGCATTGTCTTTGGCTGTAAGAAGTTGCTTTTCACACCACTGAACCAGAGCCTGCTGCAGCATCTCCACACGTGCACCCTGGAACCGCGCAATCTGGGAGAAACAAGTCAAATGTGTGTCAATGCATGCAGTCAACAAACAGTAGGTTATACAATACACTAGAGACGGGTAAGCCATGTGTTTTACCTCCTGTTTCGCCACTCCACAAATGTGATCAAACTCCGTCTCTGTTGCCCTCTTCACCTCCTCCATCTGATGAATATGGAGAGCGTGTCATCATCACTACACTGCTCATCAGAGTGAATATACAGATTTTTCTTGCATCGGATGGCTTAGAATCATTTCAGCAGATCGTTACTGACACCTGCTGGTCACACGACAGCATGTACATCTGATGGAGCAGTGTTGCTCTTGTGACGCACGCTTACAGACACTCACAGCAGCCTTCTTTACAGGTTTGGCCCTCTCCGCATTTCTTCTGGCAGACTCTAGCTCCACCAGTTTACAGGTTCTCCTGAACAGCATTTCCTGCGTTTGGACATAATAATGACGTCACACACAGAAATATTGGTCAGACATCTCTGTGTCACATCATGTTTCAGCAGCAGGCCAGGATTCAAGCGAAATGGAGTGACAACATGCATAAGATGGACATAAAAATGACTTCAGAAGAAGACGACTCACCTTTTCTGCCTCCTGGTAGCGTGATTCTAGATCCAGTCCGAGCCCAAGAGTGTTCACATTGTTCTCAGCAACACTTGTCATATTTTTCTGCCCACACACGAGCACAAAGCAACAGTGCAGTGTAATGTAAATCTGTTGACACCTATTGTTTCTACCTACTGTTTATAACTGATTGCAATTGGCAATCCACTCATACTCTACTGTTGTTATCTATTATTGGCCACTTTCACCACCTTGTGCGGTTCTAATGTTTTCAAGGCTTTCAATAATTCATGTATTTGGTTTGTACGTTGCCAGATTGATGATTGCATTTCTTCTTTTTTTTTAATTTATTTTGTTACTCCTCTGTTGTTACGCAGTGATTCTGATGCATGCTTACACCCCCTCGATAGCGAGATGGTACATCTCAAGGGGTTTATCCTAATAAATAAATCTGAATCCATTCATATTAAAAAGGGACAAACAACTTACCCTCATAGAATCAAAGACTTCTGATAATTTCACACAAGCCCTGCAAGAACAAAGTGTTTTCAGTTTGTCTGCTTTTCTTAAATCCCACTAATCTATCACAACTTGTCTGCAGAGTTCATGTGATATGAGCATGGGAGCAATACAAGTTCCGCCTCACTTAGAGAAAGCTTGTTTGTCAGGATCCTCCCCTGGTTCCATGCACAGATGCAGAGCAGCTGAGAAGTGCCCACAGGCCACTGCTATTTCTGCAAACAAACAGAACACGGAGCACAAATTCAGGGGGCAAATAAAGTTTATGCCATAATGTGGACAAACACTAAAACACTACATATCCTCCGATTCATATCAACTGCTGCATCTAACCACACATAAATCCCAAATAACATCAAACTGATGAGCACTTCTTGTACGTCCTCCCAAACTTTAAAATGAAAAGCATCACTTTTCTTACTTTGCTCAGTTAGCACCACATCCAGGAATCTCTGCAGGAAAAAAAGAAAGTTCAGAAGCTCAAAAAACAAACAGGACAGTGTGTCCGGTTGTGTGAGAGAATAAAAAGGGAGGAGGACAAACACTTAAACAAACAGGTGACGGCTCACCCACCTCAGCTGCACTCTTGGCACAGCCGGTTAGAACAAGGTTATGATCCCGTTCAGTCTGAAAGAACTCGTCCACATCCTGCAGACACAGACGTGATGGCATGAAAATCAAACATACATGCACAGGCTGTGAATTTCTGTTTGGATGAGTCCCACCCGAGTACCTTATGGCCTTCTTTCCTCATCTCTTCCACAGCTTGACTCAGCCGGTTGAAAATGTTTTTTCTTACTCTCTGTCTGCCTGGAGGCTACACGCAAGGACACAAATGAGATGAGCTTTTTAAAGTTAACACTCTTTAAACACAGTATATGGGATGAGAGGAAGTCTATAAGACAAACACACTATGCTGACAGCGACGTGAAACTCATTGATCTTTGGAAAGTGGATACACAAGTGTCCGAATTACAAAGCACACACACACACACATTCTTGGAACATCCATCGAGGTTTCTTGGCCCACACCACCACAGAATCTGCTTATGCTCGTTATACAGCATTCCAGACTTGATGAGATTCTGTCTCGCTCAGACAGGAAAGAACCTGCGGTACCATCATCAAGACCTGAGATGACCTGACATAAACTTTATGCAGTGAAGAGGCAGAATGACTGAGTGTGCGCGTACCTGCATACATGCATGCATACCTGTGTGAAAGAATGCATTGCTTTGTAAAGAGACACTTTCATCTGTATGATTGACTGTTTATATCATTAAGTCATCCTCCTTCTCATCAGAACTGTGTAAAACTGATATCGTCTATGTATAACTTCACCAGTGTGTGGAGGTCCTTTTGAACATTTCAGCTCATTTATGACATTTCACCAGCCTGTTTCATGTTTTTGTCCTTCCTTTCCTTAACCTACGGACACACGTTACACTCCAGCTGTGAGTGTGTCCCAACGCAGGAGCAGCCTTAAGTCAATATTCTATGGAGGATAATAATTGAATTGTGTTTGGCTACAGGCAGAAACTCACTATGATGCTCCAGTGAATGCTCTGTCTGGCCTTCAGTCCTCCATATATTTGGAGGACACTATATTTGTCACATGAATCTCTCCATTCCCTCTTCTGAAACAGTGTCAGTGAAAGTTTAACCATTTATTATCTGTCTCTCTTGTAAAAAGGTATCACGTTGCACCCTTTTGTAACATAAAGTTCTCTCTTTTTACTGGAGCTAACCATAAAAAAAGTTCTTTGTGTCACTTACGTCTGAGCTCGTCAGGAAGATCTCCACAGCTTTATTTTTGTTGAGTATGCTGTGTGCAGCAATCTGCCGGAGGAAGGTTTCCAGTGCTTTACAGTATGGCTGCCACTCTCCCAGACCAAGGAAACCTGCAGGCAAACCATCAGCGTTTTGATTGTTTCATATCACACTCACACTGTTCGACAGAGGAGACACTGAAATGGAAAATATATTTGCATAATTTCACTTAAAAATCTTAATTCTGTCCCTTGTTATTGGAGGTGGGCTTCAGGTGTACTCACCAAGCTGTTTCATAACCTTGGCAGATGTATTCACCTGAGGCTTAACAGGAAGAGGCGGAAACTTGAGGGGGGAAAAAAAGAGTACATCTTTATTATTGTCTTCACTGTTTTTAGAAGCAAGATTCCTTCTTTTGTTTTTTGTTTCACACCAAACACAAAACTTTCATTAGACGCTCGGCTTGAGAAAGCCTATTACACATAATGTGCTTCTGCAATATATGATAAACACGCTGTCATACTGGATGGAAACATACAAAAAATACTTCCTGACAGTTGCAACCAATCAGACTACAGTACTGGAGCAGCAGGCACAGGGCAGCACTAAAATCTGCTTCCTGATTACAAAGGAAAGGAGGCCACAAAGACGGGAAAAGAGGAAGCATTTTATAACAAAATACTCTGCATAACTTGGACGGCAGTAGCACGCACATGTCCAACCAGCGTATGTAGTTAACAATTTGGCTGGTAATTTTTTACATCTAACTTCCTCTTATCATCTGTAGTTAATAAAGTTAGCTCAAATTCTGAACACACCTCTGATTGGTGGGGCTACAACAGACAGCACACAATGACCGAGCAAGCAGCAGATTCCAGCATGAATCTTCATGTCCTGACATACAGTCAGAAACATGTGCATAAGTTTAGTTGTGCACAGATGACAATAAGCACAGATGATAGATAAAGCACTGACTATGACTCCCTGAATCCCAGGCACATCCTCCTGAGAGAACAGATGTTGCTGCAGCCATTCAAAATCATCATAGGTCCGATCCACATGGTACTCCCCCGTCCCCGACAGCTGGCACAGACAAGAGAGGCGACACGTCATCCGAGCCGTCTGCTTGTACAATATCACTATTTCAACAAATCAAGTGGCCTGATGTGAGCAAAGCTTGCAGCAAATAAAAAGTACATCGTCTTCTCACCTTTTGAGATATAATTAGGAAGGTAAGTGTGTCTCCATCTCTCAGCACCTCCGCAACCTTGATGTTGTGACCCTGAACACTCAGAGTAGGTGTCACTTCTTTTACCTCTTCCTATAATAAAAAATGAGGCTATCAGTATTAATCGATACAACAGCTGGGAGTGAATAACTTAACTTAGTCCACACTGCATATATGGATGTCTGCATGGAGGAAAAAGCCTGTCACATGACACCCAGAAGTGGTCAGAGAGAAAGAATATTTTCAAGCAAACTTACCATCATTGTCAAGCTTGTAGGTCAATGTTTCCAGTCTGTCTCTTATCTACTTCGTAGAATGCCTCAATCTCCTATTATCTTGGTAAATATGCATAAAGCTATAAAGATCCTTTGCCTTATGTTGGCTTTAGTGCACTCAGGCTCCAACTGCTGAGCAGGCACAGGATATCCTCTGGGTCAAAGTGCACACTGGTCCTGTGAGAAACACAGTAAAACAGTGCCAAATGTAAAGTGCTGGCGCAGGGAAAACGATGAGCAACTAGCACGTTAGTCAGTAACTAAGGACCTTCGACACACCCACACAGGAAAAGCAGCATAATGGTCCAATCAGTTCCCCCAGCTGTCAACCCTGTGACCTCACAAACCTGTAAACAACCATTCAACTTTTAAAGTCATCCCATAAAACAGGCAGAATACACACAGCTACCGAAGGGTCTAATTAGCTGAATATCTACATACAGAACACAAGACACAGATACTGAGGAGACAATTCAACATGGAGACTTTATTGTCAACAGAAAGACAACACATTAAAACACAACAGTCAAACAGGATACAGGATGAAGATGACGGACATCTAGTAGTGGTGATCTTCTTCATCTTCATCCCCATCCCCAAAATAGAAGCTGAAGCCAGGCTCAGCAAAACTGTAATGCTCATATGGACCGTCCTCAGTCTCCCCATCCTGATAAAAGCTCCACTGGAAGTACGGCTCCTCCGCAAAGGGAATATGATCAAAGTCGTGGAAGATGTCTGCAAAACTGAAGTGAAAGCTCGCCTCATTTTCATCCTCGGACTCTTCGGAAGCTTCATTTTTTACGAAAGCCTCATGGCCCATGCTGTCATACAGCCTCCTCTTCTCCCTATTGGAGAGCACCTTGTAGGCTAGAAGAGGAGAAAACAGGGTTATTTTTTTGGCTGAGTCACATCAATGCAAGTGCACTCAGCTACAAGTTCATCAGGTCCATCTGTAAGTAATACAGCCTGATGTACAAGAGTTCTGCAACAAACGCCATGAAGGTTATGATGTTCAGTTTGTGTTGAAACTGTTTTGGAGAAGAGGAAAATTGTGGTGCTGTTCAAATTGTACTATTACTGTACAGGCTATCCTGTGTTTTCAATATCTAACACCTCTCTTATTTCTCTTATTTCCATCTCTTATTTCTATCACTTACAACAAAACAGTTGAATCTGTAGTTTTGAAAACACAAAAGTCAAACAATACGCTGCATCAGTTTTAGCTGGGTCAACCCCCAAATGGTTGTTATATATGAAAAACGCCTAAAAATTGCATACACGTTATACATCACACTATAAACAGTATCGGCTGGCTGCAGGCATGCTGTACCTTCAGCAATCTCCCTGAAAGTCTTCTCTGCATCGGCGCTCTTGTTCTTATCTGGGTGGTGTTTTACGGCCAGTTTGCGGAAACTCTTCTTTATCTGGCTGTCAGTTGCTGTTGGCTCCACATTGAGAGTTTCATAGTAACTTCTGCTGGTCTCTGAGGCTGCAGGCAGGACTTCAGATAGGCAGAGCTGCAGGAGCACGTAGGTTTGCATCCAGCGGGAAACACTTTGCGCTGCCATGCTGAGCACCTGCGAGGAGCTCAGACACAAGAGCTAGACGAAGAAGTTATCAGCAGGGACAGCTTCCTGTCGGTGTGACAGCTCATGTACATGTGTGCGTAAAGCTGTCACCTCTACACGTCAGCAGTAGCAACTAACCGCTAACCCAAATCGGCTGCTCTTCCCAAGCGCAGGCACAAGGCAATAAATACTCACTCACCCTTGTCAGCATTAAAGCTCAAGATGTGAAGTCACGCCGATTTGAACTACGATTCGCTTAGCTCACCCTCATTTAGCGATAGGACCGCCGCCTTGTTCTATGAAACCTTTAAACATTTGTAGATATTAATTCAGATGAAGAAGCAAAACAAAGCCAGAGCATATATCGATTCAGTTCACCACAATCGCCACTAGATGGCAGAGAAGCGCCGAGAGGAAACTGAGAGGAAGAGGACCGTCTTCTTCGTTGGGGATGAAAGATGCATCAAGAAATGTGGTAAACAGCACCGGGGCCTTGAGGAATTGCCAAAAACAACATACGCCTAACTGTTGTGTTAGCCGAGCTAGCTGTGTAGATAAAGGTGAACCGGAGCGAGGCGTTTCTGCGTGGGAGTTACTCGTATGTTCTCTGGATCCTGTTTACATTTTCAATTTGGTAAGTCAACATTAGCATTTAGCGAGTTAGCCAGATAACGTTAGCTAGCAAATATCAGCCACGAGCACAGCGGGCTCGTAGCACCATTTTAGACTTACTTATTCAGGTATATGTTACGATACTGTGCTTTATTTACCGACAGCTAACTCGTGCATTCAATTTAGCCCCATACGGTATGAACCAATTGTTATTTGGTGTTATTTTACCGAAGTGCTGGCTGCTGGTCACCATCCAGTGTCAACAACTGCATCAATGCTGCTTTATGTTTACCAGGTGCAGTCACGTGCTCATATTGTAGCTCTCGTATGTTTCATACCTGCATTCTCCTTTACATTCAAAGCAAATGTTTCAACTTGGGTTTACGTTTTTATCTTGCAGATCTTTAGAAGATTGCACTACTCCAAAGAAAAAACTATTCATGACTTCTTTGTGTATGTGAATGTTTGCCAGGTCACGTCAGCCCCCCCTCATACACATGAGTGCCGTTTTCTCCTCGCGCTGGGCCGAGCGCCATGCCTGACCGGGACAGTTCCTACCTGTCAGGTGGTGGTGGGAGTGCTGGTAGTCTGGGTGAGGAAGGAGGACCTGGGTCTGGTTTGGCAGGGGGATCAGGAGAGGGCAGAGGAGGTTCAGGTGGAAGTGTCGGAGGCAGCGTCTCTGGTTCTGGGAACATGGGGGGAGGAGGTGCTCTAGGAAATGGGAACGGTTGTGGGAACGGTGGAGGTGGGGGTCAAGGTGCAGGACTGGCGCTGGACGGTGTCTGCAGAGACTTCATACGCAATGTCTGCAAGAGAGGCAAGCGCTGCCGCTTTAGACACCCAGACTTCAATGAGGTGCCAGACTTGGGAGTGCAAAAGAACGAATTCATCTTCTGTCATGACCATCAGAATAAGGAGTGTATGCGCTCCAACTGCCGCTTTGTCCATGGCTCTAAGGAGGATGAGGACTACTATAAGAAAACAGGAGAGCTACCCCTCAGACTGCGAGGTAAAGTTGCGGCACGACTGGGCCTGTCCCCCATGGATCTTCCCCATAGCCGTGGGGAAGTCCCTATTTGCAGAGACTTCCTAAAGGGAGAGTGCCAGAGGGGCAATAAATGTAAATTTCGCCATGTCAAAAAAGACTACGAATATGAGCCTTCCAGGGTCGGAGTGGGTGGTGTCGTGGGGCCAGGTGCCAGTGGAATGGTGAGTGCTGGGGGAGGCATAGGTGGTGGAGGAGGAGGTGCCTGTGGAGGAATGCAAGGACTTGTGGGAGGTGGAGGTGGGAGTAATATGATGGGCATGGGTTGCCCCAGCCTGGGTGGGTGCAGGGATCCAGGTATCTCAGGAGTTGGGGGTTTAGGTGGAGGTGGGATGAGCGGTTGTCTGCCCATAAGTTCCGCAGGGCAACGGCGTTACGACAGGAGCTCATGCTCAGTGTACGACCCTCTGCTTGAAAGTGGGCTGTTTGATGCTGGCTCCCTGGAGGCCTCTATGGACCACACTGCTCTGCAGCTGAAGAGGAGGCGGTTGGAGGGGCTGCGCCTCACAGATGGGAGTGGAGGTGGACACTATGAGCTGGGAGTCCAAGCCACATTGCCCCCACGTCCTCTGGAGTACAGGTTCCTGGAGGAAGAAAACTCCCTGCTGAGGAAGAGAGTGGAAGAGTTGAAGAAGCAGGTTAGACTGAGAGATGAAAAAAAACCAACACATTTGGATGTCTGAGAAATCCTTGTATGAAATCATACATGAGTGGTAAACCTTTCCCACGTGAATAGCATGGCAGTCGAATCTAAACATATGTTTCAATGTACTTTGAAATTTGACTTTGCAGGTTTAAAAACCAGTACCAGATACAATGTGAGGAAAAGCAAAATCATTTTCCTCCAACACGAGACTATTCTCATCCCACAGCATCTGAAGGCCTGCATACCAAGCAAACATCCGTATGAAAATGAAAAGTCAACTGAACAAACAACTTGCTATCAGGACCAGAAGTTTGAAGTAGAGCTGAAATAGTTTGTCAGTCAGTCTGTTGTCAGTTTTTATCAAGACAGGAAAGTTGCAGATGTAACAAAGTTTAAAGTAGTAATAGTAGGAGACTTAAAGCGAAGAGATAGCAACGTGTGATCAATGCTGTAATAAACACACTATGGAGTTTGTGACATGAACAGGATCAACTACATTTTAACCACAGAAAAAATCACTTTATTTTGTATAGACATGTTATCCTACTGACCACAAACAAGCAGATATGTCTCAGACCTATTTTAAATCCAAGCAACAGCTGACTTGGATGTCATCTGACTGAAACCCCAGTGAACATTTAAAAAAAGGACAAAACATTCTGTAGCATCATAAGACACAGACACGCTCTGGGACGAGTTTGCTCGATCATTCTGTACAAACTTGTAGGATAAATAACTGCAAAAGCTGTGATTCAGGTAGTTGGCAGACGTACTAAATGTAAAGAAATTAAGAGTTTTCTTTTTAACTTTAAGTGGCTGTGATGTATTCAATGTGGTTTCAAAAATAGTCATTTTACTGGAACTTTGTTTTTGATCCTGAGGTTTTGGCCCTTTTTGGTGACCGTGTCCACACACATTTTTTCTAATCTGTGTCTCGTGTGTATTTCAGGTTTCGAATCTCATTGCCACGAATGAGGTTCTTCTGGAGCAGAACGCCCAGTTCCGAAGCCAGGCCAAAGTGATGACGCTGTCCTCCACCCCTGCGCCCACTGAGCAGAGTCTGGCGCCCCCTGTGGGTGCAGTAAGTTCCTACAATCATGGCATCGCCCAGACTCACACCACCCTGAGCAGCGCTGGACTACAGCCTCGGCCTGTCACCCAGCAAGACTTGGTAGCTCCTACTGGCGCCCCTGCGGCACCCCCAACTAATGCCGCCCCACCCACAGCTCCACCACCCCACCTCAACCCGGAGATCACCCCCCTCTCAGCCGCCCTTGCACAGACCATCGCTCAGGGGATGGCACCACCTGTGTCTATGGCGCCGGTGGCTGTATCTGTGGCACCGGTGGCAGTGTCCATGACGCAGCCACTGCCTGGCATCACCATGAGTCACGCCACCACCCCGATGGTGTCGTACCCCATTGCAAGTCAAAGCATGAGGATCACCACTCTGCCTCACTAACTGATAAAGTGCAGGACTGTAGTACCCACAAGTCAGACTGTAGCATCTCTAACATGGGTTTTTAACATAGATGGTCTTCTTTTATGTTATGTTATGTGAGACTCAGCTGATGTCAGATCAGCGACTGTCTGTGCCTCCAGCAGTGAGGTGTCACTGTAACGCTGAGCTTCTCCACCAGAGGGCAGGGTGGAGACTTCCCTGTTCAGCCTCCCTCTCCGTGTTCTGTGGGAACGTCACTAATTCATTTTTCCCGACTGACCTGAGAACAGCCTGTGTACCAAAGGGATCTTTTCAAACGTAGGTACCAAAAATGGCAACAAACTGCAAATAAGTGAGGTCATCCCCAGCGTTTGAACCATTTCTGCAAGACTGCTGTGCCGTCCTTGTGGGGACATGAAGACTTTGGAAGTAGTATGTGTTTATATTTTTGTGGATTGCTCTGGTGTAAATTCACTTTGGTACTTTGCACATTAAAAAAAAAAAAAAACTAATACGTTCAACAATGAATCTTGTGTTATGCGTCACTTTGCCTTCTGTTCATTATTTCTTTTACATGCGAAGATCACAGGCAAGATGAAAAAAGGTGTTATCCACAGAGAGACAGTTTGTTGTGGCTAATGCTGTTGAATGTTGACACTCATTGCTTCTTGTTTGGGTGGAGTCATATTGTGTAAAGTTGAAAATAAAACCCTCTGCTTCCTCAGTAGCCTCACATCCGTGTGGCTGCGAAAACAAGAGGAGTATGTGGTGCTTGTGTGCCAGCAGCACTGGGAGGCCTGGCCCGGCCTCACAGCGGATGTAGGGATTGAGGAGAAAGCCCAGTCTGCTGTTTTAAAACAAGCTGGAGCAGCGAGTCCTGATGGGTTAACATTTCAGCACATATGGCTGTATCACAGTATTTTCTCCTCTTCCCAGCTGTAAAACACTTCATCAGAGAGGCTCGTTTGTGTTTTAAGACATAACTGAGGTTGTATTGGAATAATACCGTAATATCGTGGAAAATCGCGACAACGTGATGCTGCAGTAATAACGGTGATTACCACAAATTTGATGACTGTATTGCCGCAGCAGCGAAAGAGTCAAACACGCATTTTCTGCATCAGTCAGTGGGCGTGTTTTCATCCAGATAACGGGACTCTGCAAGGAGCAGAACTTATTGACGACCACTTCTTCTAGACCCGTGAATCTGCTCCACTTTAACGGCAACAAAAACGCGTTAATACCTGAAAAGAAGAAGATGCGACACGGAGCACCGCTGAACTAACGACGAGCGGCGGTAGCGTTTGTTCCAGCTTTAGCTAGCTGACGGCAGGAATGAGACGTTAGAGTAAGACACTGCGAGCACACTGAGTATAAAGGGAGTATTTTTTTATCCAACGGTAACATATAAGTGAGTATCTCTTGGCTTCAAAATATACCACCATGCAAAGCGACAAATCCGAGCCGAGTGAGTCCCAGGGCGCCGAGTGTCCGAGCTCAGGCGACGCCGAGAAGAAACTGCTGAGTGCGGCGGAGTCAGAAGCTCCCAAACCGAAGGGGATAAGCGCCGTCGCGGTGCTCTGGACGTTCGGGAAATGTCTGGGAGCCTTGCTGCCCGTCTACCTGGCCGGTTACTACCGGGTCAGCACCAGCCTCTTGGTGTTCGGCATGATGGTCTACACAGGATGGAAACATGCCCGAGAAGCCAAGGAGGCACGCCTGAAGTCAGCCATTCAGTTTTTCAACAACGAGGAGGAGTACACGTCCAGGAAAGTGTCCAAAATCAAGCGAGAGCTTCCTGCCTGGGTGAGGAATGACCCTACAGCCGTCAGCGTGTGTCCTGTATCATCAGAAAGCCTCAAACTCCAGCTCTCTTCTGTCTTTCCTGAACCCACATTGACCTAGAGTAACCCCACGTTGTGTGTGGAAAGGCAGAAGCTCGCAGTGAGCCCCCCTTATATCACAACGTATAAAACCATAATATCGCTAGCATAGAGGTGATGAAGAGTTTGTTTGCAGTAAACCAGCCCAGTGATAGCTCATTTTTGGCTGATATGGCATCACACCTTTTGATTTTGTAGCCCTCTTCTTTTGAACGAGTGGAAAAGTCTATAGGATGGTGAAATGTTAGGTCTTTATCATAAAGG
The DNA here is from genome assembly GCF_051107435.1 of Chaetodon auriga. Classification (NCBI taxonomy): domain Eukaryota; kingdom Metazoa; phylum Chordata; class Actinopteri; order Chaetodontiformes; family Chaetodontidae; genus Chaetodon; species Chaetodon auriga. The sequence continues at coordinate 14,471,872 of NC_135075.1, read as the reverse complement.
CTGCAGGGAAATTTTTCCCATAATTCACTTCCTCATACGCAATAGGAAGCAGCCACTGCTTATAAAGTTATCTTCTTTTTTTAAAAAACTGCATTTCTTCATGTTATACAGATCTGTACTGCAGCATGCATGGAACCAGGTGTGCAGACGTCCTTTCTGCTGCATTCAGTTTAGTCCCTCATAACTTCTGCTAAGGCAGTTGCCAAATTTGTGTGTGTGTTTGTATTTCAAGCCTAAACTTGTTGAAAGCGTAATGGGGAAATTTTTAGTGCACTGCAACAACTATAACAACACTTAAACCCTGTAATCCTGTTGCAGTTTTATCTAAAGTTGGCTGCAAAGTATGCAATAAGTATAAAGGTCTTGATTTGCACGCCATACATCTTGAGAGTATAGGTAGACCAAACAGAAGCTCTGAAACCCACATGGGGCTGTTTTGACTTAGAACATCTAGCCACACCCTGTTCCTGTGGATACTTTTTTTCAGTGAGTGATTGCAGTGACTGCTTGCATAACCACACAGCATGCATACAGCACATAAAAGTGTTCAGAAAGAGGCATTACTGCTCTCCAGTGTGCATATCAAATGACACGCTAGAATTTCCTGTAAGAGTTCATCACAAGAAATGTAAATCAAACGGACGCTTCAAGCATTTATTTTGTAAAAGTATGCAAAGATAAGCATGGATTAGCTTAATCATTCAAAGTGATCTTTGACTTGACACATGCTGCTTTTATCTGCTTCCCTTTTTTCTTTTGGAAATATTTGCTCAGTCCAAAATCTGGTGCAAGAAGCGCCGGGATGATATCCACAGTGCTATTAATGACATTTCCAGACCTGCATCAGCTGTGGCTGAATCATTTCCTTATCCTGTTGTGTGTTTACCAGGCTTTATGCACAACAAAAGTATGTACAATCATTGTTTGTCTGTCCTTCAGGTCAACTTTCCAGATGTTGAGAAGGTTGAGTGGCTGAATAAGGTAAAATATAAGTGGTTTCCTATTCTGTTTCACCTTTCCATCATATGACTTTAAACCAAGGTTTTTCTTTTGTATTAAACCCACAGCAAACACACGTCTGCCTGCTCAGTCGGCCAGCTGTTGTGCTGATTGATACTCATAGAGTGGGCTACCTTAGTAGCTGGTGCTAGCTGATAGATGGTAGCGCTGCTGCTGTTGCTGCCATGTTCCGGTAAAGGCCACACCCCCGTTAGTGTAGCCAGTTCGTCTGTACTGCAGAGAACAGGCCCAGCGCCAGGCAACCCGCTCAACATTTCCATTTCATTACAGGCTAGCTCTGAGGAAGGAGGAGGAGCTGCCCAGCCCCCCAAACTAAATAAAACTGCAGCCATTGTCACCCCCCACCCCCTTGGCTCTTCTACCCCGTAGAAACTAGAGCCATTAATACAGACATGCAGAAATAAAAGTATGCACGCTAACAAGACCACGAGATCTGAGTGCCAGAGAGCCAGACAAAGCAGAGGTTTGAGACTGGGTACTGGAGGGGGCGGTCAGCAGATTCCCTTGTTGTTCAGGCTTCATCCTTCACAGGGGCAGTTGGCTGATGACTCACTCTCCACTTATGCCAGACTGTAAACCAACTCTGGGGGTTTTTTCACAAGCACACAAGCAAACATTGCCTCTGCTTTTGATTCTTTCCCTGCAGGAATAGAGACTTCAGATCTTAAGCAACATTAACATTTAGTTAGAAAGTGAGCACGTGTAGAGCACACGATTCAGTGTGGTAAAAGTAAAGACCCCAAGTAGATCACTAACAGCTGCAGAGATTCAGCAGGCCGCAGCTGTGTCTGTCATTCTCCAGTTATTGCCTGTGGAAGCCAAGGCATTTGACAGACAGTTTTGTCGCTATGTGGCTAAAATGACAACATTTGCATGCAGAAGCGTTCTCTGGTTGCAGGGATATACATTGTATGGCAATAATTAAGTGTCTTACTCATAAAAGCAGCTTACACCAGTGTCGTTGCTGGTCTGCCTAGGTGCTGCAGCAGGTGTGGCCCTTTGTCGGCCAATACCTTGAGAAGCTGCTTGTGGAAACCATCGCTCCATCTATCCGAGCCTCAAGCACCCACCTCCAGACCCTCAGCTTCACAAAAGTGGACATGGGAGACAAGGTGAGGCCATTGGTAGCTTAACTACAATATGACACCACTGTAAAGATTCACACAAGTGATTCATGTCGTCTACATTGTGCAGACAAATGTGCTTTCTGTTTGCTGCAGGCCATGAAGGTTGTAGGGATCAAGGCACACACAGAGAATGACAAAGGACAAGTCCTGCTCGATCTGTACATCAGGTGACTGTTTATCCATTGCTCTTTGTGGGTCATCGTCACATCTGTACTGCAGCTTTTAAAAGGCATTATTGTAGGTGACATTTTTGCTCTTGTATCCTCAGCTATGTTGGCAATGTCGAGATCAACGTTGAGGTGAAGAGGTACTTCTGCAAAGCTGGAGTCAAAGGAATACAGGTCTGTCTTCTTTTCGAGCTTCAAAGTCTGACTGAATCGCATGTCATAAAAACAAAGATGATGCCTATCTAAAGAGGTGACAGGAAGATACAGACATTCTGCTGTAAGCGTGTGTCCATGGTTTTCACAACATCCTTTTTGCTTCCCTGTCTTTAGCTGCACGGGATGATGCGAGTGATTCTGGAGCCTCTGATCGGAGATGTACCCATAGTGGGTGCGGTCACCATGTTTTTCATCCAGCGACCTGTATGTCCATCTCCACTCACCTCTATTTGTCCCCTCGGCCCCCATTCCTCTGTCTATCGTGTATCTCAGTATATTCTCGTGTGCTTTTCCTGTTATTGATTTCTCGTCAGTCCTGATTGATTTGCTACTCACAGCACATTCCTCTGTTTTATCTCTTCCCAGAAACTAGACATCAATTGGACTGGACTGACTAATTTGTTGGACATCCCTGGACTGAAGTGAGTCATGATGAAATAACCTTTCACCAATTTGCACATTAGTAATAGCCACAGACTTATAATACGCATAAACTCACAGTATTTTAGACGTTATTATACAGTGAACAGGAAATGATGAAGATAATACAGCAGTACATTTCCATTGAAATGCTGTTTCCCCTTTGTCTCAGTGTCATGTCTGACAGCATGATTATGGATGCCATTGCCTCCTTCTTGGTGCTGCCCAACCGCCTGGTTGTCCCCCTGGTTCAGGGCCTGCATGTGGCCCAGCTGCGCTCTCCGCTGCCCAGGGTAAAGCCTCAGAATGCACCTACAGATAGAAGTCCAAAACTATTTTGTGATTTCACATGTCAGTCAACCATAAACAGTATGATAAGTGGACAGAGCTTCCCGGTTTGAAAAATGAAACCAATGCGGAATAAGTACCTCAAAATTGCATGCGTTGTAATGGCCAGCAGGGGGCAACTCCACTGATTGCAAAAAGAAGTCCACTTGTATGTAATTTATGAGAAAATGAGCCTACTTCTCACTAGATTTATTAACTCAGTAAACATTTTCGTGGCTCCAAAAAACGCAAGATGGTGACGGCCATAATGACAAACTCGTCCACTATTTATTATAGTCTATGGTAATCACCAGCATGTTACACCTTTGTCCCTCTTTTTCTTTCTTAGGGAGTGGTCCGCATCCACTTGCTGGAGGCACAAAATCTAGCAGCCAAGGACAACTATGTGAAAGGGGTTATGGCTGGCTTGTCTGACCCCTACGCCATATTGAGGGTTGGCCCTCAGACCTTCACCTCCCAACACATTGACAACACAGCCTCTCCCAAGTGGGAAGAGATGTATGAGGTACGAAGATGAGTGTTCTGGTGCAGGTGGTTCAGGTGTTGGAAGACTCAGTCATGTATCATTTCACTTTGTTCTGTGTCTGAGGGAGTAGACTGTTACAGTGATGGGGACTGTTCATTTTCATTCATGGTCACATGAGGCCACAGCCAGCTTCCATACAAATCCCTCTGTCAGTCTTCATGTCCTTGTGTGTGTCCGGTACATCAGGTCATAGTCCATGAAGTGCCTGGTCAAGAGTTGGAGGTGGAGGTATATGACAAAGACCCAGACCAGGATGATTTCCTGGGCAGGTACATATGCGTAGTTCATGTCTCTGGTGTGTCTATGTTGAATCTTGCATTGCCACCTTTCATCTGTCACGTTTCATGGCCCGTTGGAAAAAGTATGCTACCTTTTTTGAGCATATAATTGTTCTCTTAAAGTTACAGCCTCTGCTTTCTATGCCATGATCCTTTTGTTTCCATCAGTACATCTGTTCTTTCATCTCTTTACTTAATTCTGTCTTTTACTCCTCCTCCATAAAGGACCAAATTGGACTTGGGTATTGTGAAGAAATCCATAGCTGTCGATGATGTAAGTAAAAAGCTGTTATCATCTCAGTCACAGTTTGTTTAAGCAATGTTTCGATCTTTGGACTGTCAATGTATGTCTGTGGCTGTCTCCCCAGTGGTTCACCTTGAAAGACACTCCATCAGGACGCGTTCATTTCAGACTGGAGTGGTTGTCCTTGCTACCCAGCACTGATCGACTAGAGCAGGTTTGAGTCACTCATTTCCACTGATGCATAACTCCCAGGTGACTAGAGTATAATGGATTTGTTTGTGCCATCCAGCACACTCTCACACTATCTTTGTGTCGGACATTTAGATAAAAAAACAAACAAACAAAAAATCTTGTTTGTAATTCTCCCCCAGATCCTGAAGAGGAATGAAAGCCTCACTAGTAAGGCTGGCGATCCACCTTCTTCAGCCATCTTGGTTGTATATCTGGACAAGGCTGAGGCACTTCCTGTGAGTCAAATATCTCTACCCTCTGTGCCCATGTTCGTGCTCAGCTCAGAGCTGCTTCCTGTGCATGTGGTTAAGCTGAGGCAGAGCTGTAACTGCCATCTGTCTGACATTCCTCAAAGTTGTTGCCTTGGCCTCTAACCCTGTGCACTCCACACACTGTGGATGAGTGTGGCTAACTTTATCGCAGACTGTTCAGCACACATTTCCTACTGTTCTTATTTCTGCTGTCATTGTCATACACAAAAGGCAACAGCAGTGACAGACTCTTTGGAATGAAACTTGGTCTTTGTGGTTTTTTACAATGCAGATTTATGCTTCCTGATTATGCCGTGTGGTATGGTGCTTCCTGTCAGTTATTTGTGCTGTTGCTATGGTACCCTTATACACACTATTATTCACACCCACCATGTGTTGTCACAGTGGTGGATAAGCCTATTTATGGCTCTGCTCTGTTACAAAATGTCATGGTTCACATGCCTTACTGGGTTCTCACATTTGTCTGTAATGTGTATCTTTTAGATGAAGAAGGGAAATAAGGAGCCCAATCCCATGGTGCAATTGTCTGTGCAGGACATCACTAGAGAGAGCAAGGTACATCTATTTGGAAGGTCCATTATAATACTGTTACTGCAAGATTTTGTTTAATTTCCTTCTATTTTATATGCAACCTGTTCATTCTTGCCTTTAGACTTGTTACACGACCGTTAATCCAGAGTGGGAAGAAGCTTTCACCTTCTTCATCCAGGATCCTCGCAAGCAGGACATAGACATTCAGGTAACAGCTCATACGATCAGAGACTCTGCACTAAATTTTGTGATTGGTATTCTGAAAACCAAGCTTGTTGTTGTGGTCTTACTTTGGTTTTCCTTCGTGTCGAAACAACCAGGTGAAGGACGCTGACCGTGTGCAGACGTTGGGCAGTCTCACCATCCCTTTGTCCCGCCTGCTGTCCAATTCCAATCTTTCCCTGGACCAGTGGTTCCAGTTGGACAACTCTGGATCTGCCAGTCGCATCTATATCAACACAGTTCTCAGGGTGAATAGCAGCAAGACCCATTCACTAATCCTGCACTGCACAAGACCAATTAATGACAGATAAACACTGAAAGAAGCACAACTTGGATTTTAGGTTTTGCTTCTTTATGTCTCTTCTCATAGGTCCTGTGGTTAGATGAGGAGCATATTTCATCTGATGTGTCATCTAAACTGGAGGCTGGACTGTCCAAACAGCTGCCCCAGCAGACCTCCCCTCATCCTAGCTTTGCCACAGAGGTAATGAAGGACAGCGCAATTATGACTTTGACTTAGGACCATGTTTTCTTTTTAAAAGCAAACTGCACATACCTGTTCTAATCTCTCTGTAATCGTTTACAGGGATTGCTTAGAATTCACTTATTGGCCGGGCAGAATCTTGTTCCGAAAGATAACCTGATGGGGGGCATGGTAAAAGGCAAGAGTGACCCCTATGTCAAGATTAACATAGGAGGAGAAACATTCACAAGTCAGGTTATCAAGAGTAATCTTAACCCCACGTGGAATGAGATGTATGAGGTAAGTAACATAAGGTTATGTAGTAAATGTTTCAGGGATTGTTGTGGGATTAATAAAAATGGCTGCAGTTTGCACGTGTTTATAAATGTCTGATTTATAATTAGTTTGAGAGAATCCTTTGACGTTTGCAACATTGCTCCCCTTCAGGTGATCCTTACCCAGCTGCCTGGCCAGGAGCTGCATGTTGAAGTGTTAGACAAAGACATGGACATGAAGGACGACTTCATGGGCAGGTACAATCAATTCAGTTATCCAATGAGATGAATGGATTCACTGAAGGCACATTCTAATCTCACATGTCCCGACATGCAGGCTGAAGATCAGTCTGAAGGACATCATCGATTCTCAGTACACCGATCAGGTGGGATGGTCCATGCCAAACACACTGCTGCATGTGTAGCTTCATGTTAGTATTTTCCATGTTCTGACCGCACCAGTAGCTCCTCTGTTCAAACCACTCCATTTCTGTCCTCAGTGGTACACTCTCAGTGATGTCAAGTCTGGTCGAGTTCACCTGGTGCTGGAATGGGTTCCAACAGCCTCCGAGGCAGACAGATTGGACCAGGTCGGCATTCCCACGTTAAGTCACGGATTAAAGGGCCGTTGCTCATAAACTTTATCCGTTCTCACAGGTTCTTTCCTGTGTCTTCAGGTTCTTCAGTTCTACTCGCGGCAGTCGTATCAAAACAAGGCGATTCCCTCAGCAGGACTGCTGTTTGTCTTTATCGAGCAAGCAGATGGCTTACCAGTGAGTCTGTTATTACTGCTGTGCAGGATGATGTCAGGAGAAGCAGTTGTTACTCATAATACATATGCCCTTATTATTGTTGCCCTTTTGTCTCTCTGCAGCTCAAGAAGAGTGGCAAGGAGCCAAAAGTGGGAACAGAGATTACTCTTGGAGAAATGTCCCACAAAACTACAGTAAGGCCTCAAACCTCATTCAGTTTAGACGTGATAGCTCCATTCTAAGACTCACATGGTATCAGTTACAGATACTGACTAACTCTTGCATCTCTGAAGGTGTGTGATCGGACTACATCACCTCAGTGGAATGAGGCATTCTGCTTCCCTGTTCGAGACCCGAGAGAAGATATTCTTGTCATGAAGGTACGCTGGTTTCAGTGCATAATTTTTGTAACCGAGGTCAGTCATGCAGATGCAAACGGTGTGATCTCCGATATATAACTGCTCCTTTGTTTATACTGAGCATCATGTTTCCACAGCTCTCCCACACCTGGACCTTGCCCATTGGTTCTCTGGTGGTTCCTATCAGAGAGCTGCTCTCTGAACCAGAGCTGGTCCTGGACCAGTGGTTCCATCTGGATGGAGCCTCACCTGAGAGTCAGGTTCTTCTGAGGGCTGAACTGAAGGTAGGAGAACTCTCTGCTTCTCTTGTTATTTTCTCTCTTTATCTTCATCCATATATTTAGTATGTGTCCTTTTTTTCTCTATTCCTTCATCACTTTCACTCTACGTTCCTTTCTCTGTCTCTAATTATGTGTAACTGTAATGTGTCATTGGATCTCTATCTTTGTGTCTGTATTTCTTTTATTCTGTGTTTCTCTGCCTCTCTGTTTCTTTCTAATCTCTGTGTCTCTGTATCTTGCACTCAGTTTGCACCTTGTCTTTCCTTTTATTTAATTGTGAAGCATTTGAGGCAGTTCTTTCATTTTATACTTGTTTTGATACTGATATGTACAATCAGGACTATAACAAAGCTGCTTCCAAAGTGAAAAGAAGATAACTTCTGCTCAATTGCAGATGCTGATTCCTAGTAAATGTCCGGGTGCCACTGATAAGGTTAAGGTCACATCAGCGTCAGATTCTTCCCCTGCTCGGCAAAAACAGGAGACAGACACAGTGGTGAGGTAAGATGGGTAATTCACAAAGTCTGTCCTTATTTTCCATTTTTCTGTTGTCTGTTACATGTTTTTTATTGCTGCTCTTTGTGTTTTTAGGTCAAGTTCAGTGGACACTCCTCCCGTCGAGACGATTGCCTCTTCAGTGACCTTACCTGAAAATGTTGGGGTAAAGGAAACAGCAGCTGATGTGATTGAGGAGAAAGTGGAAGAATCACCCAGCCCTGCTGCAGCACAACCTCCCCATACTTCCCCAGACGTCAGTTTTGCCAGCGAGGTAACATCACAAAAATGATAGTAGCAGATATATGCAACAGGGCGTGACACGATGTGATGAAATAAAGAAAAAGCTGTCAGCATGAAGTTAAATGATCCCTTCCCGCAGGGGCTGCTGAGAATCATCCTGTTGGAGGCCCAGAATCTGGTTGCCAAAGATAATATGATGGGCGGTATGGTGAAGGGAAAGAGTGACCCCTACGCCAAGATCAATGTCGGAGACTTTGCATTTAAGAGTAATGTGATCAAGGAGAATCTCAACCCAGTCTGGAATGAGATGTATGAGGTGTGTATGAAGGACTGTACACGTTGATTTGCTCCGAGCATGAGTTCAAATGTAGATGACAATGACAATAATTTGTGTTAATCACCGCATGTAACTGTTCTGTGGTCCCTCAGGTGGTGCTGAGGCCTCAGTCAGGACAGGAGGTGCAAGTAGAGCTGTATGACAAAGACATGGACAAAGATGACTTCCTGGGCAGGTAAGAGGGTCATATGGAGGTTTGTAGTTGTTCAAGTATGACTGGGAGTCATTATTGCCTCAACATAATCATAAAGACAAATCACAGGGTGTATATTCGTAGAGCGTGATTTATGGTAAAATCAGCATTTAGTGTTTCTCAGCTCAGTTTTTTACTGATGTTGCTACCATGAATGTTTTAGAGAATTTCAGGGTCGGGCTTCACTTTCACAAATCATGTATTCAATTTGTGTAAAATGTGTAAAAATGTTTTGATTGTGCGCAGATTCAAAGTCAGTGTGGCGGACATCATCCGTTCCCAGTACACAGACCAGGTCAGTATGATGCGCCTGTAACTTAATTATGACTGTGGTGTAATTGTAGGCTTTAATTCAGTCAGTGCCCCTCCCTGTTTCAGTGGTACACCCTGAACGACGTGAAGTCTGGACGCGTTCGCCTGATACTGGAGTGGGTACCAGCCGTATCCCATAATGCCACCCTGGACCAAGTTAGTGCAATTTGTATCATTTATTTATGCGTGTTGTTGTAATGCGCTATTCCAGATATGATCTCCTGCTTGGTTCACTGTGCATATATATCAGTGCTGAGTCATTGTAATGTATTTTTAATCGGATTCTCTGCTGCAGGTCATGCAGGTGCAGTCTCTCCAGTCTTACCACAACAAGGCAGTTCCCTCTGCAGCCCTGCTCTTTGTTTATGTGGACAGAGCACACTCATTGCCTGTGAGTCCCCTATAATTTAGTCCACTGAACAGTACTTCAATAAGTGGGCTGTCTCTAGACCACAGATCGCAGAGCACATGCAGATAAACCGATGCTCTGCTGGCATATTTTGTGAGATATTGTTTTTGTTCTGGATTGAAATAATGATTTTAAGAAATAGCTGTTTTCCAAGCAAAGCAGTCACTGTTGGTGGATTGTGTGATGCAGTGAGTCAGAAATGTTTTCTTTTTCTCTAAAAGACATAGAAGTTGGAGTTGGAGTTCTGAGCCATTTTTGCCTTAATTACAGACCGTGAATACAAACTATTCACATAACCTTATGTGTTATTTGTTTTTCTGCATCCAGTTTAAGAAAAGTGGAAAAGAGCCCAAAGCTGGGGCTGAGCTTGTTTTAGGCAATACAACCTACAAAACCAAGGTATGAGTCTCATTATAAACACATTAAACCAACACACACACACACACACACACACACACACACACTCACTCACACCCGTGACAATGCCAGCTATGGCTGCAAATAATGGATGTATTCATCATTTCATAATGTTTAATTTACTATTCTTTGATTAATCAGTAAACCATTTAGTCAACAACATGTCATGATAAAGCCACCATCACAGCGTCCCAGAAAGTAAACCAGCATGCTGGGAAATGGTTGAGAATTTTGTGGGATATAAAACTAAAATCTGCTGTTAAGAATTGGAAAAAGTTAAACACCGGCGCCCCCCACTGGTGGTATTGAAAAAGACACCATTCTTGACAGAAGTTCATGCTCATGCCTGCATTTTTTTCAAAGTACCAGCTGAGTCTTTATCAAGCAGGAACATCTTGACCATAAACCAGACTTACGCCTCCTCGTTTTCTATCTGAAGGTGTGTGATCGCTCCAGATCACCTCAGTGGAATGAAGCATTCCACTACTTGGTTCGCAACCCCAGAGAGGAGATGCTCATACTGAAGGTGAGTGGACTGTGTGTTTCACAGCACTCATAAAGAGCACCTGAAGCCTGCTGCAAGGGTCAGGAACATCTCCACCTCTGACTGACATTGTAATTGTGTCCTTATCTCTGTAGTTATCCAGTGCATGGGACCAACCAATGGGATCCCTTGTAATCCCTGTCAGGGAGCTACTCCCTGAACCACAGCTGGTCCTGGACCAGTGGATGCCTCTGGATGGAGCCTTACCTGAAAGTGAGATCCTACTGAGGGCGGAACTTAAGGTAAGAGAATACACACACACACACACACACACACACACACACACACACAGGCTTAGTACTGCTGTGATTGATACACAGAATAACCAGCTGGAAACGTATCGCTGACAGATCCTGAGCTCAAGGATGACAGAAGCTCCACAGCCTTCAAAGAAAGAAGAGACGGTCATTCCCTCTGAACAGACGTTCAGAGCAGCCAGTGAGGATGAAAAACGCTCAGAGCTGCCAACAGATGAGTGAGTGTTGTGTGCCTGATTTGATAATACACACATCAAAACTCTGTTGACTGTACATCAGTCTTATTCAAAAAACACCAGAACCATAGTATGTAGTGTGATTTAGATATAAAGAAAAGTAAGCAAAGAATAATAGACATTTGAAACAGGAACAGGCACTAATAAACATTATTTGTCAGAGCTGATAAAAGCTAATATTCCCCTTTATTGGTGTCAGTGGAGGTGTTTTGAAACAGCAGTGTGTATCTCCAGATTTGTTGCAGTATCCAACCAGCTGAAACACTCTGAAGCAGCAGAAGCAGACGCTGCAGCCTCCACAGACGATGCCACTCCCGCTCCACCGGCTGACATTCACACTGCACGTGATACATTCCCTGCTGCTGCGGTGAGTCATAGCAGATTGTAGTCAGTTGGTATGTTTAATCTGCCTTTTTTTTGCCCTTCATAACCTTTGTGTGATTTTGCTCAGCCGGTGGAAGAACCAACAGATCCAGAAGAGCAGCAAACACAGTCAGACACAGCCGTTAAAGGAGACTCTGAGGGGTGAGCTCCATATCACACCATACACTCCTGACCTCCCCTTTCGTTTGTTTCATAGATCCATACATTGAACGAATGCAAAGACACCTGAGAAGACACATGTTTAAATTTCTGCATTGTTTGTGTGTGTCTGTGTCTGTGTGTGTGTCTGTCTGTAGTACTGGTTTAGGCAACCTTGCTCATGCCACACTGACTGGTCTTCCTACTGACACCCTTCCACCACACAGCACCCCCAGCCAGGACTTTGGTAAAGAGGTGGGTTGAGCATATTAGCTAAGTGGAAGTTGAACAATTAGCTTCCTCCTCCTGTACAGTGGTGTTTGTTCACCACTGTCCCTTTTTGACTTTTTGTATATTTGCATTATTTGAAACAACAGTGAATACATATATGGCATCATGGTTGTCCTCATTGTTGTGGAGATAATGATCTGATAATTGATCATAGTGACAATATTATCATGTGAGTCATTCATTGCGTCAGTTATTAGATGGTGAGTTGATGCTGCAGGGTCATGTGGGTATTTTCTGAGTAACCCCACATGATAGGCTGAGGCTGCTTTTCCACACACTGTGAATGTGCCACTTCCTCTATCGTGTTAAATTCTGCTGGGGAGATTTCAGCTTCCTCCACTGGTTTTGGTGCATCTGGTGCATCTTCATCTGCATGGGTATCTGTGTCATGCCAGCTAGAATCAAAAAGAGGATTTTCCAGACAGGAGGCTCAAAATATAATGTGCCGGCAATTGTCGCATTTATGCAATGTACAGAGGTCTGGTTTGAAGGAGGGTTTTTTTTTTTTTTTAACTAATGAAGAAACAAGAAAAGCAAGTTCTCATTAACGGGATTATAATTAGACAGATTTTAGTAGCACTAATATGTGTGTGTTCAAAGTACCATTTACAGTATGCAGGGCTGATGAATTGGTTTGAATGAACTTAATAAGACAGGAGACACTGCATGTCCTTCCAGTACACTGTACACTTCCAGTTTTCATCCTGCAGGGGCTGCTGCGGATTCACCTGCTGGAGGCTCAGAATCTGGTGGCCAAGGACAACCTGATGGGGGGCATGGTCAAGGGCAAGAGTGACCCCTATGTCAAGATCAACATCGGGGGAGTTGCATTCAAGAGTCACGTTATCAAGGAGAATCTCAACCCAACGTGGAATGAGATGTATGAGGTAGGAAGTCTTCTCGCTTCAAGTGTCACATATTATCTGGATTTCACTGCATGGACAGTATTTTGTACAAATGCAGGTTTTTGTTTGCTTTGAACAGCTGGTTTTGAGTGGCCACAGCGTCCAGGAGATCAAGTTTGAAGCATATGATAAGGATTTAGACTCTGATGACTTCCTCGGCAGGTGTGTGCCATGTTTGCTTGTCAATACGGTTTAATTATTGATTTATATGAGTGCTCGATGATTCCTGTGCACACTGATCTGCACGGTGAAAATTCTAACAGAATGACTCTTAAAAATTTGAACATACAAAGTCTTTGTTTGTGGAAGTAAGACATTGAAATGAAAATCTTGTTTTCATGTTCACAGATTCAGTGTTAAGCTTAATGAGGTCATCAGATCCCAGTACACAGATCAGGTCAGTCGACAGTTCATGATCTGAAGTCACGCCGCGCGATTTCTAATCTGCTCTGTGCCATTTCCTTGTATAAAGGGTGTCGCCCAACTTCTCTAATAAACTTTGTCTCTGTTGCAGTGGTACACTCTGAATGATGTGAAGTCCGGCCGGGTTCATTTGATACTGGAATGGGTTCCCACAGTGTCGCATTCAGCCACGCTCGACCAGGTTTACAGCTCTATGGCCCACTATCTTTAGCCTCACTCAGTTTACTCAAGCTTTCTTTGAAGGACTATTGAAGTGTCTGCAGGCTCATAGATAATGCTGTTGAATGCTATTCCAACACACATTGTTCACATTGCATCATAATAATCAGGCCTAACTGGCTGTGCTCCATGTCGCAGGTGCTGCAGCTTCAGTCCCTCCAGGCTTATCAGAACAAAGCTGTCCCCGCCGCTGCTCTGCTCTTTGTCCATATGGAGAGGGCACATTCACTACCTGTGAGTCAGCTGCAGTTTATTCACATGTTGTGCAGCAGTTGACAAAAATGATTCCTCGTATAATAAAATGTGAACACCTCTCTCTTCCTCGATAGTTGAAGAAGAGTGGAAAGGAACCCAAAGCAGGAGCTGAGCTTGTTCTTGGTGAAACAACTTACAAAACCAAAGTGAGACTCTTGATGCACAGGCCCGTGTAGTCAGTCATTAGATGAATTATTATTGTAATAACTCTCAAATCTTTTCCCTGCAGCTGTGTGACCGCACTACCAACCCTCAGTGGAATGAGTCATTCTACTTTCTGGTCCATGACCCTAAACATCAGATGCTTGTAATAAAGGCAAGACATTTATTTACTTTCATGTGTTTGAAGAATCTGCATCTCATATTTAACAGCAGCAATAGTGGAGTGAATATTTCATTCTCTCTCTGTTACATCGCAGCTGTCCAGTGGTTGGGACCAGCCAATGGGATCTCTGGTGGTAACCATCAAGGAGCTGCTTGCAGAGCCACAGCTGGTCCTGGACAAGTGGTTCCATCTGGATGGAGCCTCGCCTGAGAGTCAGATCCTGCTGAGGGCAGAACTCAAGGTGTGAACACAAACACACCTGCCCACACGCGCACACACACGCGCACACACTCACACACACACCACACATGCTGAGTATTAAACAACAACTAATCAATACTGACATTTGTTCCTGTTCTGAATTTGTTTTCAACAGATTTTAGATTCCAAAATGGTGGAAATGATCAGTGCTGGCACTCTGCCCTGTGCTGCCTCCGGCTCTGGAAATGGGCAGGTGAAGCTGTCTCTTTCATACGCCTCGAGACAGCTCATCATCATCGTCCATGCCTGCAGGTGTGCTTCCTCAAATCGTGTGCCAGAACTCAGTCAGACTGCGCTCTCACTCACGATGTGCTGTTGGTATAATTGTGGTTTTTCCAATTCAGACTTTATCTCTGGTTATCAGTCGATATCACAGCACATCCTCAACATCAGCTTTGCCGAAGTACTTAGCTTGGCTTGCGCACAGTTCAGTGGGGGAGTTATATACCTTATAAACCTTATGTCTCATTTGCAGGAGCTGAATGCTCACAGTATCGTCTGACATGTCAATATACTGAAAGATCAGATTTTATCGACTTTGCTCACCATATCTTCCTACTGCTGAAAAAGTCACCTGCTTGAAATAGTTTCTGACTCTTATTTGTAAAATACAGAGACTCGTGTGTTTATAGTAACGCTGGAAAAAGGTCTGCTTTAAAAACCTATGCACACTTTGCACATTCCACTATATTATTTAGTTATTATTGAAGATATGCTTTTTTTTCTGTGCACAGAGGGCTGTCGCCTCAAAGTAAGGACGCTGTAGACAGCTATGTGTCCCTCATGCTGCTGCCAGACAAAAGCAAGGCCACCAAGAGAAAGACAGCAGTGAAGAAACGAGACCTCAACCCAGAATACAGTGAGAGGTAATTAACCGGCTAACTGTTTTGTCTTAATTTTCCGTGTTCCATGTCTTAATTCGTGTTCACATCTTATCATCTTTTGTCTTTTGTCTTTAAGGTTTGAATATGCTCTTTCTGAGGATGATGTGAGATTCAGACGCCTCAGTGTATCAGTGAAGAATAACTCGGCTTCGTTCAGGAGCCCCGACGTCATTGGACAGGTCAGTCTGACACTGTACTTCCATCTCCACCTGCAACTCTGATGTGGCTTAAAATGTTCTGTATGTATACAGCAGCCAAAGGCTAACAAGTTACCATCAGTGTATCCAAACAATTCCACATGTGACCACTTCACAACCAGCTCACATTAAGTCACCTTGGGTGAATGAACACTTGTACTAGTGACCAGGCTGTGCAGTGCTAGCCTAGCTGCTAACTTAAATTCATTGAATGACTGTTTTGAAGTGTGTCCCTCGCTTTCAGGTTCTTTCACTCTGAAGTGCACTGAATGAGCGCACAAATACTGCTCATACACGTGCTAACGTGTCCTTCCTGTTCTTTAGGTGCAGATCGAGTTGGCTGATCTTGACCTGATGTCTGGTGTCACAGAATGGTGAGCAGAGCAGATTGATCCTTCTCCACACTGCATTTAAGTTAAAGTGATACTCTACGTAGATTATTAGATGAAAAAGTTGCTGCAGAAAGTTAATCGTTTCCTCGCTGACAGAGAACAGAGGCTGCGGTCAGCTGGGATTAATGATGTTTTAAAACATGAAACTATACATAAAAGCATCAACTCCTTGGCTGCTATCCATCTATATGCTCAGTTCAAACAGTGTTTCACCAAAATGTAGCTCAGCACACTGCTTCCAGTGGAGCACTGATGAGGCTGAAGCCACAGTAATTGAATATACAGCATGTATGGACAGCAGAGAAGCTGACGTAGTTTGATAAGCCTGTGACTTTTTGAGTGGAGCGTCACTTTTTCATTGTTTAAAGATCACCATTAATTAATTGCTGATGATTCAAGTCACATTGAATTTTCACCCCTCTGTTTATTCCAGGTTCACTCTGAAGGATGAAGCTGAATAATCCTGCTTGCTGATGTCGTCGTGGCGTACCAGTGATGATGTCGTCACTTGACTTGGCATTGTGCCACTGCTGCAGCTCACACTGAGGCCTTCTCCTTCCCACGTTAGCAAACAGTCCAACTGTGGCAGCCTTACCTGCACCCACCCAGCTGTCTGTGTATTAACATATAGTATAGATTGGACTGAACTGTGTAATCACATACATCAATACTCTCACCAAAGATAGGTATGCTGAAGTAGCTGAGTTGGATAAGATGCAAGTTTACTGACTGAAGGTCACTTTACTATATGAAGAGGTGATAGTTTCAAGACTGAGTGGAGCAAGTGAAAGAGTAACGGCCTGGAAAGAATGAAGTCATATTTTGTTTTGTTTGCTTTGTTTGGACTTCAAGAATGTTTGAAATCTGAGAGTATCTTGTTTTAAGTGCAGTAGGTTTCAGACTACAGCTTTTTTTGCTCATGAATGCCAATGCCATTTCAGTATTTTGGATCTGTGTTACAAATTGGAGTTATTTTCTTTTTCACATTTCTGTTTGACATTGCTTTTGAAGATGATTTTTATAAGATTTTTTTCTACAACACATGTATTTGTTTTACCAATGTCACCATTAAATCATAGTGCATTTGATTTTGTGTATATTTGCAAAGCTCATGAATCAGATCTGATACCGTTTGTTGAAAGATGGCAGCAAAAATAAACAGATTTTGCACATCTCCTTTTTAGTTTTTGTGGAATCATTTTTTGGATGTTTGAAATCAACAGTTTTATTTACAATTTACTGATGCATTGTTTTATTACCAGTTCAGTTCTCCTTTAATTGTTTGATAGAGACAATTCTGCTGTGATGGACAATGCACGATTTTGAAATTTAAATATCAGATGTAGGTATACCGAAAAGATCTCGTCACTCATAGCCGAATAAAAAAAAAAAATGCAAAGGATGCAGAGAAATGTTAAATGTTGGAAATACCTTAATAAAAATGCTCATGAAAGATTTTCTTTAAAAAAACAGAAAAAAATCAGAATTGTTCTGAGTTTTTACATTGTTAGCAGTGGTGGAAGATGTGAAAAAAGTGGAAAAAAAAAAAAAAAAAAAAAAAACCTCGGTAAGAGTCCTGCCTGCAAAATGTTACTTGAGCAGAATTATACAAATGTAAATTTCACAAAGTAAAAGTACTTATTATTATTATAAAATCCCCTCCAATACTATACTCTGTATATCAGTGGATTGAAACAATTGATGCATTAATGTTGAAGTAAAGTAAATGTGGGCAGCTTCGTCTTGAACAATACATCAGGATGTAATTGTTGTTGATATTTTAGATTAATATCCTGAATCAAAGTAACGAAAGTAACTAAAGCTGTCAAGTAAATGTAGTGAGTAAAAAGTAGTAACCTGCAATGTAGTTGAGTTGAGTAAAGTTAAGTAGTCCTACCTCAAAATCATCTTCAGTACGGTGCTGGAGTAAAAAGTCTGTCCAGTATGCTGCTGCTGCTGATGATGATGATGGTCGCACTGACCAACAGTGAAAAGCTCGCGGCTTCACTGTGACGTCACGTGTCTCGCGGAGCTCCATGACTTTCACTTTCATTTACCAGGAAGAGTCTACGTCTGAAGCCAGCAGCCCGCTGAAGGTAAGTAATCCTGATAAACTCCTGTTTTACGTCCTGTGTGCTCGTTTAAAAAGTGGACTCGATGTTTTCGCCATTTGTTTGTTAGAAATGTAGGAAAGCAGAAAAATAAAGAGCCACGTCAAAGCCTGACGAAGTTTGCACTAGCTTATCATAACCGAAAGTAGAGCTCAGCCATAGCCTTCATTTTCAACTGTGTCGACATCTGACTCACCTGCCGTGTGTGAGAGGAGTTTTTATACAAATACACCAGTTTAACAACTGTTGTTTGCTGTAATTGTGACGCACTGACTTCATCGCTGTGTCCTAAAGGAGGAAGAAGACGGTGAAAATGTCAGACGGTGACTTAGAGGAGCCCATGGAGGTGGTGAGTATCTTCATCAGCCGTGTGTGTACAGCTGAGGATGATCAAGTATGAACGTCAGCTGGTGTTCATGCCAACATGTGAAGGCTCACACTGGCTGTCTTCAGTGGGAACAGCACAGGTCAAAGTTAGGAGTGTTTTGAAGTCTGCCCTCCGGGTAAATGTCCTGTCTTCCCTCATGTAGGGTTTTGATCATCCTCCAGCATCTCAGGATACTTGTGCTGAGGTAGGTATTAGTGTGTGTGTGTGTTTGTGTGTGTGTGTGTGTGTGTGTGTGTGTGTGTGTGCTCTCACGTGTAGGTGCAAGTCCAGTGTTTGATTTTCAATTTTTCAGTTTTTAGAAAGTTAAAAATTGGTGTGTAGAAAATTGTGTGTGTTCCTGTAAAGCCTTTGTGAAACTGAAAGTATAAAAATGGAGACTTGCTGCTGCTCTCTGTTATCATACTACACACTTATAACACTGCATAAAGCTGCAGTGTAATCAAAGCAATGTTATCTCCAGTGCCATATGTCCTGTATACATGACCCTTCTCTGTTGGGAAACTGCTACTGGGGACATTCAGTTTATTTATGCAACACTAAAATGTTCTGGAAGAAGTTTTTGTCAAACCTGAATGTCGCAGAGGAGTTTGTGCCATCTTGCTTGGTAACACAGCGTCATGAACATGTTTTTGGGCTCTGATGACTTTATCTCAGAGCAAAGATGAAGCTCCAGTCACCATCTCCGTCTCAGTGAGGTGGTCGGAGGGTCATAAACCGCAGAAGTGTCGAGTAGAACTGGAGAGAGCTCTTCAGTCGTGGGCCAACAAAGGCAAAGGTCAGTTCGACTGTGGAGTGTCGGATGTCTCAGACGAAGGGAGAGCTGTGATAACAATTAAACCCGCTCCAGGTGCAGTATGACTGAATTCTTTTTAGCATTAAATGCACATTTATTACCAACATTTTGTGTCCATTTGAATAATTTTTCTTCTTTGGAGGAAAATCACACTTATTTTGTGTTTGTCTTCCTTTTAAGCCTTGAGCGAGCTTCAGGAACTGGGTGGACAAACACTGACCAGGAAAGATGGGAAAACAGTCACAATAACATCTATTAGTCTGTCACAGCAGAACACACAAAGTCCAGAGGAAGCTGCAGTGACTCGTTCACCTCCTTCATTTGTGCCAGAGCCACGGCAGGTATGTGCTGTGTCGTAAATCAGTAGGAATCAAGTCCGCTGAAATAATGCTCTCGACTGAATAAGTACATTGTGTTTTATCCAGGAGAAAGTGCTACCGACAGAACAAAGTTCCAGCAGATCAGCAGCAGTTGCAAGAGAGGAGACGTGTACTTGTATTGTCCCAGTGGGTCATTTCTGGTATGTGAGCCACATCTACAAGGAGGAAATCGAACGCATCCAGAAAGATAACGGAGTTCAAATCACGGCAGAAGTCAATGTGAGTTTTAAGGCGGACCAGAAAGATGGAGGTCCACAGAAAGCTCTCTCTGAGTTCATCAGCCTTGTTCAGAGGTGCTTGGGTGAATCCGATGGCTCAGTTTTTCCTTTCAAGTACCCAGGTCCAGAAGAGTTGAAGGACACACTGACAATCACCAGAAGACCTGAGAACAAGGTTTTACTTACTCTATCCTCTGAAGAAATGACTGTCTTTGGGCCACGACAAAGTCAAGATGCCATCAGCAAGTCCTTAAATGCAGCACAGAACACCTTAACAAATGCCGGCACTTCTGCTGAAGAGTCTGCATGGGCGTCTCGAGACGCGTCACTGAACATTGGCATGATCATCAAAGACCCTCTCAGTGATGCAGGACTAACCATTGAAGCTGATTACTGGAAGCTGATGAATACTTCCTTTGGTGAGCAACTAGCTGCAATCAAAGCTAAGTTTGGTGTGGATTTTAAAGAATCAGCCATCAGTCCAGACAGAGTCGAAGTCAGAGCTCACTATGAAAGATCAGCAGGAAACGCATCGATGGAGAGCCATGCTGTCAGAGCTCTACTCCATCTGTACCAGAAGACTGCCACAATGCCCATGAAGTTGGCCCACCGCCATGGTCCCATGGGGCTCAGTGGCTCACCGAAGAACTTGAGCAGTGTTTATCAGTCAGGGGGGGCCAGTGCATCTGTGTTGAACGGCCAATCAGGATACAGCACTCATAACACTGAAGCACCCACAGGAGGAGGAGGAGGAGCACCAGCAGGAGACAGTAAAGAGGAAAACTGTCCTATCTGCATGGATCGTTTTACCAATAAGAAACAGCTCAAGTGTAAACATGAATTTTGTGAGGAATGCCTAGAAAATGCCAAAAAATCAATGGGGCCCATCTGTCCTGTATGCAAACATGTCTTTGGGATGGTAGAGGGAGACCAGCCAGAGGGACATATGTCATGGCGTTCAGTTTTCTCACACCTCCCTGGATTCCCAGACTGTGGCACTATCATCATCACCTATGATATTCCGAGTGGAAAACAGAGGGTAAATGTCTTCATGTAAATATCTAGAGCTGTCATGTGAGGTTTGTAATTTTGTAAGCTAATTTCTAACATGGTTGACAGCTATGTCTACGTCTTACTCTCCTTTTCTAGAAACAGCATCCAAATCCTGGAACACCCTACTGTGGCGTTAATAGAACAGCGTATCTGCCAGACAACAAAGAAGGTAGAGACGTGCTGCGCCTGTTGAAGAGAGCGTTTGACCAGAGGCTCATTTTCACTGTTGGGACGTCCAGAACGACTGGGATGGAGAACCAGGTGACCTGGAACGACATTCACCACAAGACCTCCGTTGCAGGAGGACCACAGTGGTACAGTAACTAAACCTTAGTTCTTTTAAATATATGTTCTCTTTTGATGTCAAGTCTACTCTCAGTACTAACCCACGTACACCTTCTGTTTCCACAGTTTTGGGTATCCTGACCCAGGCTATCTGAGCAGAGTCAGAGAGGAGCTGAAGGCAAAAGGCATCAATTGAAGACTTTGATCAAAGTGGCTGAGGAGAGTCATTTAAAATGGCTAATTACTGGAATGCAGAGACTATTTTATTGCATGTCTCTCTTCTTCTCGTCATTCTTCACATCATCAGTGAAGCCTCAGAGTTTACGGCTTAGAGACGTGCATTATCTTTACCTATTACTCATAACTTTTCTCTGATGAAGGATGTCCTCAGTTTTTTTGTTGATTGATAAAGTTTTTCCAATTTATACGAGAATAAGAATGAAACTGAATGTAACTTTATGTCTACAGTTTGCATTTGCTTCATTGGTTGCCTAATAAATCATTAATCCATCCCACACTGACATATTATTCTTCACTCTATCAGCACATGTTGTGGACAAAACACAGAACACATTGGCTTGTTTTCTGTACAATTTTTAAAATTTTATTTATAACAATATCTGTTATTTAGTTTGTAAAGTACTCCAGCAAAAATTAAACAGTATTCTCTTTCCAGAAGAAAGTCTGAGCCTCCATGCATTGTTTACTATAAAAGCTATGTGTCATTTTTCATTAAAAAAAAAAAAAAGACTAATCAAAAAAAAACTTCTGAAAATGCATGTATGATTTTGCAAAAATGTTCTTTAGGTAAAATGATTGTACTTCTCTCTCAATTAAAGACAAAACATATACAACAGCATAAAATAACACTTGCCGACAGGTAAGCAAAATAAAAACTTGTTATTGTAGTTACATTAAAGATTGGTGTTACTTTTCACATGCATTAAGATATGGCTGACACATTTCTGACAGAAGCAGCATTTTGGGACAGAGGCTGAGCGTAAGGACGTGTCAGAGCGACCAGAATGGTAGCATTAGCAGCAGCAGGGCACAAAGGAGAGTGAGAGATTAGAACGAGCTCACGAAGAGCAGAGAAATGCTAAAGAACCAAATGAACATAATGCACTTACAACTGAGTCATTACAAAACTGTGAACATACAGACTTTGATCCTCTGAAAGTAGAAAGATAAATCTACTCACAAAGCCGGATGGATGTTATCTGGTCTGGACTGGAGAAATAAAAGACAAGCAAAAGAGCCATCTGCACTTTTTTCCTTCCAATTTACATGGTTGCAGCCTCCCTTTCCTTCTGGAGGAAGACCCTTGTAACAGACAACTAAATGCTGCAGGCACTGTCCATCAAAGTCTTGGATCTGCTGTGGCCCGCTCATCATTAGCCAGCTGCGGCGTGTACGCACAGCCAACCGCCCGCCCATGAAGGCATACACCCACACCACCTCTTTACACCTGTAATCTCCACCCACCACTCTGCCTGGAATGTTTAACCCACGACCAACTTCCTCACTCTCCCACTTCATGTTCACACACCCAAACGCCTCTCGCGCTCTCACTTCAGCAACACGTGAGCTCCAACTGTCACACAACATGATAAAAACAAACATACCTGCTTTACATCTTACGGTATAAAGCCTACAGTACACACTATACCGTAAAATATGAATTCTGTGCAAGGAAGACAACACAATCATTTCATGAACATTGTTCTCTGAGAAAAAATTATGTGGAAATACTGTAGTTGCCATCTGGTATTGACATTTTACATGTGCTGTACACAAACGGTGCTATCACAAATCTGTCTCACACAACCCCACCGAGAAACCCAGCGAGACAACATATGTACCGATTTAGAAAACTTTGAGTTTTGCCTTTCCCGCTCAAAGTCAACACAAACAACAAACAGTTGGCACTGGTGAAATGGAACAACGTTTTTTTCTTTTCTATACAATTCATACAAAAATAAAAAATTAAAATTGCTCCAATGATAGCATCTTTTCTTCTGATTTTCTTGTTTCCATTTCATTTTGCACAGAGGTAGTGGCTATTTAGGTAAAGGGTAAGGGACAAAGTGTAAATTAAAAATCTCTCATAGAAAATGTTACTCATTTTTGACCAGAGGAATCTCAAAAGAACAAAATATAATACTGCAATCACATACAAAAGTAGTCCTTCATTTTTGTACATTTTATACAGTGTTCACACTTTTTATCAATTTTCTCACACACTTTTTATCAATTTTTTTTGTTCCGTTTTTCTTTTAAAAGGCAAGAAGAGGGGTGTGTTTGGAGTAGCGCGATCCAGGCCAATGGAAAGTCTATGCCAGGGGGTCCACGAGGGGCTCCTCATCCCCACGTGATAGCAGCTCCTTCTTCTCATCTGTGCTGGCCAGAGAGTTGCGGCTGTTGTGGGCTCCCATGTACAGAGTGGCATATACTGGGTTTGTGAAATTGGTGGGCTGGAAAGAGTCAAAAATCCCTAATTAGCCATTACATATATGAGGCTACAACATTGCGCTTAGATGTGCATGCCTGCTATTTTTCTCTACCTTGTCTGGGTCCAGAGTGAAGTCTGCATCCAGCAGCTCCCCGGCATCGTCATCAGGCTCGCCCTCGTAGATCTTGTAGGCAGGGTTTCCGATCTCAACATTCATGGCCCCGTTGGTCATCCTTTGGTGCTGGAAGCCCTTGGCCCTATAGAAAATATTAAGGGCGCAGTCACATCTTTTTGTCTTATTCCAGGTTATAAAGGGTCTGAACAGTGCAAGCAGGGACACAGCCACATTATGAAGGGAGGGAAGAGGCATCGCATGACTCTCACCACCATCCAGGCTGAGGGAACTAAGCCACAGCACAGGCACCAACACAAACCCAGCATTCATGTAGGCCAGATCCAGACACAGTGGACCTGGATACGTGACTGTAAATGTACAAGCTATCCTTTAAGACCACAATAAAGCCATAATACAGCCTCTAAAATATGCGCTATTGCGCTGCATGGACTATGGTATCTACCTCTGAGTAAATGCTGGATTTTTCACATTGCATTTTCCAGTCTGAGCTTGGAGGAATGCTGTCACACTGTCCATTTCTCACTATGAGAGACACTACCACAATACAAACCACAGCACAGTACAGTAAGTACAGTATGACACAATATGATGGAAAACAGCATGACAGATCTACAGCACTGGCGAGTGCACAGACAGATCTATTCAATGCATCATTTTCAATAGATCTGCCCTGGAGCCGCTCTGACGAGGGCGATTAAACAGGAGAGTGTACTGAAGGAGCAGGATGAGCTGCAGCTCCCATGAACATCTGAGAGAATGGTGCGACATTCACCACAGGACCAAACACTCCACAGCAACCAAGACTTATGGGTAAGGGAAAGACAGAGAGAGAGAGAGAGAGAGAGAGAGAGAGCATCAGGATGCAGAATCGAATGAGGGAATGGAAGGAAAGTGTAACCCCTGCAACCGTTACCGCAAGCGTCTGGAGCCGGTTTTGCCGGGCCGGCTAGACCTGAGGAGCAGAAGAGATGCCATTACAGAGAGGAGAGGAAAAGTGCCGACGGAAGAAAGGAAAGAAGGAAGAGAAAGAGGGAGAACAAAGACAAAAAGAGGTCTCAGCTGTCTCTGGTGTTTAAATGTGTCACAGTTACTCACCCTCTCATTCGTCTTCTGTACCAGAGCAGCGCCCCCACAGCCAACAGGACCAGCAACAACAGCAGCAGCACAGGGATCACTATGGAAGCTGTGCCTGCACACACATACACACACACACACACACACACACACACACACACACACACACACACACACACACACACACACACACACGACCGTAAGAGTGCTGCACGGAGAATCAAAAACCACATCCAGTTCAAGGAAGTCCTGTTATTAACGTCACAGCAGGACAGTCAACTTACGCCCGCTTGAGCCTGAAGTACCCTCATTGGTTGTCACGGATTCGCAGCGATGCCCTGCCCAGCCAGGTGAACATCTACGCACACACACACACACACACACACACACAAGAAGAAAGGAAACAGAGATATGCATGTATGCAGTGAAACATTGGAGATATTTAGACTCAAATAATAACAATTACGGATACAAATTGTGCCTCACCTGCACTCTGGAAGGCGGGAGATGGGGTTTATAGAGCACTGACCGTTTGCACAGTACTCATTTGTATCACATGTGTAACAGCTGGGCTGGACTCTTCCATTTGTGCAGCTATACAAGACGGGAAAAACTGTGAGTGGCAATGAGGAAGACTGGACAATGTTGTACATAACTTCCTTTGTGTGGTCTAAATAACGTGTGCATCAGTGTATCCTACCGGCAGGTGAAGTCCCCTGTGGATGTGAAGCTGTCGCTGGGGATACACTCGCCATCACGACAATAGTGACACTTGTCAATCTCACATGTGCTGCCAGTGTACTGAGGCAGACAGCGGCACAGTTTGGAGCCATTTTCACTCTGGAGACATGTGCCTTTGTTCAAGCAGTGGCCTTCACAGCTTCCTGCTCACACACACACACACACACACACACAAACATGTAAGTACACTACATCTACTACAGGTACTCTGATAACAATTCTGACTTCACTCTCATGTTCCTCATTGGTCAGCAAAAGTATTTGAGTCCATAGTGGGAACACTCACTGTACTGGCACTGGTCACCCAGGAAGTCAGCGGGGCAGCGGCAGGTTGGCTGGTTTCCGGCACTGACGGTGCAGTTGCCTCCATTTTTGCAGTAATCCTTACAGGTGTGCAGGTTACAGTTTGGCCCTGTGAAGCCTGTCAGGCATCGACAGGTAGGAGAACCTGTGGAAGGACAGACATGCAAAGGGATAAATATTTTTCTCATGTTATTGAGCCAGCAGAAACATACAGATGGCCTGCAAAGCCATATATTAGCCTACATAGTGCTATGTATTTAACTACAACCTACTCTTACTCTTAATGTACTAGCAAGAGAAAGAGAACACAAAATACCAAAACCAACATGCAATGTCTATATCCTACCTGTAGGGGAGGGCGTGCATGTGCCTCCATTCTTGCAGTAGTCCCTGCACTGGTCAATCTCACATCGATCTCCTCCATAATTGGGCTGGCAGCGACACTTGGGCTGCTTGTGGGCATTCAGGAAACAGCTCCCACCGTTCATACACTGGACCAAGCAGGAACCACTTGGAGGAGCTGTCAATGATGACGTTTTTTTCAGTCACGCAGAGTGATCCAGATAGCCAGTGTCTGTGTGTGCATTCTGTATGTGGGCGTGTGGGTTTACTCACAGATAGGAGACAGTGTGGGTGTGGGCAGCTCCACACAGGTGCCGTTGTCCAGGGTGCGTCCATTGGGACAGGTGCAGACTGGTCCGCTGGGGCTCAGCAGACACAACCATTCACATTTCTTCCTGTCGCAGGGATTTGTCACTAATAAAGACAGAGAAAGAATGAGACAAATTAGCCCTCTTGTCTTTGTTTAAGTGAGCAGCAGGAGGGTTTGTTTTGAACTCACTCTCAGGTTGCTTGTATCGGTGGTACAAAACTATATCCGTGGCGTGGTTCATTCCAGTCGTCAGGTTCTCAATGGGGCCTTTGCCGAACTTATTCACTCGGAAGACGTAGTTGTTGATGTAGGTGACGCCATAGATGTAGTCCTCAAAGACGTCTATGCTGAAGGGGTGATGGAGCTCTGAGCAGAGACACAGAGGACATGCTCTAGAAGCTTCACAGACAGTATACATGCTAAAATACACATTCCTGCATTTTCCACCCACACAAAATTACAACTAAGTCACACACAAACTGTGCCATTGTGAGCGTATGCCACTCAACTGTTCTTAATGCTGTTCACAGCCACAACGGCATCGCTGCCATTCAGCCTCACACTGCAGATCAAGGAGAGTTTAGCATCGGCCCAGTACAGACGCTCATTGAAATAGTCCACCGCTAGACCTGGGCGGAGAGAGAGCGTGGTATTAGAAAAGGTTTGGAAGATTAAAGACTTACTCTTTGTATATAGAACAAATGATTAAGGAGAACTACTTTATGTGCATCTGAACATTTTACCTGTTGGCCACTGGATGTTTTCCTCTACCAGCGTCTCTCTCATGGTTCCGTCCATAGCAGCTGTTTCAATCTTGGGATGGTTCCCCCAGTCTGCCCAGTACATTTTCCTAATGAAGGAAATGTAAAATCTCCATTTATCACTGATTTTATC
The DNA here is from genome assembly GCF_051107435.1 of Chaetodon auriga. Classification (NCBI taxonomy): domain Eukaryota; kingdom Metazoa; phylum Chordata; class Actinopteri; order Chaetodontiformes; family Chaetodontidae; genus Chaetodon; species Chaetodon auriga. The sequence continues at coordinate 14,444,543 of NC_135075.1, read as the reverse complement.
CAAAATCTCCATTTGCATTCTAGTTATTTTGTACAAGTGGCTATTTTTTCCTATTTCACTCCCCCTCAATCTCCCAAGACATGCTCACCCTCTCTGGGGGTCGACTACGATGGCGTAAGGCTCATCGATCATGCCGGAGATGAGAGTCTTGCGGTGACGTCCTCCACTTAGCTGGGCCACCTCGATGACATCTCTACCAGAGTCGGTCCAGTACAAGTTTCCTGCCACCCAGTCCACAGCAATGCCACGAGGCATCTTCAGATCAGGGATCTGAACACAGAGACGGAGAAAAATTGGACACACATTCATTGCCTGCCTTCTTTATGTTTACTGTACAATACATGCATGCATAAGTACAAGCACACACACACACACACACACACACACACACACACACACACACACACACACAATGCACCCACCTCTACGTTTGTGACCCTCGAGTCACTTTGCCGTCGGTTACGGTTGCTATTGGGGGAGGAGGAGGAAGAAGGCAAGTCATAGGAAGAAATGCGCCCTGTGTGCCAGTTAGTCCAGTAAATGCGGTTGGTCTTGACATGCAGGTCCATGGCATCGATGCGCACGTTGGCATCACCCTGGAAGATCTGCTCATAGCGCCAGTTTGGCATGGAGGGGTCCAGGCTGCGGATCTCACTGTCGTCAGCGATGTAGAGCACTTGTCTTGGAGCTGAAGATGCAACAGATCATTGTGGTAGAGCAGAGTTCAGTGTACACAGAGAACATACAGTATGTAGATAAAGCTAACAAGTTTCCCTTATGGTAGAAGTACTCACCGTCAGCCTTGCAGGTCTCATTGATTCTGGTGAAGTACTTGTGGCAGCTGCACTTGTGGGAACCCTTGGTGTTGTTGCAGATATGAGAGCACACTCCAAACTGCCTACACTCATTCTTATCTGTGAAACATCCCAAAGCCACATGGTGCACAGCACATTAGACATAGCTTAAAGTCTTCAAGCTAATTTTAGCCATGATTTAAACATGCAAAACGGAGCAATGGCAGAGAAAACTGTACCTTCACATCTGTTACGTCCATTGGACTGGAAGCCGGGTTTGCAGGAGCAGAAAGAGTCGGTGCCGTTCACCACACAATGAGCTTCATCTCCATCTCCACACACTGTCCTGTTACTGCGACAGTCATTCAGCACAGTGTCTGCAAGCACAGACAGGCAGCATGCATTCACACTGATAACCACGCAGAATATGCACTGTCAAGACAACTTTACTGCAACACAACGCACCTTTCTTATTGCAGTGGATTTCATCAGAACCATAGTCCTCACAGTCGTTGAAGTAGTTGCAGCGCAGGACAGAGCTGATGCAACGCCCATTGGAGCACTGGAACTCATCCTTTTGACATACTGGCGTGGAAGGAGGCACTGTTGGACGACAGAGAGGTCATTATCCCGATCATCACGTGCAAAATTAAAAGTCACATTCATGTGAGTTAGCTAGTAAAACTCACGGCAGTTGACTTCATCGCTGTTGTCCCCACAGTTGTTGACGCCATCACAGCGTTTTGATAATGGCAGGCACACACGATCATTATGACAGCGAAACTGCCTTGTGGGCGGGCACTGGAATTTAACTAGGAGACAGAAGGGGAGACACATTAAGGACTGTAGTCAAAACAATGGATGTCAGGATTACTGTCCACGTGTGAAATGCAAAGATTCTTACCGCACTCTTCTGGATTCTCATCTGAGTTGTCGCCACAGTCGTCCTCGCCGTCGCACTTCCAGCCCAGGGGTTTACAAAGAGTGTTGTTGCACTGGAACTCATCCAGGGGGCAGTGTCTACCCACTGAAATGAGATGGAGAGAGCGCAGGAAAGAAGAATGAAACAGAAGCTGATAAATGCGTTCATGTTTTCAGCATGACACGTTTGACTGTGTGTGTGCTTCTTACCACCACTGTCACATTTCTCCTCATCGCTGCCATCCACACAGTCAGCGTCAGCATCACAACGCCAGCGGATCGGGATGCAATGGCCATTTTTACACTGGAACTGATCACTGTCGCACTTCACATCACAATCATTCTGGACCAAAGAAAATAAAGAGTTTTTCATCAGTATCCCTGGTGTATCAAATCTCAAAGCACAATGCTAGCCGGGAAGGTTGAGTGATACCTCGTCTGAACCATCAGCACAATCGTGGTCTCCGTCGCACTTCCAGCGGCCGGCAATGCAACGACCGTTTGTGCAGGCGAACTCGCTCTCTGAACACTGACGAGGCACTGAGGGTAGAGAGAAGACAGCTTAGGACTGTGAGAGAGGATAATTGAGCAGAAACAGAGAGCAGAGGCAAGGAGCAAGGAGAGGCGTAAGGGAAGAGAAGAGAAAGGTGGGAATAGAGCAGACTGCAAAAAGAACACAGGGTGCTCTGTTGAGAGCCAGACATACATGGATAAAAATAAGGCTCATAATTCATATCACAGGATTGACTCATGGGGCACAGAGGCGGGGATGGTACAACATTCTGTACTGTAACAGAGAAGCTGGAGGAGTTAGTGGGATTGAAAAGGAGAGGAAAAGGCTCACAGAACAAAAAAAAAAAGAAAGCTGGGGGCACACGCAGGACTGGGGAGCTGAGGTTGTGGATGGTCGAGCTGAAACTGTGAAAACACCTACCTCTGGCTCACATCAACAGGCCAGTGTGAAATGCAAAATAGACATGAGATGATGTGAGATGTGCAGATGGCCACAGAACTAATTAACGCAAAATGAAATCAAAGTCTCAACCATGCGTGTAGTTGAGTAAATCTATAACAGACGAACACGCAGTGAAAGGTGATACATCGCTTACCACAACAACCCATCGCATCTGAGAACAGTCTGCTTACAGTAGAGCTCGTATTATATTATGAATCATTGTTTCCATGCAGACAATGAGCTGTGGCTGTGGCTGTCAAAAGAATCAGAGAGAACCTACCACACTTGTCCTCATCAGAGTTGTCCCCACAGTCGTTGTCATAGTCACACTGCCAGCGGCCAGGCACACAGCGGTTGTTCTTACAGCGGAACTGGTACGGCTCACATGTCCGCTCATCTGAGCACCAAACAGACACAATAAGCACAATTGTGGCCCTAATACCAACTTCCTGTCCTGCTTTTCTCCATCTACCCACGGCCCTTACCGCACTCTTCTTTAGGTTCATCTGAAGCGTCTCCGCAGTCATCCTCTCCATCACACTTCCAACGCGCCGGGATGCAGCGCCCCGAGTCCTTGCAGCGGAACTCATCCACACCACATGTCATTTGAGCTGCAACAGAGAGGATTTAATGGATTAGATATGTCGACACTGGGCATGAGATTATTCACTCTCTTTCTGTGAAAGAATTAACAGATAACAAAGAGATAATAGTGTTATATCAATGTCTGAAAATTAACTTCAACAATGACCAATGCAATCATGAACAGCAGAATAAATGAACATGAACACCGTCCTGCTGTCAGTTCTATTGTGGCTGTATAATTTTCCAAACAACAGTGCAATGTTTTCTAGAATTACAACCCTGATTTCAAAAAAGTTGGGATGCTATGTGAGACATAAAAACAGAACGCAATCATTAGCAAACCAACTGTGTTTACCGACAATGGCTTATGAAGTGTGTTTCACAAAGTGGTGAACCTCGTTCCATCCTCACTTGTGAATGACCTGACTGAGCCTTTCCAGGATGCCCCTTTCATACCCAATCATGATACTATCACCTGTTACAATGAACCTGTTTACCTGTGGAATGTTCCACAGGTGTTTTTGGAACATTCCACTACTTTCCTAGTCTTTAGTTGCTCCTGTCCCAACTTGTTTGAAATGTATCGCTGGCATCAAATCCAGAAGAAGCATATATTTACAAAAATCAATGGAGTTGATGAGGAGAAACATTAAATATGTATCATCTTTGAGTATGTGTCAAACAGGATTAGCAAATTATCACATTCTCTTTTATTTATGTTTTCACAGCGTCCCAACTTTTTGGATTCGGAGCTGTATTTTTCTAATCCATTACCGACATCCAGAGCCTCCGATCGATATTATCAGTCAGGTCCTATTAAAGAACCATGTTCATGCTGTAGAGGAGACTTATTTCTTGCAGTGTAATAATGAGCTGTGTCTTACTGCAGTTGGCAGGCTCATCAGATCCATCCACACAGTCATTGTCCCTGTCACACACCCACACCCGTGGGATGCAGCGCTTGGTGATAGCACACTGGAACTGGTTGGGGGCACATGTCACTTCCGCTGCACAGGAGACGGACAGATAGTCCACTTCATAAAGAAGAACTGCTACATAACCACAACTTTCACAAATGAAAATGACTACAGTGCTGAAGTCCAGCCAGTGGCCCATGGAGACTGCAACATTACGTAATAACATGTTGATTTTGCTATTCTTGCAGCCTTGTAGTTAAAGGTGCTAAAATGTAAATTTTGACCTCAGAATGGCACGACAGAACAGTTCATGTAATCTCCCTTAGTGGAGGATGAATGTGCTCAGCAAATGTCATGGCAATTACATTATGCAACATCATTTGGCCTAAGGCCATTGCTAAAGGAAAAGGTCAAAATGGACAGAGATCCTCTGGAGAGCGTGAAAGTGTTCAGCAATGTCCTGTGGGCTCATTAGATTTTGACATACAGTATGTGGAAGAGGAAACTGTGGCTGAAGGGAGGAAAGCTCACTACAAACAGTAGGGTTCATCCAGTGGGGACAAAATTTAGTCTTGCTTCAAGTTGTAGAGCTATCTTGCGCTAGACCAAAGTGTTGTTCAGATACATGGACAGAAAGACATACTGTAGGCACTGCCACTGGCAGGGCAAACAGTGACAGGGGGCCTAAGCGAACCAGAAGGGCAATGAGACTCACGACAGTCTTTCTCATCCTCTCCCTCTCCACAGTTGTCCTGTCCATTGCAACGGAAGATGCCAGGGATGCAGCGGCTTGGGTGGGAACATTTAAACTGACTTGGCAAACACACGTGGATGTCTGGAAAACAAACAGTGGGTAACAGAGGATATGGGTTATTATAGGTACACCTGAGGAAAAGATTTAAGTGCTGTAAGTATGTGCAGGTGTGTGAGTGTGTACCGCAATTGGCCTCATCTGAGTTGTCTTGGCAGTCATTGTCTCCATCGCAGATGTAGGCCGGGTTGGTGCAGATGCCTGTACCACACTGGAACTGGCCTGGTCGGCACTTAAACTCAGCTACAGTGACAAACCCAGCACATTATTAACCAGAGCAAAATTTACTGCAACAATCATGTGTTACTACAACTTATTGTAGTCAGGCTGCAGTCGATACTCACGGCAGTCTGCAGGCTCATCTGAGCGGTCCCCGCAGTCATCTTCAGTGTCACACTTCCACCAAAATGGAATGCACTTGTCATTTTTGCAAACAAACTGAAGGAGTAGAGGAAAAAATTGTTAATTTTTCAATTTAATAATGTGTTAATAAAGGCCTATATCTAAAACAAAGGCCTCAAGCTAGCTTACCTGGCTTGCAGTGCAGTTGGACAAGCACTGTTTGCCATCAGCTGCTAGGTAAAAGTTAGTGGGGCAGGCACACTTGTAGCCCCCTCCAGGCGAGAGCAGACACAGGTTACTGCAACCTCCATTGTTGATTTGGCACGGGTGGTCAGCCACTGAAGAGCAAGCAAATGTACACAAGTAGAATTAAGGGCAGATAGATGAGGATCTACATGTAGTTGTGAGTGACGGGTGACTTGGTTTTACCCTCAGGCTGGCGGTACGGGTGGTAAATGTGGATGTCCATGGGTCTGTGTAAGGTGCTGATCAGCACGGTCTTGTTGACTCCCAGTGTTTTATGGGCTCTGTTGATTGACTTTGTCTCCCAGTCTGTCCAGTAGATGTACTCCTCAAACAGAGTCATAGCAAAGATGTGGGGGATATCCTGAACCAGAACTACATGGGCACACACGAGACAAATAAGTTAGTAACACTAACTGGAAAAGAGCACGAAGACACTTCCACTGAGTTTATGTGTGTGTTACTTGTGTGTCTGTTGGTTCCATCTAGGCTGGCAAATGCGATGTAATCTTCTCGAGCATCGGCCCAGTAGATGCGGTCATTGACAAAGTCCAGCGTCAGGCCATTGGGCCAGGTGATCTTTTCCTCCACTATAACGCTCCTGTTGGTGCCATCCATCCCGATCCTCCCTATGTGGGGGCTGTCACCCCAGTCTGACCAGTATAAGTACCTGTCGGGGATGTGCTCAGTTTATTGGTTCTAATAAAACAGAATTGAACAGCCACACGGTTCCAGATGTCTAACGCATTTACTGCATGTAATCAAACAATAAGCTGGACTTCATGTTTCTAAAATGCACCCATCTGGCTTCCAAACAGAAACTTTCCAAACTTTCTCTGCTCAAAAAAAAAAAAACATTTGCTGCTACTTTTACTGACTCAGATCTTCAAAGTTGTGCAGAGTCACTCTTACCCATAGCGTACATCCACAGCCACAGCACGTGGCTCCCGCAGGCCGTTGTTGACCAGAACTGTCCGGTACGCTCCATTCAGCTTTGACACCTCGATGGTGTCCCGTCCCTTATCACACCAGTACAGGTTTCCTCCCACCCAGTCGACAGCCAGACCGTCTGGGTTGCTGAGTGATGTGCGATGAAGGACCTAACAAAAGAGCAAGCAGTGTACATTTTCTGAATCTGTGCCTCACAATGAAGAAGTTAATTATTTTTCCTGGGTTTTCGCTGCACATACAAATGAAGGTTAATTAATCATTTTAAATGCTGGTTTTATGTTTGGACCAAGAAGGTATTATCAGCACATTTCACTGTCCGCTCTCCTCCTTAGACGAGATGCTGCCACACTGACCTGAACATCGCTGCCGTTGATGTGCATGCGCCTGATCATGCTTCCCTGGGTGGTCACATCTGTCCAATAAATCATCTGCTGGCGATAGTCGAAGTCCAGAGCCACAGCATTGTTCAAGCCCTACCAAAGCACAGGGAGCTGCATTAGTCTGGGCCAGCGATAAACCCCTGCAGGATAGTTTGCAGGATTTCCAAGCACTTCAAAAGGACAAACCGCATCTGCAAGTCTCACCTGTTTGAGGAGTGTGTAGTTGGATCCATCTAAATTGAGCTTTCTCAGATAGTAGCGGTTGGCAAAGATCAGGAAGGGTTCCTCGTCTGCAGGGAGGGAGACGTCATATGTTAGATGATTTACCGGCAACACTTCCTGAATGTTACTAATCTTGTCATGTTTCTTACCAGAGGTGGATTTGCATATGGTGGGGTTTTCAGGGCTAAGCTGGAAACCCTCCACGCACAGACAGTGGAAGCTGCCGTGCGTGTTGATGCATCGCTGTGTGCAGGGATAGGTGGTTGTGCACTCATCTATGTCGACACACGTCTTCCCATCATCTTTCAGACGGAAGCCGGGGTGGCATCTGCACTGCAAGGAGGCAAAGGCCAGAGCAGGTAAAGCGACCGTGCGTGCCGCTTAATTTACACATCTATTACTGAAGAACTCAAGTCAGACTTTCATGCTGTTCACTTACCTTAAAGCCTATTTTAAGGTCTTCACAGAGCTGGGAGCAGCCACTCAGTTTGCTGTTCAGGCACTCGTTAATGAAGCAGTTCAGCTCATCGGAGCCGTCGCCACAGTCGTCCTTATGGTCACAGAGCAATGTCTCATTTACACAGTTTCCATTGTTGCAGGCATACGCGGTGTCGTTGCATTTCTTCTCTGTTCCATTAAAGAAAGAAATGAAATGAGAAACAAATGAAGAATAAATGTCAACAGATGCAGCTGCTATTATTTCAGAGCCTCTGGGTTTTATTTCAGTCACAGCTGAGAGAGTGCTTTCCATAAAGATAACCAGCATTGGTGTCACATGCACTTCTATGTGCATTAACATATGTTCTTATACTGGATGATATTCCAAGATGGCGGCGCTCTAATGGAGTGTTTGCAGTAGCTCGTGTAACACTACAATTTCTCCTCTTATCTTATTTTATTTTATTTTATTTTATCTTATCTGCATTCTCCATGCCCTGCCGATCTGTTGTATGTGCATAATGTTGTTTATCATTTGTCTTTGGCTACATTTTTGTTTTTTACATCAATATGCTCAAAAGCTACAGATGAAAACTAGACATCATCTGGCACTGATGTAAAATAATTAGACAAATAGATAAAAGACAAAGTGAGTGGCTGTAAGGATATAACCTGGGCCAGCGCAGCGTGGGTTCTTTGGGGCCTCGTCTGAGTGGTCATGGCAGTCAAAGTCTCCGTCACACTCCCATGAACTCTGGATGAGGCATCGCCCGTTGGCACAGCGGAACTCATGGGGTCCACATGTCGGATATTCTGCAGCGAGAAACAGCATGACGGTGAAGGAGAGTTCGGGAAGTCGAGCGAGGAGAAGAGAGCTTTTCTAAATCACCCCATCAGGAAAAAGAGTTCAAGACTCCACTCACCGCACTCCTGGGACTCGTCTGAGCCGTCGCTGCAGTCGCTGTCATGGTCACACACAAAGTGCTTGGGGATACACTGTCGGTTCTGGCACATGAACTCATTGCTGCTGCACGTGTTGTTGAACACTGTGACATAAAAACACTTGGTGAGTGAATGAGGTGAAAAGGTTTCATAGCCCTACAGGTGTGGTATGGATTTATGTCTTCCTTTGTATCTCTGGGTTATCAACATGTCTTTAACCCCTCGCCTGCACTCACCACAGCCAGCTTTGACGCTCTCGTCAGCCCCATCAGGACAGTCTTTGTCTCCGTCACACTTCCAGCGCTGAGGGATACACATGTGTGATCCGGGACATTGGAACGCCTCGGGACTGCAGGTTTTGGTCTCTGTGACGAAAAGAGGTTGTTGAAGATCATTTTGATGCCTTTCTTTGGCCTGGGTTTATGTGAACATGCCATGAACTTTGATATCAATCACATAATTATATTTTGGAATATGAGAGTGGTCCCGTATCCACAAATGAGGGGACTCCTCAAAGTCTGAGCATGTCATGCTTGGTCATATTTTTCCAAACAATATTGTGCCACATTTGTTAGCCCTAAACACTCACTGCACTTGCTGTCCTCATCGCTGCTGTCACCACAGTCGTCGGCTCCGTCACACACCCAGCGGTTGGGAATGCAGCGGTGGTTCCCACACTCAAACTGAGAGGCTGAGCAGAACTTATCTAGAGGTCCAGAAAGAATGTGTAAAGTGCAAAACACAAGCGCCAAAATAAAGTAATGGTCCGCTGCACTTCAGCTTGTTTAGGTCCGTGTATGTGAACTTACCACAGTGAGCCTCGTCGGCACCGTTCTCACAGTCGTTCTCCTTATCACAAGTCCAGCTCATGGGGATACAACGTCCACTAGGACAGGCGAAGAAGGGCGTGGGGCACTTTGTTTTCCCGCTCCCTGGCAGAGTGACATCAAAGAGTAAAGACAGCATGAAGAGAGGAACAGAAAATTGAATTTACATTGCAATGTTTTTCAAAGAGAATTTCCTCCAATACCACAATTTCATGGATGAAAACATGAACATAAAACAGGGAATGTTTTTGTTGTGTTTGTTTTTGTTCCACTTGGAATAATCCAAATTGGACTCTAATCCAGGGACTCTCAGCGTGCTTTGCTCACAGAACACGTTTGCAAAATGACAGAAGGCCACAGGCCAGTTACTAAACAAACATTAATAACGTTTATAAGATGAAATGTATGAACATTAAAAGGCCGATTACACATCTTTCTTTGAAATTCTGTATTTTCAGATCAACTGACTTACTAACTTAAATTAACTTGGTACAGGGACTGACACTGGGGCTGTACTGTATGACAGATAAGTCAGATATTTTTATTGCATGTAATAGCTGCAACTGCATTCTAGCTGTAAAGTTTCTACAACATTTAACATACCTTGAATGTCTTCCATCATTCAATCACTCAAATGGAGGAATGATTTTTATATTTAACCTCTTTTAGTGTGAAATGCACATTTTACAGATGACTATTTTTCCGCATAACCTTTACTCCTGTTCAGCTCATAGCTTCCTTCCCCCGCATCGCTCACCACCTGATCCCACTGCACTCTGCAGAGAATGACCTCCACATAAAGATCACCCCTCTCTCTCTTACTAATAGCCTTACTAATAGTTTCCAATCATACAAAACTGGCACATCTGTCCCTCTGTACAGCCCTGACTAACTGGTATAAACAAATTAAAACATCCCCAGTGTGAATACATTTATATTCTTTTGGAATCAGAGAATGTTAATCCATGAAAAAGTCATTTGCCTTCAGGCTTTATTGTGTTTTTATCCACTGTGATTTCAAGGTCTATAATGACTGCATTGCAGTGTTATGATATGAATCATCAGAAAAATTCATTCATTCATTTCCTTGAATATTACAAGAAGATTTAGCTGTGAGAAAATATGTGTATTTGAGAGGGTGATAAAATACCTGGGCAATTTCTTTCATCAGAGAAGTCTCCACAGTCATTAGCTCCATCACACTGCCACGAAGGGGCAAAGCAGAGTGTGGTGAACTCGCACTTCTGAAATGTCACTCCCTTCACTCCCAGATGGAAGTAACTGGAACAGTCGGTGGCAGCTTAACAAAGAGAGCAGCACTACTTTATACCGTAGCTGGGAGAAAATGTTGGCTTTTATCCATTTACACTTAGTTACTCTGACTGAACCTGCTCTTTTTAACTTACTGCAGTTCATCTCATCACTGGCATCCTCGCAGTCCACTTTCTGGTTACACTTGCTGGAGTTGGAGATGCAGCCTCCGTCTCTGCACTGGAACTGATCGGCTGAGCACAGCGTGGCTGACAGACGCAAAGACAAGGTGACGGTGTTTAGTTCAAACATCATTTGAAAATGTCATACGGCTGCAGGCAGGAAGAACTTGTTTAATCAGAGGACTCGACTCACCGTTACAGAAGACTTCATCGGAATTGTCTCCACAGTCGTCCTGACCGTTGCACCAGGAGCTATGTCCCACACAGCGGCCATTCACACACCGTCTGTAGCCCTTCTTACACACACGGTTGGCTGAGAACCAGACAGGAAATAATGCGGACTCAAATTGCAAATGTCAACAAGAAGACTGCAGCAGAAACTGTTCTGACAGAGAAAAGGTTCCACTCACCGCAGTAGGACTGTTTCTCATCAGACTTGTCCTTGCAGTGGGCCATGCCATCACAAGTCAGGGTGTAGTTGACACAGTCTCCGTTTCCACACTCAAACTCATCAATGTTGTTACATGTAGTGTTGAGCGCTGGGAGACACAGACAGAAAAACGCACTTAAGAAGAGTTGCCTTCCCCCGAGGCATGAAAGGTGGACGATTTTCAGTGCTCATTCAAATCCACTTAAAGCCTGATCTCGGTCTTTGCTTGTAACTTTATTACATTATGGTCTGTGTGCAAAAGAGGTCCTGCACCCCAGACCTGCAGATTTAATAAGGAATACTTTATTGAAATAACTTAATAAAACTGTGTGCAGAATTTTATCTCGGAACTTCAGCAAAGTCAAACTTTTGCTTTTGTGGCTCCCCGTCCTGTATTACCTGTGCAGGTGTTGTCTTCCAAAAGCTTCCTGTCACCACGGCAGCTGCAGTTGACCCGTCCCTCAGAGGTCAGCAAACACAGGTCCTGACATCCTCCGTTGTTAACACGACACAGAGAGAACTCACCTACGCATAGATGAGGGAAGTTAGGGAAAGACAGTCACACAAACCTCCGCCCCCCCGAGACACACACACCCACACACACACACACACACACACACACACACACACATACAGACACGTGTATCCACATGAGCAGGCAGACAGATACGCCTGCATGAATGTGGCAATGGCTTTGCCTCCACTGAATGCATAATTCAATGTGACTCAATCTAAATGGGATTTGCAGCTATTACCTCAGGCTCTAGGCTTGTATGGTCGCTTTGGGTACTGGAGCACGAGAGAGTTTACTGAACGAGGCGACTTGAGGGAGAAGATGGCTGACGATACGGCAGAGAAAAAAACGCAGGGCTGCGCTGATTTAAAAGTATACAGACAATGGGAGATGCACAATAGACGGAGAGAGAGGTGGAGATTCTAGATAACGCTGCAGCAGCGTGTGTGTGTGTGTGTGTGTGTGTGTGTGTGTGTGTGTGTGTGTGTGTGTGACAGGTGGGCCCATTCTGGTGTGTGTAACTCATCCGCTGCAGTGTCACGCTTTGATTACTTCTCTCACCTCATAAATTGCTCTGTTGGGGCAGAAAAACATCTTTTTTCGTGTGTTTTGTGTTTAAAAGCGACACTTTAAGTACGTTCAAACTTAGATTGGTGATGGCCTTCCTAACCTAGGAATGGCAGTCTGTGCCACAATGAATTTTAAGGATATTACCAAGCGAATGATTGCACAACTAATCATAAATGTAAAAAAGGTTGATATAGTGACTATTTTATTAATCTATGTGCTTTATGTATAGTGCATATTAGTGTAATATGAGATGACACAAACTGATTGGTATTTCAAACCACTTAAACCTTTTACTGTTTAGATTATTAATTGATCAATTTCTTATTATTATGACTTACTTTGACATTAATATATGACATAAAGCTGCACTGTGATAAAGGACAAAGGAACACTTGCTGTCACAGTGAGCACTAACAACACTCAGTCACACAAACAGCTCGATCCTTCACTCTGTGTGAAAACTCACAGCTATTGGTGTCATTGGCCACGGCGACGATGCCCATCGGCTGCTGAGGTATGTCAGCACGCAGCACCTTCATGTCTCCTCCTGTGTATTTGTCAGCCCGAAGCACAGCCCTCCTCACCCAGTCGGTCCAGAAGATGTAGTCCCCGTACACGGCCAGGCCAAACGGATGCACCGGCTCATTCTTCAACACCACCTGCAGGGGGAAGCACAACCACAGCCACGAGCTCACACACTCGGGTAATTCCAGCCTTGAAGCAAACTGACAGCTATTATTAGGAAACTCCTTCATATAATCATACTGCAGTACAAATATTTTCATCATGCAGCATGATGTACACTGTGTGTGTCTGCACGTGAGTGTGGACGTTACTCACGTAGCGCCGGGTGCCGTCGTACTCGCAGCGCTCTATCTTGTCTAGTGTGGCATCAGAGAAATAGAGTTTTTCGGCACGGTGGTCTATGGCCAGGCCGTTAGGGGTTCGAATGTCATTGCCAATGATCACAAGGACATTGGCGCCAGTCAGTGTGGCGCGCATGATACTGGGAGACTGCTCATTCCAGTTGGTCCAAAACATGAGGCTGCAGGAGAAAGTACAACTCAGTGACGTGCATGTGCAGCAATGTGTGAGATATGATGTGAATTAATGCTTTAGTTCTAACCTCTGACACTCGTCAAGGACAAAAGCTCTGGGGTGGTCATCTCCCGACATGGTGACCACGGTGTGCCTGTCAACAGCACCCCAGCGGCTCTGATCCACCGTGTGGCGGGTAATGGTTGACGTAGTGTAGCTGGTCCAGTACAGCATATCCCAGCCCCTGTGGTACGCCAAGCCCTCCACGGAGCCGACATCTGAGAAAGAATGAAGGAACAGAGAGAAGATGGGAGAGAAGAAGATAGAGATGAATACAGAGAACAGTTGAAAAGGCAAAAGAAAAAGAACAGAGAGACATTAAACCACAAAGAGGGAGAAGAAAGAAAAGAAAAAAGGGGAAGGAAAAGAAGCACGTCAATCCCAGTGCTATGTTAAAAGGCCAAGTGTGGACTGTCTGGCAGCAGCTCAGTGCTGGCAGACTGTTGTATGGCAGCAGAGTCAGGGCTAAGGACATGACAGCTTGGTATTAATGACCAAGAACACAGTGTGATTCAAGGCTTTTATCCAACAAATAGCTCACTAAAAAGGTCACAATAACAGTTGCTAGCGGCTAGTGTATTACTTTCCATTGCACTACCTCATCATCGGATGAGAAATACAGTCATTTTTTCTGCTACGCAGCCTTGAAATGAGTAAGAGGTTGTGAGCTCCTCGCCTGCACAGAGGCCAAAGGACGGACAAGAGTCAGCCAAAATGGAGGAACACAAAGTTCTGTAGCGGCAGATAGAGAACAGCTGCTCTGCTGGTGAGACAATACACACACACACACACACACACACACAGCGTACTTCAGGAAGAGTAAATTTGAGAATAAATCTGATCACACCAATGCCAAATAACTGGTAATATCTGCCTCCTCATTGCAGTTACTGTAATGTAACAGTGAGGGCACGGCAGCCTTTTCCAGGGCTGGATATGACCTCACTCTATTAGCTCAGGCCAGAGGATCAGTGAGGTTCACCACCAGGTGGGACTCTTAACACTACACCTCAACATCTCCAGTGCAACGCCGTGGACATGAATCAACATTCGTCTGGCTCATGCTACCAGGCTGTGAATGAAGCTAAGCAAGTGGAGAGCCGAGCAAAGGCATGCAACACAAAAACAACCCCGCTCCACTTCTTGCACCCATAAATCAATGCCCTAAAAATCGACAGAGCAACATGAAATCGATTCACCTCTATTTCCTCTTTCTTCAGTGCTGTTAATGAATTGTAAATCTCTAGCCTGCAGCACTCTCTGCTCAAATTCTTGCTTCTCAGTTCTGTTTATCTTCACATTGTTGACCTAAGTCTGTCTGCGTTTCTGTACATTTCCGCTTCACAATAACACAGATGAGATGAATTTATAGCTCTTGAGCTCAGCTGGTTACAGCTGACACTTTTTATTGCAGTTATCTGCAGTAGCTGTGGTGGCAGTTCAGCGTTTGCTATCAGACCGGCAGTCAATAATTACCCTGATTTCTGAAGGCAAATACTATTTCACTCTGTCTGTCTCTGTGTGTATACCACACCAGTGTGTTATGTATATGTACTGTATGTGTAGGGACAACCCTCAAAGAAAACAGAGCCTTTCTGAAAATGTCTACAAACAATGGACCCTGGGAAAAACTGTGTTTGGCCCCATTAGGCCCTCCCACAGAGAGCAGACCAGCCTATCTCTCGCCTGCTCTGTGATAGTCAGTCCAGAGTTCACCTGCCATTTACGGTATCATCCACTCTTATCGTTAAGCTATTCGTTAAGCTCTCTTTTCCTCTGCTGGAATTGTGTTTCTCCGGAGATTTGCTCCTTCGAGGCAGGAGTGAGGACTGATTGTGGATTGCAGAGCACGGGCCTGATTGAGATGTCATGTGGAGCAGTCGCCTGCTTTGAGGTGACAGGAAATCACACAATCTACCGCATTTAGCTCTTAACAGTTGGGTACTCTTAGTAAGAGTCCAGGAGGAGGGAAGAAAACCCCAGCGGCTAAGATATCAGGAGTGTCTTGACTTCAGTGGAAGGGTCTGGTGTTATTTCACCTGCCCCCCTGGCCCCCCCAGCCAATCAGAGGTGGGTTGATTGCAATGGACTGGAATGACTCAGTTCACATACAGCGTATTGGAAGTAGCTTGAACTTTACTATGAAAATGTCTGATTGTGTTTCAAGGGACAATTTACGGAGAGGAAGGGAACATGAATGTATATAACGTGTATTTATGTATTTATTCATGCCTTGAACATCCACCTTCAGTGCTTTTTATTGTAAGGATTTATCACCAGCCTTAGGGAAATGATTGGAAAACTGTGTGATGTTATGTTTGAGCACACTGCTGTTGACTATGAGTAATCATTCCCACATGTATTATCAGTAGTTTTATGATCTGCTTTAGCATATTTGAACAAACCAAAAGCAAACTGTGTTTTAACAGCAGCAGTATGACCAGAAGACACCTCCAAAACTGAGGACAGGATGCTGCCGTGGAAATCTACAGGTTCAGAGGATCTGCTGGGGAACAGCAGTGATGCTGCTGTGCACAATGTGGAGCAGATCCTTGTCCCGATATTAGATGCACTGATTCTGGTGCTGGGAGTTGGTGGGCACACCTTGGTGATGGTGGTCCTGTGTGGGAGGCGGAGAAGGGGAGTGGGACGTATTGGACAGGCTTCTCAAAGCTCCATGACAGGCACAGGAACAGACGACCTCCTGCTGGCTCTGAGTGCTGCAGACCTGCTTTTGCTCGCCATGCTTCCCTTTCACACTGTCTCCACCGCCATGCAGCGCTGGCCCTTTGGGGACATCATGTGTCGTCTGGTGGGCTTCTTGGGATCAGCCTGCTCCTCAGCCAGCATCTTCACGCTGGCCGCACTGGCTGTGTCTCGCTATCTGACTGTGGTGCAGCCTACCAGAGCCTACAGCCTCCTGTCCCCTCGCCGGGTTTCAATCGCTGCTATGCTCCTCTGGGTCCCGGCCTGCTGCCTCGCTGCTCCTCAGCTGGTATTTCGCTATGTGGGAAACCCACAAGCCCTTGATGCTTGCTTTGCTTTCCGGTCTGACCAAGACCAGCTGATCTATGGACTGTGTCACTTCATCATGTCCTTCTTGCTTCCACTGGCCACTATTGCAGTGGCGTACATCAGAATCTACTTGTTCCTGTGGAGGAGTCGGCATGCCAGAAGTGCCCCCCAAGTAGAGCGCTACCAGAACAAAGTGACCCAGACGTTGGCCATTCTGGTGCTCGCTTTTACCGTGTGCTGGCTGCCGTCCTATGGCCTGATGTTGGCCTTATTGGCAGGTGAAAGCTCAGGGGCCACTGGCGCCTCACCACGTTATGGCCCCATCACCGTGTTTGCACGCCTCATGGCGACCTCCTCTACAGTGATGAACCCCATCCTCTATGTACTCATGTCCCAAAAGTTCAGGCAAGACTTAATGAGGTTGTTCAAGAGGGGAGGGAAAAGAGCAAGTGGGGCTGTGGCTATGACTGCTGCCTGATAAATCTCAACTACTACTTTGATATAAGCAAACACCTGACACAGAGACACTGAGCAAAGACTACGGGGCACAATAAAACAATTACAAGCTGAGCTGTTTTGCTGACAGGCTCAAATGAAAAAAAAAAAAAAAAGGATTCAACCATCATCCTCATGAGGAAAGTCTGCTGAACAAGGCAAAAAACAGCACTCACAACAGGAGACAACATTGAACGTCTCTTTACAACATTGACTGGTAGTCTGGATATTGTACAAGAAGATCAAACCACTCTGGGAGGTGCTGGTCTACAGGGACAGTGGAACAAACAATCCTGAATCACGCATTCCTCGTAAAAACAGCTTAAAGTAAAAGGCACTTTGGTGAAACATTAATGGTGGACCTGTGTTTTGTTGTGCTGAGATAAGGTGAATGAAAGTCTATCTGTCGGCCTGTTTATGTTCGTACTCAGTCTGCTCTCACAGCACAGATAAAAAAGGTTTTTCCTTTTGTTTCTTGTTCAGTTACAACTTCAGAATAAAAGCTTCCTGGCTGTGTTCGGATCAGTTTAAGTGTTTTGGGGAACTTTGTTTCTGCTGTTTTCTTCTCCAGGATGATTTGTCACAGAGGGGTTTGAATTGTAAACAACAACTAAGGTTCTTTGTTATTTACTTAAAGAAGTGGAGTAACCTGAAACGTCTCCTGACTAATGACAGGCCCAGTACGGGTATTAAAAACAGGTTTACGCAAACTGAAGTTGTGGGAATACTCACTCTCTACTACAGTCTTGCGGTCGGACCCGTCATCACTGATCTGCTGGATGTTGCCAAAGTGGATGTCACTAAAGAAGATGCGGTTAGCTCCCTTTCCTCCACCTCCTCTGTAGTCAAAAGTGAGCGCGATGACATTCTTCATGTGTTCAGGGTCCTCAAACGGTTTAATGGGCGCGTTCAGGTTGTTCTCATCTGACAGGTGGACACTCTTTAGTATGGTGCGCTCTGAGTAGAGCAGGTAGCCATCATAGTCACGGCAGCTGCTGCCGTCTTCAGCCAGCATGCCGTGGGCACAGGCACATGTGCGCTGTCCATTGCCACGGAAAAGACAAAGCTGCTGACACCCGCCATTGTTGTCTTTGCACACGTTTGTTCCTGTACACAGAAATGAAATCGATTAAATAATCATCAACTAAAGACAGCTAAAAAATGTGACATTTAATTACCTATTAATTTCATAGAAATATCCTTTCAGCGATGCACAGCAGCAGACATTTTACAGCTTTAAAACCCTCTGGTTGGTTCTTACCTTGCTGCCTGGCCCTGTTGAAAACCTTGATGTCTTTGAGCTGCACCCCAATACCAGTCCTCAGAGACACAGAGTCTGTGGCGTTGTCCTTGCTGCCTCTCTTTATGGAGCCATTAGCATGTGTCCTGGTTCAAAGCAGACAGACAAAGACAGTTAAACAGATTCTGAAGCTTGTTGGTGAGAAACACATCAAGACTGTGGGTGAATATCACTCACAAAGAATCATGTGCGCAAGAAAGACTTGGGGGGGGTGGGAGGGGGGGTGTAATATCTAACCTGTCACTCCAGTAGATATAGCTCTCAAACACAGATACAGAGAACATGTCCATGTTGTTGTTGGCCAGCACCACTTCCCTGTTCTCTCCAGTCTCCAGGTTGATGCGTTCAATCTTATCGGTCCTGGCATCACACCAGTACAGCAGACTCTCCTACATGCGCACATAGAGAGTAATGGTTGAGATAATGCTGTGGTGCAATGTCCACTGTCTGCACTGTAACAAACTGATCTGAAGGCAAGGAGTCTGTTATACTGCACCTCATAGTCAATGGAGATGCCGTTGGGCCAGCTGATACTGACATTGACCAGGACAGCCCTCTGAGAGCCGTCCAGACGGGACCGTTCGATGCGCGGGTACTGGCCCCACTCGGTCCAGAACAGGTAGCTACACACACACACAAACACACACACAAATGCAGCACAACACAGAGATGACTTCCTTAGTAATCAATGGTGTGAGAGATGGCAGAAGCAGAAGCTAAAGACGGCTGCAGCAGTAAGTGAAGCTAGAGCCAGTGTTGTTTCCTCTCACCCTTTCTCAGGATGGACGGTGATGGCACGAGGCTTGTCCAGGCCCTGGGAGATCACCACATAGCGGAAGGAGCCGTTCAGTCTGGCCACCTCAATCACATCGAAGCCTTGGTCCGTCCAGTAGATGTTTCCTGTAGCGGATGGAGGACAAACCATGATGCTCTGGAGGATCTTGAGCATGTTTGTGTTGTGATGCACATATTTATCCTGTCTGAGGTCCATTTTTTGACAATGAAGTGACATTATAATTGGCTTTATTCACAGTTCAGGTGTCTTTTTCTTTTCTATGTCTGTTCTTTGTGTATCTCTTTCCTGCTTTCTCAGTTAGTACAATAGGTTCCCCTAATGTGGGGAATCCTCCTTCCTCCTGCCTGGTAACACACACTGACTGTGCAAGGATGATAACTGACAGGAAAAGGCAGATGCAGTTTATCGATGAGTATGATTGACACTGTTTGAATTGCACAATTGTTGGTCATGCACACCATGTTTTTACATGTCTGAGGTGTTGCTCACCTGCTATCCAGTCGACAGCGATGCCCTCCACCCTGCCGATGCCATTAGTAACCACGTCCTCTCGCCACGTCTGGTCTCTCTTGGCCCTGCTAATGGTGCTCAGGCCCATGTCCACCCAGTAGATAGTGTCATTGTCTGTGAACATTCGTAAACACAGACCTTATTTTGCATCAGTTTTCTATCCCTGTTTCTGTTTATTCTATGTCTTTTTATGTGAAACACTTGGTGCATGTCATTTCTTTGTTGTAAAGCACTTCGAGCTGCATGTCTAGTGTGAAAAGTGCTATACAAATAAAGTTCATAATTATTATTAGAGTTGGACTTAGCAGGTTTTTCCTATATTCTTATACAGTCACACATGTTAAATGCGGTGAGAAATTATGGCCCACCTTTACAGTTGGGTTATTCTTCCCTATCTAGCATTTTGAAAAAAAAAAACAAAACAGACTTACCAGCATGGAAATCAATGCCCACAGCCAGGGATGTCCCTGACACTGGTACCAAGGCGTCAGACTTGTCTGATGGGTCCAAAGGAATACCACGTATGCCTTCATGCACAGAGTACAGCAGGAACGAGCCAACACCTACAGCGAACATACGAAATAAAATCACCTGTTTTGAGCCCAAAATATGTGCTGCATCACACATTTATCATATTGATCAAATTTAGCTGAATCAAGACTGCATTTCATGCATGAATCTGTTGTACCTTCACAAGACTGCTGCCCTGTGCGCAGGCTGTATCCTGCAGTGCACATGCAGGCTCTAGTGGTCGGGGAGGTGGGGAGACACAGCTGGGAACAGTCTCCATTGTTATTACTGCAGAGATTGGTGCCTGGGAACACAAAAGCATGAGAACAAATACACAAGACAAATCAAAGAGGAGTTACAGAGACATAAACAGATGTGCTTTGGCATAGATAAACAGGCTACACGCAGCAAGCAAAACAGACCTTCGATGAGACAAGGACATATTTTCCTCACTTTATTTTTTTATCTTTTGCTAAGTGATTTCAACAAAACAAATGTTGCGTAGGCTCAGAAAAAAGCTGGCATGGGCACCTTTCTGCACAGTTTCATTGTAGATTTTCATGTGCATCATGGGGGACGTGCTGTTCCTCAGGACTTTCCAGCTGCCACCGTCCTTCTTGTCGCAAGTTCCTATCTGGTCAGTTCCTTGGTCCGCCCACCACAACTTCTCCCCTAAAGGGCACAACACGCAACAGGACCTTAACTCAATATTTGAAGGCACACGCATACATGGTGGAACTCTCTCTATATCATTGGTTAAAATGAACGTTTTCTGGAGACCCACCCATGATGGCCAGAGCAGTGGCCTTGGTTAGCTTGCCCTTTACCCCCTCAAGCACTTCCAGTCCAGAGCCGTCCAGCTTACAGCGGTTGATGGTGCTGTTGGCTGAGCTGATCCAGTACAGCTGCTCAGTGTCAAAGTCAATGGAGAGACCTGCAAAACACAGATTTGAACATGTAATGACCTGCCCTGACACTAGGGTGTGCTGTCCCTCATGTAGTCACACAAAGAGGTATGGTACGTCACTCACCGACAGGGCCTTTCTGGTTGGTGAAGAGGACGCTGCGGTTGCTGCCGTCTGTGTTAGCCATGTTGATAGTGTCCCCATCTGTCCAGTAGAGTTTCCTGAAGGAGACGAAAAGGCATTAGAAACTCATGATCTGAAGGAATCAATTAGTCGTCCTGAACGTCCTCTCACACTGAAGCTAATCCACCTCCCATCTCCTGTCTTATTTAAATCTCAAATAAATCTTCTCCAGCACACACTCCAATAGATTCTAAACCTTAGATTTCCCATATGTACACACTAATCTTAGCAGGACTAGATTCAGGTGTTATTAACCTTTTAAATGGAATGAACCGCAAACAGCTCTGGGGCGACAGTCTTTCACTGGCCTTGGAGATTTTCTTTATCATGTGACGTTTTTATGATTCCGGGTGATTGTTTTTATAATTATTTGTGTTGTTGATTGTTGTCTGTCTGCCTTTAGATTTGTTTACATGTGGTGCTGGTTTGCATGCTGGTTTTGTGGTTACATGTTAGATCTTACTAAATGTTTTCCCCTCTTGAAAAACAGACTGCGTGGTTACATAAATTGGTAACAATGGTAATTGTAACAACAAAATACTGTCGAATCTGTGGAGCATATGGGTCCCTAAATCATACCAAACTGCATGTGATTTTAATACAAAAGTTTTTTAAACAATATGCAAGGCCCAGTCGAGTTCAACAGATGCAGGAAAAATGATTTCTGTCTCGTCATCCCGTCATCGACACCCTCACTCTACCACAACACACACACTTGCATAAACACCTTTCTTTTGCCTTCAAGTTAGTCGTTCCTCAAGCTTGTCAAAGTCCTCACTGAACACCGTGGAGTATACAGGACAATGTGATTGTCTGTCACTGTGTTTAGACTGCCTGTAGTCTATGTTTAAAGGATATCTATCCTCTGCTCCCATCACCCACTTCCTGTTAAATCCTACCACATCCACCACGCCCTTCATTTGTTTGTTAAAATGCCTTTAAATAAAGTTTCTGGTGCATTTAAACGCCCACATTCTCGTGTTTTTGCACACACACACACACACACACACACACACACACACACACACACACACACACACACACACACATATGTGAGTCTGAGTTTGTCCCTCCTCAACTCTTTTTGTCCCCACCCACTCCTGGACGTATTCTGGGTAGTGTGTTCATGTGCCAGAAAGAGGAGACAGCCCCAGCATATGGATCCAGCATCTGCTTCCCATTTTCCCCCATGCCAACAATGCTCAGATCGGAAACATTCCTCCACTTAAGTAGGCTAAGTCTTTGAAAGGGAGGAAGGAGTACACAAAAAACACAAGGAGGCAGAGACATTTCTTAAGAAAATATCCTCTCTTCATCCACCTCAAATACTCAAAAGCACACATATTCCTGCAGGACAAAACTAAATCTATAAATACAGATGGTCTGTCTCTGCTCTGCTGGTACGAGGAGAAGCTGAGGTCAGGCACTGTTTGGGGGAGTTGAGGGGGGACGTGGGGAGAAGAGGGAAGAAAATGGATATTTGCTGAACAAGGCAGGAGGGGACAGGATGTAAGATAAACACTGGAACAGAAATAGCGGCAGAAAGCGACAGAGACACTGGCTGTAAATAATTCATAGATAGCTTCTGTGCCCAGATAGACTTTTTTTCGAACCAGGAATGGATCAAGATGGAGAAAGAGAGCGACAGAAGGAAAAAGATGGCATGGGGGGGTGGGGGGTGGGGGGTTGGAACAACTTCCTGAGTGAAGAAACAGCCAGAGGTCAGTGACCATCTATACCACAGGACTCTGCCTGTCATTGCTGTCTGCAAACAGACAGCCAGGCATTGCCTGAGTGTGCATGGTTGTGTATTTGTTTGCACATCCATGTGTATGTGTTGTAGGTTAAAGGTGAAATCAGGAGGGTGTCTGAGAGCAATTTCTGAAAGCCTCATTTTGACAAAGTGTGACAGCTTCAGTGTGTGTGTGTGTGTGTGTGTGTACGACTAACCCCAGAATTGGATGCAGCACCAGACAGTGTGGTTTGTCCAGGCCTTGGATGACAGCATTTTTGAAGGAGCCATCAAGTCTGGCGACATTAATCTGCTTCTTATTGGCATCATAACTGGTCCAGAACAGGTTTCTGGACACCCAGTCCACTGCCAGGCCGTGAGCGTTGGGCAGATCTGAAGAAAGATAAACACACAGAGCCATTAGTCAACTGTCTCAGTCATGTTGAATAAGAACCAAAAAATCAGACGGGCCTTGCATCATTGTCCAACTCAGAACTTAGAGGGAAAGGGAGGACAACCGCAACAAAAAACATTACAGTTGACCCTCTGCTAAGCCCCTACTCCCTTGCTGTTGTTACGCCTGTCAACCTTTCCACTGTAGCATGTCAGTTTACAATGAAAACTGTGGAAGATTTTCCATTCGAAATTCAAAGTAATTTTTGAAACAGCTTGTCGTTGAGTCCACACAGAGGCAGCCGTCTCATTTCTAAACTACAGCCATTGATTTTGAAGGTTGAACAGTCACAAACAGTTTCATCAGATGTAGCTGGCTAGCTAATCAACTCTAACAGCGGGAGTTGGTTGAAAACTTTATCTTAAGACGACTTTTGAATGTTTCCTGGAGACTATTTTGAAATTGAGAACCTTGTAAAAGGGTCTTAAATACACTTGATACTGACACAGCACAATATCATACTAAAAGACTGAGGCTAAAGCTTCATGTTCCATGAAGAAAGATACCACCCTCCAAACTCTTTGGCTGCATGGTATCGCTGCTACTAGGGCCTCTATGATTGGATATGATTGGATAATTGGTGTTCAGAGGAGGGGTTTAGCAAACAGTCAATGATGGTATTTCTTTGCAAAATTAGATACAGGAACACAACAAAAATAAAAGAAAGTTTGTACCATATGAATATATTTAAGGCTATTTTTTCAGTCATTTTTTGAAATAAATCTGTAAATTTGTAATGGCTTCTTTTGAATTTCAAAAACCTTAAAAAATTGATTTAAAAAATCAATAAAATGGGTGGAAGTCTGAAACAGATAAATGATAAATTCTCCCTTCACTGTTTTATACACAACAGTGAGGGCTAATCAGTTAAAATCAGTCACATTTCTTTTTTCTTCACTTTCTATTATTGGGGGCATATTCTGCAGTAACCTCAGCACAACAGGACATTGTTTACAGCAAACTGCAACTGTGTCTTCTTGGGGCAGGAAACTCAACCTTTAAAAGCATATGACATAGTACACAAGTGAAACGTGTTTAAACTGATCTGCCTGTTTGAAAAAAAATCTGTTCCTGTTTCAGAAAAAATCTGGACAGACTGTCAATGAGCCTCGAGTACAGTGTGTATTCTACTGTGTTGCCTCGTCCATACCAGCAGAGACCACCGTCTCAACTCCAGTGCCATTAATGAAAGCTCTCTTGATGGTCTGGGTGCGGACGTCTGACCAGTAGATCCGGTGCTCCAGAGCATCGTAGTCCACCACAGTCACGTTGTCGATGTCAGGCACAGTGAAGGAGATGATGTAGTTGTAGTAGGGGTTGTCAATGTCCACTCCTCTGATCTCGATCTGACGAGCGTACAGCAGGAACTGACGAGACTCTGCAAGGTTGGGAACATGTTGACATGCCTCCATCAGTAATTCTCCAAAGCTTCAGCATTCAATGGGAATAATCAGGAGTTAAACGCAGCTTCAAGTCAAAAGTCAAATGCTTAAGTGCACACTAATGCCAGAGTTGTGGGGATAGGCAGTTGCAGCAAGGATGGGTGCATCTGAGCATTATTCCTGCCACTTGAACAAACAGTTAATCCAAGCACATCTTTGACTCTAATGATTGTGTCTGGCTGGCTAATTCAATAGTACAGCCGTGACAGCAAGAGTGAATTCAATCAGCACAGATACATTACAACTGCATTAGTCTGAACAGTTCTATCATCATTTAACTGTGTGCAGCTTACATGATGGACAGGAAGAGAGGGAAAAGGAAAGAGAGAGGGGGAGAGTAATGACTATGTCGGGGCATATCGGCTTGGCCAGAGTCGGTGGTGGATGTGGAGGGTTGTGGCTGATGCCTGCATCAGACAGAATGGGGCTCTCCATTCCATTACCCCTGAAGATAATAGAAAGTGCTGCCCTGAATACTAAACTCACACACTGAATAAACAGACCCGCTCTCACTTTTCACGGACAGGCACTTCAATGAGCTCCAAAGCTGTCACAGCAGTAGCACCTCAGAGTGAAAAAAGTCTAGATTGTTTAATCCTCTCTCTCTCTCTCTCTCTCTCTCTCTCTCTCTCTCTCTCTCTCTCTCTCTCTCTCTCTCACACACACACACACACACACACACACACACACACACACACACACACACACAAACAAACGGAAATAAACGATTCTGCAAGGATGGAGATTACACTGTGGCGTTCAATGACAATGTTGCCAAGACAAGCAGAGGGGAAAATGTCTGCTGGCTGAAAGGGGAATCAAAGAGTGTGTTTACTGTGGTAGCTGCATTTATGTTCGTGCGTTCACGCTCACCATAGCAAGTGCGTTTGTCAGGGCCCAGCTTCATGAGGTGAGGGCAGGCACACGAGAAGGTCTGATTGTAGTTGATGAGACACAGATGAGAGCAGGGCTCCTTGCCGTCTTTAGCAGCACATGGGTTAGGGGCTAGGGAGAGGTGAGTGTGGAACAATAATTCAAAACGTATACTTGAACATCTCATAAAACAGCTCGTATAATATCTCTACGTTTTCACAATGTTCACAGGACTAGTCGCTCCCATAATGAATATACTAGCTGTAAAGGAACGAACGTGTTGACAAGCTTTCACTGAGCTTAAATTTCAGCAGTATGTGTATGTTTCTCACCCTGCGGCTGTCTGGATGGATGGTAGACCTGGAGGTCAAAAGGTTGTGTGTTGGTTCTCTGGACCACAGTGACGTTGCTTCCTGTCCACTTGTTTGCCTTAGCCAGCGTGTTGGTCCTCCAGTCCGTCCAGTAAACCTCTCCGCCATACATAGTGACGGCGAAGGGGTGTGACAGATACTCGTGTCCCCTCAGAACCTCAATCAGCCCGGAGCCATCATACTTGGCTGAGTAAATGGCATCAGATCTGCGTACAGCACAATTATTTCAATGAATGCCTGGGTAGGACTGAAAGATGCTGAATGTGTATCAAATTAAGGTGTTTGCATGAGTGTGTTCATGTCCGTGCCCTTGTTTGTTTGTTTGTTTTTTTGACCTGGCATCGATCCAGAGGATGCGGCGCTCTAGGTAATCCACAGTGAGTCCGTTTGGCCAGCCTCCATTGCCAGTTTCCTTATGGATCGTCTTCCTGCCTTCTCCACTCATGGATGCTGCTTCAATCCTGGGCAAGCTGGCATCCCAGTCTGTCCAGAAGAGGATCCTGCAACAACATCACGCCACAACACGGACATGCAGTTACTACGACATTGAGGTACCGGCCCTGTGACTACCAAAACATTTACCCTTTAAATCACACTGTAATTTATTATAAATGTGTTTTTTTTTTCTGATATCAGCGGAAGGTGCAGTAAACAGTGCAGAAGTTACCCATCCCGGGGGTCCAGGGCAATAGCTCGAGGGTGCTCCACCTCCCCAGCCAGCAGTGTGGTCCTCATGGTGCCATCCAACTTGGCCACCTCTATCTGATCCAGGTTGCTTTCCACCCAGTAAATGTTTCCTGCTATCCAGTCCACTGCCAGGCCCTCAGGGGTAGCCAGCCCATACTGGATTACCACATCGAAGCTGGTCAAAGCTACAAGGGCAGATAAGAAATGGCAGGAAAAATTGGTGAAAATCTTGTTTTATTTTGTATGTATTTTAAACTGCCTGACCCTGACTTGAAGATATGTCATCTTACCCTGATGAGGCTTACAATGGAAATAACATCTAAACTTTGTGTTTTAATCCTCCTCAACTGAATATCATTACCTCTATTTGTTTGTAAAACATATCTATCTAACTATCTAACACAGTGTTTGTTATGTTTAAGACTGTTTGAGACATCTCATCTCATCATATTTCATCTAACTACTCAATAAAATAAACATTGCTCTGGGGCACTTAAGTTTCTTAATGGATTCATACAGTATTTCAATATGTGCGGATAAAGGCTTCGAAGGCTGGGATTTGCTGATGGCAACATTTCAGATTGTACTGTAACCCAAAGCACTGATCCGCTTTGCTTCAGTATTTACAAATTATGTAAATGTGATCAAGCCATTTGGATTCAAAGCTTGCATTGCATCACAAACTGTAATTCCTTTAATGAAATGGTTAGATGGTATGTTGGGGAGAAAACACATGACAGTACAATAAACGGCAACAAAAATAAACACAGTAGTGGATCAGCAGGGGGTGTAATACTACAATTACAGAGTGGGCCAGAAAAAACTAAATATGTGGTGTCTTGCAGGGATATATAGACATTTTCCTGCCTCTTTCTATCCCTTTCATTTTCCAGTGGGTCCCTAATAAGAGGGACATGTCTAATTGTTGGAGATGAGTCATTATCCTGTCTGGAGCAAAGAAAACACACACTTATTGACTGTGCCTAGCAAACGTGGCACACAACAACCACATGCACAGACAGACACACACATGCAATTAAGATGCAACTTTTACACATGATTTGCTCATTATTGCTGCTGCAGAGATGATAGGGAGGGCCGTGTTTGCCGTGCACGCTGGTCATGATCATCTGGTCTGGCCTTTTTGAAACCACATCTGAGCCACAATAACAACACCAACAGTGCAGCTTTACTTGCTGCAGTTTTACATCTTTGACTGGATATTCTTGCCTGCCTGGCAGCGTCGCAAACATTTTAGACATGACAAGTGCAAACGGTTAACTTCAACTGAACTACAATATATTTCCACAGGGTGCAATATTGTATTTAGAGATTAAAATTTTATAACTCATAAAAGTCTCTCTAATCCTGTAAAATCTAATACAGTAACTTGCTCTTTGCACTTAATCTGTCATAAATTTTAACAGAAAGCCACTTTTATTGTAAGTTCAATGCTCCAGAAGTCTATCTTTGACTTTATCTGACAGCAATGTCTTGATCATGAAAGTAAATGTAATGAAAATCCCCTGATGTGTGCTTATGAAATGTAATCTCTATCTGCTGATGAAGACCATGAGATGTGGCTGAAAGCTCTGGATGAAATGCAGTAAGTGGACCTTAATTTTATGTCAGCACATAAATCCTCTGTACGTTCCGTGAATTTAATCCTGCATAAGGCAAACATAGCAAAAAGTCTTTAAAGCATACTGACTGTGTTAAAACACACACCTCCATTCTCAGACAGCTTCCCACGGTAGATCTTGTCTTCCACCACATCGGTCCAATAGAGGGCACTCTGGCTGAGATGGAAGTCCAGGGCAATGGTGTTCCTCAAGCCTGGTACCAGCACACTGAACTCTCCTTTATTCAGATCAATGCGGCGGATCTCATGGCGGTTCGAGAAAATGATGAAGGGTTTGAAAGGATCTGCGGACATGAACAGGAGAGGTCAGTGGCCATCTTTAAAAGAGCTAAAAGGGTTTAAACCCTTCGCCTGGTCACCGCTGACTGTTCCTCGAAATACTGCAGAGCAGCTCTGCTCTGCAGAGTGGAAAGCATCACAGCCATGTTCTACTGCAGTGTGTGTGACTTGTCCAATGAAAGGGGCTGTGTTGAAAGTGGCTCTAATCCTGGGTAATTAAAACACAGTGTAAATTAGACAGGAGTTATCTGTAGCTAACAGGCATCCAGACAGGCAGCAGGATGAATGACGGGGTGCTGGTGGCTAGTTTCTAAGACCTGGCAATGAAGACCACAATCATAAATTCATGTTTCCTCATTGGCTAGTTGCTGCAGGCAGAGAACTGTATTCTTTATGTGGATAATAAAATTCAAAGCTGGTTTAATGTGACTGAGCAGTTTCTGTTTTTTTCACACCTTGCCCTCTCCCTGACTTTAACAAAAAGCATATCTTCTCCTCACTTTATTATTTAATATTTCAGATTCTTTCCTTTCATAAAGAAATAATGACTGAAACCAATGCCTAGGTCTTTTTGTGTTTTCTTACTGAACCTTTTCCCCCATCATACACTTGTGTGAACAGCATTTAAGCTCTTCCTCTCCTCTGTCTCCAGTGCTCTGTCTATCATCACATTTTGGCACAGCGAATCTCCTCCAACCACAGAGTTTCCTGCTTGGGCGGCCTCTCCTTTGCTTGATCCCAAACCCACACCACACTTCTTGATTCTGCAGTCTTGAACCCTGACAAAGCCCAGAACCCATTCACTCCTCTTGCTGCCTGCCTCACCATGCAGCTCGCATCAACTGAACGTTTAATTCTTCACCAGTGTCTTTTGACTTCCCCTTCCACACACACCATCTTCCCCCACTTACTCCGTTTCAGTCCCTTACCTGTGCTCTTGCAGTTCTCCATGTCAGGCTCCAGTTCCCAGCCCTCGTAACAAGAACATTTCACACTGAACTTGTCCTGTTCGCAGCGTTGACTGCACTTAAGGTGTTTGGCACAGAAGCTCTGGATCTGACAGGTCTTGTTGTCGGGGCCTACCTCCATGCCCAGTGGACAGGAACAGATCACCCCCTCGCCAGGGGCCACTGTGCAGTTATGGCTGCAGTCGCCATTGTCCAGTGAGCACAGGTCTGTAAAGCAGAGGAAATCAGAGGAGGACTGACACAAGGGATAGCTAGACAGCACTGTTATTAAACCACTGAAGCCCTGATTTAAGATGCAGGTTTGCATGCTGTTATGGCGTTCCCTGCACTGAAACACAGTCTGGGTGCTGTTGTCTCTTACCACAGAGTTTTTCATCAGAGCCATCTGGGCAGTCATCAGTGCCATCGCAAAGTTTCTCTGCAGGCAGGCAGATGGTGGAGTCGTTGGCACACACATGGTGAGAGAGCTTACACACCAGCGCTTCACAGTTGTCCTCGTCGGAGTTGTCCTCACAGTCACTGTCTCCGTCGCACACCCAGGCTTTGCTGATACAGCGTGCTGTGGACAGAAGGCAGGGTTAAAAAGAAGCACTTAAACTAACTTTGTGTACTTTACACGCTTCTTAATTTGGAGTGTCCTCACCAGAGTCCCTGCAGCCAAACTTGACAGCTGGGTCGCACATGTGAGTGACGCCCTCACAGTTCTTCTCATCGCTCAGGTCCATGCAGTCCGTGTCCCCGTCGCAGCGCCAACGCAAGGGGATGCACAGGCCGTCCATTCGACACTGAAACTCGTCAGTATGACAACCTCCAGGGGGACGTGTGGCTGCAGAGAGAGACACACATCATGAAAGTCTGAAATGACATTGTGTTCGATTCTTGCCTGCGTTAATCAAATCAGAACACACAGCCTTGAGCAGAGACAGTGTTCCCCATCAAAAGACTGTCAAAACAAAAACTAACGAGCTGTCTATTAGAACTGTGGATGGCAACAAGTCTTAGCAACAGGAAAGACTAAACAGATTCAAGAATGCATTCTTAGTGGGTCATGGTTTTAGTGATAAACACCAGCTGCCACTGAGTCATTTTTGTTATTGTTCCAAGGTTGCTCTTAACAGAAGCGTTATAACTAAGAGAAGATTATAAGCAGGTATATATACATCACGTCCTGCTGTTATTTAAAAGACAGCAGTTATTAAATCACTCACCCTAAACGGTTAGTGAGAGTTATGAGGTGTCAGTGGTGGTACCCATTAGACTGGTGCCAGGAACCTATTACATCTACTGACTTAAATGTGAATACTAGCTATGATTTGAATGCCCAGTGCACTTTGGGAGTATGAATGACAAAAGAGTGCAGAGATGGAACCATCCACACATGATAATAAAGACCACCGTCACAGCTATGTTCCATAAATACTGTAAAAAAAAAAAAAAAGAAGAAAGTACCAGTAGCTATTTCTTTGTGAAATGTGGCTTTTAACATCAGCTTTAGCTTTTAATGTTGACTTGTTACTAAAAGTTCTTCAGGTGCAGCTTCTCTTGTCTTTTTTATGTCCAGGTGTGCAAAGCAAATCCAAGAGGAAACAGGTTGGGTTTAGGAAGAATCCATTATCATACGTTATTAGGTTGTGTCATCTGCAGTCAGTCACATCAGCTGCAGCAACTCATATTTTCAACATGCCATCTATGTTCTTCTTGTCCTTGATTTTCTTTTCTGAATTAATTCAGATAGTTCAGATTCTGCAGGTCAAGGTGGACTGTCATCTCCCCACACATTACTGCGGCTGAGAGGAGCCAGACCAGGTTGTATATTTATAGATTTCATTGACATTCGCAAGTTATTTCAGCTGTCTTAATTACAGGGTATGACATCCTCCTGCAGGTGTGCTGTTTGAACAAGGGCAGGAAATCAACACCAAGGCACAACAAACCTGCCCAGTACTCTATGAGAGCAAGTGTGGGCTGCCGATATGACTGCAGAAACACTTAATATTAACACATACATTTTAAGATAACATGTCTCATGGTTGCATAGTTGTAATTTATCTCTATCTATCTAAAAATGCTTATTCTTTATCCGCTGCAGTGAAGAGTTCCCTAACTGTCAGCAGGTGTAGGGAAAACACCACCTGATCAGCAGGTTAAGACACAGACCCTGATTGGTGCAGTTAGCGTGGGTCTCGTCACTGTAGTCTCCACAGTCATTATCCCCATCACAGGTCCAATAATCAGGGATGCAGCGGCCGCTGTTGCACTTGAACTGAGCACTGGAGCAGGAGTGACTACAGCCTGCCTCATCACTGTTGTCCCCGCAGTCGTTATCTGAAAAACAAACACAGTCATACAACACCCACTCTCATGCCTTATGAGGCGCCCACTGCCTCAAAGGGAAATACATATATGCATAAATATACAGAAAGCAATTGCTTTTCTTTTTTTTTCACAATTATCACAGTGGCAGTGGAAACCATGGAATGCAAATGAAACAGAATATGACAGAAGAGAAAGTAAATAATGACAGAAACTGCATAGATCAGACCATGCACCATGAGGGAATGTACCGAGTGCTGATACATTGAGCTTGGCAGCGGAGCATCATAAGCACTTTTATACCCATGCTAATGTAAAAGAGCAACCTGATTTCTAATCTGAAGCACTTTTTACAGCAGTTAATTTCACAGTCATCAGAGAAAGAAAATCTATTCTGTGCTTAAACTACTTCAACCTGGCATTCCCATTATATCCATACAAATTAAATTAAGTTCCATTCATTGGATTGCAAACCCAACAACTACACTTTTAGTTTCCCATGTATTTGACTGAATAATACATTTACGATACATTAAATCTAACACTCCTCGAAATCTGCTTCAAACCTGTCTACAGTAAATGAATGGCGGCAGTTTTGGCCTCAGCTTGTGGCCATGTTCAATTAGCAGAAAAGCAGCCCTAACTGTTTCTGAGCCAGCTTGGCCAGTCCTAGAACTAAGCTAGCGTCATGGCTGTTGTGGTGCATGTTGATCTATGCACTAACCGGTCAGGTTTGGACAATTCAACTCATCAGAGCCGTCCCCACAATCCTTTTCTGAAAGACAGAACCAACGGAAGACAGCGGAGTGGGCGAACAGCACAACATGGAACAACAAAACCAACAATACAGAACAAAAGACAGGAGAGAAAAACGTAAAAACACACAACGTACAAGGTGACAAACAGAAGAGTGTATGCCAATATGAGGAAGGTGGCAAAACATGCACAGCACGCTGTGACAAAGGAGAGAGAGGAGTTGCCACTGCAAACAGGCACACAGGAGAAAGGGAGGAGAGAATGAGGAGCAGACACTAACCATTATCGCAACGCCAGTTTATGTTGATGCAGCGTCCGTTGTTGCAGGTAAACTGGGTGAGGGGGAAGCATGTGGGGTAGGCTGCGGACAGAACCAGAGTTAAGACACTTTGCTGCTTATACTTCCTAAAAACCACACACTCAAGTATCAAAACGACCTGCGCAAACAGCTATAAATCACCCGACAGCTATACTGTGAGAATTACTTGACCAACCACAAGAAGCAGGTTCATCTGACCGATCACCACAGTCATCATCCAGGTCACATGTCCAGGAAATGGGGATGCAGCGCCCACTAGCACATGAGTACTGATTCGGTGGACAGGTACGAGCTAAAAGACAACACAGTGTGGAGATCATGTCGAGTGGTGAACAACACTAATAACAACAACAACAACAAAAAAAAATAAAATACACCCGTCAGCTGCCATGTTTGTCTGTGTACCTGAGCAGGTGGTGTTGGATTCGTCCTCATCGTTCCCGCAGTCATTGTCGCCGTCACACAGCCAACGCAGAGGGATGCAACGGTTGTTCTTGCACTTAAATCTGTCTGTGGGGCAAGTGTGCTGGTCTGGAGAGAAGAAAGGATGCATTGAGGAGCAAGAAGCAAACAAAGAAAAATGAGAGGCCATGTAGAGGAGAGGCGTACGGGGAATGGAGAGGTGAAAGAGAGGAGGGACGTGAGGTGCCAATGAGTGAAGGGGAGAGCAGATATTTTAGCTTATTTTGTTAACTTATTTTAGTATTTTCTTTCTGGACAGGCTTTTATTTGGTCTGGGACGGGAACACGTCTGCACTGCAACCACAGACAGACAAGCAGACTGAGAGCTTTTCCAGATCCACAGACATTGCTACATTTCTCCTTGCACAAACATACACACATGTACACACACACACACACGTACACTCTCACATATCATGTACGCATATATATATACAAAATTAGTACATATAAACACATACTCACTAGATTCAGAGTCTGCTCTCTCATTTCACTCTGGCATAACCAAACTGTCAAATTCAGACTGCTGTAGCTCATCTGACTCAGGACCAGCAGGAGGGGTAGCTGTTTGTGAAACCATGTCAGATGTGGTGCGTGTGTGCGTGCAGTAACTCACGGCACAGCTCAGGGGCCTCGTCGCTGTTGTCCAGACAGTCGTTGTCTCCGTCACACTTCCAGCGCTCCTGGATGCAGCGGTTGTTTTTGCAAGCAAACTCTCCAGACTGACACTGAGGAGGGGGTACGTACGATGGGTTGGCTGTGGAAGGAGGGAAAGAGGAAGAAAAGGAGTGTGAAAAAGAGGTCATTAACGACAAGACACAGTTTGGTGTTACCAAATTTTGCAACAGAAGGAAAAACAGGCTGAATTTGTGGAAAAGAGCATTAAAGTAGAAACCAATCAGTAAAAATCCACCTCACACACACTGGACTGAGGACTTTTATCATAGACAGCACAGCCTTTACAGAGATTTTAATATTTGGTTTTCATTGAGACTGTCAGAGATGTTGGTTTTGTTTGTGGTGTTGGTGTACTGCATTGTATTTTATTTGCACTTAGATCCACTTGGGGCTGGGCAAAATAACAGGAACACCTCGACTGTTCTGGGCTTCAATAAAGCAGTTTTTATTGTACCGGTGCTTCTGTGATTGCGGACACCTCTCGACTGTTTGCTGGTTCAAATATTTTTGTCAAGCAGTTCCAACGAAACACGCAGTCACACAGCTTGACTCGTCTGATCCAACATACCGAAAACAAACCTTGCATGGCTTGAATGCCGTGAGAGGTCAGTCTCACACACACACACACGCACATACAAAACATTCATGATGGAACTCACCTTTGCAGCTGGTGTTGTCAGCTGGGTCTAGTATCTGGTCTTCTGCACAGGCACACTGCCTGCCTCCTGGAATGGCCAGACACAGACTGCTGCAGCCGCCATTGTACACACGACACGCATTAGAGCCTGTAGACGGACAAGCATGAATGTGCAGATATGTAAGGGTTAATGCAAATACAAATTTCTGGAATAACATGGATGAATGGATGGACGTGTGATGTGTTTCCAAGCACCTTGCTGCTGCTGAGCGTCGTACATGCGGATTTCAAAGATGGGCGGTCTCTCGTTGCGCAGCAGAGAGGCCGTGCCAGTGGTGGTGTCCAGCTTGTAAATGCTGCCACTACGATACTCGTTCCAGAACAAGAAGTGTTTATAGTGGCACAGACCAAAGGCGTGGTTCAGTTCCTGACCTTCATACACCGTCTGGTGACGTGGGAAAAGCAACAAGATTTAGTCAGCTTTACAAAACAGACTACACCACTGTTTGAAAAAACAGATTCATATTAATTCATGGTGAGAATAAAATGTGATGTGATGAGCCTTCTTTAGCTCTGACCAGTTTGCATTTTAATGAGCTGGAAATCTAAAAAGCATATATGGCAGCCCTACCCTTAAATTAAGGCCATTTGAACTTAATGAATGTCAAAGCAACAGTGGTACAGAAAAAGCACATCATAAACCCACGTGACCCTAAAATATCCTTTTCAGTGGTATCCAGAATATGTGGGTAAATTCTTGAAGTTTCATTCATTTTATATCAAACCATACTATTCCATTTTCTGCATTAGAAATTAAAATGCTAAAAACAACATCACACAACCAGAATGTGGCCAACACACAGGCCAGCGAAAACAAAATATCATCAATTCAGCCACAAGGGTTGAGCAGGATTAAAAGGGCTCAAGCCCACAGACTCTGGAGTGCAATGTGATGAGACCACCCACAATCCTTCATTGCTTCAAACTCAGTCCTTATTAGCTCACTCACAGCTTCAGACCCTGTCAGAATAATCTCCTGCCTCTATTCCTGTCAACGACTCACTGCAGTAAAATAATCCTGACGATGGCGAGCGAGTGCTGACCTTGCGCTCCGAGCTGTTGAGGTAGACCATCTCAATGCGGTCGTAGTAGGCATCCACCCAGTAGAGGATGCCCTGTGGGATATCCAGGCTCAGACCGTTAGGCCACAGGACTGTTTTGCTGGTCAGGAACACATTTCGGTTGGAGCCGTCCATCCACGCCCGCTCGATTTTGCCTCGCTTGCTCTCTTTAGGGTCCTCCTCCCAGTCGGTCCAGTACATCCACCTGAGGAAGCAACAAGGGAACTGTCATGGGTACACATATTGAATAAAATGTGATAGCCAGACAGAACAATGAGAACATTTGTTGGGGCATTTTGAAGAATCTCTTGACATAAACAGAGGCAATGACATTTTATCTGTCTGCCCTAAAGCACACAACACTCATTAGAGCATACAGTGAGGCAGCTCCACAGTGCTTCTCTGTTGATCTGCCCACAGGCAACCCAGGTACTTTAGGACCTGTCAATCTTCTCCACTGATTCAGCCTCAGCCTGTGAGCAGCTGGCTCTCTACAACATTGTGCAAAATCAGACACAATCCCCTTGCTGGAATATGACTGACATTAGCATTAACATTTCATATTCTCCTCTCCTTTCCTCTCTGCACATTTCTCCTCCCCCTCCCTCTTCTCTCTGAGCCTGATTGATTACAAGCATTAGTGGAGGCGAGTGCCTTTCCCCCGGGAAGTGTGTGGAAACGCACCACCCCGTCACTAGAAATCCAACGAGTGTGTGCGCGTGTGTGAGCGTGTGTTTCTCAGGAGAGAGCGCAGGAGGTCATATCAATAAGACACATGCATACACGGCAGGATTAAGAGCCATTTGAAAGAGCGGAGGAGAGATATGCCTATATATAACAAGCTTGTGAAGGAAATCAATCATTTGAAGTACAAAATGCTCCATCAGCTTTAATAAATAGTGTGTAATAAGTGTAATCATGATAACGGTCAACAACAGTGATAAAAAATGGCAAAAGGCTGTCTGCCTGAAATTGTGAAGAGACATGGACAAGAGACAGTGGGGAAAAAAGCAACACTCCTCACAAGAGGTGAGTAATAAAACCAATAAATAGCTCAGACATAGGAGGCACTGTACGAGAGTTTACTGAGAGGTGAGTGTCAGAGCAGCTGACCAGAAGAAATGACCACCCATCATTATCTTTCACTGCATGCTGCCTAATAAGCACACACTGACACACGTCATCCTTCATTTAACAACCACCTAAACCTCAACCTGGGCTGTGTAAATCTTAGCCTGGATCTGGCTCAACGATCTTTATCCCTTCTCCCTGGAACAAAAACATTAAACTCCATCACTGCCTCTATCTCTCTGTCCCCTCACCCGTGTAGAGGATCCACTACAATGGCACGAGGGTGAGTCATTTTTCCCTCAATGAGGGTTTTGCGGGTCTGCGAAGCCTTTTCCAGCCGGGCCACGCTGATGGTTTTCTTGGGTCCGTCATCTGTCCAGTACAAGTTATCAGCCATCCAGTCAACAGCTATGCCCTCCACTGTGTGGATCCCTGAGACAGACACATACTGTTGGTGAGAAGCCAGTTGCTACAGCACACATAAACACGTTACTGACTGCAAAGTTTAAGCACAAATCAAGATTTAAATTCTTTATACTGTCAGATTTAAATCTTCATTTCATACTAGACTACTGCCTACTGACGCATACAGTAAGAAAGTCTGTTTTTACAGGTCTAGAAAGACACAACCACATGCTAGCAAATGATTTCAGGAACATCGTTGCACAAGTGCAAAATCCTACTGACCTATATTTTGGTCCTTATATTCTTCATCTATATGCTACAGCATATTTTTTTTTCTCAAATTAGCTGTCATTACCCTACCTTCCTTCACAATGGTGTCCCTCTCTGTTCCATCAATCTTCTGTCGCCCGATGATATAGCTGGTGGCGTCGGCAAAGTAAATGAACTCGCTCTCAGCATGAAAGTCCAGAGCTCGGGGGTTCATCAGATTCTCTATTGGAATCATGTACTCATCCGGCACCTTGGCATTCATGTCCATGCCCCTGATGACCCCTGGGCGACCTTTACCATAGACCAGGAAGAGCTCGTGTTCGGGTTCTGCAGCAAAACAAGGAAAGAAAGGACAAACCCTGCAGCTTAGACCTGATTTTCTATGTGGATAATTTAACAGGCGCAGTTGGCAATGAACTTCTTTCACCTGCCCATATCCTGTTCTTTAACGATTTCCGTTGACAAAGAATGAGAAAATTAGATGCAGACTCATGACTGCTTTTTTTAAACAAATAATGAGTATTGATCAAACAAGCAAATAATGTGCAAGATCAGCAAAAGCCTGAAATGAAAATTAAGTGTTTTTCAAAGGGAGAGGAGGATGGATTGCATTTAATTAAATCAACTGTGTCATTTTCAAGGACAGTTTTTTTCTCAGGAGGCAGATCAATATAATGCTATTATTGGTTGATAGAATATTAAAACACTTCTTAGAACAAGCTGAATCAGCCTGACAGCTTTATGGAGGAGGTCAGTGGAGAGCTAGATAGACTAAGTTATGGTATTGCTCAGCTACTTTGTTCATAGCTCTTTCCAAATCTGCAGCCCAGGGGAGAACCGCATCCCTGAGCCAACCTTGGCTGCCCTTGGCTTTAGGTCAGCACAGCTGAATCACTGCGGCTCCCAAGTTAATACTTACAGTTATGCTGGGAGCACGCACACATCGGCTCTGGATGTGCTGAATCCGTGTTAAAGTGCAGGGGTACCCACAGCCCTGTCAGACGAGATCAAGTGATCCACCATCCACCATGTTCCAAATGAGCTCATCTGAACTGATTTTAACCTGTATTTCATTAAATACATCAAACTATAGAAAAATACATATTGTTACAATAAGGTTTTCATACAATTGAACTGTCAACGTTCAGGTCAGCTTGGTCAAGTTTGGCTCGCACTATGACCACGCAGAGTACCAAATGGTGGATATTTCAACCATTTATTCATAACTATTAGCTAGAATTAACTCTTTCATCAGTTTATTTATTAACATTAACGGCTAATCCAAAAAAGAGGTGGAGTGTGGGTGAAACTGAGGCGGCAGAATGAAGCCTGGTTGTTGAAGTCTAGTGGCTAGATGTCACTTAAAGCAACCACGCCCATAATTATGCAGAACTTCAAGCCTTAATATAATTTAAACAAGTGAGTTATATAAAAATGTACCCTCCATACAGCTGTCATGAACTGGGAAATTAGATAAAGAGAGCAGGCTGTAAACATGTTCATTTCATTTTAATATGGGAGTCTATTAGGATTGACTTGCTTTTGGAGGCAGAATCCAGTGGCCATTTGAGGAACTGCACTTGTTTTTGGCACATTTGGTGTTGGCTTCATTTTTCAGTCCAGGAGGTTTGCCATTACTTTGAGCTAGCTATTTTAACCGTTTATCCAGTGGGAAAGTTTGTCCAATTTATCCGTTACTTTAAAATAATTATTCGAAGCGTCAATCATTTCTTCAAGTTAGCTATCAGCTTCGTTTGTTTATTATACTGTATAGTAAGCTACGATATAGTACAGAATTGTCATATATGTTTTTTAGTTTAGAGAATAGTATAGATGGAAGACAAAACTGACAGAACTGCAGGACTGAGAAAAAGAGGTGCAATCACAAAGCCATCTGCTACTCCACCACCACAGACAGCGTCATGGACTTATCAATACACAGCATAATGAGGCCACTGATACTCCACTGATACAGGCATGGTCAGGGTCAAAGATTCTCACTTGCTCAAACCTCAGTCAGATAAAGGATCAATGAGTCAGGCAGACTAGACTAACGTATTCAACTAAACGACCCCTCTGCTCCTCTGTTACTAGGAGATGACAGCAGGTTTAACAAGTTTCTTTGAAAGAAGATGTTCGCAGCCTAGTAGTCCTACGCACTTTTGCAGGATTTGCCATCACTGCCCAGGCTGAATCCAGAGCGACAGCGGCAGGTTCGGGTCTTGTGGCCATTCCCCAGCAGACAGATGTCCGAGCAGCCTCCAGCCTTCCCAAACTGATCCTCCTCACATGCGTGGCTCCGCACTGGACACCAAGAAGAAAATAAAGTCACATAACCAGAAGCGTCAATACAGCATTCAGATGTGTATGTGTGTGTGTAGTCTACCTGGAGGTTGGCGTCTCTGGTGGTAGACGTGCAGAGCTCCTCCTTTGTCCACCCTGGTCACCACTAGGTAGTCTGTGCTGTTGAAGCGGTTGACTTTGATCACGCTGGTTTTAGGCTGCATGTTAGCGTTGTCTGAGTTGGTGGCATATAGATAGTTTTCAAACACGGTCAGCCCGTACAGGTGCTCGATCTTAAAGAGAGAAAAATGGGAAATGGGGAGATGATGGAAGGGTTGATGGAGAGAGTAAAAGAGAGGGAGATGTACTGAATCCTTCTCTGAATGAAACATATTAGTCCTGTCTTTGTTTTATATAAACTGCACATGAAGTCTGGCTCAGAACTTGCTTCCCTTCATGAGCACAAAACAGATTAAAGCTTCTACAATAATTATATATATTGTACCAGTGCAGTATTTCTTGAGATCGTAAAGAATTTTATATCAGCTTTGTGTTTAAGTGTCAGCTAAGAAAGTCTGCTGAAAAGTGAATAGCCTGCCATTGATATTTTTTTCTTTAAATGATGCACACTCCTGCCCCACCTTCATACAGCATCTTGTGTTTATGCAAAGTGAGCCTTTCCTCAGTTTATATACATACATACAAGCAGTAACACGATGATGTGTCCTCATATAAAAACAGAATGGATGCAACAATGCCACCTACAACTCCAGTCCATCATTTTCTATATCTGGAAACCTCAGAGTGTATTATTGTGCTTATACCTAATAACACGATAGGCTCTGTTTGAATCATCCTCCATGTTGTAAACATATTCTTTAGTCATTTTTTCCCATGGCTAGTTTCATGTCACAAGTGACTGTTAACTGGTAATGTAGCATGGAGCAGAGGTATTTTTTCCACGGCCACCTCTAATATACTATGTGCTGTGTTGTAGAACAGTGGTTACAGTGTTGACAGTAAGTCTTTTTGGAGTGTCCTGATGCACACCTGACTTTCAGAAACCAGTATTTTCTATGGCCATGGCACAAACTGGTATTACAAAGTAATGACGTGTCTAGCAGGAAAGTTTCCACTGCTGTCAATAGACAGAGCTCACAGAGAAACGTGCGTCTATCTGACAAAATCAGGA
Source organism: Chaetodon auriga (assembly GCF_051107435.1). NCBI lineage: Eukaryota > Metazoa > Chordata > Actinopteri > Chaetodontiformes > Chaetodontidae > Chaetodon > Chaetodon auriga. The sequence continues at coordinate 14,403,501 of NC_135075.1, read as the reverse complement.
AGAAAAGCAAGGCAAGATCCTTCACATCTGAGCAGACTTAGGGCAGTGACTCAGTGTCCCATGAGGCCATGTCTACAGCAGCATACTGTAAAACCTGGGATGTCATTGTGGTCGATCACAGCAGGCTGTGAGGAGCTCACTGGGGTGTAGAGAGGCACAGATAAAAAGGCTTACTATCAGTGGCTGAAGGGAAGTGCTCTCCTGAGGTGACACAGTGAATGAAACCTATTAGTATCAGACTATAAGGGAACATGACTCTCACCTTTATTCATCATCATATCAAGGTTAGCAATGAGAAAAGAAAATGTGCTACTTTATTTTTACAAACTTCAGATTCCAGTTGGCTGTAACTAACCGGCCAACTTCAAATCTGAATTTGTCCAAATATAATGAATGAAAGAGTTTGAATTAGCAGGCAGGATCTGTGCATCTTGATTAGAATTTAGGATCTGTGTTCTTACACACACACACACACACACACACACAAAAGTTTCCTATGCAGCTTTAAGAGGGCAGGTCAAGACTTAATAAAACATAAAACACTTCCTTTTAACCTTTACCTGAAGGATGTGCGTGCACTAATGCCCTATCTCAAGTGCACACACACACAATGCGAGAGATGTTTTTTTTTTGATTTTGCCGCGTCTGTGTCTGTGCCCTTAGGGTCAGTGAGTAAATGAAAGCCATTTCTTCTCCACAGATCACAGTAAAAGCTACGGTAACACATTTAAGAGCACCGTGCTTCACCAGGGCTGCAACATCAACAACCTCAGTATTAGACACTATTAATCAGCGGCTTTAATGAAAAAGCAAATGTCTCTGCTCATAACTCACTGGGCAAGAACACATTACAGGTGCACACAGGAGAAACACAAGGTGCATTATAGATGGAGAGGGAACTCTAAAGCACGCTGGAGTTTTTAAAGCATTATGTATAGCATTACACAAGGACAGCAAATTTCAGAGAGATTATCTTCCTGCTAATGGGAGATAATGGGTGCGCAGTGCGTCCAGTGCAGCTGTTCTCACCAGCAGGCCTTGGATGATGGTGTGCCGGTTCTTGCCTTCATAGTCCACCACCTCTATGTAGTCCAGATAGGCATCAGCCCAGTACACCAGCCTGCTGACGAGGTCCAGCGTGATGCCGTGGGGGAATACAATCTTACTGTCCACCAGCTTGGTTCGGTTCTGGCCGTCCATGTCGCAGCGCTCCACCTTAGGGATCTGACCGTAGTCTGTGAAGAATACCTTCCTGTGGGGATAAAGGGATCAGGCTGGATTGAGGATAGATGGATGGGTAGATCAACTGAATTGGAAAATAGTTTAATTATCAGCCCATCTGGCTTTGTTCTAATTGATTCATTGCCCTTATTTCCTTCACAGGGAGACAATAATTATACAGCTTTTCATTCTGCAAAAGGAGAGAGGTAGGAAACATTTCTGAGGGCAGACAGCAAGCAAGATTAAAGGCTGAATAATTGCTGAATATCTGTAGGTTTTTGACTGCTATTTGCACAAAAAAAGATGCCTGAAGTCCTCCACTTTGATTTATAAGGGAGCAGTAGTCTGAAGGAACACATTTTCACTGTAAACAGGAACTACAACCAAGCACAGCATGACACAGCATCATCATGATTTCTATATGTTTTTAACCACTGCCAAAAACAACGAACATTGGGACTTACAGACCAATCTCCAAGCAAGCCATAGTCATAAAATATTTGACAGACTTAAATTAGTATAGTACTGAGAGTGCTTTACTGAGAGTAACCAATTATATTCTTGTACACACAGACAAAGGTGAATATTCATCTCATCCTACAAGATCTGACTGCTGCCGTTGATACTATCGATCACGGCATTTTACTTGACAGGTTGCATAACTGTGTTGGCATTTCTGTTACAATTTCTGTTACAATTACAATAGTCACATTCCTATTGGACAAAAATACACATTTTAATGTCTGTCTCAACAATTAATTGGCCTCCTCGGCTCCCCTGCTGTTTGGTGTCCCTCAGGAGTCGGTCCTTGGACCAATCCTTTTTTCACTGTATTCATATTCTGTATTCATTACTTCCAATACGTCATTTGATTAGCCGTTTTCAGGACGTCTAATCACCTTTATGCTGACGATACACAGATCTATTTCTCTGCTAAACCCAATAACTTGAACCTACCCCTAAACCCTGACAAAACTGAAATTCTGTTAATTGGTCCTTATAACTTTTCCTCTGCAGTTGATCAGTTTATTGGTCCATTTCACTCTAATATCAAGTCTACCACTAACAGTCTTAAAATCATCTTTGATCAGTTTATGACTTTTGACCAACATTTCACTACTTCAGTCCTGTTTTCTTCAGCTAGGAAATATCTCAAAAATCAGATGCATGTTGTCGTCTACAGATCTTGAACTACTGATTCACACTTTCATTTTCTCATGCCTTGATTATTGTAATTCCCCCTACATGTGTCTCAGTCAAGCCGATCTGAACCGTTTACAGTTGGTTCAGAGCTCAGCTACACAGAACAAGCCGATGGTCCCACATTACCTGTGTTCTTCCTTCCCTCCACTGGTTTCCTGTAAGATTCGGAATAAACATTCACCGTGTACAGCAAGCCTCACAAAACCCTGTCACAGTGGAGAAACCAGCAACCACTGGATGGAGAGTAGAGACATGATGACGTTTTTTGTCAATTTTACTTTTTTAGGGTGACTATTGTAAACAGTCAGTGTGGGATTTTTGAGAAAGATTTGTGGTCACTAATTCAACTGCACAAGAAAAGGATGATTTTTGCTCTTCCTCGAATGACACAGCAGACCACAAAAACAACAACAACAACAACAACAACAACAACAACAACAACAACAACAAAACTGCTCCGGTGAAACAACCTGAACTGATTACTGGAAGAACCAATTACAGTTGAGGAAATTGCGTGGGATGAAAACGATGTGTGTAACTCTGCACATAAGCACACACGCTCTCAAACTTGTGCTGTTAATTTTTTCCGAACACACAAGCACTCAAACACACACACACACACACACACACACACACACACACACACACACACACAAACACACACAACATGCACCACAGATATACACACGCTTTCAGGAATTCAGTTGGAAAGTTTGGTCATAAACAAAAGAGCTGAAACAAAAACATGCTTTTACACTCGAAACCTATACAGTCAGCATACCACAGTGCAAACAGAACATCTGTACTCAATTACTCCAAAGTCCAAACCTCACTTTAGCCTGTTCCCCCATTCCAACTCAGAGTTTTAAAATTGGGTAACAACGACAGACGACAAAGGTCTGCCTCCTATTGCTCTCATGGGACTATGAGCTTGGATGAACTATGAACTTAGACCAGGATCTCAGCATAAGTGCATTTAGAAAACCAGCACACATATGGTACCTGTCTTTGCATGATTATGTGTGTGTTTGTACATGAGGCACAAAGTAAGAGATCAAACTGACCCCATGGTGGGGTCCAGGGCGATGCCTTTAGGGTTGTACAGCTCCTGGTCCAGGAGGGTGACACATGTCTGCCCATCTTTGTCACACACGAAGATCCTGTCATCCACGTCATCCACAAAGTAGAAGTTTCCGGTGAGCCAGTCGATGGCCATCTGCTCCACATCTGGACAGAGACAGGGCGGCGGGGTGAGGAGGGGGTGAGATGGGACACAGGAGGGGCAGAGGAGGCAAAAACAGTGTTGGAATTGGTTGATTTTGACTGGAATTGAACTTGAGCGTGCTATGTTGTTGCACATACTTGCAGCAGATGGGTCTGAGGTTTGACTCATAGTCATGTGATGAGGTAAATTAGTCAGCAATACCGTGTAGCAGCTACTTTGACAGCTCACTCTCACTCTACAACAGACACACACACATGTTCACACACAATCCAGATTTTCAGGCCTGAACTTGGGGCTGTTCTCATGACTGACAAACGAGATGGCAGCCAACTCCAATTAGCGAGTGTCTTGGTAATGCGTCTGTCACTCAAAGTCACTCGGACAGACAGAATATGAGACACGCTGTTTGTTGCCTGAAGGAGGGTCATGTTGCCGTAGCTGTAGCTAAGCGACAATGGGCGTGCAGTTTCTGCTCAGTTTATTTTTCCCGAGGCTCAGCTCATGGGGAAGACCAGTGCCCCACCCGTCGCCGAAAATCACACACCTAGATGTGTGCACATGGCATCACACTTAAAGTTACAGTCGAAAGAATTTAAACAGAAATTAGGCCAGAAAGTGGAATACCCCTGCTGTCCAAACTATTCTGAAAGCGGTGCAGGACCACATAGGGAGGGTCTGAGACAGGAGAAAAATAGTGAAAAAGAATAACACGAGACATTAATATACCCCTCTCTCTGGTTCCCTCGTTCCCTCCTCTTCCTTCCTTTCCTCAAACACCAGCTCAGCCGCACTGAGTCTGAGCCAAGGATCGGAGACAGAAAGCTATTGTTAAAGCTGAAGGAGATGTGAGGATATTAAAGGTCCAGAATGATCAATTGACTATAATGAGTCTTGGAAAGTAACTCAAGTGCTCCTCGAGTGCTGTTCTTAAGTATACTTCTGATAGACTTGTACTTTACTTAAGCTTTTCCATTTTATACAACTTTATACTTGCATACCACTAGTTTGAGAGGAAAATATTGAACTTTTGACAGCACTGTATTTACTTGACAGCTGCAGTTAGACGTTTCTTTGCAAACAGAGATAAAAATCTATAATGGGTGTATAAAATGCAATGCAAAATATCAAACTACACTCCAGCTCCACTCAAAATAAAGCTGAAATGCCAAAAAATAATCCTTAAAAAAAATGCAAACACAATAATCCAATAATGTATGACGTGACAGTGTCAGGGGTCATTCTGCCTGCACAGTTTGGACTTTTGATGACGATGCAATAAACATGCAGTTACAGATATTTTTTGGTCACATGGGGGCAGCAGAAACAAGATGGGAACATCACATTAACATACTATTACACTTTAAAATGGTAAGTTATTTAGGGCAAACAGTTACTCAGTTTTCACATCCAGTACATATGTAGTACAAATTAGCTGGGAGACCTTTGTTGCATGTGTTTCCGCACTTCTCCCTGCATTTCCTGTCTGTATCTGCCTCTGTCTGCTATCAAATAAAGGCTAAACGCCAAAAAAATAATCTTGCATTCATCTTTAATGCACTTTCACTTGTAACCAAGTATTTTTACAATGTGGTTTTGCTACATTTACTTGAGCAAAGGATCTGAATACTCCTTCCAACACTGACTGTAAAACCTTTATCTTAGGACAGGGAATGAAAGCTATACTTCTGCCTATGAGTGAGCTACAGAGAGAGAGAATGAGAGAAAGTGTGGGGAGGAGGGCTTCATGAGCCACAAGATTTGTATTTTCACAGCTGCCCCAAGCTCTGCTCTCGACTGAACTATCCACACACACACACACACACACACTGACTCGCACACATGCACAAACACCTCAGATATGTGGCTGAAGTCGTGCTGCAGGAGTTCTTGGTCATGCAGTGCTCAGTGCTAAGCGTGGAGGTCAGATATGCTGGTATGTTTAACAGGGCGATCAGGTCACTGCGGTAATTTGGGGCAGACCAGAGGATCGATTTCTCTCACCAGGAAAGAAAAGCCTGGGTGGGGGAAATGACAAAGCAGATTCCTCTGCAAAAGAGCGCAATAAAAGAGTGCATAGTGAAAGCTTACCAGCTCTACAGCAATAAATCCGACTCCAGAGGAGACCTCTGTGTTTAGAAAATGTGACACATTTTTCTGAGAAGATTGACTAGCAAAGGGAGGGAAACACTTTCAAATAGTTTGGGTTTGAGTAAAAGTGGAAAACAGATAAAAGAAAAATGCAGATGGGTGGAGAGGAGGAGAAGGGAAAAAAAATGAGAAAAATAAGACAGTGAGGAGAAAAAAGAGGGAGAAAGAGAGGAGATCTGATTTCCACTAAGGAAACTTGGGCATTGTGCAGCAGCATTTCTGAAGTTTATGGGAATCAGGGGCTATATTCCCAAAGGTGCTCTTAATTTTTAACACAGAGCTCTCTGTTTAAACGCTTCCAGCTGCCCCACAACACACTGACTCACTGATTAAGCAATGGATAAACAAAGGGGGGAGAGAAGAGGGGATTGTGCAATATTCTACCAGTTTACTGAACGCCCTGAATGAAATGTCCACCCTCTGCTCACCATTTTCCTCCACCTCTGCTACACAGAAATGGCTCCAGCAAAGCCAGAGACTTTTCTATCTCCTCCCATTCTCCTTCTCCCTCTCTCTCCTCCTCCATGCATCATCCCCCTATCCCTCCCCTTTGTCTGTTCCCCAGAGGTGGAAAAACAGTCTGGATTCATTAACTGCAGCTCTGTCTGTCTGAAACTATGCTATAAAAAACAACACAGCATAATTGAAAAAACAGAACCGGCTGCCTTATTCATTTTTTTCCCCCCTGCTCTCTCTAAACAACTTGTTTTCTATGTGTTTTCATGTTCATCTCTGTGCTCCCTGTTGGTCTAAGAAAAACTACAGCCAAGTGGATGTCTACATAATGTATCCAAAATGTATTGCTAAATGGAGCAATGCTACGCTGCCATTTTACTCCAGTAACTATATGTAAGAGTACAAGTGAGGGGCATAAATCTTCACAGGCACCCACTGCTTGTACTCGGCTGCTAACACAGGGGGATCAATGGTGTAGTTATATATCAGTAGCATTACTTTTAATGCAGCTCATATGGATTCGATGCCTCTGAACTGTCACTTTTAAACTGTAAATGAAGCTTTAACACCAACCCCCACTTCCCCTCGCCAACCTCCCACACTTCAAAACACTCCCTATGGCATCTGGCGAAGGCGTCACCCCAGAAACACACAGACAGGGAGAGAAGAAAGAACGAAAAACAACAAAACAAAATAAAAGTCTGGCTCTGAATGTGGTTCTGTTGAGATCCAGAAGCCATACAAAGCTCGCAGGGAAAGAAAGTGGACAATTTGGTGGACTAAAGTGTTGACTGAGGACTAAAACCTATTTCATAGTTCAGGGTTAATGTGTGTGAGCAAAACAGGAGAGAGAGAGGGAGAGAGAGAGAGAGAGAGAGAGAGAGAGAGAGAGAAAGAGAGAGAGAAAGAGAGAGAGAGAGCAGTTTAAAGCTGAATAAAGTGTTGAATGGAGAGAAGATTTGAATATGTGCTGACTGGCTTGCCTTTTAGCAGCACATGACCTCTTAAGGAGATTTCAGGCCAGTGTCTGTGCTAAGCAGCACACTGTAGCTCACCGTGCAGGGGGAGCAGGTACTGTGGCTCTCACAGTACAAGCAGGGAGGGGAGGCTTAGTGACAGCTCTGGGATCAGCCCTCCAGTGCATAGCGTGGAGCATCAGCATCTACTACTGAGTGTAAATCTCAGCGTCCTTCTGGGAGAGCTCGGAGCACTCATACATATGTTAGAAACAACAGATTCACTGATTTTCAGCAGGGCCATATGTATTCAAAGGCTGCTTCCTGCTGCAATACGACAGTCCTAACCAAAGTTTCTAATGAATGACGTCCACCAGCACAGCTCATTCACAATATGCTTCCTATAATAGAAAATGGTGAGAAAAGTGATGAGGAAATGCAAATTACATGCGTCCCTCAAAGTAATTTAAAAACAACAACAAATGTTTAAAATGCATTGGGTTTGCACTGCAAATGGTATTGTTATAATCCACTTTTCATCTGGATTTGCTAGCATGGCTGCAGGGGAGTCTTGATGTGTTAATAAAATGAATATTGCACAGACTGAAGTGTGCACATGCAGCTCAAGCACCTTCAGCAAGCATTTATTTAGTGAGCAGTAATCTTTACCACTTTAATATTTTTAAACAGGAAAATCAACTCAGATATATGTATTCTGTGTTTTTTGTTGAACAAAAGGTAAAGAGGTTAAAAAACGACACTTTTCAGTGTCACGTGGGACTTACATCACCACTTTCGTATGTCTGACTGATTTTGAGCGACTGGCATAATTAGCAAGGGCAAGAAACAGACACTGTCAAATACAGAATGAGACTAAGTATATGGTGAAATGTGGGAGTAAAAAAAGGGACGAAGAAAAAAAAAAAGTCACAGAGAATGTAATGAAAGTGGGAGAGAGACAGTGAGAGTGCGAGGGGGGTGGAGACACATCTGGACAACTCATCTGTGGCATACTGAGGTCATGAGTCACTCCAACCACACACACATCATTTCCTGTGTGTTCACCCCTGCCATTGGTTGCTGCTGGCTCCTTCGATGTTGACTGTAAGCTAAAACCTGCTCCTCCTATCCTGTCACACTCGCACACCAGCAGGCTGTCCAAAAGACCAACTCTGCTGTCGAGGCAGTCGGGCCAGATAACAGACTGGAACAGATGAGAAAAACCTGCCTCTTTGTATTGTATAGTTTTTGCGCTGACGTTAAGCATTCTGTTCGGGGTCCGCTGGGTGGTCAAAGGATGTAACCCTTTACATATCCCAGACACCATTTGTCAAAGTCATCATAACTATAAAAGCTTGATACTTTTTCCTGTGTTTTGTGTCATATCCAGCACCTGCTTATACCTCAGATATGGTTGTTTTAATTCTTCAAAATAGTCTCCTAGAAAATAACCAGGACGTTATTTGTCTTAGTGTTGTCGCATTATCAATAAAAAAGCCTTCAAATTGCATCTCTAAGCTTTTCTCTAATCTCACTCATGCACATGCTGACATGACAACAGCAAATACTGTCACTTGGATACTGTAAGTGTCCTTCAATTGCTTCCTTATTTCAGCAACATGGCTCTAATCCGTCCCCAGCAGCCATGCACATCCTGTCCATGCTCTGCAACGCAACCAGTTCTCCATTTTTCCTGTGTGTGTGTGTGTATGCGCACACATATGTGTCTGAGGATGCGTCTGGACACCACAAGCGCTGCAGTGCGTGTGTGTGTGCCGTGAAGAGCCCAGCTGAAGCTACTGGAATTTCCTGTGAATTCCTCTGGTCCTTAAATTTGTGGAGTCCAGCGTGAGACGGACGCTGCGTGATGAGCTTTGTTCTTTTAATGACTCTGATCATAATTGTTAGCACAAATACATGTTTTCATCAATCACTGTGGCATTATTTCAGTAATGTGAGGAGACTGTTATGATGTTTTCTTCCTTGCATGAGCCTGATTGATTTCAGGCCCATGCCAGGATGAATTATATAATGTGCTAATAACAGATGCGGTGATAGCAAGGCTCAAAACAGATAGCGAGGTGCATCTTGCTTGATCTTCATCTTATTACTGTGGGGAACACCAAATTGCCTCATGCATAATTTTCACTGTTCAGAGCTTGTCTCGTATCATCTGGTTTGAAATGAGCACATTTCCAAATGACAGCTACACCACATTGTGCATGCATGTGGAGGACAGAGCTGCCAGACTGTCATCATTCGGTCTTTTCATTTTCTCTGTTGGTCTGCACTGAGAAAGCCATTTCTGTCATGTTCATGTATTCTCTAGTCGCATGGAAAAGGGACATGAACAGAGACAAGCCGCTGCGCACTGAGTGGATGTGATCAGTCGCAGTGTTTGTAAGCAAGAACAAAACAGAGACGGAGGAACGAGGAGGATTCGTCTGAGTTATATGATTCCATACAAACACAGCGTTTCTGCATCATATCCAAAGTGTGCAGATCAGAAGTGAAGTTAAGGGATTGGGCGGAGCAGCGAATATGAACATAATGACCGAGTGACAGATGCAATGCTGCTTTATTTCAAGGCAAAGTGCTTTAATTAATGTTTGCTGATTAGTATGACGATGCAGACAGTTATAAACCATCTGTCGACCAACTTCCTAAGTGCGAGTCCAACGACGCATTCCTGCTGGCTTTGAGCGGATAAATGTGCCGTTTCTGCGGCTGCTTTCCCTCCGATTCACAGTGAAGACAAGCTGCCCAAAAGCCAGGCCGCAACATGACTAGGAACTTGGAAGAAGTGATAAAGGGAGGGAGGGGAAGCGGGATGAGGGTGTGGAGGCTTTTGACCCGCAGCTTGTCTACACACAGGAGCACACGCCTGCATTCAATCACGCTCCTCAGAGCTCCTCGGCCCGTCTTTTGGTTTCATTCTTACAGGAGAAACAAGTCTTGAGCGTTTTCTGAAACGAAACTAGAATCATGGAAAAACACAGCTGCTTTGAACGTGTTGTCTCTGACTCAGGCTGTGGCCATGCAGAGTGGAGCTGAGGACACATCACTTCCACAGGTACAGATGCTCAGTTCAGTTCTGGCTTCATTTCAGGACATGTTTTAGTCCACCTGTTTACATTTGAAACATTTCTATTCATACCCACATGAGTACAGGAACATTCAGACCAACAAGCGCAGCCAAGTCGTCATCTGCAAAGGGTGCAAACCACACAAGAATAATAATTCAAGGTGTGGATCAGCAGAGGCCTGTAGCTCAACGTTTTACTCCACCTATCTGAGAAGTGGGGAAGACCTTGGATGGCCAAAAGCACATGTGAATGATTTATTCGACGAATCAAACAGGCAGACATCTGATTTCAGCTGCATTCATTCCAGATATCAACAGGATCGGAAAAACAGACCTTAAGACATCTGATTCAATGTGCTTTTACTGTACATAGACCAGGTGATATAAAGGCCGCACTGTAGCCAGCTTATTCAATAGCTTCAAGGTCCACCTGCTGCAAGAGCCGCGTGCGAAATGGACTCATGCTGTGCTGCCTTTTTCTGTATTTTCGTCTCGTATTGTTCTGGACTGCACTGTATGCATCATGTCCAGGCTTCATTTTAGCCAGTCCTGCTTGAATAATGGATGCATGGAATGTACCTTTCTGAGTCAAGCGCTACACAAACACGGGCTTCTTCCCTCCTTTGTATATGAAGCTACAGAGAAGGTGCAGCAGCTTCTCAAATGGATCTAATTGGCCAAATGCACATCACATTAGAACAAGACGATGCATTGCGAGTTCAAAACACAGAGTGGAGCAGATCAGTGTTTTCCACTGCGTGAAATACCTACAACTAAAAATCTTTCGACCAAAAGTAGAAAATTCAGCTTGAAATAATCATGAGATGTTTGGCACATCACTGTGTGGTGGTGCACAGTGTTTTCTCCTTGACTTGAAAATTGCAACACACACACACACACACACACACACACACACACACACACACACACACACACACACACACACACACATACTTTGCCATGTTGCAGTTTCTAACTTTCTGCTGCTATACTGTCTGCTGTGGTGGACTCACGGTGCAGGCTGAGTGAGATGTTGATGACTCTCTCCTCTGTGAAGCTCTTCAGATTGGGGATCTTGGCACATTTGAGGTGCGTGGACGCGGGGGAGTCTCCCACGTGGATCCAGCAGACGGTCTCCTCAGCGTAGAGGAAGTCCATAGCCGTGGTCTGTTTGGTGCTGGTGGACAGCAGGCTGTGGACTGTGGTGCCGCTCAGGGAGGTGGCTTGGATGTTCTGGGAGTTGGCGATCAAAAGGACAGGCAGGCGGTCGACGGGAACTGGAGGGTAACATGGACATAGCTGACAGTTAGCAGGAACGTGAACAGAGCCTCCACAGTATCAGTCAAACTAGTGTACATTCTGTCCTGCTGCTGTCTGCTGGCACTTACCATTCTTGGCCTTGCATGAGCGGTTGTCTGGCTGGGACAAATAGCCCTCCACACAGGAGCAGGTGTAGGCGCCTTCAGTGTTGGTACAGGACTGACTGCAGGTCCCGTACACACTGCACTCATCAAAATCTGAACCACAGAAACAGCAGATGGTCTTACTGCTCAGGTACAGAAAATAACAAATTCCAGTTGGTAGGAACTGAAAATAAAATAAAAACATGCTCCATCCTATAAACTTAAACATTTCTGTGTGTCCTGCTCAATTTATTTTTACCAGAACGAGTTGCTGATTCATTTCAGGTGGCTTGTTCCAAAATAGCTATTATATCCGTGAGGTATACAAGTGTTGCCCAACAATGGCGATCAAAGTCTCACAACAGGATCTTGTGGGAAATGCTCGACACTCCCAGGGCCTGTGGACTACCCACTGTGTGCTCTGCACTTGACTTCTCCAAAACCTGAGTAAACACTGATGCAGCTTTGGAAGCTAAAAGAAGTTCAGCATTGATGTGGAGTTTACCGGACAGGTAAGCACATAAGCCAGGTAAGCTTATGTTTGTTGTCGGTGCAACATATTACAGATATCCAGCGGTGTTCTCATCCCGTCATCTGCTGACTGTTTACCACTTCGAGCAGGGATAAAATACAAAGATCTATTTTTGCAGAATTATTGATTTAATGCTTGCCACCCTCTGGCACAGAGAGCCGGAGGGCGGCCGTTGTTTAGAGGAGCTCACCTTTGCATGTCTTTCCATCTGGGCTGATCTCATAACCACTCTTGCAGTAACAAGCAGGCCCTGCTGGAGTCACCGCACAGTTTTCCTGACATCCCTTGAGCGAGCAGTTGGACATAAACTCTGGAGGGGGAAAGAAGACAGGACTGAGCTTCTGGAGTAACGTGCGTAGGAGGACAGGAAGGTGACAGACGTTGTATAAAAGAAAACCTGCTGTTAAGGTGAAAGGTGTTCATTGTTATTGGGCTGAAAAGCCTGCATCAGTGGTTCTAATAGGAGATGGATTTGTTCATAAATATGTAACAGTCCATTCAACACACCAATATAAACCAACAGATTACACTGTCATCACTAATTTTATTCATCCTGCTGGGTGCTATCTGGCAGAAGACACTGAGAGAGGCGCACCTGTAGGTCACAGGAGCAGGTGCTGCAGCTGAAGCTGTCACTGCACTCTCACTGTGGAATACTTACAGCTCAGCAGGAAGCTGAGGTGCACAAACACTTGATGCGTGTGGCTGAATTACCTCTACTCTCTTCAGACTGCTCTGACAATGAGGCACGAATAAAGGATAAGTGGTCAGCTCAGTTACCCATCGGCTCAGCATCAGAATGTCGTCAGCATTAGAAAGAGACGCGATCTACACAAACAGTGCCGAGATCTGTCCCTGAAATCAAACAAGGAAAAATATCTATTCAACCAGAATGCGTCACCGATGACAGTGGGGAGTTCAGAACAAGCCGGCAGTGGATCATAAGTGAAGAACAGCTCAGTGCAAAGGCAGCGGAAAACGAAAACAAGCTTCGGGAGATTTTAGTCCATAACTTAGAGAGACTTAGAGTTTTATTGTTACTCTCCATTTTTGCCATCACTCTGTTTTCCCAGCGATGAATTGTGTTTGTTTTGATCACAGCTGTTTACGGAGCATTACAAGATTCTCATATGGTACATGGATGTCAGCAAATATGAGTCTGAAAAGAAATACATATGACTGTTCTTCTCAAAATGTGATTTTCACGACTATGTGTCGAAATCACAGTATGAGGTCCTCTGAAGCTTTGATGTGCTTCGAATGTGGATTTTTCCTTTAAGAAAACAAACAGTAGTGTGTAAATGAGATGCCAGAGACACAATCGACAAACACTTTCGCCCTGCACTCACGATCAATACCTCCCGCTGACCTCGACCATCTCCAAGGCTACACACACACACATCAAATATAGAAGGGCACAAACACAACAAGCTACAATCACACCTTCCAGTCAGCTGACCGGCTCATAATGGAATCTCAGAAGAGTTTTCAACAGGGCGCCGCATATCCTGGGAGATATAAATCAAGACACAGTGAGTCACAGACCAGCAGACACAGTCATGTCAAACCAGGCTGAGATCTATCAGTCACAAGTGATTCACTTTGCCCACAGACACTGGCAGACCCTTCACGCTAACACGACACCTCCGGTGGAGAGGATCCAGAATCACGCCACATTTTGAAGATGAAAGAAACAAACGTCTGCACTGCTGGTGCTCCACTGTACTGTGCATGTTGTATTTCTGCACGACTGACCAGAAGAATTTCCTCATCAATAATGACGTTAAACTTGAACCTGCTGAGCAAGAAAAAACTAAACCACACAAATCAGCACATTTCTCTATTGCCCCAATACTTTCAAGTGATCTGCTCTGTATGAGTTGCTCCATATAACCGCTGCCCTACTGCAGATCCCTGCACACTGCATTGAATATTATTGACAGTAGTCCAAAAGTCTTCCTGCTGCACTCCAGAGGCCTGCTGGGACAACCACAGTTCAAATTACAGACATGCTCGGAATTTTCCAAAACAAGTCAGAGCGCCGAACAACTGAAACGTGTTTAGAAAACCAACATGGGCAACAATGTCAACAAGCTACCGCGACACACTCCACTAAATATTTACTCTGGAGCAAATAAAAGTACATCAGGTGCTTTGGTTCATAATGCAAACCACTCATACAAGTATCACTTTCTAACACCTTAGAAAACAAAAGATGTCAACAAATGTTACACACACACATAGAAAAACACTCAAAACCCCCAAATTTAAACCCTGAGATGAACCATCATGGACCCCATGGCTGTCCCCAAAAAGTTGATACGCTTCACTCTCCCCTCAAAGTCCAGCCAGCCTGCAAGTGCATGAAAATTTGATGTCTTTTCCCATGCCTCTCTCCAATGTTTCTTTAATAAATATTTCATCCCAACTCATTTTTTAACTGTAGGTGGAGTGAGGCAGATGAAATTTTTTATTTAGAAAAGACAGGTGCACAAGCTCACTCACAATCTCAGAGCCTGCAGACAGAATAATAATTAAATCTTTTGTTCTGGTTCAGTAACATTCTTAGCTGTTGCATTCTGTACCAGATAGATGTGAGAAAGGAAGAAATCTATCATTAATACCAATCAAGGTTATTCAAGACATGCACTTCATTGTATATATAAGTGATGCAGCAGCAATGATGCCTGCCGGGTAGTTAACATTATATAACCTGCATTAAGATTAAGGCCGATTTGAAACAACTTGACAGACGGTATGTTTTGTCCACCATCAGGCGTGTTGCTCTGCTAACCTTTTGACAGATTTCCTGTTCAGGAAGTCCTTCATGCTGTTTAAGTTCCCTTTAGTCCTTCATCCTTTCCTGTAATAATTCATCCATCCAGTGGAGATATATAGGTCCTTTGCACAATCGAGATCTATTTTCTCTCCCCGTGGTGACTGGATCAGCACATTCTTTTAAAATGGATTCTTTAGCCTCATCATAAATTGCTTCCTAGTTTCTGGTTTCAAAATGACAACTTCCCAAATTTAACGCATTAACACAATGAATCAATGGCCGTCTTGTTCCGCATATTCCCAGATACAGGATGTCAAATATACAGTTGGTCGTGTCTCCGTATTGCATACAGAGTTGCACGTACAGCATGTATGTAACAAAGCACAAATTTTCACATAGATGTGGTAAATCAATCTGTTGCTGTGACTTCACAGATGCTTCACAGTGTGAAGATTTCAGGGGTGAGAACTGTACGATAAGTAAGCGAGAAATAGAACAACAGAGAGTCAGCCAAACTCCCATTTCTTCCACACAGACAGGATGACCCAGCACAAGATCTGTAGAATGAACCTGCACACGTTCATATCGTATATCCCAAAAATGCACGTGCGTGTGATACCTCTGCAGTGTGGGCCTTCGTCCCAGCCGTCTGTGCAGTCTGGAGCCCCGTTGCACAGTTTGCTCATGTGGATGCACAGTTCTGTTCCTCCACACTGATACTCGTTGGGAGGGCACCGAGATATGGTACTGTGTGGACCTGAGAAAGACAAACACAAACATGGTAAGAAGGGAAGCTGCATTCATTAATAGCAGCCTAATTTATGCTGTTTCCAAAGAGTGTTTAGCCTTTTCGTGTTATAATCATTTGTAATAAATGTATAACTGTCTTTGCTGCTCTGCATCTTGTCAAACTCCTCTTCTGCTCAGATTCTAAATAAATGAGGTCTCCTGTCAAGAATCAGCCTTGTTTCTGGTTCTGTTCTTTCTTCCCAGTATAATTTAATAATTTAATTTCACACACACTGTTTGAGCTGGGCATGACTGAGACGACGATAATCCAACATAGCATGCTTGCAAAATGGCTACATATATTCCACCAAATTGAACAGAAAGACATTAGACATCCTGTAAAGTCATGGATGACATTACTGATTAAAATCAACCCAAATACAGCCTTTCTTCGATGCATTATTGATTGTCATCTGATGTATATTGAATGTGCACTAGATTAAAGTTGTGTATCAAAGTAGAAGATGCAAAACTCAACACACTTTGGTGGATTTTGGAGAGACCTGTGTGCGACTCAACTGAAGTTGCTTCAATTGTTCATTCTGCTCAGCTCTGCAATAACAAGCGTCCTCAGCAGGAAGGAACACAAGCGCAATATCACGCCAAAATGGATACCAGAATTGCAGTGCACCACCTTATCTGTGAACATGGCTCCAGCTGTGCCTCTCCACACACCCTGCTGCAAACGGGTGTATTCAGAGTCATGGAGGCACATACAGTACAGCACGGTGTAGCTGCGATTTCCGAAGATTGATCTTACCCTGGGATCTTTGTCATGTGCCTTCTCCTTCTGTCTCTTTCATCCATTCTGTCTTGACTATAAACTGTTCAGTAAAGTAGAAATGCTGTAAAATCAATCTTTATAAAACGCTGCCCTTTCATTCTGTCAGTGGATGACAGACTTCCTGACAGACAGCGGGCACTATGTGTGGCTGACAACATATTTGTCTCACTGAAGTGTTTCTCTGCTATCTCCCCCCATGAATGCACATCAAACTTTCAGTTCCTTCATATTTGTGGATGGCACCACTGGGTGGATCTCATCACAAGCCATTATACGCCCTGGTACAAGGCAGAAGTAACTTGTGGTGGGCGTGCAGCAAACAACCTGGCTATGAAAACAGACGAGATGAACACTGACTTCCCTCATGCTCACCCTTAAAGAGAATCAGTGGCGATCAGAGAAAAGCTGTTAAAGCCATTCCTGATCAACAGATGAACAAACTGTTCATCCTCTTTCTCTAAGCTCAAGCTCAGGGCCGTAGTCATTACCTGCCAGATGACCCCACATCAGGGAAATACACAACAGGCAGGCAAAGAGTGATGGAACTATGCACCAGCTTGCTGCTTGCATCTGTACTAAAAAGTTCTGGTATGTTAAACTTCAACAGCTTCTTCTCAAGAGGTGAAACAAACATCTTTACAACCTTGGAAAAACCATCACTTCACACTTAACAGCCTGTGTCTGTGTTCGATGATCACATTATGGTCCAGGCACCGAGTGCAGAGAAATAAAGTAATGGGGTCTGCTGTAATGGTCAAATTGTTCAGACTTACACAGTAAATTCATAATAAGATGACATATGTCAGATCTGTCGGACTCAGCAGAACGATTGATTAATCACACACGTGCGCTTTGAGAGCTGCCTGTCGTAATGTCAGAAAAAACAGAAACGTTTCTGAAATTCTACAAGTTGGGAAACCCAAAATATTCCTGTAACATCTGCATGTGTTGTTAAACTAGGATGTTTTTCTGAACTATATCCCAAAGGCAGGCAAATTCATTTGCACATGTTAGACAAAATATGATTTGCTCAAGAAAACAGCCGTGTTTGTTCCAGTCTCTTCCTAACACTTGCCAGTTTGTCCCTTTACTTTGTTTCCCAATACATCTGCCTTCCTCTTCTCGTCCGTCATGGATTTACATTCATCTTTTCCTCTTGCCAACTTAGCAAGCAGAACCACAAGGCAGACATTCAAAGAACGATTGTGGCAGCAAAAGATGGCCACTGGGGAAAACTAGCAGGAATTCCAAACACACCATTATCCTAACTGGGCCTAGCCAAATGACTACCTTCACTACATCACAGCATACACACATTCATCCCAGAGGAAAAACACTGACAATAAGCACGCCAGTGTAGTGCATGCAGGCCTGGTATTGTATTCTGTGCTAAGAGAGGACTTTGGGATCCCTGGGAAGGAAAGCATATTCATTTTGGGTGAATATGAGTTTGGCTCTCCACGACACGACAGAAGATCTCTGCAGCTTTAACTCCCTACAGAAGTGAATGTACTCCTAAAAACATTGGACAGGCAGCAAGGGCTTTTCTCCTTAATGACCTTATTACTGAACTCTTTTTCTTGGATGACGTTTCCTGCCTTGTGACTCTGGCACTTCTTTCATCCACAAAAAGACTAATGACTCAGCACAACTTCTGTCTTTAAGTCCAACTAGTCTAAATGCTGCCCAGAACTGTCCACTGGGCACTGGGCTGTGACATGACTGATGACCAATGTATCCGTCGGAGACAGTTATTAAATTTTGGCATAATTATCACAGCAAAAAAATATGATGTTAACTGCAAATAGTAACTAATTTATGTGTTTATAAAAGCTGTAAACCACAAGAGATACTCATATGAAACCATACACTCTTACAATACAATGCAGAGGCTTGTTTACAGGATATACCGAGCACTATTTCTGTTTCAAATATGGCAGACAAAGGGATGTTTCTGTTAAAGACATAGTTCAACATTTTGTGAAAAACACTTTCACACATTTTCTTGTTGAAAGTTAGAAGAGGTTATTGATACATCTCTCATGTCTGTGCACTGAAACTGAGCTAGAGCCAGCAGGTGGTTAGCTTAGCTTAGCACAAAGGGGGAAACAGCTAGCCAGCTAGGGCTGGGCGACAGGGCGAATATGTCGGTTATCTGCGATTGGCTGAGTTTAAACGGCTTATGGACTTAACACACCAGATACATGAACATTGAACATGTTAGTTAGTGAGCTTTAGTGTTAGTAAGTGTATTTTTTCATGCTGGATAGAGTCAGGCTAGCTATTTCCCCTCTGCTTCCTGCTTCATTTTGCTAAGCTAACCACCAGCTAGCTCTTCATATTTAGCAAATAGAGAGTGGCAGGCCTATTGACGGTCTCATCTAAATCTCAGCAGCTCCTTAATTCTTTATTTAAATTTCACTTTTCCAGAGAACAGTGCACTAGAGCTACATTAACAATGATGTGACTCAGTGGATAATTTATCTGCCTGCTGCCTATTTTTAAATGAAAAGTAGATAAAAATTAAAGCAAGATGCATGAACCTCTTCCTTTCTTTTTTTTGTTTTTGACGCATGAAGTTCATTTGAAAGCCATCATTCCTCTGCACTGCTCCTCTTTCTCAGTCCATGTGGAAAGTCAAACTGCTGGCTGTCCCTCCTCCTCCTCCTCCTCCTCCTCCTCCTCAATCTCTCTGTCTTTATCTCCTCCCATCAGTTTTCCTCCAACATCTGTTGACCCATTTACAGTAAGTGTGTAAGTGGGAGGGCAACGTGTGGAAAACGAACACAGTACGAAACAGAGGAAGTGAGAGAGAAGACGGAGAAGACCAAGTGGAACACCTCATCCACAGGAAGTGGACAGAGCCCCACAAGGCCTCATTCTTGTGCGAGCTGGCAGCGGTCGACGGGGCCGCAGTGGAAAAGGCATTGCTAATTTGAATTAAACAAGGTCTTTTATTCAACATTCCTCTACTGTGAGTGAGCCAGGTTAGCAGGCCCAAACCTTTTTTCTTTCTTTAAGAAGTTTCTATTTGCTCTATTTCTCTACACAGCTCCGTGAAAGATCCACTAAGACTGGCTGGTACGGGTTCAACTATTCTGTCCTGTAGCTCAATTAGGACACCCAAGGAAAATTATCCTGGTGTCTCCATCATGGAGCCACACAGGTTATCCTTGTGAGAGCGCCAGTGGGCGAATACTCAGGCTGGAGATCTGACTATTCTTTTCCTATGGGGAAGCAGGTATTGTTCCAAGGCTTCACTTCACTGTTACAGACGTCATAGAGACGTCAGCAGAACCAAGACAGGCTTCACTTTTTCCGTAGGTCTGTCTGACTCAACAAATTGGACTTAAGATGTACAAACAGACACAAAAGGCCTCCACGTTCATCAAAAGTGCAGTACAAGTGTGAGGTGAATACCGATATAGAAGAAATCTTAACAGCTGACTGAAACTTTTCGGCAGGCAACCAAGCCACCATTAGAGCCGAACAAAGCCTTTCTTCTTAAAGCATCTATCAAAACAAGATTGCGGCATGCTGGATTTCAGACACCTTGCACGAGTGGAGTCTTAAAGCCGCCGCGCATAGAGGTGGATCACATGCACTTTTCCAGTCCGAGGGAGTGAGGGCAGAGGGGGTGGCAAGGGAGGGGACAAAAGAACTAAGGCCATTGTTTGGATCACACAAATCGGCTGTGGCCTCCTACAAAGCAGGCTGAGCTGCGGTGTTGTAAGCAGAGTCACGTGCGAAGCCTGATCTGAACTGTGGCACAGTCACCTGTAGGGAGAGCTGGGGAAGCGGTGAGGGCCGCAGTAATGGAAGGGGGGCTGGCACCTTCTAATTATGTGTTGTTTTGGGATTAATATTTTACAACAAATTCTCCTTAGTTATGGAGTTTTTTACTTTCAAAAGGAGCGTTTTTGCAGAATGATTCATGGTGGAAACTGTCTCTCTGATCTGTGATTCCTCTTCAGTAATGGAGAGAGGCCCAGCTGACTGAGAAGGAGTCAAGATCTGGGTCTGGATCAGGCTGTCCCTGAGCCCAGAGCTTGTTAGGCTGTGGGGATTTTCCATTCACTGGTTCATGCTTCCCCTCCATATGCTGGTCAACACAAAGCTTATTCAGCCAATAACAAACACACAAACAAATAACAAGTTGCTGCCAGTGCAAGAGCAAAACATAAAAGGGACTTTATTTGGGGGAAAATGAGGCCAACTGTGGAGCGCAACGAGGCTACCCACTGCCTCAACGTTCAATCAAATCCTACAGACGCTTACAAAACAATGTCAGACATACACATACATATCCAAACTATTACAGCACATCCCACTAACAAGCATTAGATAATTAAGACTAACCCTGATACTTTTCACAGACATCAACCATCCAGATATAGATGAATAATTTAATATGTTTATCCATAAATACACCTCATGAATAAATAGCGCTGCACCACTTCACTGCCAGCGGCTCTTAATGACATACTAATACTGGGTTTCTCTGACCACTGATGACCAAGTCCCCACAAACCAGCTGGTCCTCTCTGTCATGCTCTTGGCCCACATGACATATTCTTGGACAGAGCATCCAAATCCTGACCAAGCAGCCCCAAGGCACCCCTTGACCCCTCCCCACCCCCCTGAAAATCGCCTGCCCTGCCAAAGAAACAAAACTCCAAAGAAAACTAGGACATGGCACCAAAAGCAAGACGTGACAACACCAGAGCTTCATTTAGGCCGAGGAGAGGACCCAGTGGCTAAGATGGGAGTTTGTATTCCGATCAGCATGGCCATGTCAAGAAGATCACAGGTGTCAGAAGGCCATCAGCGTGGTGAGGGAAACAATACCTGCACCTCACCGCTGTTTGTGTCTGACAGCTCTGCCATAAACACTTCCCTCTGCAGGTGAGCACAACACATTAACCTGCCACTCCAACCACACCTGTGGGTGCCTCACAAACACTAGAGTGTGTTTATATTCAGCCACTTGATTTCCTCGATTGTTTAGGCAATCACACCACATCTTGACAGGGTGTTTATACAAATTTACATCATAAATGCAGTTTATTATAACCACCTCAGGTTTTAACCCTGGTGGCAGACTGTGTGCCCTCTCTGCACGCTGCACTTGATGGTTGGATCTTGAGTCTCCGTGCTCACCCCTCTCCTTCCAAGATATCAACAGCACATTTTCATTCCTTCCTGGGGGGCTTCTGGGGTGGCTGGCAGGGCGACAAGCAAAGCAGGAAGGCTAAATCCAGCTCTAGAAAGCACAACAAACTGAGCGTTCTCCAAACACAGCGGCACCACTGCTCCTCGGGGCAGAGAAACCACAAAGCAAACAGTTCTATCAGCAAAGTAAATTGCAAGATTCATAGAGGACAACACCACCGGATACCCCAACCAAATAAATAGATTGGGCCTATATCGGTGTTGCTTATGAAAGGGGAAAAGCAAGCGAATGGACACAAAGGAAATCAATGGGGAAATTCATAAAGAAGCCATTCACCTGGCTTAAGCATAAAAGGACAGATAATGGAAGTCCTAATAGTACACCTCTTTCACGCACGGTTGCATGCGAGTGCTCATGCAGGCAGATGCTTATTCTGTCTTTCTCCCTTTTCTCTCACAAACACACACAGATGAAAGAGGAAAAATAGACCCATTGCCTGCTGAATAAGGTTCTTACATAGCGACTCTATTGCTGAGATTGAACAGACTCATTATTTGATTCATTCGCCTCTTATTTCCTCACAATGGACAGAGGATTAGCTTAAAACTATTAGTATTGTGCAAGTTTTTCTTGCAGAAGGCAGATAGGGGGCCATACTGCTGCTCCAGAATGACTAAATATCTGACAGGCACTTAGAAAAAGGCTGTTTTTGTTTCCACTTCTTACCCACAAAGCAAGAGACTAACTTTAATCATCACAAATTAAGCACCGGGTCCGTCTCCAGACAGTGATTTTCATTTGTTATGTAGTTGTCTGTGCTTTGAATTAGTTTTCTAATGCTCTAATTATCGCATAGAAAAACAGCTATGCAAATGACAGGAAAGGCCCAGGGGGGCTGACGAGGAGGATGAGAGTAATCGTCATCGTCGAGAGCGAAGTGAAATAACCGCCGCAGAAGACAAGCTGAGTGTTCAATAATGAATTCTCGCATACAGGATGCAGCCATTTATCAGTGCAGCTAATCGGACACAAGGCAGTTTGCTGTAAAGAGGCCAACCACAAGGCACAGCCAGGTGTTCAGCATCTGTGTGTCTATACCTTCAAGACGCAGGGTGTGGGCTTCAATCACCCACACGATCATATCATTATCGTTCATGATTCTCTTTCTGCTGCATCATCCTTGCCCCCCCCCCCCCCCCCCCAGCAGAGAGCCCTGCTGACATTACATAATGATCTTTTTAAAATTTAAATCCCTGACACGCTTTTCTTGGCTGAACACAGGCCGTGCTCCATTGTCCTGCTTCAAGGGGCCAGCTTTGCCCTCTCTACTGCCCCAGCCTCAACTCCTCATCTAAAAATGGTTGGCTGGTGGCCTGTGGGTCACATTCGGCTCACCACACCCTTAAATAGAGCATATGCAGTCTGTGTCTACAGACATTTCTGCTTTCATAGATTTCTGCTGTTCCTCCATAAATTCTGTCGTTAACAACCAACCATGGGACACTTATCAGTCTTAGACATGCATGTTGGTACTGCTGGAAATATGTGTTCAAATGGAAGGAAATTCTAGTCTAATTTAATCCTATCCCTGTCAGATGAAGTGAAAGAATGAAGACGAAGGTGACTACAGAGATTAGAAATATTGGAAATTTGAAACTGAAGGGTGCTTTGGACTCTGAGGATGAAGGGGATTTATTTTATTCCAATTATGTCACATCAGTAATAAGATAGAGTAATGTTATTGTTAGGGTTTTACAGCCAATCAGTACTATGAATTAATCTACAGTACTGCTACAACTACTGCTTCTCTGCTTCAGTCAAAGCAACACCTAACATGACAGCATCATACATTGTTAATGATCGAGTGAAAAAACATTCACTGCCAAAATATATGGCATTTTCACATTACAAACACATGACCTCATCCAGTATGAGCTGATTTAAGATTCAGAGTCATGCACAGTCATGGTGACAAACCTCCTCTGTTGGTGCGTGATGTAATGCTTGCATGAATATTTGTGCGTGTGTGTGTGTGCTGCAGTGACTGCTGGGGAACACCATTTGAAGAACACGGTGTGAAAGAGCTTTTTCAGAGACTTAAAGTGTTTGCTGTGTGGCCACTGTGAGAGAAATGTGAAGAGTGTATGTAGGCACATAAAAGAGAGGAGAAGGTAGAGAGCAGATTGTGTGTACGTGCTCCCACACCTGCAGCAGGTTCTTGTAGGAACAAGGTGCTGCAAGGCGACAGACTCTTTCATGTTGAGCAAATGCTGTTTTCCTTGACATGTTGATAGCTATCTGGACTGGGTGGTGGCTGCTTATAGGAGACAGTAGCAGGATCAAACAGATGGCTTCCTCTTCCATATGTGAACAGTACAGCCACTGGCTTTGGGTCAACTGGCTGGTAAATGAAACCACTGATCAAACATACACCAGACAATAAAGCCCCTTATGTCCCATTACCACTGACTGTAGATCAAAGATAAAACTCACGAGATTTATCTTTCGTTGCTTTTGGTAGGAGTCAGTGAGATGCACATTACATCATGAGAGATGATGTTTTCCACTCTGAAAGTGGCTGTTACAAAAGTGCTTCATCTCCTAAAAAGCTAATTGCAGCCTAGGTGGGAACTCTCTGTAAAACAACCCTTATTACAGGCCAGGGGCAGGGGACGTCATTTCAGTGTTACACACTTCCTGTGCTTCCAGGGCACACTCACTGCACATGGGAATATTTCAGGACCCCAATAAAGCCCACAGCCTGAGGAGATGGCAGCTCTGTCACAGTCTACACCCTACCTGAAGGCTACAGACCAGGCAAACAATCATCACATTTATCTTTACTGCAGGGCTTTCAATTGTTCATTGATTAGGAATGCAGATCAAAGTTCTATAAAAAGGTTATATGCCCAGACAAGCACTTTGTTTTTGTTTTCCTCTTTCAGTATCCCTTTATGCCAGTCTGACCCAGCACCCCAGGGTACAAAGAACAGCATTGTGGGGGTTACACAGCAGGGCAAAGCAGCTGCACTGGACAGTGGCTGACTTCCCCGGCAATAGCCAACACACTAACAAAGACCACTGTGAAGCCCCATCCACATGAGTGAATAAATAAACCTTTCTCATGCATCTTTCAACCAGAAACATCCGCAAAAGCACCTTCACAAAGAGCACATTTATCACAACAATGCAACTACAAATGTTACTCAGTGCATGGGCGGTGACCATACAGTTTGGGATACAGGCTCATGAAACGCTCTCATATGGCAACAGGGCGTTTTAATTTCAACGTTCAGTCCTTGTGACAACTTCTCCTGCACAGAAAAGAGGATTACCGGTTTTCCTCTACACTGTTTACATGTGATGAGCTGCAAAAATGCTGATCAACCGTATTTAACTGGACGGAGATTCAGTCTGTAGTCCACAGCTTCGATATGCAGCGCCTGCTCTGCGACAAACATCAGGTTCTTTAGCATTTCTTTCTTTGTTTTTCTGATGACTTGACAGCAGAGAGCATCATTGTGGAAGTAAATACTGCATTTGTTGGGGATTAGTCAACCACAGATTTGGTGAACTAGCAACTTTTTTTTACTGTGTATGTGGTAATAACTCAAATAAGCTACAGTGGCCATGTCCATGCAACAGCATGACTCACTGATGTGTTTGTAACAGTTTTTGAACAACAAGAGAGGAGTAAGCTGTATGAAGCTTCTCTGACTCAGGCAATGGTTGTTTGGAGGATCAGTTCAGCTTTTTTTTCCATTAAGTTTGTTGACAAAAAGAAAACCACAGAATATCACCAGACTCGTCATTTCACTTCAATAAAGCACACAAAAGAAAGCCGCAATTCCAACTACTTAACCTTCTGTACTCCTCTAAAGTAGCAGATAAACGTGTTTACTCCAGCATTTGTAAAGTACTTGTACTTGGCAGCTTTCTGGCCAATCTTCACTTCAAGAAAACATCTAAATTTTTGGAAATCTAAGATAAGGATTCATATTTCTTTTGTCTGACACACTTCTTGGGTGACTGTAAAATGTGTGTAGAGCACTGGTCCTCTAACTGTTGTTTTTGAGAGTTTGGCATAAGCTCTATCTCAGGGAGTAGCAGGAGACAGGGGATGGAGTCACTGTCATTCCTGTCCCAGATAGAGATGCGGAAGAAGGCTGGCCAGCAGATGAGAAGGGAGGGAAAGAGCAGGTTGTGAAAAACAGCAGGTTTCTCCATTGCTCTGGGCGAGTCTCTAATGACTTCCAGACCTACTCTCATACAGTCTCTGCGTCTAGACTGCAGCTACAGCCTCTACCCTGGCCTCCCTGTCGCTCACTCACTCACTCTCTCCCAGGCTAACCCCCCCTCAATAAAGTAACTCATACACACACACACACACACACACACACACACACACACACACACACACACACACACACACACACACACACACACACACACACTGCCCCCCACCCATCCCAGGCTCCCTGTCCTCTTAGAAAACTACAGGCGTTTCAGTCTAAGAGGCTGACCAAAAAGACACTGCTGCTTTCATTCCCTCCCCAGGGATTCAGCCTCAAAGCATCTCAACTCTAATGAAGACTTTGAAACGACGGCTGTCTTTTTTTAGTACTACTTTTGGTTTGGTTTTGTCTCATGACTGCATCCTCTGTGGCTCTGAATGCCAACGCAAATCACATTCATCAAAGAAAGACAAACTTTGTAAATCTCATAATTGGCCATGACAGAACTGTTTAAAGGCAGAATGACCTCTGTCAGTGAATGATAATACGGCCCATTGTTTTGTGCAGCCTGCCAGTGGTTAGCCAAATAAATCTAGTAGGTCTACCCTCTCAGTTTGTTAGCTGACGACTGCTTTTAGAATATGTTTGGAGGAATCAGAGGCTACAGTGACATATTAGCATACTTTTGATACTTAAAAAAAAAAAAAAAAGTGCTTTCAAAGCCAGCCAGCACAGCAGGTTTTAGACCCATGTGCGAGCCAGTTTTGCACTTGGAAACTGCACCTGTTGAACAAGTCAAATCAATCTACATAATTCACACGTCTCTCTCACAGATTGGCTGATGATGCTACATGAAGCAAATATATGTGTGTGTGTCAGCCAAAGTTCACTCTGCTGTGAAAGTCAAATGCAGCAAGATCCTAACAGTCAGGGTACCAAGAAGGTAAACCACAGCGCACAATGTATTGGACAAAGTGGTTCTTTCTTATCTCTTTAAGACTTACAAACATCAGGCTCCTCGTCAGAGCCGTCTGGGCAGTCTTTCTCCCGATCGCAGCGCCAGCCCTTAGAGATGCACGTCACCCCATCCTTACACACAAACTGCTTTGGGCTGCAGGTCTTTGGGGCTGAAAAGAGACAAAGAAAAAGTGAATTAATTAAAAGATTTCAGAAAAAACGGCTCCCTTTGTGTCAGTGATCTCTATTTTCTGAGGTCTCATTAGCAAGCGGGGTCTGTTGTGTTCAGAGTCAATAGTGGCCCTCACTGGCCCTAATTAGGTCCTGGAAAGTTGCTACTTGATGGAGGAGATAGAGAATGGATATAAAAACACCAACACACACTCATGCAGGCCTGGAAGCGCTTTACATAAACTTGCTGCACCTAAATATCCAGGTCAGCATTTCCAGGCCAATAGCAGTGATGCAACTTGTCTGGAGGATATCAAAGAGCATCTTGTTCAGTGAACTGCCCCCCCATCATCCGCCCCCCCCCTCCATCAATCCAACCCTCCACAGAGAGGAGAAACTGCCCACTCCAGCCACAGCCAAATGTTGGAGCGTATTCAAACCCACACTAATTCAAGTCCTCTAAGAACAGCACATAAACACTTTGACAACACACATTTACACACACAAGCAACAAAGCTGAGTCACCCCGTGGCATTCAGGGGAAACTCTTGGCGAGAAGAGTTTGATTCAACAACTTACTGCTGAGTGGGAAATGTATAGGGGAAAATGAGAGGGTGGTGTACTTAATTAAGTATGTAACTAAAACAACCATTAGACCGGAAATAAAAGGTATGAAAAGGAATTAATAGAATCTTGGTTTGTCCAGGATGTGTTTGAGTCGGTACATTGTGCATTCGGTATGAGTGAATTGGCAAAAAGTAAAACAAAGCAACAGTTTCTTAGGCAAAGACTGTACTATTCATATTGTCCCAGTTTCATAAACACTCTTCACGTATTTTTATGCCCTCAGTGTTACTCATTGACTTAAATCTACTGAAAAGCTGTGTTTTCACACTGAACAGATCTGTTTATTTCTGTGAAAAAAAAGTGGGAAAAACCGTTCATGTCAGCCTCCGACTTGTAATCTCGAGTCAGAGATATTGGGAATCACTGACACTGATGATATCCCCACTTGATGAAAAGAATAACAAATGGCTGCAAAGGCACCACTGCCGACATCAAAGTAAAGTCAAATATCTACACTAACACAGTCGATTCAGATCATTTTATAGGAGCAGTACATTGTTTGGATCTGGTTTCATTTGGTAGTGAACTGCTATAAAAATGTGACACAACAAAAGTAGATAATTATAATCTGATGTGACTGGAAGCAATCATCACAGCAAACCACCTTTGAATAATGTGTGACTGTTTCAAATAAGGGCTGTTTTTGCTCTTCTTCTTTGCTAACATTGTGTGCATGCAGCTTTAACACACAGCCTACGGTTTGGAGCACAGACTGGAGAAACAGTAGAGAGCTTCCGGGTCTGAACAGTGAAGTCAAAGAGGAAGTGCCTTAAACCTGCATTCTTTCTAATGGCAAGCTCATGTGTCCCAGACCAGTCTGTCCTGAACACACTGACAAAACAAATACCAACCCTTCATCCAAGCTCCAATAAGACAGCAGAGAAGATAACATCCCAAAGGGTTGGGATTAGTAACTTTAATTATTCAATTTCACATTCTAATCTCTTGTATTTGTCCCTACAAAAACCTCACATCACTTTGCATTGTGTGACTGTCCAACACTGTTCATCACAAAGGGACATTAACACTCTGGTTATAGAAAAAGTGAGATCTGGTCAATCTGATCTTGTCCATATGGTTGATGAGTTCTCACCAACACTTTTTATACCTTGTCATATCGTGGGTGTATAACAGCGGAGGGCATGCAGACCATAAACAACATGTTGCTAAAGCACTAGCTGAATACAAAACAAATCTAATGGAGTATTTGTCCTTATGTGCTGCTTTCATAAAACACGACGTCCCCCAAAACACTTTACTCATGAAAACAAAGGCAACATTTTACCAGCTGACATTTAAAGAGAGCAACAGGCAACCCCAAACTATAAACTGGGACTCACTCGTGGATACTTCAGTGTTTGAATATTTACCACCAGACTGTGATTAAACTGATGTTTTTGCATCAT
The DNA here is from genome assembly GCF_051107435.1 of Chaetodon auriga. Lineage (NCBI taxonomy): Eukaryota > Metazoa > Chordata > Actinopteri > Chaetodontiformes > Chaetodontidae > Chaetodon > Chaetodon auriga. The sequence goes on along the minus strand of NC_135075.1, from coordinate 14,374,351 downwards.
CTGAGCTCATGTTTCTCTCTGTGCCTCCGCTCTACATCTGGGAAAAGGTCATTCTGCATTTCCCTTTCATGTCTTTCTGTCATCACTGCCATCACATTGAAAATCAGTGCTCTGGGTTTATTCTGCCAACTTCGCCTCACTCAATCAACTCACCCACCTCAGCTCTCTGACACCCCCCATCATTTCCATTAATTTACAAACTCTGGACTGACATCTCCTTTGTACGGCCAGTTTGATCAGAACATAAAGTACTGATTTATAATGGTGATGTTATTATAAACTAGCTTATTTAGGCATATAGGATGATGAATAGGACAGGGGGAAGGGTGGGATAGAGTAAGGGTGGATGATGGGATGAAGCAGGATAAACAGGATGACTGTATTTACATTTAAAGCTAGCCTCAAACTCCAACAGTGAAGGGAATCGCGAAACGGAGCTCAACCTAAATACCATGAATTCAACCTGACATATTGCTGCACACATTCACACACTCCCCACTTATCCTCCTCTCTATACCGCTGTGATCGGTGTGTGTGTGTGTGTGTGAGTGCGGGTGGGTTTGTGTGTGTGTAGAGGGGCATCTTTTTCTCTCTCAGAAGTCCCAAGGATTTGAATTATTCATAAAATGCAACCAGGCTTGTGTTAAAGCGTTTCCTCTTTGCTCTTCATCCTTCCTCTTTCTTGTGTTTGTTTGTTTGTTTAGAGGTGTCAACAGCCAGCCATAGCAGGCAGCTAGTAGCGGCGAGTCGGTTTATTGCTTATTGTTTATTTAGTTGTTCATTTGACAGGCTTTAACAATGGCAGTGGGAGGACTGTACACCCGCCTCAGAGTCGACCACAAGATGCTGCTCACAGAAACGTATCAGTGAGCAGAGGAAGTAGGTCAGGAGGTTAGCTCGCTGAAGGTGAAGGCAGGCAATGTTAAGGGTTACTGTACCATCAGCTCAGCTAGCTGTGACGGCTGGAGGGAAGCAAAGGGAGTGTAGACGAAAGTCATGTTCAGAGCTGCCTCAGGTCATCCAGGCACAGCTAAAAAATATAGAGCAGCTGGAACACACAGACGGGTCACAAATTCAAGGAAAACCCAACATAAAGTGTCTTAGTGAGGCTTTGAGCCACCATGTTTGGTGTTCTGGTGACGGTGGTGGACTGCGCTCAATAACACGCCGGTCCACAATCTCCCATACCCTAACCCTAATCCTAACCCTAAAACCCTGCTTTTACCCAAACCTAACCCTAGGTGTTCAATTGGGTTGAGACTGACTGTGAAGGCCACAGAATCTGATTCATGTCATTTTCATATTCATCAAACCTCGCCCTGTGAATGGAGGCACTGTCCTCCTGGAGGAGACCACTCTCATCCGGAAACATCACCATAGATTAAAGGTGATCATTCATGCCAACTTTGCATTGATCTGCAGGGAAACATCCCACTAATGGGACAAGTGGACGCAAACCTAGCCAGCAAAATGCCCCCACCTGAGCCACCAGATCCCCTCACTGTAGGGGTCAAGCATCGCGGCCTGTACTTTTCTCTTGGTGCACGCCACACAGGCACTTGCCCACTTGTTGAGAATATGTTGAAGGATGGAATTACTCACTTTTTTCCACATTTCTGTAGACCAGTGCTGATGGTTTTTGCACCACTGAACTCTCAAATGTGCATCCATCTTTGTAATGAGGGGTTTATGTGCTGCAACCCTACTATAACATCCCTCTCTGTGTAATTGTCGATAAACTGTTTTGCTCAAACAGTCCGATCATGTCCTGCATAGTTGCTCTTTTGCTCTTCCTCGTGTACCTCCTTCCTAATGCACGAGCATCACGGGCATCTAATGTGTACCATGCAGAGCATCTGTTTGAAGGCATCTGCATTCGTCATGTCTCTCAACTCATTTATTTTATTTTTTTCCTTCCTTTTTTCCATTTAAGCAGAAGTATGAAAGATCTTTCTATGGCCTTTTTTCATCACTCTGCCCACTAATTTCCAATGCTAGTTTTATGTCCTTTGTCTGATTTTCACTTATACAAATAAATAAAAGTTAAATGTCGAGCCTCCAGGCAGCACAAATAAGACTGGTGGTCAGGGAGAACAAAAAAGAGAATGGGTGCATCTCAATTCCTTTTATTGCAGCCTCGACTCCCCTCACTTGCATTTCCCTCACGTCTTCGTCCCTCCAACTGAAGATGCAAAATGAAGTAGCGAGAAAAGAGAAATGGAGTAAGCGGACTGAAGGCAAATGAGACATCCGCCAATCTCATCCTCTGAAGCAATGTCAGTTTCTAATGGCAGCTGGCTCACAGCTGGCTCAGCTGTTAGTCGGCAGCTCTGCACTATTTTGATGTCTTGGTGTTTGCATTTGTACATATATGTACAGTCGAAATATATGTTTGCCAGCGCTGTTGTTGCTGTTTTAAAATGTAAAGTTTGACAAATATAATATAATAAATATGTTATTTATGTTTTTTCCAATAATTTTAACTCAATTGTGATAACAAATAAATCTAAAACAGGAAATATGCTATTGCATGTGAAAAGTATAACTGAAAAGAGTCGCTTTGTTGCTCCTCTTTTCATTAGGATAACCAAGTAAATAGTCGTGCACATGTTTACTGTATTTGTACGTCCAGTGGGACAAAATCAAGTGGAGACAGATGTTGACACCCGCTTTAATGCCAGCTGTAAATTCAGTCTGTGCTTGACACAATCAGGAATTATCTGGTTAAATATATCCAAGTTTAAAAAGAGTCCATGACAACTGTGATCCTGCCAAGCATATTTTGGCTTTAGTGGTCTGTTTCAGGGCTTTGTGAACGGGTGCACGATACAGCAGGCCTCACATGTGTTTGTCTTTTGTTTGAAAAGGAACTGATGCAGGGTGGAAGAGGATGAAGCAAGAGAGATGGCAAGCCAAAGGGAGGCAGGGCTCTCACAGCTGGGGACAGGCTTGAAGATCTGCGAACAGACTGAGCTGGGCCGGGATACTGAGATGGGATGGAGGAATGTCACACATGCTATCAATGAGCTGCCTGTGTGTTTACCAAAGCGGTGGCTGCGTGAAAATGCTTTGGGTCATCGCCATTTGGGCCGGATCACAAATCCACAGCCTTCTGCCCCCGCCGCTGTCTGCTAGTCTTCGGAGATGAGCTCAGTCTGGGTGGGAGGAAGAATCCTCTCCTGGGTAAGCTTCGCCCCCCACCACATCCCCATTTCCTCCAACACCCACAGCTGTGCTATAAATAAGTTGGAGGCCTGCCCTCTGAGATCAACCAGGGCACTACAAAGCTCCAGCAGACACGGAGCCCACCACCTCATCACACGCCACTCAACAGCGGTTGAGATCAAGTCGGACTTAAAATACTCAACAGTGGCTTAGAGTGGTGCTGAAAGGGAGTTTGAGCAGTGTCGACTCTTCAAAGCCGTGTAAGGTATCGCACAGAGACCTTCCTTCAACTGGACAGCCACAATTCAAGTGCCCTTGAGCAAGACAGTCTGTATTAGCTCTCGAGCTTCTGCTCTGTAACTTACCCACTGCTCTGAGCTCACAGTGGAGGCAGACCACAAACCAGAACCCCACTATAACAAGACTTTGACAAGAGTCAATGCTAACAGCTCTGTGAGGCTGACCTTTGGTACTTTGAGCTAATTGCTTACATAAGTATGCCAACATGCTGATGTTAAGCAGGTATATTGTTCATCGTCTTAGTTCAGTGTGTGACCATGCTAACATTTGCTTGATCAAGACACGAAGCATAGCTGAGGTTGATCAGATCAAACAGCCTAAAATTTGTTATATGATGACAGCAATCCTAGATGAAAAGAGGATCTCAAAAGTGTACTGTAAATCCATTTCACTCAAAGTCACAAACGTCAACTTCATGTGCGCGCTTGAGGAAAAGTCAGACAATCATTAAAGTAATTAGGACACATCCTGCGGAAAACCTAACGTCTCTACCAGATAAGGGAAAACTTTGACCAACTGGTGGCACAAGACAACAGTCAGAATTCATCCCCTGGGCACCACGAGTGCCCGTACCAAATCTCAAAGCAATCCATCCGCTAGCTGTTGAGATATTTCACTACAAGCAAGAAATGCCAACCTGCTGGTGAGACTGGATAAAATGTCAGGGGATCACCAGAGTCTGCAGGAATCATCCTCTGGGCACCCTGAATGACTGTACTAAATTTCATTTCTATCCATTAAATAGTTATGATAGCAATAACTATCTATAACAGAGCGCCAACATTGCCATCCGTCAAGCTATTTGAAAACTCTTTTGCAGAACGCTGCACACTATGGGTGACTTTCCTCAGGTAAGATCTGTTACACAAGTCTCATTTCATAACCCTGGAATTTACCTGGCTCTGTCAAACAACAGAATTGGGTTTTCCCTGAACTTTTGTGAACTTAAGCCATCCACGCGTTCACCGTGTCTATGTCAGTATCTGAATGCTCGAGACTAAGAAGGACAGAGGTTGGTCAAGAAAATGTATTTGAACATGCATAAAGTTCATGCTTTTAGCAGCATGCAGCAGCAGCTTTCCTTTACTACACACTGACGGAAAAAACTTCCTCAGGCTACATCAGCCGAGATCTGAGGAGGTCATCCTTTCTCGTTGCTGGAGCGTCATAACTGGTACTGATTCATCCAGAACTATGGAGAATGATACAGCTGGCAGGTTGCACAAAAGCACCAGGTGGGTGTGCTGGCTGAAGTAAGTGTGTGGTGAAGTTCTTCTAAACGCTTACAGAGTTGCCTTCTGGGAAAGAAAACATCTAGTTTAGTCTACTGAAGATAGCGTGTACTTGCACTAATAAAACACTTCAACAGTTTCTCAAGGGGAGAAGATACCAAAATATGCTTCACTGTTAGACATGATGAATCTTCATTATCTCTTCAAATGTTTAGGAAAGAGAGGTTTATATGAGGGCAAGATAAACAACCTGAATTGTGTGTAATCAATCTCGACATTGACGCCAACTTGGCCAAACCTTGATAGGATCTTTTCAGAGAGCCACAGAGTGGAATAACAGTGAAACACAGCCAGTTTAACGTTGTCTCATATTTTAGCAGAATGCGACAGAATAAAACATGTCAAATGCTGCAGGAGATTAATGATAAACAACTCAGACCGGTCCACAGAAACCTTCAAGTGAAAAATGCATTTCATATTTTAGATTTTGTGTTCAGCAGCACTACAGCCCTGATGAACCTTATTTTTAGATTTAGATGACACAAAACCAAGTTTGGCCAGTAATGAGAGCACAAACTGACAGAACAAAGCTAAAGAGAAGACGTGTAGGAAGAGAGATTTAGAGTAGAAAGAGGCCGGGGTCTATTTTGCTGACCTTTTTGCTGACCTGAGGGGGTTCTGCTAAGTGCCAAAAATGAGGGAAGAGTCTATATTGGCCTGTTTGACTGCAGCCTGCCACCTCCTCATCTCATCCTCCTCCACAGCCCAGGCACAAACGCTTCAGGATTTTGTAATGGAAGAGAGTGAGAAGAAGGACGAGGGAGGGAAAAAAAGTTTTCCAATTTGTCATGTTACAAAACAGAGAAAAAGGGGCCCCAGCTGTGCCTCTTAAATAAACCTTTCCGGCAGAGTTTGGAGGAGCAGTCTAGTCAGTCGTGAGCAAACTGTGATAGAAGAAAAGTTTAGACAGAATCGACTATCATAGAGAATGAGAGTCCATGTCTAAACAGCGGTCACTGACATCATCAATATTATGAAAGGATAGCAACAAGAGCAAAAGCTTGGGGATGTTTCAGTCTGCGTGTGTAGCCGCTCAACTAGCTCAGCCTCTGGATGAATGTTTGATTTCATCATGTATTTATGAGATGTTTTGTGTGTCTCTAAGACAGTCTGTGTGTTTGTACGTCTACGTAAGTGTGTGTTATGCACGCACTTTAGAGCTGAGGAGAATTAGCATCAGGAATGTGCTCATGTCTGGTGATAGCTGCCAAGTAAAATGGGGCTCCGTCATGCAGGACAACACGGTCCGGCCTGCGACTGTTTGGATTTTACAGGTCAGATCTGAGCACAAACCCAATCTACATGAGCCTTTGTGTACAGAGAGAGGTAGAACCTATTAGGCCAAGCACAGTAATCAAATGTGAACTTAATTAAGAGCTATTTGGATGTCTGGCTGAGATTTCACCATGCCTCAACCCCAGAGTGGTAATCAACCATGACTGCTATTTGTACTTGAGTCAGTGCTACAGCTTGGAGGGAGGAGGCTACGACCTCCTCCACGTCCACACAAGGATTAAATCGAATTCAGCAGCGGAGTGGGGACGAAACGGAAAACCACAAGGTGTGAGCCGCCATTATCAAGTTAGTCAGTTCAGACAAATCCCTTTGACACACCAGCACCAGAGCACACACTGTACGTAGCTGCACATGGAGAGAAATGACAATTAAGCCTACTTAGTATGCAGCCGAGGGAAACACATTAAAGAAGATTATATGAAATTCTTTCGTGCCTTTCATAAGACCAGTGCAAGTTTCAAAGTCTCAGTGTGACGCATGAGCTCCAAGGAGCGCGATTCTCTAGAAGGTTCTTTCACCTTCACTATCCATGTGCTAACCTGAGCACCTGTGACTGCTAATGGCACCTACAGCGAAGGAGAAATGGTCCTGACCATGACTTTGTGATGATGTAGCCATGACCGAGACTTTTGAAAAGTAACTAAGTAAATCCTAAATGCTCATCTTGTGAATGTTACACAGTTAGCACTGTCAGGCAGAGTTTGACATTTTTGGGAAACGCCTCTAGTTGCTATTTGGCGACTCGCTATTCGGAGGCTTAGATGAGAAGATCGATATCACTCTGATGTCTGTCCATTAAATATAAGGCTACATCCAATAGCCGGTTAGCTTAGCTTAGCATGAAGACTGGAAACATGACGAAACAGCTAGCCTGGCTCTGCGCAAAGGAAGCAAAACCTACCTACCACAACTATTTTATATCTTGTTTGTTAAAAAAAATGCAATTCTTTATTTTATGAGCTGTTATGTACTCGACATTTTCTTGACTTGAAGTTACTGCTCCCACCCTAGAAATAGTCCAGCCCATAATCCTCCATAAAACAGTGACTTGTCCTTTTACACTTTGGTTTTCTATTCTATTGAAAAAACATGATATGATGTGCCAATTGATGATCTTTAGAGATGCTGGTGGGTGGATTTTGTTCCTGTTTGACAGAGCAAAGCTAACTGTTTCCTGTGTTTCCAGTCTTCATGCTAAGCTATCCAGCTGCCGGTGATAACCTTTTATATAAATATACAATGGACAGGTAAGAGAGTTGTATCAATCTTATGTTCTGTGTTTCAAAAATGTTAAGCTACTTCTTTAAGACATTTCAGCGTTCTCATTCAGTCAATTCAGCATTTACACTGGTCCAGATCCACACATTTCCCATGTTCAAAGTACCTCATCCTCTCCAAACTACAAAGAAAAATATTAAGAGACATTTGCTAAATCTATTCAATTTAGTAATGATGTGTGCAGGCTAATAATAGTAGAGCAAACAGCTTCTCTTCCCAGCAGCACACAATGCACATAATCATAGAAAACACACTGCCTACGCACACACGCAGCTGAGAGCGGGGAATCCTCCACAAGGAAGTGTGAGGATCAATGGCCTGAAAATGGTATACAATATTCAGAATTACATGCATCCACGTGGTATCCCATTGGAAGGTTAGTCAAATATGGACCACGAACATCTCTTACCCAAGTTTTTTGCTCAGGCAAAAGGCAGAAAAAACAACTGTGGGTCCACTAAAGGCCATGTGAGGAGATTTCTGCCCCTGAGTGAAGGGTGAATGCCTGCTTCAGGGATTAGTGTTACAATTAGTCTTATGTTAAGGTTATACTTGAGTACTTTGAGATCAGGATTAGAAGTTTGGGAATAAATCTAAATCACACTTGCATGAATAGCAACCTTGGCTCTGATGTGACTGTGCACGTGTCCCTGTGGATGCTTTGTTTTCATGTGCTCTACGGTGTGGAAGGATGGAGCTGCGCAGTCTCCCGTGAGCGATGTTGAATTGTGAAGGCTAGATACATATTGTGCTTTATCAAGAAGTACTGTATGGAAGAATGGTTGAATTTTCTTACTACAAATAATCTTCAATGGGTACGAGTCTGCTCAGTCACACTTTTGTCCCTGAAAAGAATGGAGGCCAGTGAAGAAACCCTGTACTGGAGGCTTAAATGGATGTGAATGAATGTATTTGTTGTCTGGGCTGATACTGAAAATAGACTTTTTTATCTGGTAAAGGAACTCAGATTGGATATATTTTATAAGCAAAGAAATGACTATCTGGAGCTGGAATTGAAACTCATTTAACATGCTGTTTGGATTCGTATGTTACTGAATTGAATAAATGAATGGATAGGTTCAATCTCATGGAGCAACAGTACGCAAGATAGCCCCTATTGTGCCAGGGCAACCTGACATGTCAGGGTCACAGCTTGAGACACGAGTCATCAACACAATCAGCCCTTTCAGACTGACACAGAGGAGCACGTTAAATTCATGTCATCGCTGTCGGTGTGAATGGGTCAGCAAAAGTCATCCGACCTCACCCTGACACTGCCTGGCCTCAGCACGGTGAATGTTCTTGCTATTCAGATACAATAGTCACTTTAGCTACATTGTAGGCTATAAAGTCAAAAATAAAAAGAATACAATAAAGTTGCACAACTTCACAAGGGTGACAAATCCCTTCAAGCCAGCTTTTAGCAGTGATGTGTTGAGAGCTGCAGTTGCTAACTGGAGCCTTGTGTGAATATGGTGGTGCCAGGTTTTAAATCACAACTATTGGGTTGTTATGAATGGTTGAATGTGGGCTGAATGTGTGTTCGTGAAACAACACTATCCCCGTCCTCCGCCCTGATCACATTCACACCTGTATATGTGAGCTACTGCTGCCCAGTGCGAACAGCTTCATCACTAATGAAGTTTCTTATGACACACACAACTTTATCTCTCTCTCTCTCTCTCTCTCTCTCTCTCTCTCTCTCTCTCTCTCTCTCTCTCTCTCTCTCGCTCACTTACATGCACTCTTACTCATGCAGATACAAATTTATCTGCTGAGCTATCGAGGGAGTGTGATCTCTTACACAGATCATTCCCAGGCTGATAATAAGGGCTGCTGCTGTAAGACCATACAGTGAAATGTCCGTTACTTCCCCTGTGGGCTACATATCAAGGGAGTGTATAGATTCCAGATTTAAGTGCTTTTCACATAAAACTAACCAAAGCATTGCTTTGAGTTGCTTCTCAGCTGCTATAATCAACCTTTTTTTAAATAAGCAACTGTTTACTAACAAATTTGCCATATAAACTTAAAAAGTGTGATTATGTCGCATGGTATCCACAGCTGGTTTACACTGCCCCCAAGTGGCCAAAAACAGAGGCTCAATGACTCTGAATTCATTCAAAAACTATCGAAGTGTTACACAAATCGTGGCCACTCACAAACACTTTCTTTAATTTCAGTTGTCTGCTCTCACTGTTTTGCGATTCTCTGTTCTGTATTTGTATAATTTCACTGGAATTGTTTCAAGGCTCCACGATGTAGAAAGAAGGGGAAAATGGCTTCCTTCTTCCTCAGTGTTGTCCTTGGAGTAAAGCTAAACCTTTGGTCATCATGCAGGAAGGATTTCTGTCTTTTTGTCCCAAGAGAGATAATAACTACTGAATCAGACAGATTGTTCAGGCGTTGCAGCCTCCACCTCAGCATTGGGTCTAAGCTACAAATCAAAGACTTCTGGCAAGGAGGGCTTAGCATTTTTCTAAGCCTGCTTTCACAAAATGTTTTTTTTTACCCATCTTCATGCATTGATTGCTGTGTCAAAAGTTGCTGGCTAATGTATTGTGAATATGCACATGCGTGTTCATGTTTCATTTTTGCCCGTACTCTTTCAGAGGGCCTCCTGAGCCGCGTTCTATCTTCAATCCTTAAATAGCTCCATCTAGATAGTGTATCTCAATCAGTGGGTCACAGCTCTAAAGTGGGTCACAGGGTTGGTCTGACAGGCCTGGCCACACATACGCACAGCACTTTGGCCATAATAGATGTCAGCTTTTAAAAGACTTGCACAGTGTTTTCAGGCACTTAAGAAAAATGTCTTTTCTGTGCAAACACTTTTAATTTCTGATAAGAGATGAACAGAATGAGGTGGGAGCATCTTCATTCACTTATTCGCTTTCTAGCTGAAAGTTAGATGAGACAATTGTTGCAACTCTCATATCTGTCCCTTCAACAGGAAGGCAGTTGGTTAGCTTAGCTTAGCATAAAGACAGGAAACAGGGGGAAAGTCCTAGCCTGGCTCTGTTCATAAAATCCACCTCCCAGCATCTCTCAGGCTTGCTAATTAACATGATATATCTCTTGTTTAATCTGCACAAAACCAAAAAGTAAAACATAATTGTACTGGAAGTTATGACTATTCCTTCCTACTGGAAGCAGCGACTTCCTGGATTCTCCGCTGGTGGCCTTAAAGGTGCCGCTAGTGGAATCTGATACCTTCAAGGCAGCTGTTTATAGTCTTTCTGCAAAGCCATGCTAACTTGCTGCTGGCAGGGTACATGTGGAACAAACAGATATAAGAATAGCGTTGATCCTCTCATTCAACTCTCGACACGAAAGTGAACAAGCGTATTCTCCAAACAGTCTAACTATTTCTTTAAGGCTCCAAATAGAGCGTTTTCTTTTCATGAAATAAAAAAGAAAGAAGGGGAGTAGTTTACAGATGTGAGGGTTTTCAGGAATGGAGCATCTGACTGTGACCATTACAACAGAAAACCTACAGCACACTACATTTCACAATGGGTTCGACACATCTGTATTGTCGATTCTACTGTCTGTCTGTTAAGTCTTTCAGTTGGAAACCTTTAGCTCCAGCAGTACAGAATTCCATTGTTGCAGCCACATAAAGCATCAGTGTAATAACGTGACTGAACTTTACTTAGCCTCTGAGTTGTTTTCCCCCAGGAAAAGCTGCCAAGCAAAGAACTGGATTTTATATTTGCTCAGTTATGCAGTCGTGGCTGTTTTTTCACTGTGTCATATACGGTATTTAGACAGCAACCAACCAGCACTCTTCAAGTTGTGCACTGACTGAAATCACATGTTCCTATCAGTGCCCTCTGTTATTTGCATCAGCTGCTGTTTTCTGCACTTTTGTGACATAAGGTTAACAAAAACAAGGACCTCACAAATGTACTCTGTTTTCCATATTGCCCTCAGTTGTCAGTCAGCAGTAAAGTGGCAACCTTTTGGCCACATGGATGTCATTGAGATGGCAGCATCATGCCAATAACCGCCAAATGCTGGGCCCCAGTTCTAAAGCCTAAACCAAATGTTAGAGGAGAAGTCCACAGGGGGAGAGTGCCAGGAGAAGAGAGGCTCTGGAAGGTGAGTTAATTAAGAGGAGAGGAGCCTGTGCTGCTTCTATTATTCAGGATGTGTTTTCAATGAAGAGGTTTAAAATTCAAGGGAAGAAAACGGCAAAATAAGGAAACATGAAATGAGGAACCGAGCATTTGTTACAGAACAGTCACTTTAAAAAATATTTACATGGTTGCCTGCATGAAAAAAAAAAAAAAAAGAAACGATTCAAGTTGAAATGATTCCAGCTGTCCTTGGTGACACAATCTCGAGCACATTTCTCCATTTTTATTCTCTATGGAAGGTGTTTACCACTCACAGCCTTGAGGGACAGCACGGTCCATTTCCAGGACCAGGAATCTCATTTTCAATGACATTACGGTACTTTCATGGAGCAAAACAATGTGAATTCTTTCATTAAGGCCGTTTCCACTGGGCCCCCAATTAGCAGCGCCTTCTGAACAATCTGAGACTGTTCGTGGAGGTCCCCTCTGGGAAACAAAGAGCAGTTTAGACCCAATTAAACTCAGGGTTTGTTGGTGGCCTGGGGTCTTTGCTCTGGCTACAGTACTGAGACAGTAAGAGAGGATCTTTAGAGGTCTAGAAAATGGAAAAAGAAAAGTTCCAAGCAAGTCTGTTTCTTTACTAGAAACATATGTGGTTCAAAGGGCCCTAAAAATGAAAGAGGCAATCAAAGAGGTTAAAAAAGCAATTAAGATATGCTTGAAAGGGGGTAACATGCAGTCTAGCTTCCTATACAACCAGTGGCATGTTGGCTGTGGTTTTGTAAGGCTGCCGTCAAAATGTAGGTGTTCCAGTGACACCTGGTAAAAATCCAAGTTAGTGGGCAAATCTCACATTCAGTGTAAGCGATTAACATGTGAGCCATGTCAACTGTGGAACAAATTTCAATAGGTTTCCTTCAGAGGCTCTGTGAAGCACAGCAGCCCCTGCATCCCAGTGGGTTGTCAAGTAAAGCTAAGGTTTGGCGATCTCCTCTGCACAAGGCTGACTCATCAAATGAAGGCATTAAGACTGACGGGGAGGAAAATTTCACTAAAACAATAACAGTGCATCGAGGCAGAAACTGTTTGCTTTAAGGCAGGGTTCCTCGGCTGTTGCTGTAGACTGAGGAGGAGGCAGAAACTGCAGGTGATTGCAGGCTATCCAAGCCTGTCTTCAAGGTGGTAATTTATATGGATTTTGCTCCTAAGAACCTCAGAGCACTGGATTGCCGAGTGCAAAGAGATGACTTCAAAAGGCAGAGGGAAGCATTTACGGCCTGACGATGAATCTCACAGAATGCAGCTCACAGCTCGAATCAGCCGCTCGTGTTAAAGCCCAGCTGAATTTAATGAAATGTCACATTTACAACCCTGATTGGCTTTACAGCAACTAGTGGCCTCTGGTTCAAAACATTTTCTTACCAGTAAAAGTCATTCAAAAATATACTTAGGAGCACAAGCCAGACATTGCCAGGGTGAGTGAGAAGCATTATATCTTTGTGAAAGTAAACTCACAGCCTCTTTTCACCTGCAAAGAATTGAACAAATCTGCGTTCACTCACTCCTCTCTGATAACGCCCTTTTCCTTTCCTACCAAACAGAGCAGCGCGTGAGTGGGACTGTGAGGCTTTAATAGTTTCCAGAAGTTGTTCCAGTCTGTGAAGGTGCGTGTGTTCACAAGGTCTTGAGGGGAGCTGTTCTGAACTGCTCGCTATCTGCCTGCGGATCACAATACCACTGCTGGCATTCAGGGCTCTGTGCAGCCCAGGTGATGAACCCAGCAATCCCACTCCTCACACCACCCTGACGCAGTGCCACACATGCCTGCTGATGGCAGCACTACACATCTGAGCTTACAGATGAGGGAAACTAAGTGTGATGATTGCATATGATGAACAATAGATGGGTCTATTCTACTATTGAAGCATCATTCAGCCACACAGTTAAAAGTGTCCCACAGAAAATAGAGACTAAAAAAACGCAGATGCACTTTAAATAACTGATTCGAGCGGAGTCTGATTGAGGAAAAGCAGGACTGCTGTCATCACATGAGCACAGTCAGTGAAATCTGTTGAACGTGAACTGACTGACAGTAGATAGACTACAGCTCCGCGGCCCCGTTCATGCTGAGACATTTCTTGAAGACGACATGACACCGCTCGAACGGATCTGACTCGAAGCGATCGAAGCTGCCGTATCTGACTGCTGCCTCCAATTAAAAAGAAATGGATTCATCGATGTGTAAACAAGTGGTTTGAGCAGGTACTGGGGCCTGTGCTACAGTTTCATCAGTGAATGTCAGCGTCCAGCGGAGGGCAGGGGGAAATGTGCGATCACCGCTGTGACAGTGCAATATTCACATGTGGCACCGGGAAACACAAACAAAAGAGCGCTTTAATTGTCTCGCCTCGGTTTCATCCCCTCCACGTTGCTCCACTCAATCGAGCAGTCAGTCCCTGCGGGGCACAGTCTACTCTTCATGCACACAGACACAAAACACAATAAACCCCGTGCATACACACTTATATGTAGTTTTCTAAGCATTTTAGACGAGACTCTGGTTATCCTGAGATCAGCTCTGCTTACCATCAATAGCCCTTCCTGGAGCGATTACTTCCAAACTGTGCAACAATCCCAAGAAAAGCAATCCTGTTGCCAACATGTTGGCCGCGGTGCGCAACATTGTAGCCTATCTTGGAAGAAAATTAGTCATCAATCGCCTCTTGGTCCTGTCAAGCTGGAGGTTGCAGACAGGCGACGACGTGTAACCGTGCCCAGGCGGTGATGCTCCTCACTGGAAATTCCGCTTTCTGGCTGCGCAATGAAGCTGACAAGGATGCTGCCTTGTGCCCACTCGGAGAATATTTTTTGCAGGCTGTCAAGGCAGAAAAAAAAAGAAGACGAAGAAGCAGAGGCTTCTCCCAGCCCGGGGTTGCTTAGGGGCTCCTTGGATGCATGGGCAGCCCTGCCACAAAGGCTAGCAGGCTGAACTGAGCATCAAGCTAGCCTGGCTTGCAGTCGAGATGAAGGGGAGCTGGCGCCTCTAATCATGCAGTTGTCCGTCTTTTGTTCTCCCTGCCCCGGCGAAGAAGCCACAGGAGGAAATAAAGAAGTGGATCAAATGTTCCTCTCCTCCTCACCACCTCTGCTGCTGCTGGCCGCAGATTGAGCCTGAAGCCTGGAGCTCAGTCAGTCAGCGGTCTGAGTGACGTCGCAGCAGCAGCAGCTCGCCTGGCCCTCCCCTCTCTCCAGCACCCGACACCCACCATCCACCTCCACCTCCACCACAGCACGGCAAACTTACTGCAACAGTGCTTTGGGTCCTGACTCAGTGTCTCTTGAAATTTTTCATGCTCATGCATGTGTGTATTTGACTTTGCCATTCATTGTTGTTCTGTTCGTTTAACTTACAAATACTTTGCAACTTTGTTTGTTGCACTAATGTTGATGGTAGTTTTATTAGTACCTGGACATCGACATCAACAATAATAATGACTGATGATGACAGCTTCAAAGACTTTATAATCAAACTGATTTGTTCAGAGTGTTGTATGTGATTTGGTCATTATCCGAGTCACATATCCATATCACATTTATGTGTCTGCAGCCTTGGAATTAACCATCCATACCCCCAAATTAATAATTAACCTCCTTTAGATCTTTTCCAAAGTTTGGTGAGATGGACCTCCGGAGCCTTGCAAATGGTTATAGAGCAACTAGGCAACTGTAATCAGTGTTTAATTAGACACTATAAAGAAGGAATAATTAAAGCATGTGAAGATCAATCAAACTATAAAGCTATTCATCAGATTGGCTGATAAAAAAGACGGTTAAATAAAAGATCATTCTGAACTAATCAGTCCGTTAAAAGTAGATACATTGGAGAGTTGATTTCTGAACAAAACCAAAACAATCATGAAGAAAAATTAAACATGTATTAATTGATACTGTGAAATCTTTTAATCAAGACAACATAAGAAGTTCATTCTCCCCAAAGGAGAAATTCACAAAATCAGTCTGAGTATACAGCTTAAAAATAGAAGAATCATTCCCTGTGTTCAAAAGTAATTTAACAGCCTCATTTTAAACTGAAAAGTAGAAGCCCTCGTGCTTCATTCAATATGCATTTTGTTTAGTCTAACCACCTGGATCCCCATTTCCTTTTCCATTTGATGGTGATATTGTCGGTAGTTGTGGATCCATTTAACTTAAATGACTTATGAATTCTTAATAGGACACTATAATGTGAAGCAGCATTCTGGATTGATGAGGCTTCCATTTCCAGGCCTGTCTCCTTCCAAGGATCCAGCCTTCATGTGGCCTTCAGAGGACCAAATTCTGGCTGAGTGTATGCCTCCTCCCCAAATGAGATAAAACGTCCACAGAGGATTCAACAAAGCATCATTAAAAAGTCTTGCCCGCAGTATCAGGAGGACCAAAACTAGTGACCAACATGCAAATTAATGTTGGGATATTGATGATCTTAGCAAGTTGTGGAAAAACAGGGCTACATTTGGTGCTGCTTTGGAGTAGTAGTTATGATGTATGTAAATGAGGACTGTATGACTTTGTCCATATCACCCACTCCTACTTGTAAGTCAGGTACACCAAAAGAAACACAAAACAAAGTTGACATAAAGAGGTAGTAGATGCATGTGCTGCCACCACGACACACCAGCTTCTTTTCTGCTACCAGTGAACACACAATCCTCTCCACTTTCCAGCATCCACATTAAAATGTTGTGAATAACCTGCTTGGGTCGCAGTGCAGCAACAACCACATGATCCCTCTCTGGCTTCCCACCCATGAACCCTGCAAATGGTATTTTTTTGGGATGTACTGCATGATCAAGTCAGCCCCTTAATGTTTGCACCATATTTCATATTTGCACAAACTATCTTATTTTTCCTGATATTTTGCTATTTAATATTTTTGAGGTTTTATTGTGTCAAGCACATTAGCGGATGGGCCAACAAAGCATTTCCCTGCACAGTGCAGAGATATGTTGAGTATGTGACAAATAAAAACTTGAAACTTGAAAGAGCGATACCGCTACCACAAATTCACCAACAGGTGGTGGCATCATGTATTTTTGTCACCCCCACAGCATTGTGAAACCACTTGCCAGGATCAAGAGAAGCAGCAGGAAAAGCAGTTTAATGATTCTTCTGTCCTAATGCTGCATGTGACATTGAAGCTCATGACATCCTCATTTCTTTAACTCTGGCAGGTTTCTGCTTTCTACACAAACAGGCTTTACTCTCTGTATGTGTGGCACGGATGTATTAATTTTATTTGTCATGCATTATTTCTCTCATGCTATGCTGACAACACCCAATTGTACATATAAACTGATAAACCCAGGCTCAGCTTGATCAATTCTCCCAACCTGTTTCTTTAGATTAGATAAGAAGGCAATAAGGTACAGATCCTTCCAAACAGCTCAAAGTATGAGGCTGTCATAAGGTTTGGTTCTTTAATTAGCCTTTCTGAACCCCATTGAAAAAATCTCCCAAAAAAACATTGCCTGAAAGATTTTAATGCTTTCACAGACAGAGAAGCTTCTTCACAGACTACTGCTACCACGACTGCGGTGCACTGTTAAGATTCCCGGCAGGAGTCTCCAAACACTCCAGGCTCCAACTGATATTTTGGAGTCCCCAACATATTGCATCCATCCTGTGCAAACTGCTTGTTGATGCAGGGTACAACTAAAGGGGAAAGTCCAGTCCAGTAAATGATGACATGCGATATAATCAGGTAGGTAACAGGTTTAACTTAAGTTAATGCTTGGATGATTTACTGAACACAAATACACAAAACATCCACACACATTGTACTTCATAGGAGAGCACCCTGGGGAGCAGAACCTATTCAACCAAAGGAAAGAGTCTAACCTTTTGTGCTAGAAATGGTCTGAGATATTCATAGACGTCTCTGCTGGTTTTGAAAGACACAGCATTGTGTGCAGTAGAGCGTGTGAACATATAGCTATAAAAGGGGAGTCTTGGAATGTTTTGATTAGTTTAATTATCATACTATGACATTTATTATGACTACAGTTTTATAGATCTTACAATCTCAAAGTGAAATCCCACCAAACACATGTGGGGATGAAACCATGAATCTTAAAGTGAAACACTGTTGGGCCCGCAGAGACCAAATTTAGTCATTCCACATAAATTGTTTGTTTACCCACAAGGCCAGAGTGGGTTTGTATTGTATAAGGGCCGTTGTAACTTTATAATGAAAACCTTGGCTAGCATCTTGTAAGAAAGGGCTGAGGTCAGGAACTGCTGTTTTTTTAGATTACTTATCACAAGCAGCAGACACTTTGTCTGGTGTTGATTCCACTGTTTTGACATGTTATATAATAAGACTGCCATAATCACAAACAAGCCATCTTCAAGAAGCCTGAAATTATCCTGGTGATGAAGAAAGTGCATTTATAAGACGCTCTTTTTATGTTTTTTCCATCTCAAGTCTTAAGTCACGTCCCAATTTCTAGCCTTTCAGAATATTAACACCAACAATGTAATCAGAGTATAATAAAATCAACATAACATAAAAAGTAAATGCTCTATTAAATTATTTTGTATTACTTTTCCAAACTGACATATATTCCAGTACTGTCAGAGAGATGCTTAAAAAAACTCCTGTGCAATTACACAGGAAATGAGATTGGGACTGTTTTCAAAACAAAATAAATGCCACAAAACAATGAAAAATCATGCAGAGAGGGAGGCATTTATGTATTCCTCATAAAATAACACAAATTATGCAAGCTCACGTCCACACAGCGCTTTCTTTTCACTCTACCCCTCTCTATCAACAGGACACTTCAAACAATCCTGTCGTTAAGTTAAAACCATTCACTCCAAAACACATCAAGTGTAAGTGACCTTCAGCCTTTAAGCACTGGCCTGAACGTCTGCTCTGAGTATATTGCTGGCCGGGCCGAGAATATTCAGCTGTGGGCTTTAGGTGTGGAGCAAGTCCTTCAAGGCTCAAGTCCAAGTGAAGTCACAAGTTTTTTTCACATCCTGTGATTGGAGTTTCACTTATGAGTCCAATCATCTTACTTTCTATGTGAGTCCACACCTGCGCTGAGCTTTCAGTCTTCACATCTCCTCATTTTCCTCGTTAGTTTTCACCTACATTTAGAATTCTTCTCTTGCCATTTCAGTGAAAAATAGACTCAGGAATCATCTGGCCATCAGAACTGGAAGGAACATGTTGGTTGATTGTTGATTTTAGTCATATTTACATCTTTATTATGCTCAAGAAAGTACAAATGAAATCATTTTTTAATGTAATTCTATCCCAGATTACCCCATGCGTACATACAGATGCATCTTTAACGTGCGGGTTTGACCCTCACTTTGCAACCCTATCATTTATCCATCAGATCAGAGTGTTTATGCCAAGTGGTGTACTGTACCACAGCCACCCCGACCTGTCTGTGAAATGCTGCACAGCACTGTCACCTAGTGGGTCTACACTGCCAGTATTACATTTCAAAGAACAATGGGTCCTTTGTTTCCAACATTTTTTTTTCTTCAGTTTTTTTTACATAAAATACACAAGAGGAGAAAAGGAGTTGGCATAAAATGAGTTTTATGCTCACAAACAATATCCAGCAAATGACTTTACAGAGCTGTTTAAAAAGCATAATCTCAACAATCTTCTCTTGATTCAATGGCCTCAGCATCATTATATTCGATTCATTGTTGCTCACGCTGTGCAGGCAGCTGAAAGAGAAACGGCTCTTTGATTTCCTTCTCTGAAATGAGTCTGTAGCACTTAAAGAGGCAGAAAAGACGGCACTTTAAACAGGCGCTGTTTTGTGTTAATTCAACCAGGACTGTCAGTTATTTCCCCAATTCACTCCTCGTCCTTTGATGTTTTTATTTGCACTGAGGTGTTTGGCAAGACTGGAGGTGCTTAATTTAGCTTTAGCGTGACTAACACATCGCAGCAGTCTCACAGCACTGATTCTAACCTATCAAATGTTAAGTCCCAGTCCAAAAATGTCCTCATACCAAAGGCTTTTGCGCAATCCTGACTTAACTAAAAACAGACATTCAGTGGAAGAAAGAGGAGACACAACTACAAAGACTTTCAAAATAAATGCACAACAGAAACTTGAACTTCTTAGACACCATCAAACGCACACGCACACACATGCCACAGGCACGCACATGTGTGACGCACAAAGAGACGTTTTACATAATTCTGTGACCATTTTGCAGCAAGGTGGTGCTGTTTCCCCATTTTCTATTGAATTTTGTTACAGCAGAAGAAATTAGAAAGAATCCTGGTTTTGGTTCTCTTTGTCTCCGTCTTCAGAACACTTCCACCATTCAGTGAGAATCTGATTACACCACTTTGATTAGTCACAGACTTGTTTAGTGTTCAAGTGTTTGTGCCAGGCTACAAACACGCTTGCATTGTGGGCGTTTATCAGGGGAGCGAGGTCAAATGGAAGAGAAGAGAGACGTGACAGACTGTGAAAAAGAGGAATGACATGCAATGAAGATCAAATCAAATGCATCTGGATGAATTCAAGTTCTTCATTCTGAGTTTTTCACTTACTCCATTACCAGTGTCAGTGTCTACAGTCCTGGATGTTTTATCTCTAAATGTCCATAACTCCTGTGTTTGTGTTGAATGTGTTCAATGATTTGCCTTTTATTTGGCATAAGTGATTGCTGCTTAAAGCAGTGCTTCCCAACCTGAGTCGAGAGCCCCCACAAAGGACTGCTAGATAGAAAATGATAAAATAGAAAATTCTGCCACACAAATTCACAAATTCTGTTTGTTTGTAAACCTTTCTCCAACCTTTACTCATAAAATATGGTCTATATTTCACCTTTTTACATGTCTCAAAATTACTCAAATTAATAAACAAATCTGAGAAGAAATCACTGCTCTGCTGAATTGCCTGCTACTCATGAACAGGCAATCTGCATCAAGCAGTGATCAGCAGACATGACTTCATATTAAGGAGTCGCAAGCAAAAAAGTTGACAACCACTGTCTTGAAGCAGTGTTTGATTGTGTGAAGACGTAGAACACGTAATGTGCTTCTACTGAGCACAGGACCGCCACATAACACTGCTGCTTTTCCAAACTTTCTCTTGGTTCATGACAGAGGGGAGATCTGGTTTAGTCAGGCACGGAGTAGCGTTTAACACGATTTACCAGCAGATGGAAGCATAACACAAATGACAGACATCCTGATGTCCAGCAGTCCAGGGCCCATGAAGAACATCACTTTCATTTTAATCTAATTTTCAAAGGTCAGAACTCAGTCTAGTGCAAATTAAAAACAATATGTCAACAGAATTAGCTCCTCTTGTTTTGCATATTTTCAAAAACAGAATCTCTTTGCTTCCAAAAAGCAATGAAAAGGATAGAGTTATCTCATCACATGCAATATCTTCTATCTCTGACAACACGTTTACATTCATTTCCCATTATAATCCTGCATCAGGTGGCAGCCTGACAGCCCCATCACAATGAAAACCGAGGACCTCATGTGCTGCACACTTGGATCCACCTCCCAGGGTCATGATTTCTCTTCTTATCTCCTCTTTTCTCCCCGCTGAAAGAGAGACGCGGGGAGAGAGATCTGCTCTGATGGCTTATTTGACCCTGCACTCATTAGAAAGTGACTCACTGATAATGCATAGACACATCTGTCATTATCCTGACATTTTGCACAGCCTTAATGCCTCACCTCATTCATCTCTGGGCAATTTTCTCTTCCATCTGTAGCTCTTGTATATTGATCTGGGCCTCTGCAGCGTCATGTTGTAACATCATACTCTATCTTTTGAATGACTCGTGTGTTACACTGTAGATTTGAGGGACAGAATTCATTCTCTCTGTCAGGATTACGGTCTCGGTTGCCAAACAAGTCATTACAGACAGATTGCCCTGCCCTGTTTGATATTTTTAATTTCACCAGACAGCCTTTAAATTAGGGTATCATGATAAATGACAGCACCGAACAGCACAGAGGCAAAGCTGACTAATCAATAAAGTCAAACAGTAGAATAGTTGCTAAGTAGAATAGTCTCCAATATCTAGCAAGACAACACATCAGGTATTAGAGTAAGGTAGCAGTGAGTGAGACCATCAACATTATGCAGCAGTAAAGCATCTCTTACTGCCTCTTCATAAATCTTTCTGAAAAGACTGACACAGACTGAGTTATTCCTCTCCTTGTGAGATTGATTTTCACGTCATAGGATGGGAGCCCATCAGTCTCAAATATCAGGGAACGGGAGAGTTGGCCTCCTGCTGAAAGACCTCTGCTGCTCCGCTGGTGACTCTCTTTCTAGGGCGATTTTATTGTCGGAGTCAGTGCAAACACCATTCATCTGGTTTGTGTCATGACTGGAGCAAGTATTTCATGCGTCATTCTTTCATCCACAGCTAAGGCCCATGATGCACCTCCGCCCAGTTTGCTGCAGCTGGTGATGGAAGCCAGGTTGGAAGTCCAGAGAGGAGGAACAGGTCAGTACTGGTTCTCACACTGCATTCCTGTTCAGACGCACAAGGTTTCTAATAATCCAACTAAGCAAATATGGACAGTTAGAAGAGATATAATGTCAATATCTGGTATTTTCAACTAATCACCGATAAAACTCACCTTCGTATACTCACACAGATGTGCCTGAACACATCCATTAATCTCAAAACTGCATCACGATATGGACCTACATCATCACTCATCTTCTACACTCCCTCGCTCCCTCCCTTCGCTCTCGTCCTCCCCTCCCTTGCTTCAGAGCCAGATGGATTACCTCATCAATCAAAGTTCCCAGAATCACATCCTGTGTGTGTGTGTGTGTGTGTGTGTGTGTGTGTGTGTGTGTGTGTGTGTGTGTGTGTGTGTCCCACCAATGCAGTGTATCCATTCAGTAGGAAAACAGTATGAGGCACTCACTGCAGACATTTTGCAACAATAAAAAAAAAGACTTTCAAGTAATTATTTTATCATTCCTCTCTATTCATGTGGTCGATCTGAAGGAGCCACACAGGAAACTGCTCATTTTTGTCCATGCACAAAAGCCTCTTTAACGCTGTTTGGGAAAATTAGCAAAATGCATGGGGGGTCTGGGCTGGTTTGACACGTTACGGATGTCGGCAGGCCTTCATGGTTGGTGTGAAGGACAAACTAGGAGATGTCTAAAATTAGAATTCATCAAAAACATCCCATGGCGAAGAGGCAGTGCAAAGCAAGGACCTTTAATTTGATGAATATCAGCAAATTCCCTCAAATTAAGGATTTAAAAAAGTTGTTGCAAGAAGCTAAAATAAAAAAAAGGGAATGCAGTTTTCAGTTTTACAGACTCATCCGGTATGTCATCAAAATAAACTTTGCCTTGACCGTCTCTCTCATTTGCTTTGTTGACAATACATTATTAATTCCAAATGGAACAAAGGATGCCAGACATTGATTTTAATCTTCAACAATACAAGAATAGCAAAGTCAAAAAATGGCGGTGTCAGAGTTCAAAGATGTTGACCCCTCCCCTGTAGGTCTTCACCAGAGAGGAAGCTTTGCAGTGTTGTTCAGTCTCTGTATTTTTCTTTCCTCCTCGAAAGGAACAATTATGGAGCGGGCAATGCTGATAACACCTAAGGAATTTGAGGCATGCACAAACAGCCCTTCCCCCATCCGCTTAGCTCTCTCTCCCCTTCCCCCTGCCCTCATCCCCTTCTTTCCTTCCCTCCCACTCCATCACCAGGCTTTCTTTCTTTCTGCCTCTTTACACTCAAATCTGTTGCTCAGATTACTTCCAGCTGGAACATAGAGTAAATAGCCCCTCAAGAAATTCTTGAAAACTAATTTGTGAAAAGAAAATAAAAGACCTGTGTAAAATCTTGAAGAAAGTTTTTTTTTCCCCTTTCAGGTTCTGCAGAACTTCATAAAAAATGTTTTGATGTTGAGCCAAAAGAGGTGTTAGGAACAGAATTTGTTTACCTTTTATTTATAAGTACACTGTTTCTCTGTGACAGCCTGTTTCGGTTTTGACAATATTTTTACTAACCTGAACCAACTGAGCGACAGTGACTGAAACAAATTTGTTAAAGAAAATTATATTTATCGAGGAACCCGCCAGAGCACACACACTGCAATGCTCTATCTACGGTAGAATCCTTGTAGAATGAATGCATACAGAGTTTTTGTTTTCCATGCATAAAAAAAGCGCTTGCACATATATTTCTGAATATTAAACTTTATGACGGTAGGCTCTGTAGTTTCAGCCCTCATTTGAAGGTAGCATATACTAAGGTTGGGCTAAAAGAGGGTGAGGGATTCAGGGGTCCGATACTTACTTTTGCCAAGGGCTCCCCAGTCTTGACCAAACTGCTTTTGTTTAGTTTGGAGTGGAGCTTGAATAAAGAGAAAATGAAAGACATGGGATGGACTTTCATTGTGGTTGCACAAATTAACCTTCATCAATTTTTGTAAATATTTGCTTATCCTGAATTTGATGCAGCAACATGTCTCAAACAAGTTGGAACAGGAGCAACTAAAGATTGGGAAAGATGTGGAATGCCCCAGAAACACCTGTCTGGAACATTCCACAGGTAAACAGGTTGATTGGTAACAGGTGATAGTATCATGATTGGGTCTGAAAGAGGCATCCTGGAAAGACTCAGTCGATCACAAGACACAGTTTGATTGCATTTTACTTATGTTTTTCACAGAGTCCCAACCTTTTTTAAATCAGGGTTGTATATAAGTAATATGATGTATGTTCACATTCACCAATGAAAATACAAGAGAGATCCAGATGGGCTAACAACATTTATTTGTTTTGAATTGGTTTTGTTTTGTCTTTGTCCATCATGCCCCTCCAGCCTTCCTCACCAAAACTTCCTCTTTCACACTCTCCCTAAAAAACACATTCCAGCCACATGCAATGGTTGACTGACTGTCTGGTGTGTGAGGGTGTGTGTGTGTGTGTGTATGTGTGTGGTCTGTTCGGCGGATGTGTAAAAGTAACTACTCTCACGTGAAGTAAGCACATACGTCCATCCATTCGTTTGTGCTGTCCAAATGACAAACGTTTACTGTTTCTTATTTATCATAACAGGGATTGTTGTGCCAAGATATTCCTGTGTACTTTTTATGAGTTCAGTATGTGGTATTGTACATTTTACTGCATATTGTATGTTCATTATCCTGAAAAACAGCTTCTTTGGAAATTCACATCATTATTTCTGACGCTAACGATTCAGACAAATGCATAACGCCGTGACTGGATGAATGGTTTATGTCTAATATCACGAATAAACACAAATAAAAGTTTTACACTTTGTTATGTTTGCAGAGATTCCTTCTAGATGGTTCACCAGTCTCTGATGTAAAGCAGCTGTAAATATATTATAAAAATTCAGGTCCACTTTTAAAACTTTCGCCCTTAACGAGTGTGTGCTGCCTCTTCCACGCAACTCTGAAATGTTGACTTTTAAAACTGAACCTTTCCCTTTTCCCTCCATTTTCCCACTTGTGTATGTTCAACCACTGTTCTCTGTCTTTCTCCCTCTGTTAGCCGCTTTGACCTTGAACCCCGCACTGACGGTCTCAATGACCGAGCCCCTCACTCACACATGAACTCCCTGAACCCTTCCACGCCATTCATATCCACTTTCCTCCACACACACAGGCTCCCCTTCCTCCCAAACAACAGCTCACTTTGATGACAGAGGTTCACCCCCACAGCATTGATGCTGTTGTGTGTGTGTGTGTGTGTGTGTGTGTGTGTGTGTGGGCGGGTGTGTTGGTTGTTAATGCAGGCAAAGGGTGGAAGGGTGGTATTTCCTCATGTGCTGTTGTCCTTAAATAGGTTGTTTCTGGCTGGTAATTGTAGCTGCTCTGTTGTGTTTTATGATGAAGCTGCAAATTAAGATTAGCTTTGAATCACATTAAGTTTGGTTTATTATTTTACGTAACAACAACAAATGTGTTTCAATACAAACCTGGACCAGATAAAGTTTTATGGAGTGACCTTTGGTCTGTGTTTGAAACTCCTGAATATAATAAACTGAAGTGAAAAAAATTAGGTGATGCACCATCTCGTCAATCCAGGACACACCGTGCAGCAATTCAGCGTCTTATACACGCACTTACAAGCATGCACACACACACACAGAGTTGCGTTTCGATCACTTCAGAGGACATTACATTGACTTTCATTCATTTCCTGGATACTTACCATAACCCTAACACTAACCCTAACTCTAACCCAAGCCTTCACCCTAAAATCGAATGATTTACGTTACGGGAAGTTATGTTTTGTTTCCAAAAGGAAGCCGAGTCCCCACAACGTGACTACATAAACAGATTCATGTCCCCACAACATGAGTAATACGCAATCCACACACACACACTGCTTCACTACCCTAGAGGTAACAGGGCCAGAACACTTGGGATGGAGGGGGCTGGATCACCTAGCAACGAGCCTGTTGACATCCAAACAATGTTCATGTCGTCAAAGTGGCTGGTCGTGCCAGACTGAGGTTCTGCTCAGTGCAACAATGTCACTGGTGTGTTCCTAAAAGCAGACAGAGGAACAGCCCACAGACAGGCTGCCGGACTGGATGAAACAGACACCAACGCAAAGTGCTTACAGCGCTAATTCATAGAAATACTGTTCACACTGCTGTGTTTGTCATTTTACGGTCCGTAGAGCGGGCTCTCAGTGCTCTCAGCTAAGTGAAGAAAGAAGGATCTGCTGACCAGGAGACT
Organism: Chaetodon auriga; assembly: GCF_051107435.1. Taxonomy (NCBI): domain Eukaryota; kingdom Metazoa; phylum Chordata; class Actinopteri; order Chaetodontiformes; family Chaetodontidae; genus Chaetodon; species Chaetodon auriga. Next base: position 14,348,165 of record NC_135075.1, on the reverse strand, counting down.
GGGCAAATCTGACTAATCCCGCAACTGATTTAATTATTTTATGAAACCAAATGTACGAGGGACAATATGCAAGATGATGCTTTTTTTATTAGATTTATTTGAAAAAAAAAAAATCCATACAAATGATTTTCAGCGTCACTTTTAGGGGATTGATTCATACTCTACATTATAAACTGCTTCTTTGCATCTGTTTTCAGCTACAGGCAAGCTGCACAGGCAAACTTTAGTTTTGAGGATCGGCAAGGTCGTCCAGCTCAGCTCCCTCATTTGAATATGAGACACATGCGTTCTGAGGGGAAGTCAGCTCTGCCCACCCGTTGTAGAGAAATCAAAGTGCACTGCGAGACTGTGGTTATCCACCTCAACAGTCTCCTTGCTCTTCTAAAAGTCACGACTGGTGTTCACCTCCGTGCTTGTAGCATGTTTGTGCTCTCTTGTGTGCATGATGGAAAAAAAATATATGATTCACGTTTTTCTTGCGGGGTTTTTGCATTCTGCACCAGAAATGATACAAAGATGTTTTGTGCTATTCACAGTGAGCAGTCCATGCTGCATAGCTGGAGCACAGGACTTGTAAGGCATATCATTCAGGCTACTCTGAGATATCAAGAGTAGCAGAAGTGCTTTGTAGTGAATTTAATACCCATTGCTTTGTGGTGTAACCAGTGCTGATTATTTTGAATGCCACTGCATTTTAGGCATCAGGTTTCAGCTGCCATCTGTGTTGAGATACATCTTCTAGCCAATCACCGGCAACAGGAGAAAGTGAAAAGGCATTTAAATATAGCAGAAGTAGATAAGACGCCAGAGTCACCGACCAGGCAGCCGTGGATAAGATGTGAAAGGTAACTTAAGGACACCGCTCATTCACACTCTGGTAGCAAATGTTTAGGTTTAGTAGCCTGTGCGTGTGAGTCTGCTGTTTAACAGCTTTCGTCTGTGACCTTCAGAGGAAACTGCAGGGCATCGTCAGTGCACCAGCACCAGATGCACCGGTCCTACCGCATTACACCATGACCAGTCCACAGACCACTGGATCATGCAGATGTTTATTTTAGACCATTTATGAGACATTATCTCTGTAATAGCCCGTGCTTGGCTGATGGTTCCCCCTGACTGCACCCTCAAGAGTTTTCACTTTGTCTGATTCAGTGTCTCTTGCATGAGACTGCTTTGCATCAGTGCTGTGCTGCATAATTAATCGCATCACATTAATGGAAGAAGTAATGTCTTGCATGGGAGGGAAGCAGCAGGATCACCAGCAGTTTAAGTTCGGTCTAGGGGCAAACCGTTTGATTGACTTTTGATCAGTGGCTGCTGCTCTGCATTAAGACGAGGCAAAATTCCAGAGAAAATTACAAGTTTGGACACCAAGTCCATACAGCCCAAAGCAGTGTTTTACAAGTGTATTTACACAAATACCTGTAGATATTTTATGTAACAAGAATGTCATTAAAGAGTTTTAGATAAAAATATAGACTGTTGTTAAAGACATCACAGATGTAAACCAGCTGTGTTCTGCTGCAGGCCAGCTGACCATCACAAGGTAGGCAGTCACGACACAAACAAGAGGTGGAACATAGCGCCACAGCGCTTTCTCCACGTATGACCAAAACCGCATCCACCTCGATCTGCATACTGGGCTTGATGTATTTTAAAGGTATTGATGAGGAAATGACTGGAAAGGAAGGGGCTGTGGTGAAGGAAAACCTTAATAATGACATTATGAAACGTTGGGTAGGTCTGGGACACTAATCTCATATTTTCAATTATAGAGGTGCACCTTTCTCGTTGACATTCATTACAGAAAAGCAGGGTGTGTGTGCTATCTTTTTTTTGCAGCAATGGAGTGCTTAATAACTACAGTACACTGACAAGCAGATTCCATGCATTTTAGGCTACTTCTGTGATATAAACATTGGCAATGTAGAGGTCTCACACATAGCTCAGTGGCAAAATTGGATTCAATTAAAGGAGAATTTAAGGCATTAAAAAGAAGATTGTTCATGAATCTTAATATACGGCGCATATTGAACAGCACGACATAAAAGGGTCAAAACAGAGAGCAGAGTTCTGTGATGTCATCTGTTTTATTTAGAAGTACTCCGTATGCAATAAAGACTGCTTTGATTAGATCTACTGTTTGAATTTTTATCATACAGAATCCCCAACTAGGACTTGTTATAACTTCTGATGGATGATATTGTTTGTATTGCAGATTTCTACAACAAGGTTAAAGATTGCTCAGCAATCAATACAAACAAACAAAGAGGGAAGGTTACGCAAGCAAAGAAGAGGACAGCGGCAAAACCAAAGCGGCCACACACACACTCTGCTGGAGTTTTTATGCACTTACTGAATACTATGCCCTTATCACAGATAACGAGTCTAAATGCTGTCATCAGCATTTTCAGCCCTACTGACCTGCAATGATTCAATAGTGTTGGAGAGGAGGAACATTTTTGACTTGGAAAAACATGTCAGCCTGTAATTAATTGGCCTGATCCTTCACTGAAGCCCTTACACGTTAGGAATTAGTCTTAACATTTGATTACGTATTGGCTGAGAATTCAACATCGGCTTTTTAAAAAAATACACATAAAAACATGTCCACTAATGCCTGTGTTATGCAAAGTGGTTCTTACAGACACAAAAAAGCGCAAAGATTTAAATTTCTTATAGGCTGTACATTTAAAGAGCTTTAATGCTGTATGTTAGTGGCAGTCAGTGGTACCTTTATATATCCCAACATTAAAAATTGAATATTAACAGTAGTATAGGGCGTTTGCTGCAATATTTGAAAGCAAATAATTAGCATTTCTCAAGCTCAGGTTGAATGAAGATCTCTAATGAAGTGAACTGCGGTCAAGGAGTCAATTAAGGACCCTCAGACAGCAAAACACGGTTGACCGCAACTTGATTTTACAAGCTTTTTGTCCTAAGAGTCAAAATTTTGCTCTTCCACATCGCCGTCCGGTGAGAGAAACAACAGTGGGCGGTGAATGAGGCTGAGCAAACCCCCCCTCTTCTCCGTGGGCGCCCCCGGAGCCGCGTGAAGGACCCCTGAAGTAGCCCAGGGGCCAGCAGCGGGGGCCCCCGTCCTGCCGCAGCAGCAGCACCACTCGCAGTCAAGCAGCGGGACTCCAGGCTCTCACTTCCCCAGCTGCTGACGTCAGCTGGCAGCCTGGGCTGTGCTCGCCGCTCCGGACATAGCGCCGAGAAAAATGCTGCTCTCCGTACCGCCAAGGGCAGGAATCAACCCCTACAACGGCTACAACAGCAGAAACAGCAAAAAGGTAAACGCTTTCGGGGTTTTCTCTTATTTTCGGCTTGTTCTCCCTGCTGGGCAACACGCCCGTGTCTGTCGCGACTCCAGAAAAAAAAAAAAAAAAAAAAAAAAAAAAAAAGAAGGCTTGTGACAGTGAGCTGCAGTGTCCTTGAAAAGCGAAACGTAATGAATTTAAGTTGAGACTTGGCGGGTGGAGGGACAGTTTGAGAGCCGCCGGGCTCCGCTGTGCGTGGAGGTGGGAAATGTGCCACCGCTCGGTCCTGTCATGTTGGCCGCTGGCTGTTTTTATGTAGTAGTATTTGTGCGTGTGTACTCGTACAGTGTGTGGACGTCGACAGGGCTCTACTCACTCGTTTGAAAAAGTCAATGGTGGAAGAGCAACTTTTGCGGGGGACCGTGCCGTGTCGGGATAGTCCAGGATGTGTGTGTGGAAGTGGGGGTAGGGAGCGAGGCAGAGCGGAGGGAACATATTACAAAATGAAGCCTGCCGCTGCCTCTCCGCCAGCTCCGGACGCTCATATCCAGCCTTAAATCGGCGCTTCATTGTCTCCGCTGCCGCCTAAGTTTGCAAAGTTTTTTTTTTTTTTTTTTTCCTCGTTTCCCATCTGAAAGCGGAATATGCCCCACCCCTCGAAAAACCCCTCCACTCCATGATGACTCCATTCCCAGAATCCTGAATCGGGCTCTCGTGGTTCCGTTGACATCGTCACCTTCGTGGCCTGAACGTGAGGGAAGGCTGCTCTGACACACATGCACCAAAAACACAGTCTGATTACATTAGGAAAACGAGTTAAATGCTCAATTTACATAAAAGTGCTAAATTATTCCGGTTACCGAGGACAGAGCTCCATTTTCAGCGTTTAATGAACTTTTCTGCCCCCTTTTCCAGAGGTTATCACGCGCCCCTCTCTGTGGACCGTAAAGGCTGAGGGGTGACGGCTCTTTGATTAAACATGGCGATATTCCGCCGTGATTTCACCTCCACTGTGCTGCTGTGTGCTCCTGAACTCCTACATGACATATTGTCTTTCTGTGATCTTGGCCACCGTCTGGCTGCTCATCCTTCCCAGATCTGATGTCAACACTGGTGTCTGTCTGAGGGAGACAGCACTGAATTGTTTGTCCTACACACACACACTCACACACACAAACCTGCAGTTTCTTGCAGTGAACTGGCATTGCACCCTTGTCTTTTTTTTAATATATATTTCTATCCAGTTCTTGAGCTGTTAGGACCTGATTGCGTTGCTTTGAGGAGACGATCTGACAAATAATTCCTCCCCTGAACTATCGAAGCAAAGCATTTTTAGCTCAGCGGGGACGGCTAAAAAATGTTGAATGTCACTTTTTAAAAGGAAGTACGCCGTATGAGCAATCAGGAGAGTCGTCTTGTGAGTGTCATTGCTCGCAGTTTCATTCTTTTCATTTGGTCCCTGTCATTTCTGACTGCATGTGTAATAAACGTAGAATGTGATATGGCTAAACTGGCCATTTTGAAGGTAACCGTTCAGTGTAGATGCAGTTAGGAATGATTTTGCTTTGACTAAATTCCACTTTTTAAGTGTTACGTATTCTATAAACGGCGACGTCTCAACCAATCTCAATTATGTTCTGCAGTAAAAGCATCAGAGCAGCAAAGATGAGTTCATGGATCAAGTCGTCAGTTGAAAAGATAATATTCTGCAGCTACGTTAGTGATTGTTTAGTTGTTTCATGTAAGTTTTTAAGCAAAAATGCTGGTTCCACATGGTTTGTTTTAACTTGATGTTCGAGAAAATAATCAGCAGATTCAAAGTTCGTTCAGAGTCAAAGTTGTTGTTAGCTGCAGCCCTAATGAGCCTTTATGACTCCTTGTTTGATATCTCAAAGGTTGGGCGAATTAAAGGAAAAAGTTGACATTTTGGGAAATGCGCTCACTTGCTTTCTTGCTGAGAAGATTAAAGAAACTGTCTCATCTGTACGCTAAATACGAAGCTACAGCCAACAGCTGGCTACCTTTAGCTTAATGCTGGAAGTGGGGGAAAAAGTCCGCCTGCCTGTGGTCAAATTAATAGTATTTTCCCCAAAGCAGAAACTAATGCAGCACCAGGGCCGTGATTTGTATTTTAAGGAACAGCCTGTCATCAGAGGAACATTGTAAGAACAGCGTGGCCCTCAACTTTTAGGCGCTGATTGCCTGTAATAGGTTTATTACGCGAGGTTATTAGTACCTGAATGAGTGCAATCTCTTCTAAGAGTTTTCCAGGAATGAATTGAAATTTTCCCTGATAACATGTCATCCAAACGGGCTGACTGAAGGACAGAAATGATGAACTGAAATATGCAATAAAGACAATAAACTTGATATATGCCACACAGGGGCAGCAGCAGAACTTTCAACCTAAAATGATTGACGTAGAGACAGTATAAAGACAGAGGCTTGAAACACTGAACAGCCTTTGACTTGAGTTGACTTTATGAATTATGAAGGTCTGCTACATACAAATGAGCCGTGATTCACATGCAACAGGTATGAAATGAAGAATGTAAAAGCAGGTGAAGTGTTCTGTCCTCCAGTTGCTGTAGTGGCCCCCAGCCCCTCTGTTTTGTGGAGCCAAAGTTCACAGAGAGGTCAAGTTCCTGTTTTGTGATTCCTAACATTTCCTCCTCCCGCCTCCACCTCCACCTCCTCATTCTTTTTTATCTCTCGCCCGCATTCTGCCGGACTGGAGCTGCACGAGTACACAAAATAAAAGTGTGATCGAAAAAATAAACATGCAGACGGGTGTGAAAAGCGCTCTTTGTGTGCATGCGAGGTGATTGTCGAGCCCGACGACGAAAAGGTGTTTGGTTTCTGTTGTGCTTAAAGCCAGCTGCTCCTCCCCTGACTCAGCACCTCATTTCCTCCCTCAAATAAATAGAATTAATGTTCTCAAATCAAATTTGGCCGGTTTCCGTGTAAAGCTTCCTGGATGGAAAAATAACAGGAGGCGGCTTGTCGCCTCTCAAGGTATCATGCGTCTCGCTCTCGGCCTGGTCGAATGGCTTGTTTTTGCACTTGTCAGTCAGATTTTTGTTCTCATCTTGGCGGGAGGCCTTTCCAACAAATGTCGACTTACTGCTGCGATTTAAAGATCTGGGTGCCTCAACACATAGTCTGTTGGATCAAAACACAACGAGATACGAAAAGAAATGAAAGAAACAGGTGAACTGCAGCATTGAATTGTCACGCGGATGAAAAGGTTGGTCCAAAAAAGGCCGTTCAGACCTGGCAGAAATCAGTGATTTCACCCTTTCACTTTCGACTCTGTGAGCTTTCAGACGTCAGCGGCGTTACCTAATTCTTGCCTCGTGTGAACCGGTGCTTTTTAGTGTTTTTTTTTTTTTTTTTTTTTGCTTTTTTCGTTGACGACTTTGACTGCTGTACACACGCAGCCTCAGTGGAATGTGTGGAATTTCAAACAATGCTTCCAAACAAAAGAAGTTTGTTAAAAAGCTCACACGCCGACGGACAGGCAGACGTTCAGGAAAGATGTACTTTTACTTTGAATCCTTTGGTTCACTGATGGCCAAGTGCTGACTCACAGAAGCACTTGATCAGAATAAACAGACACGGTTTGGTTGGTAACACCAAACTGTATGGCTGATGCTTCAGAGGCGCCATCTCAAATCACCTTTGGTGCGTCTATTTTCACCCTTATTTTATCTAATCGTTATAGTTATTATCTCGTGGGTTTTATTCTCCATCTTATCTGACATTCATTTTCTACCCCTGCACGTTACTCCTTTGTCATAAAGCACTTTGAGCTGCATTCTTGTATGAAAGGCGCTCTACAACTAAAGTTTATTATTAACACCGGTTCCTCATGTGGCTTATTAGCTGGCCAAAAAGCGTCCACAATAATTTTACAAAGACATTGCAATAATATTTTGATATGTACAGTATATATACAGTAAGTAATGGCGCAGGGATTAGCCCACATAATGGCTGCACATAATAATGGATTCATATAATGATTCTAACTTTTTGACCTCTGCAGCTTTGGTGAATAAAATCATGCACTTAAAATTTCACAGGTAAATTGTCCAGTCACAAGGTTTTATTTGGAGCAGGCAGTGATTAATCGCTCTGCTCTCGACACCGGAGGTAAGAGCATTTTAAAGAAACAACCTGCTATGAGACTGCCTTTTATTCGTAAATCCTTTTCATTTGGTGGAGCTGACTTTTATCCGTGTGTGGCTCGAAGAAGAAGCGTATTTCTTTGTGATTTATAGAAATGCATAAAGGTTTTCATTCCTTTCAAATGGTTATTAATTAACGCTGTCTATCTGTCTTGTGAGCTCGTGTTGAGCAAAACCATTGTGAAGATAATTTTAGCATAAGTGGCGTTGACCTGGACGCGAACGCCTGGAAAATCTGAGAGGATCGAACTAATAATGCAATGACAGATTTGTGTTAGCACAAAGAATTTGGAGATCAAGTGCAAGAGCGGAAAATGTGCAAAGGACAGATGTGCAATGATACAGATGTGATGTTGATGACATACAGAATGTCAGTTGATAGCAATTATTAATAACACTGTCGCAAATCAGTTTGTGGGGTTATGGGTGGCTCGAGGTCGCACAAATGTGATGTCAGTGGCGTGCACTGTCATGATGTTACACTTCAAAAACCAACAGTTGTTGCAGCGGATGTTTGAAATGTCCCTGTGTGCCAGCTATAAGTCACTGTTGAATCTTTATTAGTGGTGTAATAACTGCTTTATATCAGCATTCAGAAGTGATAAGCATTCAGTTTCACTTGGTAAACACAGCATCGTCTCAAGGAAGTTAAATAAACTTGAGTGGTGAGTGGTGGCAAAACCTCTGCAGCAATATTTATCCCCCGTTTCCCTCTTCTTGTGTGACCATGTTGTTTACATACAGCTATACGAACATGTGTTTTCCTACACATGTCAGAATTTGAATCCGCCCCCTAATCTCAGAAGTCATCAGTCGTGTCACATGTCAGATGTCAAGTGTTCTTGAATTGCACCAACAAGGAGATTTTTCCAAACACTCCCTGATTGTATCGTTTTACTCAACAGCAATAGTGTAACTTTGACCAAAAAAACCCTCAGTGTTCAGTGTGATTGATTACTGTACCAACAGTCTGTCAACCTTGATTCAAGCCTGTGCAAGTATATTTTCCTATCACACTGACATGAACTGAAACCAGCCGATGTCTGGGAGGTGGAAAGTCAGTCTAAAAGCACATGCTGTATGGGCAGAAACATGAAGCATTGTCTTTTAAACAGAAATTTGAACGCAAGACTGTGAAATGAAAAAAGGCTAAGCATCTATTTAAAACATTTAACATTTGACCTCACCCATTCATTGCACCTCATTAACATTCCAACTAAAACACGCATTTACTAAACATTAGAAATCCACGTTCGTTTCTACTGATGAGTGTTTTGCATTCAAAATTTAAGCTTGTTCAAACCACCATTACCCCAACAATTATGGTGTGATTTAAACCTGAAATTTCAATGGAGACATGACATCTCCACCAAAGAGGACAAAAGTTGCTAATGATAGGTGAAAAAAGTTGATTTTGAGTGAGATTTGCACATATCAGCACAAAAGTATTTAGATCAGTGCTGCTCTGAAAGGGAAAACTTACTTTGGCAAGACAGAGCCTCTCTTTGGGGGTTGGGGTTGACTGTTGTTAGCCATCGCTGATTGACGATGCCAGGTTTCACATGAATCTTTAAAGCTTTCTCAATCAATATTTATTAACTGCAAATCGAATGCCTATGGATGTGATATTTTCCTCAGAGTGGCAAGTCTGCAGCTTTTCAGCCTTTTAGCTCGTTTTGCTTTTCTTGGCTTTACAGCCCACTCATTCATAGAGTGGTTGAGTCTCACGGCTCTCATTAATCATATTTCTAAAACAGTCAGTCAGTGCAGCTTTAAGCCACAGTAGAATAAAGTGAAAGTGACCTTCAACTGTGCAAGTAAGATCTTAATTACTAATCTGACCACTTTAATGTCAAATCGAAAGCCCAGAATGAATCAAGACAATTCATATATATTGAAAAGAAAGTCAGATTTAGCTTGTGCATTATCAGAAGAGTTGCAATAGAGTTAAATTTTAAGAAAATATTTGCTAAATTAATGGACACCCGCAAGTAGTTAGAACAATAACTGCATATTGGTGTACATATAACAAGACATTGCACTGAAGAAATATGCTCTTAAATGCTTCTTCTTAACAACTCCACGACAGGAAATGCTCTACACACACAAGTAATTGCAGTTTACCGGGTTGCTGTTGCACTTGTGTGTTCTGCTGCAGTGAGTCTATCCCCGCTGAACTGTCCTGTACAGTCACCTTTGTCCCTCTGGCCCTCTGCCAGGTTTATGTTTATCTATCTCTTTGTTTAATGTGTCAGATGTTTTTGATCGGTCCCCAGCGTCAGTGCCAACGGCATGAACCAGCCAAGGTGAACAGGTAGAGTGGGAGACAGAGTCCTTGGAGAAAGCACAGCTGTCAGAAATCCGACGCCAAGTACCGCAGTGATGCCAGACGCTCGGTGTGCCTCACATTTTGTTAGATCTGTGGCTGAGCTGAGGGCCAGTATTTGTAGGTATCTGTTTCCAAGCTCACCCAGCTCTGGCCACCAGACCTGGCTTGAAAGCCGTGCATGCGTTTGCATTTGTGTCAAGTCGTGATCGTCAACATTAAGAGGCAGACAGTTTGAAGATTAATAGGGGCTTACAGAAAGACAGAAGGAAGGGGAGGGTTAGAGACAGAAAGGAAGGAGGATTCAGGTACGAGTCTGGACGTGAGCTCTGTGTCCCTGTCACCTGGTTGGAATGCAGAGCTCTTCATTCATGTGATAAGATCAGACACAGACACAGAGGATTTCCTGCCTGCCATCATACTGCAGCTTACTAATTTACTAGACACACAATCCTCACCTAACCCTCAGCGAACGTAAAAAGACTCATTTACATTTTCCATAGATAGTTTCCAGTGTCCTTATACCCGTGCCTTTCATTTTCTCTGTGTGAACGTGTTGAGACAGAGACTTTGTTTAGATGTAGTTTGACAAATTAGTAGTTAAATACATTTTCAGCCATATTATCTGTGTCCACACAGTAAACAGGAAATGTTTTTTTTTTTTTACAATTGAATATCCAATATGTTTGTTGATGCTTCAGAAGTGAAGTGAGTAAATATTGAAGGATTTCTCCCATGGCTCATTTTTCTTGCTGGTCCTGAAGTGGATGCAAAGAAGCAGCACAGCAGCATGATTCTGTACAAACTGAAAGCTGTATCCCCAGTCAGCAAGGCCATAAATCTGTGCATTCGCATGTAGAAGTCGGTCAGCTGGTCAGACAGTCGTGCCTCTTTCCTGCCTGAGCTGAAGACATGGGAAGGCGAGCGGACCCCCCAACAGCCAGGAAATCCATGGAATTCTGTGGGTCAAACCAGGGTCGACTGGAGAAGCCCCACAGGGCAAGACAGAGATAAAAACAGAGGTGGAGGGACACTAAAAAGAGGGTGGGACATCTGAACAGAAGGACTGCAAAGAGATACAGCAGCGAGCGTTTAGGGGTCATATGAATGAATAACTGACAGCATATTTGAATGTCAACACATAAAAATGTACATTTTTGATGTATTGAGAGATTTAAGTCAGTCAGTCCTATTTGAGAAAGACACTTTCTGGCAGCTTCAGAACATCAGTGTAAGTTTACATCAAGATCGAGGAACTGGTTTTATTTATAGGACGTTCTTGATTTTTATCTTTAGCTTGGTCCTAAAAATATCCAGTGATATTTCTGAGCCTTTTGTTATGAAGTTAGAGCAGTTTGGTCACATCGAAGGTGTTCCTAGCTGAGCTGAATGAGTCATCAGATTTGTTTTATTATATTTAAATGTTAAGCATGAAAAGTAACATTCTCACTGTGTGTGTGTTGTCCTGACGGCTCATCAAAAAGCCACATGCGGCCTCCTGAGGTTCAGGTTTCAGACGCTTCTAAGGTCACATCAGTGGTAGGAAATACCTGACTTTAATGCTTCAAATGTCTCTCAAGATTAGAAAGTCCTCAATTGACTGAATATGCAATTAATGGAACTTCTTGTAATCTGTTTTTTTTTAAAAAAAAACTTTTAAAAGTTTTTAATTAATCAGGATTAATCAGCCATTTTGCTTGTGTTTTATGCCATTTTAAAATGAATATCTTTGGGTTTTGGACTGTTGGTTGGACACAGCAAACAAGACAACACCTAGGGCGCATGATCATTTCCCACGAGTGGAAGCTTAGTTGGTTGTAGTCCTACTGCAATACTACTGATCAACCAATCAAAAAATGAGGAAATGAATAAAAAGTATAAGTCTTCTTCAGCAGACATGCAAGTACATACAGACGCTGAAATAGCCTGAAAGGTCATCACCAATCAGCAGGGCAGTTCAGGCTATTCCAAGTATTTGCACTTCAAATGAGATTAGTTCAATCTATGATGTGTAGAATGAGATTTTTTAAGAAGTGTTAAAACACGTCATGTTGGGACCCACCGCTTTGTCAGGACTGTTACAATTGAGTGAATTTAAAGCTTAAAACTTACTTTTGTACTCGGGCAGTGTAATGACAGCGCTTACTGTATACCTTTATGTGAGGCTAAGTGTTCGCTAAGTATCTGAGCATTTCTGTTGAACCAATTTGTTCTTCACTAAGATGGTAATTTCTAAGAGGTAGCAAGAGACTCAGAGCCTTTTCCATAAGAAAGGTGACAAATATGACTCAAGATCTTACGCAGCTCTTCAAGAGTTTCACAATCAAGCATGCTGTAGTGTGAGTGTGACAGTATAAGTGTGTATGCGTATGTGTGTGTGCATGCACGAATGCGTTTGTGTGGTTGCAGGCTGGTGATTTAAGGGGTTATGTTGCAATGATTTTGCTCCTGGTACAGTCTGGATCTTGATTGGGACTTGGCACTCTGGTCGAGAGTGTGTGAATGAGATTATAGGTCTCTGCTGTCCCGTTCTTTCATTCACAAATTAGCTGCCTCCAAAAACGTATTCATCATGAACTACACTGTGACAAGTTAGATAAACTCCCACAGGCAGGCTTGCGTTATGTTTGTGTGTTTTAAACTGGCCCTGAAAAATTCTGGTCAGAAAGAAATGAACAGACCCTTTTTTGAATTAAATGGACCGTGCTTTATATATGATTAAAATTTACGGGGAATGGACAGTGGACATAATAAAAGAAACGTATACAAGATAATGCTGCTCAATTCAGTAGCTCTGCAGCAAATGCTTTGATAGAGAAGATTATTATGGACAATATTTGTTGACTGTCAAAAAGTTGTTGACTTTTACATTGTAGCTTGTTGTGTTGCTTTAAATGAACACTTTGTATTTTCTGGGATTTTGGCCCATTCTTGCTCACAGACGGTCTTAAAGTCTTGAAGATTCTTGGGCCTTTTTGGTGAATCTTGATCTTCAGTTCCTTTAACAAATGTTCTATTGGGTCTCAGTGTGGTGATTGACTGGGCCATTCCAACATCTTTCTTTTCTTCCTCTGGAACCAGTTGACAGTAGCCCTTGCAGCATGTTGTGGATCATTGTCTTGCTGGACAGTCCACCTGCATGTCATCCTCATCGTCCTGATAGATGGCAACAGATTCTTCTCAAGAGTTTCGCGATATGAAGCTCCACTCGTCTTTCCTTCGATAATCTGGATTCTGATGGAGTCTTCTGGGGTGACCGTGGTGGTGGAGTGCATTGCCTGCTGTTTTCTCCATGATGGCGGTGCATGCTGCTTCCAGGTCTTTCTCGATTTCTTTTCAAGTGGTCCTCGGCTCTTGGACTACTCTTCTGACCAACTTTCTGATGGTCCAGTTGGAAATGTTGAGAGTGGTCAGCTGATGATGGAGTGATGTTACTTCCACTTGCCGATAACGGCCCCAATAGTGTTAATAATAACATTAAGGAGATTTGAAATCTGTCGGTAACCTGTGCCGTTGCTATGTTGCTTCAAAATGTTGTTGCAAAGGTCTTGGGAAAGCTCCTTGCTTTTGCCCAGCATGAGATGTTTCTTGCTTGACAGCTTGGTAACAAATGATTTGCTCACTTGCATTCAAAAGGGGGAAACCTCATAATGCTTATAACTTTTTCATGGATTGGAACCTTCACAATTTCTTTATCTGTATAGTCAGGTCTGGATTTCATGTGAATAGCTGCGTAGGAAATATGTGTTGAATAATTATTCCCATATGTACACTAGAGAGCGAGTCAGTACGCATTTTTCCGTCCGAACACGATCCCAGGTCGAGAAAGTATTAACCGAACCCAACAGGGATTCTGTTTTGTATGTCTGAACCCGACCCGAGCCCAACACAGTTTATGTAAACTGAAGCACTGAGTTTGTGTTACCCTGTCACGCAATTGTTGTTAGTCAGCCTGCATCCTGCACCTTCTGTCTACATGTTGCTGCAACGCTGAATTCCCAGTCTTCTTGCTGTCATATCTCTTCAGAGCCCCACATGTTTGACATTTTACATAACCAACTGCTTCATTATATCTGCATGGTTTTTGGTAGTTTTAAACTTCCCTGATGACAAATTTTGTTTGAGATCCTCTATCCTTTGCAAGGCTACATGAAGAGACGATTTACAGCCTGAAATAACGCGTTCGTGCATTGTTACGCACAGAACAAACCCCAGCACTTAACAGGATGTCACCCAACATGGACGAGTCCTTCATTTTTATTTATTTTTAACTATCTTTTCACTAAAAGAACCTGAAAGCACCACATCAAGTAGGCTCACCCAGACGATGTAACTGAACCCGACCTGATATCGAACATCATATCTAAATTCTTGTCCAAGCTTGGCCTGACTTGTGAGGTCCCACTGGGCTCAGGTTGGTGCCCACACTCTAATGCACACACACACAACTTTGAATACTTAAATTTCACTAAGGTATCACCATGAACGCAACTGGAAATACCTGATATTAGATGTCCAGGAGGTCTGTGTGTACATCCTGCTTCTTATGCCATTTTGCTGGTGGACTTGGTAAATATCCCCGGAATGAAAGAGATGAAAGGAAAGAACACACACGCCTGTTTTCTTTATTTTACTTTGAACAGGCCTCGTCTCCATCTTGCCTAACATGAAAAAACACATGCAAACTTTTCAGGCTTCTTCAGCGGTAGAGGAGGGGAGGATTATCTTTAGAGAAACGAGGCTGTTGTTGAAGCGGCTGCCATGCTGCTGGCAAAACAGAGGTCAGAGGGGCTGTCTTAGAGGGGCTCCATGCCTTATGGATGGTGTCTAATTAGCGGGATTGGTTGCTGTTGCTGGTGGTCCTGGTGTGACCGCGGCTTCCTGCTGGGCTTTTCCTAAACACTGCCAGTCTGATCAGTGACCCTCTCCTCTCTCATGAAATTAACCCATTGTCCTCTTGTTGCCTCCATCCAACCGGCCTCTCAAATGAGACTCTCCAGCCTCACATAAATGAGTTCAGTCAGAGAGCATATTTACTCTTATTCGTACGCAACACCGAATTAAAACAGACACAACATTTGCAACTTCTGGCGAGCCTGCTGTGCAGTCAAGTGTTGCTATTTATTGCCTGAGTCTTATTTGGAAAACAGCCAGTCGATCTATTCCTGGAGAGAGAAGGCTTTTTTTCTGTGTTCTTGACAGGCAAAGTGATAACGAAACCACATCTATCCCAATAAAAATATTCGTCTGCATCGTTACACAATCTTTTGTTTGATTTCTCCAGGGAGGGCCACAGTCCCACAGTGAGATGAGATGACGCACTGATTGTTGCACAATAGTCTTTCATGTTCTCGGTGGTGAGTCATCGACTAGTCGTCTGCCATAGTTTACGACTAGTATTCACCGGCACGTCGTCGTCATGTACTGATGAAACACAGCAACAACCCAACGAAAGACATGAGAAGAAAGTTCAGCCGTGTTTGAGGGAGACATCACATCATTGCAGATGGTCACAACATGAGTATGTTACCATGCATTATCGTGTCATAATAAGCTCCTGGTGTGTTGTTGTGACTCGTTTCTTTGAAATCTCCTTGTTTCTGCTTTGTTTTGATAAATGGACTTGTGTAATGTGGACTGCCTCATGCTTCTCAGGATCTTGTTAAATGTTAACCTTAAGACAGCGTTAGAGATGGAAACGTCTGAAGTGTTGAACGCAAGTTTAGGATGGATAGAAATGCAAAGACGAACAGATGGCGTTTAGAAATACCTGCTTTTATAAGCACATGTAAAATGAGACGGAGAGTTGCAGCATGGAAATGGTTCACAGAGCAGTCTATTATTTAATTTTTCATCATCAGACTGCCTAAATGTTAGTTTTATATCTTCAGAGCTTTGGTTTTGAAATGCACCACAAGATTTCTTTGTGGTTCCAAAAGTAAAAAAGAAGTTACCCAACATGGAGAAAGCATAAGAGGCCCCTTTTCCCTATATGGAGTAGGCAGCCAAGAGGCCCTACATTCCCCTCAGAAAGCAGTATTGGTGAGTGTTGACATGAGGCCTGTATGATATCATTTTCGCAGCTCCCACATAATCATCTATCTCTTGCAGGATTACTTTCTATCTCTCAACATCTCCTTCGGGTTTTTTCACACTTTGAATGATAGCTGACCTCACTGTACTTGTCCACTGTTTGCTGGTGTTTGAAAATATTAAGCATTTTGGCGACGGCTTCTGTTGTGCATTCACACACAGTAAACTAAATCTGGTTCTTTCTTTCTTATTGCAGCAGGCCTATGTGTCCTCCGGCCATCAGATGGCGCCCCCCAGTCCCAACACCAACAGTAGTAGCAACAGCAGCGGCGGGGGAGGGGAACAGCTGAGTAAAACTAACCTGTACATCCGCGGGCTCCACCCGGGGACCACGGACCAAGACCTGGTCAAACTCTGCCAACCGTGAGTGATTTTCAAACTTGTCACCAGATGTGTTTTATTACGCCGACTGACCCTCAAGAATTCCACATCACGAGGCTCATTTATGAAGGAATAGAGTGACGGTTTGGGAAATGTGCTGTTTGTGTTATTTGCTTTCTTACTGAGAGGTTTTTGCATGTAAGACAGAGCCAGGCTAACTGTGCTTCCCCTGCTTCCAGTCTTTTTGCTAAGCTAAGCTAATCACCATGAGAGTGGTATCAAATATACATATTCCAAAATATCAAACTACACCTTTAATGAGTTAAACGTTATCTCCTGAATAATTGAACACAAACTCCAAATGATGACATCTTTAGTTATGTTTGAGCGTTAGATAAGTAATGCAAAGATGTAGCAGGTTTAGTAGTTGTTTTTAGCACTGAACACAAACTCAAAACATGTCAAGGTTTGGTTGGTAAAGGCTGAATGGATCCAAAAGACGGCAGCACTGGCCTCACTGTTAGTTAGTACTGAATCAGGCTATAGTCTGACTACAGCTGGTAGTACATTCCAGTCCACCTTAACTGGAACAAGTTTTCTTCAGATAGTTATCGTTGATGGTACATTGGAGAAAGAGTTCTCATGAGCAGATAACATCTGTGCTGTCTGGAGCTATGCTCTTCATCTGTCGGACACATGAAATTAAATTGTGAAACGTCTGAGCCAGCGACAGGCATTCTGTTGTTTCGGTCGTCTGTCCGTCCCGTTCTCGTCAGCGCAATATGGCAGGAAGACCGTTAGGGAGTTTCTTTAAATTTGGCACAAACGTTCATTTGGACTCAAGGCGGAATATATTAGATTTTGGTGGTCAAAGGTCACTGTGACTACACAAAACTAGTTTTTGGCCATAACTTTATGTGCTGATTATGACAAAATTTCACACAAACGTCTAAGAGGATAAAATGATGAAGTGATGCAGAAGAAAAAGGACAACAGAGCTTAACAAAGTCAAGTCAAATCAGTTGTATTTATGCTATCCTTGTATCACAAATTTGGCACAAGGCGTCTCACAACCTGTACAACAAAGGAGTTGTCCAAGGTGGAGTTAGGCGCTGCCAGTCACTGAGCTTCACAGTGACTCCTCAGAAACCTGTGGGTGATATCAGGGAAATGTGTTTTATACAGTCTATGCCTCAGATGAGGAGAAACTCCCATTAGTGGGCAAAAATGGAAGAAACCTCAGGAAGAACAGTCTGCTCTGTCCCTTCCTGAAGAGGGTTTCGATGTTGTGAGTGCAGTCCAGTTTTTTTATTGATTTGGACTCCAAAGGACTTCTATGAGTCCACCTTCTTCAAGCTGCTGATACTGAGCTTCAGATGATTGTCCTTGCATCATGCGATGAAGCTCTCAATCAGTCCTCTCTGCTCCTCTGTGAAAACACTCTCTTAACTGAAGACAGCATGTTTAATCAATTATTCTCTGCAATCATACATGTCAGTACAGTGATAACTTCCTTTTCCTAAAAAAATACACTTAATACCTTTTATTAAATTCCTTCATTGCCTTCACTACATATATCATATTAATCTGGACACACATAGGTATAAAGTGCGACTTGGCTAGTTGGCGGAGGAAAACAACTGTGAGGTGGTAATTCTAGTTTAAGGCCATAATTTCATGTTCAGAAAAAACAGAGCTGTTTAGGCAGGAGGGAAGGAAAAATGGTTTGTGACTAAGGATGGTGCAGTACCTCTACTGAAGTCAGTTTGACTAAATCTTGACAGTCATAGGAACACGAGACGTCGTCAGAAACACGGCAGAGCCTTAGAGGGAAATGGACGAAAGAAGGAACACATGCAGAAAGGACGGGATGGGGGTAAAGAAGGAGAGAAGGGGCCTGAGAAGGGTTCAGCATGTTGCCTCCTCATGTCCTGATTTAACCTTCTGCTTCTTGTGAGGCTGAATTGGCTCAACAGCCACAAACTAAGACTTACACATCCCTAGACAAACAGCCAAGCCTCTATAATATGTCAACCTCACACACACACACACGGATAGATAGATAGATAAAATCCAGGAAAAAAAGCCCCCAGATTGGTTGTTGGCTGCTGAGGTCAGGGCTGCGCTGTATGTTACAGAAGTGATTTGTGAACTTCAGCCGTGCATCCATCATTCACTTTAACAACACGCCTCCCTGTGCAAGCACTGGCCATAACTAATAAAACCTGATTTGATGATATTAATGCCACAGCCCCTCCCTCAATAATATTTGCGTTTCATTCTCCGTTTTAACCATTCTGACCCCGCATAAGGAAGCCTCCCTAATCCACAGAGCAAATTTACACAGCTGCTGTCTGATAATCATGTTAATTTTGGAGTGCGAGTGCACTGCACACATGCGTGGAACAATCCAAATCTGAAATCTGCACTTGGTACGTGAAACACAGGGTCTTGAGTCAAAGCAGGGGGTGGTAGAGAAGTGGAGAGAGGACGGAGACTGTAGGGCTGGGTGGGAGGGCTACACTTGAAGGGGAAACATAAAGTGAAGGAAAAGAGTAGCATGGACTGCTGGGAAGGAATGTCAGACAGGCGTATATGGGTCAGGGCTGTCTTTTAAGTCCCTGTGGCCTCCGCAGTGTGGTGGGCTGCTGTTCCGCTGCACAGGGGCCGAGGTAAGCGGAGGGTCACGCAGTCAATGCCTGCAGACCTTTGAACTCTTCTGGCATCTCCGTTAGGTAAAAACACGAAACACAGCTTTTGTTTTTCTTTGTCTTGGTTCTAATGAAAACTCAAACTGTTCTGTAGGACTCTTTCGGGTCTGAAGGTAAGAACTTGAAATCAGAGCTGGCGTGGAACATCCGAGAGTGTCGTGATCAAAAGAACCAAAGAGTAAAGGCTCTTTACACGACACATTCATGTAAAGCAGAAGATAATCACCATAAACAGATATCTGCAAATTGATGCAGAATCTGTAGGTAAGGGACCAGATTTTTGGTATTGGACACGTTTGCAGTCCTTTTTGTAGACCATGTAGTATTGACCAGTCACGTTTGAGTGGCTTTGGTTGCATGCAGGTCCACAGTCGGTGTGGAGAGTAACAGAGGTGGAACATGTTGGCTGAAATGACATCTCTGAATCCAACCGCTATCATCTGACAACACTTCAGCTTTTTGTTGGCTCGTTTTTCATTTATCTGCACTCATATACAAATAATAGAGATTAGAATGTTGAGTCGTTGTTGAGTTTGATTGTCAAGTTGCTAATCAGACTGTAAACGGTGACAGAAAAGGAAGTCTTGTCCTCGCTATCCATTATCCAGATATCTGCTGGAAGCCACGAAACATTGGCCCCTGGAGGCTAAATGGTCATCAGACGATACCTGACGGTAGAACAATACTACTACTAAGTATTTCAGGCTTTTGAGACAAAGTCAGCGAACTTAAACACATCATGTATTAGATTAAATTATGATTTCAAGTTTTGATTGTCTGTATGCCAGAATATTTCAGGACATCTGAAGCGCACATACTTAGACTATTAGACTCACTTTCGCTTCTTCCAAATCCCACATCTCGCACAGTCTGTTTTTGAATGTGCCGACCTCAGTGACCAGAGGAACAATGCCGGTATCTCAGCCGTGCACTTAAAGATCTTTGGTTTCTAGATAAGTGAGATGAAATGCATGTGTGTGAGTGTGGGCCAACTTTGATTTTGAGTTGATATTATGAATAATGCATTGTTAAGAAACGACACCAAATAACAATCACAGATATTATGCAAAACTGTTCAGGTTTGCACTCACAGCAGATGTGTGAGTATACAGAATTCTCAATCACACTGAGCTTGTAGAAACCAAACATTTGTCTGTGCTCCATGTAGGTTTTCTTATCAGACTAAATGGAGTTAAAGAGTTCTGCCTGTGTGTTCAGAACAAGGTCTTCCAAAAGAGTGTGTTTGAGACGTAATATCAGTGAAAAGACGTCGTTCCTGAAACATTGCAACATTGCAAGCAAGTGAAACCAGCGGCGTTGTGCAAGTCAGTTTCACTTGATTCATGCCTAATATTATTTTTTTGATATGGTTTTTGAGCCATACACGTGAATACCACATTGATTTATTGTAACTCCAGTCCCTTGAACATTGACACACTTTAAAGAGCACACGTTGTTGTTGTTGCCTGATTGATCCTGGAAAGTTGCACAGAGGTGTGGATAAAGGTGGTGTTAAACTTCAGGAGGACTTGAATGGGTTAAATTATATCAAGCTTCTGTGTATATATTCATGCGTAATGACCACTTTGCAGCTGTGAGATGACAGTGGGAAACTAAACATAGCCGATGCAAAGGTCATCTGGCTGT
Source organism: Chaetodon auriga (assembly GCF_051107435.1). Classification (NCBI taxonomy): domain Eukaryota; kingdom Metazoa; phylum Chordata; class Actinopteri; order Chaetodontiformes; family Chaetodontidae; genus Chaetodon; species Chaetodon auriga. Next base: position 14,327,617 of record NC_135075.1, on the reverse strand, counting down.
TTGGCAATGGATGATGAATCATTAATGTCTGCAGTGAGGAAGTTTCCCTTATAATGTCTCTATTCTTCATGTCATAATACACAATAATCAAGATCAGTGACTTCTGCGTGTATATTTCAGCTGTGTAAAATGAGTTGAACTGTGAGATTATAAAGTAATAAGATTAATGCTCTCATCCATTTGTGGTAGCTGAAGTGGGGATATAAAGCTTATTCACATGCAAATCTGCTGCTGCTGTTTCCTAAAAAGACACATGGCCTGAATGTGTATGTGCATTTTAAGGACGTGGAGGAGAAAAGGCCACCGCATTTTAGCATGAACGCGTCAGACTCTGTGACAGCGGTCCCAGCCGTGACCGTCTAGCTGCATCTGAGTCATTTGGCCTAACGTCCACTGAAACCAGGTGGGAGCGTAGGACCCAGCGGCGTGCTGCGATGCGGGTGGAAAAACAGAGAGAGGGAGAGGGACGCGGTGGGAAGGAAGGCGAGCCGGAGGGGTGAAGCATCAGGTTACAGTGTACATTCCGCCCAGACGCCATGTCGCCCAAACAGAGGAACACCAGCCTCCCTCTCTGGCTAAATTCACCAGACAAGGGCAGGTCTATTATACTGTAGTGCTGATGCACCGTCTTCTAACACTGAATTCCATTAGTCTCCACATCTTACCTAACACTTTTACTATTATTTGAAGGTGCTTTTCATAACATGAATGTTTTATGATACGGCATCAGTGCATTAATTGATCCTCCTCTTGCTTTTCTATTGACAACGACTGGACTGAAATAACAGGAAACCAGCTTATGTTTCATGCACCCTTTGACTTCTTTTGTGTGTGGATCAAGCACACTGTAAGTTCCCTTGAAAGTCAATATTTCAGTTTGCGAGACAGACTTTGCTCCTGACAACACTTTAAAGCTCTATTTGAACCAAAAATATTCGACGGCAGAGCTGCGTTTAGGAGAGAGGTGTGTGTGTGTTAGTCTCTGTGTGTGTGTGTAGTAAAGACAGGCCTGGAATAAATAGTTTTTGGCCCTGGGGTTCTGTCTCCTGTCTGTTGAAAACAAGGCCAGGGAACGAGTTACTGTAACAGCCTCCACCGGCAGACAAAGACGGAAGGGTGGAGGCAGACAAAGTTTTGTGTGACACTTGATTGACATTATTGTGTGTTGCGTGTTCATGTTTACACCTGTAGTCATGCAGCCTGAGGAAGCGTGACAGGATTGTATGCATAAGGCGGGAGCAGAATCCTCTCGGTTGGCCCGTAGTCACCTCCATCACTGATCCTGTTTTCTATGTTCTTTTCTGTCCCACAAGGTATGGCAAGATTGTGTCGACCAAGGCCATCTTGGATAAAACCACCAACAAATGTAAAGGTGAGTCATGTCATTGTTTTTCATTTTTTTTAATTGAGAGTTTGCATCATGCTGTTTGATTATTGAAGTAGTTTTTCAGCACTTTGGGTAATTCACTGTTTCTCTTTCCTGGTGACAGATAAGATCAGCGTCGGTCTCATGCCTGTATGCTAAATATGAAGCTAGAGCATGGCAATGGTGTAGGTTGGCTCGGCCTCTGGCTCTGTCCAAAGGCAGCACCTCTAAAGCTCGTATATTAACACGTAATATCTTCTTTGTTTAATCTGTACAAAAATATTTGTAGAGTCAGGCGAGCTGTTTCCCGCTACCAGTCTTTATGCTAAGATAAGCTAACCTGGCTGCAGCTTCATATTTAGCAGACAGAAATGAGAGTGACCTTCTTTTCTAACTCAGCAAGACGTACACATCTTCAACCCGAATAACATCACAGCGATGTTAACACACATCTGTCTTTTTTGCAGGGTATGGCTTTGTGGACTTTGACAGTCCAGCAGCAGCACAGAAAGCTGTTACAGCCCTGAAGTCCAGTGGGGTCCAGGCTCAGATGGCCAAAGTAAGAAATTAGCCAATCCATCATCAGCTCTGTTACAACTCATCCATTAGATGTAACTCGTTAAGTTCACTTATGATCCAGTCTTGTGGGGCCCCTCTCTAAAATGTATTGATCTCCAAAGAGCCGCCTGCTAAACTTTGACCACTAAGAGTCCCTTTCCCCACAAGGACACAGTCGCCCTCATGTAAAAGGTAAACTGTTAACATGCGTTGGCCTGATTGGCAGCAAGTGTCCTGCTGGCAGAGGTTCAAGATAAACTCTGGTTTATGTGGAGGCGTGTGTCTGTTAGGCTGGATTGGAAGAAGCTGTGCCAATAATGGACAGAGAGAAGCAGAATTGCTCCCTTTTTTTGTTGTCATCCTCTCCTTCCTTTGCTAATCCTTCACCGCCTTCCCCTTCTTCCTCACTTTGCCTCCTCTTTCTTCGTCGCCCTCCTCAACACCTTCTCTGTCCTTTCCCATAAACGCCCTCGTCTCTGTGCTTGCATATGTTGCTAACCTGCTCCCGTTGTAGCGCTTGTTCTGAGCTCTTTGTCCAAGTGTCTGCAGTCAAAGCAACTCTTGTCGGCCTATTAAGCTGATCCCTCTGGCTCTCAGGCTCCCCATTGAGGGAACCCAGGGGAGGGTGCCACTACACCCACTGTCAATGGGACAGGCACAATGGGCTGGCATTGTCCATCGTCTGGGCCCAGGCCTGGGGCTGACACCAGCACTTAATACACTCCACCCCAGTGTCCCTGCCCCCTCCCCCTTGTCCTGCACCCAAACACCCACTGCAATGTAACACCAGGGTCTCCCTCAGCCCAGCCCAGCCCTGGAAAACTGTAACAGATCCACGCTGCCAGCTGACCTGAACCAGTCCAGTGCAACTAAACCCAGAGTCTAACTTCACTGCACCTCCTCTGTGACACTGCCACACAATATCTCAATACCCGACAAGTGCAACTGGACACCAAGACTCGACTCACCCAGACGACATGTGCTCAGTCAGAGGTGTTGATATCCACTATAAAAACCTAAATATACACAGCCACTTGAGAGTCACTGGGTTACCTCAGGTCAGAGAAAACCAGCAGGAGTCTAAAATCAGTTTAATGTCAAACTCTTTAAGTGCAGATTCACCTGTTTGCACCTTCACCGTGGCTGCTGCAGAGTGTTCGCAAACAGAACGAGCCACACCTTGCACTCTCCGTCCTCAGAGTACGCTCAGTCCCTGATCAGGCCGCCCCGGCCCCCAGGCTGCAGGCCCAGAGCGTAGCGTAGGGGCAGGGGAACCATGGCAGAGATAAAAATAGATCCCTTCTTACTTCCCAGCACCTCCCTGTTCAAACTCAGACGTCAGCTCACACGCTGCTCGACACACAAGCAGGCAAATCTGGCAAACACAGAGACACACCTCATCAGACATAGATCGCCTCGGGCCTGGCACACAAAGAAAAAATGCACTCAGCAAATCCCATTCACATTTGGCTGGGCTGGGTCCAACAGCATTTTCATATCTACAGCACGGTGAATATTTGTTTGAGTATGACATTTAATATTGTGTGTAACAGCTGAGGTAAAGAGTGAAAAAACCAAAGGCAGGGTTTTTTTTGTTCATTAAGCCTTGAACTCCATTAGTCTCGTCTGCAGTGTGCCACTGTGTTACATAATACTCGTATCACCGCACCCAGAATGACGACAATCACAGAAAATAGGTTACCTCTTTGCCAGGTGGCGCACGGCTTAGAACAGAGGCTGCTCGTAATAGGCAGTAAATCTTCATTTAAGGTGTCCACTGACACACTTTCATACCATAAAACGCCCTCAGTCTTTATTGGCAGATCAATAAACTCACTGTGCCCCCGTCACATTTGGCTGAACTCCTGTGCCAACATGTACTAGCATCTGGATCGTGGCCCTGCTCTCCTGTCTGATGAGTCAGACGAGTTCAGATCATTAGCCCTTGAATTGTTTGATGTGCATCTGACAGTTTCTTTCATGCACAATTGGAAAGCTTTATTATTAGTGGATTGCAGAGCTATCTGATAGCAATGAAGGCATAATAGGACATCGAGATATTTCGATGAAAGAGAAGAGGCTGTTAATCAGCAGGCACTCGCTCATCCTCTTTACCTTCTTTGCTCTATCCTCCTCTCTCACTACCCAAATTGCTCAAGACTCCCACTACTTCCTATCCTGTCAGTTCCCTCCTTCTGTACAAAATATCAGCCTTTCAAGCGACTCATTTCTCCCGCCCTCCCTCTGCTCTATCCTCTTCCTTCACTCTCTGTTTTCCCTTCCCCTCTTTTTAGCCCGGCCTCTTTTCTCCCGGTTGCCAGGCTCCTGTTGCTCTCTGTACTCTTTAACTTCATGCCTGGCTTCCTGTCTGCTTCTGCACAGTCACACAAGGTTTCACTTTCAAGCTAGTGCCACAAAATAGGCCTCTGAATAATCTCTCGTCCTAAATTGACTCGCAGCTATCAAGATCTCTTTATTAGACAACATTCCCCCATAAAAACGTGTGACTTGATCTTTGCAGACGAGTAGCATGTGTCAGTGTATTTATGTGTGCGTGTGCATTTTTAAAAAGCCAGGCAGTCTCACTTGAGACAGTGACACATGCAGCACATGGGTGACAGATTCTTCAGGCCACTAATTACTAAAAAACATTTTGTCCGTATCAGGTCCTGCAAAATGATGCTTGACGTGGTGCACGGATATGATGAAGCAGTAATGTGCCAAGCGTGATGGCAGGTGTTGATGGAGACAGGTCACACTGCTGCCTACACAGGAATTTCTGCTGTGTGAAAAAGATTTGCAAAGTGACAAGAAAATGTTTCCACTTGCAAATGCAAATACATCAGCCAAGATGTTTGATGGTGTTGAAATCAGTGCTGTGGCTTTTTATTTTATTGAAGTTGAAGTACTTTGGGCTCATATCCTCCATGAGCAGTGATGTAGTAAACAAGAATAGATAGAAATAAAATAATGGTTTCAGATGTCTGCAGCTTCTGCACCGACACATATTGGCGTTGCAGTGGACAAAAACAAGCATCTCTTCATTTAGGTCAAAATCTGTATATGAACTGATTTTCATGTCCATTCACTGCACAGCAACAAGAGCAGGACCCCACCAACCTCTACATCTCCAACCTGCCAGTATCTATGGATGAGCAAGAGCTGGAGAGCATGCTCAAGTCCTTTGGCCAGGTCATTTCCACGCGCATCCTCCGAGATGCTAACGGGACCAGCCGCGGTGTGGGATTTGCCAGGTCAGACTGCTGCACCCTGTCACGAAACACTGCTCCGTAGTGATGGATGATGAAAATAAAAAGTAGCTTGTGTGCATTTGTGGCTCAAGGATCACATTTGACTGCATTTCAGAATGGAGTCCACGGAGAAGTGCGAGGCCATAATTCAGCATTTCAATGGCAAATTCATCAAGACTCCACCGGGAGTGCCTGGTGCGTGGAACGTTTGTTTTGTGCTATAGGAACCTGATATTGCTGTTGTTGGTGCCAGCGCTCTGTGTTTTTGTTCCCCGCTGTGATCACTGAATTCACTCTCTTGTTTGATGTGTTGCTTTCACAGTGCCCACAGAGCCTTTATTATGTAAGTTTGCAGACGGAGGTCAGAAGAAGAGGCAGAACCAGGGGAAGTACCTCCAGAATGGAAGGCCCTGGGCTCGAGAGGGAGATGCGGTGAGATGGCAGCTTTTAAGTCATGGTTTTTAAAGTGAACTTCCTGGGTTCAGATGTTGCATGGATTGCTGGAAATGTTTGAAAGTTTTGATCTTTCTCTCCGTGTGCTAGCTGACTGTTTCGGTCCATGCATGAGCTCACTGGTTCTGAATCCTGTGTATTGTTTTCCCAGGGAGGAATGACGCTTGCGTATGACCCCACAGCCTTACAAAATGGGTGAGCGCTATGCATGAACTGACTGAAAACAGTCCCAACCCTCCAGGAAAATAACCATAGTGCTCAAATTCCAGTGGTGTGCTGCCCTCTGCTGGACACTGCAGGAACTCAGAAATGTCATTAATGTACCCAGAGTCATAATGCAGATTGTGGACATGGTGTGGCTGTCTTCATGTTTTCCTCCCACTTTGCTCTGTTTGTTTGCCAGCTTCTACTCCTCACCCTACAGTCTGGCTCCAAACCGAATGATCGCCCAGACTTCCCTCTCACCCTACATGCATTCTCCTGTCTCATCCTACCAGGTGGGACAATATTTATAATTAAAATGAGTCGCTTTAAAACCTCCGTGACTTTGTCAAGACTTCATGTTCTGTTGCTTTTCTGCGCCAAAGCCCTCATTCTGTCCACGTTACGCAAGTGAACAGACACTCAGGGAGGACCTTTACCCACAGTGCTGATAATATTTCCTCAGGTCCTGCCTCTCATGACCCTTCACTGCAATCTTACATAATGAGGGCTCTGAGGGGACTGTGAAAGCAGCAGAGGAACTTTACAAATGAGCTTTTCTGATGTGTTTCCTGATCTGTAGGTACACAGCCCGTCCTGGATGCACCATCAGTCATACCTCATGCAGCCAGCTGTGAGTATCCACCAAACTCATATAAAAACCCATTTACATTTCATGTTCCTTGGGTCGATCGGATTGCTATCCAATAGCAAAAAAAAAAAGAAAAGAAAAAAAGCTAAATGTAAATGCAACCAGGACGCAGTGGGAGGAGGTTTGAGACGCATTCCAGCCAAATGTTGACCAGATGTTAATCAGTCAGTCTAGTCCCAATTGCTTCACAGTGTCGTGTTTGTGTATGTTTGACTCTCTTGTGATGGATTTCAACACTTAAACTGTGTTTGTGTGTGTTTCCGTGCTTTCACAGGGTACAGTTCTTACCCCAACAATGGATCATGCCATGTCCATCCAGCCCACGTCCATGATGGGACCCCTCACCCAGCAGCTAAGCCACCTGTCCCTGGGCAGCACGGGCACAGTCAGTACCAATCTCACACACACACACACACACACACACACACACACACTAGATGCACAAGGCAAACAACTTGTCCCCATAGATAAATGTCCTGAAGTTCACAAGCTCAATTCTTCATGTCAGATACTACACAATTTGTGTTTTCCTCTCTGCCTTCCCTACAGTATATTCCGGCCAACACAACTATGCAGGGGACCTACATCCCCCAGTACACCCCAGTGCCTCCCTCCAGTGTCCCAGAGGTATGAAGCTAGACTCAACCTCAGCTGCTTACATGTAATATTTCCATGAAGTGGATGACTAATAATTCTCACAGGGACGCATTTACTAAAACTAGAGCTGCTGCTTGGAGCACGGCAGGTTATATTTGTGTGTATTTTCAGGAGTGGCAGATTTGAGGCTCAAAAGTAGGAGAAGCGATCGTTCAAACTGACGAATTTACGGAGCTGGACAGTGTCCATGTGTCCTGAGGGTCTGTGTGTATGTGCTGTTATATGACAAGTAGAGGCGAGAGTATTGACTTTGAATGTTTCTGTAGTATTCTAGAAATACAGAAAAGAAAGATTTCGTGTTTTTCAGATGCCAGAAAGTGATGAGGTGTAAAGACTATTGATTCTTGTGCTATTTTGGAAAATGAAACAGAATGCAATCCTCAGATTGTCTTTGCAGAGACTTAGAGGGACAAGCTCAGACAGATTTCTTATGCGTTTCCTCTTTAGTTTTTCTTGTTGTTAAGTTGATGACGTGTTTCAATGCATCTCACTGACACTCCCAAGTTTTTGTATTATTAACTGTTTTAATCTAAAAGTGCAGTAAATGCAGCTTTCAATAAAACGTTCAATATCTGCAGCGACCGCTTGAGAGCTGAGCTTCGGATGATATGAAATGTTAATCAAGGAGCTCTAACTGGCACAGTTTAGTCGTGATAAGCTGCTGATGAGGTGAGGAGAAGGCCTATGTTCGCAGTCTGCCTTTTGTTTTTGAAGTTTTTGAGCTTGTTTCTTTGCCGTAATCGAAGCCAAACTTTAGGTCTGAGAAAACATTCAGATAAAGTCAGTTTAAACATTGTTTGCATTACAGATGCACATATATTTACATTGTGCTTTAGGGCCTGCTGATGAACAGATTGTGCAAAGAATGCATCTCTGTCTTTCTCATTTTCTCCTTGAATAATTAACCATAGCCGTTTATTACTTAATGAATGTATGAATATATATGACTTAAACTTTTCCCATGTGATATCCCTCTTGTGATAGAGCTCAGTGTGCTGTCCAGACACGCAGTATGTGACTATATTAGCTCCTCCATTATTCAAGAAGAGGAGCCGCTTGCCGCTCATGAATGAGATTCAGAGAGATTTTATGGAGGCTTTTGGCTCTTCCTCCACAGTGCGAGAGCTCCAGTGCTGTAGCACCTCCTGGCCGAGCGCTCTGCAGGAGGTGTCTCAGCCTGCGGGGAGTCTTGAGTCATTTGTTGGAAGGTGGAGCTCAGTGATGGTGGCGGGAGCCAGCAGGATGAGCAAGACAGTGAATGAGAAAGAAAAGACAGGTTTATCAATGGGAAGAGGCACAGTGGTAAGCCAGGAACTCAGGCTGTGATTGGACGGATGAGAACAAGTGGGAGGTTTGAGAGCAGCGGCTGGAGAAAGAGTGTGAAGGTCGAGCCTCAGCCACTCGGTAGATTAGAGCAGGAGGTGAATGTGGAGCCTGCCTCTTAGTAAATACGTCCTGCAGCGTGCACTGGCTTTAGTTCACCTGTAAAATCGAACTTTCACCCACTCAAAGATCGAGATGATGCCTTTGATTGGATGGGGAGGGCAGTGGGAAAATACAGGCTGTCTTTGTATCTTTGATTTAAAGAAAAAATCTGTAATTGACACACCGTGTCAGGAGTCAGCAGGCGCTCTTTGAATGACCCGCCATCTTTTTTCCAGGAGAACGGTGGTCAACAGCCACAGGTTGCCATGGAGACTCCCGCAGAACACACAAACTACTCGTACCAACACACCAAGTGAGACTAAGGTGAGTTTCTCTGCTCTGTCCTGCAAGTCAGGAACGACTGAGGCTGATGTTTCTAAAGTGTCCCAATCAGCGTGACTGACCGTAAAAATGATGCAGTCAGTCATTTATCATTAAAAATAACAAAGAGCTTAGACATTTTTCACTCAACCAATCAGCACACACACTAGTCTGATTGTAATCTTGATATCTGTATATCAATACAGAATCTGACGATGTTGGTATCAGAGGCATTCTGGTTTCTGTTTGTAGTCCCAGCAGAATTGTTTATTTTATTATTTATTAGACCGTTTGAGTTGTACACAGTCCACGTGGAGAGGACAGGCAGACCACTGGTCGAAATACTTTGACATTTTGTTAATGCTTTTTTGCTTCCTTGCAGAGAGTTAAATGAGAAGATGCAGTGACTTACTGAAGTCACTGAGGTTACCAAGAAACCATCAGAGACGGGCAGAGCCAAAAAATAGTCTGACGCTTGTTTTCTTGCTTGCTTTGCTTGAACAAGATATAACGTGAGAAGCTGGCAGGCACAGAGCCAGGCTAGCAGTTTCCCCTTGAATCCAGTCTTTGTGCTAAGCTAAGCTAACTGGCTGCTGCCTCCAGCTTCTTTTTGAACGTACAGACATGAGAGCACATCGAAAACAAATCATATTTCCCCAAATATTTCTCTAAGAGTCTCTGCCGCTTGATTGGCAGAGAGTCGGCCGCAGAGTTGGTGAAAAACACCTTCAGCTGCCAGTGAGGGATTATATCACAAACAATCAAGTGTTCATGCTGAGGAACTCAAAAACACAATTCATTATTTAGTCCAGTATATTGACAATATGCATTTATTTAATTATATTATTGCACGGTCCCGTTTGAATCAACCTCAAACACGGCGTATGTCGTCGTTTCAAGGCTTAGATTTTTGTAATGATGTGCTTACATCTAAATAATGAAGTTGAGCAGGTTCAGTGTGTCAGTACTGAATTGTGTGTGTGTGTGTGTGTGTTTTCCAGCTCCCAGCAGGGTGGGGCTGAGGGCACGAGATGAATCCAATCAAACAGGATTCAGCTGGAAGAGAACTGTGCTCCATACCATCACCAAGCACCTGGACTTGAACATGGATAAACAAAAGGAACGCGTGTGGGTGTGTGTGTGTGTGTGTGTGTGTGTGTGTGTGTCTGCGTGTCTGTGTGTGTGTGTGTGTGCGTGTGCGTGTGCATGTGTGTGTATGTCTGTATTTTTTTTTTTTTTTAAAGAAAAAGGACAACACTCACATCATTGGACTTTCCTGCTCACATCCTCAAGAGTTGATCAACCAAAGGTGGGAATCTTCTTCACAGAAGCTTTGATCTATTTTGATAACTGAAAAAGGAACATCACAAGAAGCTAAAAACACGAGGGAGGAGGAAAAGACACAGAGCATTATTTTTGTGCACGTAATATAACAAATTCTTATTTTTAAAAAAAAGCATTCTGGATGTTTCAGGGTGATTCAAGGAAGAGTTGAAACACAATGTGTCTTTTATTTTTTTGTAAAATATGCAAACTTTTATTTTTATTTCCTGATGTCTGTTGTTTGACGTTCTATTTGCAGCAGCGGGGGCAACAATTTGTACAGATTTCAAAACTTACAAACACTTTTTGCTGGTCTGGTGTGTGGATTGTAACCGTGGGAGGCAAACCGTTTAAAGCTACTTCTACCTGTAACTGCTGCAGAGATTTCTATTCACGCACAGATGATGATGATGATGATGATGATGATAACATTGTTTATAGTTTAGTCAAATTCAATTTTTTTTTTAAACTTCAAACCATTATTCCATAAGTGAACAAAAGACAATCAATTATTTCTATTTATATTTGAATTATAGTTCTATTTTTAGAGTTTTTAGATCATTGAAAAATGCGTTTATAGAAAAGAAGTTATTTAATACTGTAGTCTGTCAAGACGTGACGAAATGGATCTTCGCCCCACATGTTCATGACGAGCTCTGACGCTTGGCTCGTGCAGATTATTCGCAAGCAGCTTTGATGGTTGGATGACTTTCACTTCGGTCCACGTCCCGTAGGCACCATCGAAACGACACCTGCTCGTGCTAACAGTCGTCCTGCGTTGCTGTGATGTAACTCCACGTTACGCCCGTGTCCATGAGAAGTGGTTTTAAGCGGTTTTGTCGTGGCAAACCTTCAGGTATCATTAAAATCATCCTCTGTCGGAGGGATGAAGCGATCGTGCTTTAGATCTGAGCAGTTAGATTGTTACTGAAAGATTATGTGTACAAAGAACAATGCAGTTACTAAATTAAGATATAGTTTAGCAAAAGCGATGAGGGAAATCAAATAGGAGACTAACACGATCCCTGAGAGTAATTTGTTTGACAGGAAAGGGAGCTGTAAGTCTTTTTTTTTTTTTTTAAATGCTGCTGTTGTCACCTGAGTTTGATTCTCCGTCAGTGATTTTCAGTTTGTAGAAAGTTAAATGTTTTCTGTTTTTCTTTCGTCTGTCACTTGAAAACCTCTTGAGCTAATTTGCCTTATTTTTGATGAATTTATCTCTGAAGTAGATTTGATTTTTAGCTGTAGAGTTTAGCTTTTTATAGAGAGTAGATGTTTTCGTTGTTTTCCTCTGCGTAGGGATTGACGCTGTTTATCTTGTGCACATCAAGTTCTCTCTTGTTTCGTTTTCATGCAATCCTCCGTTCCAAACCTTGTGTCGTCTGTCCTCATATTGTGTCGGGCCTGTTTGTAGGAAAGCCTGTGAGAGCGGAGAGCTCAACCAAACGGTGGCTCCATTTAGCGCTGATCCGAAAGATTCATACTGATGCCGCATCAGTGTTGCGGCTCAAAGAGGCTTCATGCGTTCAAGCCCCCGGTATGTTTCAGTCTTTCAGTCAGCGCATCGAGTGGAGCTCGCATCACCACATACAGAACATCCAAAACATGTTGAACTTTAATTTATACAGACATCAATAACTGTAGATATGTAGATAATAGAAAAGGACTGCTTACTAGACCATGGAAGTGCCATTAAAGACGACTCTTACAGCCTTTAGTGAGACAGCAAGTCTGAATGAATTTGTGAGTGATCCAAAATTCTGCAAAAACTGTTTTTTAGCTAAGCCTTAATGTTTTTTCTCTGGACGAACTGCCTGATCTCTCATAGGATTGACACTAAGTTGTATATATACTACAAAAAAGAAGGCAACAGGCTTGTTTGAACGCCATGGAGTCCGTCGTCATGTCAGTCGAGCTAGCTGTAGGCTTCACGAGGAGCTTTCCTTCCTTCCTGTTCCTCAGCCATCCACGTTTGATTCCCGTGAAAAACACAGTGTGACGACCTGTTTTCCTCTTTGCATCTTTTTTTTTTTTTTTTCCACACGTCAACTTTGTGCTGTGTGTTTCTGTTGTTCATTTCCTCAACCAAAGATGTCGTAATCGCCCATCTTTTAGCTCTCTGTCGCAGACGAGCTGCTCCCAGTCGCCGGCGGTCGTCTGTTGTGCGCAGCTGGATATGAATGTTTCTGCTATATTGAGAAAGAGAAAGATCACAGGAAGGCTGTCGACATGCACACGATATTCCACTTTCTGAGCACAGGTTAAGGTTCTATCCGTTATACAACAACTCCAGGAATGATGTGGCCGTGATCACGTGTGTTGATTGAGCTCACTTTCCCTCAGTGTACGTAATGGAGTGTTTGAGTGCACGTAAACAGACTCATTATGGACTTAATTGGCGCCTGCAGACAACCAGGAGGAATATCCAGCTTTTATGGGGAGAGTTCTCAGACACGAGAGCTAATTTTGTAAATAGTCTTTTTTTTTTTTTTCCTTCCACCTCTTTACATCATCTTGTTTGTTTCTCCTTGTGTGTGTGTTTTTTTTAATGATTTCTAACCTGTCCAGATAACACAGTGACTAGCAAGTTTTCAGATTCAGTGCACCATGAAGGAAAATGTCATGGATATTGTTCATATGTTCAGAGAAATGATATTCCATGTATTAGCCATCACTTTTAATACAAACACAGGATTTTGGAACTATGAAATGACCAGTTGTTACAATGCAGTGTTTATTTATTATGTTTTTTACAAACTTACTCAGCAGAGATGATTTTACGGGACGTCGCGATGCTTCCAAACGAATCAGCATCATGGAAAAACGATTGAACCTTAAGTTACATTTAAATCGTAGGAAAGATCAACGTTGTGCACCGTCGACAGCACACAATATTTGAAAGAAAAAAGATTCTCCTTGCACTTATTATCTGGAGTCGACACCAATTTGAAAATGCTCTTTGTGTCCATCCTAATGTAGATTCGATGGCTTATTTCATAGCTTCAAAATGTTTTGCTGCTAAAACAGGATTTCCAAACAGGTGGTTAGATGTCGCCCAGGCTGGATTTTCAAAATGTGCCTTTTTTTTTTTTTTTTAATCTTCCTTTGGTTAATGCAGAGTGTCCCTCGTTTGTTTGGTTTTCAATAACAGCGTCACCATACTAATATACGGCATTTAGTGTGCTATTATTTTTCTACTGGACAGTTTAAATGGTTGATTTTACTTGATTCAAACCCAGAAATGTTGTCTTGAGGTGACATTTTTGGACCTTGTTGCTCCACACTGTATGAGCCAGGTTGGTGTGAATCCCAGATGTTTTGAAAATCCGATGGGCTCATCTCACTCTCTGCTTTGTGAACAGTTTTCTTATTTATACAAGAACTCATTTTGTACAGTTTTGTTAGAGGTAAGAGGTTTTGATATTTGGTTATTTTGCAAAGCCACTCGGCTACTTTTGTCTTCCTGTGCCAGAGTTGCTAAATTGTCTGTAACTTGTGTTTTTTTTTTTTTTTTTTTATTGATTGAGATAAGATTTTCCCTCTCTCTTGGTTTTCTCTTTGAATTTGAATATGTCAATTTTTCTTTTTTTTTTTTTTAAATAAAAGTCTTGTTTCAATGATCGGGTGAACTTTGTGTTTGATTATTTGTCTCATAGTAACTAACAGAGTGTCGGGGCAGATGGGTCATTACCTCCTGCTGATGTTGCCTTAATTGTATTGATTATTACTGTATTGATATGTATCAACGTGATTGGGAGGCCATTTGAATCTGTCGTTGCTGCTCAGTGTGTCGAAGCTGACTCATCACCTCAGTCTGTCCATTTTTATAATCCACTAGTTTATGTCCCCAAAATCCTGAAAGAGTACTGCAAACACCTCTGCTCCTTCTGACTGATTAAAAATGACACTTGTAGACTTTTAGTCTTCTAGTTTTCTCCTGAAAAGATGCCTGAAATGAACATGAGTCAAAGAAAAGGCCCTAAAGGGGAATGTGTAGAAGACAAACAGAAGACGAGCAAACCACCTGCTAATTTATAAGGAGAAAACGGTGGTGGACCAATAGATGGTGACATTTCCCCAGTAATAGATCTTTACTGCATCGATTTGCCTGTCCAGTCAGAGAGCCTGAGGGGAAATTACACAGATACTCAATACTTAATCATAATAATCACAGTTTGCCACCTTTCACATGGCAGACACAGTATTTATCCATGTGTCAGTTTTATTTGAATAATATCAGAATCAAATGGACGTAGCTCATTGTCCTTAGAAAAAATATGAACAAGCTTCCTGTTTTATTCACTATACAGTTAAAACATTTCTAATAATAATAATTTCCTATCACATCCCAAAGGCCACATTAAAGTTACAACAGAAATTGCAACTGATCTCTAAAGTGTGTACTGTATGTTGTCCCTTTGTGGTGGGTGGTGTATCTCAGTTCAATTAGTTGAATCCTCTTCTTCGGGTTTCACTCATGCACTAATTCCCCCCAATAAACATGAATGCTCAAACTGAGCTGTTAATATGAAAATATCTTACACACATACAGTAAAACGTTAAACTTGTCATCTATGACAGTGCATTAAAAACAAGTACAAAACAGACTGTAGCTGCTGTGCATAGCTTGTTGGTTATTAAAGCAAACGACCCTGCTGAACTTGAAAGTGCAGATTTTCTGAATCTTCCCTTCTTGGCTGAATGAAGGATTAACACAGTAATGCATGAAACTGGTCATACTTAACTTTGTTTTAGGGGGTGTTTTGTCCACTTATTAGCAGAATGGCTGTGTAACTTTAGGATAAGGGTCACAATAGACCTCAGAGCAATACAAAAACAGATGGACAGGAACGGCCAGAGTACAGTGAACTACGACAGTGAGGTATCAGGCAGCCGTCGGCTACGTCAGTGCATAGAGACAAAACCAGCTGCAGGGTTGTATAGACAAGATCACATAACCGAAAGCAAAGAACAAACAGACTGCTCTCACTTTGCTTACATTAGATTTGATGCATATATGAACAAAACTGAAGAAAAAAAAAAATCAAAGCCCTGATGTCATTTTGTTTGCGAGGGTAATGAATCCAGATCGGTTGTTGAGTTTGTTAAGACTTCAAACAGTGCAGCTGAGAGACAGATACATGTTGGAAAAGGTGGCGCTTTACTCGCGGCCTCCTCCCATGATCTGCAGCAGGAAGCTGAACAGGTAGATAATGTCCAGGTAGATGCTGAGGGTGGCAAAAATGTATTCCTCTGGACTTATCGTGTAGCGCTTGTTCCCTAACAGCATCTGAGTGTCAAAGGCCAGGAACTGTGGAGGGACAGGGGGCAAAAGCAAGGAGAGCACATGAGAAAACAAAAACACTTCGCATGGACAGGGCTGAGGTTTTGATGACAGTTGTGATTCTCACCAGTGTGAAGAGGATGGCTCCCGCCACAGCATAAACAGCATGTAACCAGGGGACCTGTGGAGCCAGAAAAAAAAAAGCATTACAAAACGCTTAAGAAGCATGCTAATTGAAGAAAGACAGTGCAGGGCTTTGCTAGATTATCTGTGAGGCTAATCCCTTCCCAGCACCTGAGGCTTTAACCTGCGCTCAGTTATTTTAGACTTCTTCTAGAAAGGTGTGTGTACGGATGGAGGAGGTGAACTCACGTATCCGAAAGGGACGACGATGGACATGGTGATGGCGCACAGAAGCATGACCATGCACAAAGAAAACAGGACGCCCTGACAGGATGTGACATCAATCTGCAACAGGCGACAGAGAGAGAGAGAGAGAAACATGATGATGGAGTTTCAACTGAATCTGTGTGTCTGGTTGTTTGAAAGCAGTTTGAAGCAGTTCCTCTCACCTTGCTCTGGAAGCTGAAGATGGTGACAGAGAGACACACCAGAGCTGTGATTCCCAGACACAGAACCACTGATTTGGTGTTGTAAAAGCTGGAGGAAGAGAGGGCAGTCACGTTCAACGCGGTCCTTTACTGTGAAAAGGTTTGGATGAGTTGAAATCAGTGCATCAGTGTGCACCACAATGTGTATTTACCTCGACACGAATCCCATCATGAAGGCCATGCTCAGAGTCTGAGGGGAAAAAGTGCAGACATATGACCACAGTCAAGCTTTACGTGTAAAGAGCACACTGTATTCTATTATGAAGTGCTGTTTTAAAGGTGACAAATACTCACAAAGAGAACTAACAGAGTGATATTCCAAGGAAACTGCCTCCTGTTTAGGTAAAAAACAAAATCCACTTTACAACAAACGTATATCTACACAGCATTATAGATGAGCTTTACGCAATATCTGTGATATAAGTTATATCGCAAAGAAACTTGACCTTAGGTCTCCACAGCAGGTCAGTGCGATGTAGGTGACAAAGAACATGAGACTGTCAAAAAAAGGGGAAACAATGAGTCAAAACTTGACATATGAAGTCACAGATAAGGTGGCTCTGTAATGTGAGTCATGGTGTGTTTTCACTTACTACGATGTCATGTACAAGCCGGGATGAGTCTGAATGAAAAACCTGACCGGTGCACTGTGGAGACAACAGTAACACGGATTCATCACAGTGTTTAAAAAAAAACAAAAGGTTTAAATAGTGATAGAGGTTAAGAGTGGTTACCAAAATGAGAAGAGAGCAACAATGGCCACCGTGACGAGCAGCTGAACCAGGAGGATGGCGTAGACCTGCGGGCGGACATACACTGTGTCAGAGCAATGGTGTCACTATGTGTTTGTTCGGCTGTCGCTGGTCTCACATAACGCTTTCATACCTTCCTGATGAAGGTCCGCCTGATGGTAATGTCGTCCCAAGCGAACTGGGCCTCCATCTCATCATAGCCTGAAGAGAGAGGAGACGTGAGCTGCATGGAGAGCATCACTCAGACGCTAACTACACTTCAAGCTATAGCTTTCAAACATGAACAAAGTGCCATGTTATCACACTTAATAATCCAAGTTACAAATTGCAATGACACAAAACATCATAATACAGGAAAAAAAAAACATGCATCAGTTATTGTAAGTAAGTCTGTGTTACTTATAACTGAGGGGAAATGAGGGACCACAAAGACTTTAGCTTTTACCTGCAGTCGCCTCCTGATACGTGGGGGGCTCATTGTCATCGTTCACCTGCTGGGAAGTATGCTTTGTAAAATTACAGTTTGAATCAACTTCATCGTGCATAAAAAAGCGCAAGTGTCTTTTTAAACATCGTGTTTGCGCTCACACACCTGAACCAGCACAGTGCTCATTGTACCTTCACCTATTGTTTAGCTGTTTGGTCTACATCCCTCTAGATTTCACTGTCAAAAGATGCCTGCACACAATTTTCCATCACGGATTTGTCCACAAAACATCCATGTTCACCCAAATCCATGTCTGAATAGTTCAAAGGATTAGGATGGATGCGGTGGGCCTCCATCTTTTCGGAGCCAGGATAGACACCACTGTAGCTGAAGCACAGAGAAGCCAGTGTGCATTCAATGAGCTCTTGCACACACACACGCAAAAACAACAAACCTTTTATTTTAATGTCATCATTTGGTTGATGGTTTTTGACCCTGGCTGTGATGTTAAAAGAGATCAAACACTCCTAACTCAAAGCCACGTTTCTTCATGTCTGTGAGCTCATTTTTGGAGCCTTTTTGGAGAGTTTCAGTATCCATTCCGGTTAAAAAGAACAGACTCCTGAAATGACATTATTCTAAATCAATCATAACACAATGCATCACAAGGCTGCCGTGTATCTGTAAGGTAGGAAAATTAAAAACATACCTTTCCCTTTTTCATGATTTCCCCCTTTTTGCACCTTTGTGTTGCTGATGATAATGAAGACTATTCTGAAGTCACGGGCAAAATACTTTGCTTGTAGTCAGTGTTTTGAATCCAAAACAGAAAAATCTCAGCTCCTCTTACTCTCGTTTTAATGTGGTTTGTGTGGTCGAGGACACTGCGAGCAAATATGATGTCTGCAGAGTAGTTGTTGCTCTGAATTTGTCGCCAGTGCGCGGATTACACTGAAGCTTTATAGGCCTCTGTGTGGTTAATCTCCCTCTAACCCTGATCCCACTCCACCCCTCTCATCGGCCTAATGAGGTCGCTCCAGCAAAGTCCAGGTATTCCCAAAACACAGAGATGAAGCCAGGCCGTACCACTGCTGTTGCTAAACAGGGGTGTCGTTTATGTTTCTGTTTGCTGGCACAAACCGTCTCAACAGTGTTCCAGGACAGTTAATCATCCTAGTGCTCACCAGAAAGACTCAAAGGTCTTATATATCTGAATTACATATGCATTACATAACTATTTTGCTCCACTTTTGGAGAAAAATGAGGGGCACAGACATGGAGGATATATGATTATCAGCATAGGCCTGTTCATATTGTATAAGAACATATTAAAACAGAACCAACCCCTGCACGTGTCAGTGTGTTTGTATACACCAACAGGCTTACTCACAACATTAATAAAGATTATTATCAAGACAGCTCATAATACACTTAATGTAGACTGTCGTTTTGCATTTCTATGTGTATAAATGGAGTAATTATCATCTCCGTCTTTTTTTAGTAACACAACAGTAATCGAGCAAACTTTCTGACATCATGTTTTTGTGTAAGAGACTGGTTTGGTAACAGGCACACTAGACTAATGAGATTGAAGGTAAGAACATTACGGAGCACACACATAACCTTTAAAACAGGAATAATGAGATTTACCAGCAAGCACCCACAGTTCAACTACTGAGACACTTAGAACCAACATGATACAGGGCGCCAAAGAAATGGGAGATTTTAGCATGAATATTGCCTGAAAATAGATCGCAGGGGAAGGACGCGCATAAGAAAACCATTGATCATGTTCCATGGGTTCCACAAAGCCACTGTTTCCTTTCATTCATTCATTCATTCATTCATTCATTCAGTCAGTCAGTGTGGAACAACTCTAGGATCACATTGATTTAGCTTTCTTTGAACTTTGAAATGTTAGTCTGGGTCAGAGCACACTGACTGAATTACTTCAGGCCACTGGTGAAATGTTAATACGTATATTTGTTCAGTAAAAACTGGGGTATTTGTACTTTACTTGAGTATTTCCGTTTCGTGCATCTTTATACTTCTACTCCACTACATCTCAGAGGTAACTTTTTTTTTACTCCACTCCTCCTTTAGTGACTAGTTACTGTTCAAATTACGTGTTTTCATTCCCTTCCTGTCCAGTGAAAACCACAAACTCACATTTTGAATTAGAATTTTTCTTATTAACTGAAGCATTAAATGTTTGTTTATGGGTTTCTCAGCCCATAAACAAACATTCAATCTTCTTTTAGCCACTAGATGGCACTAGCAGACGATAATATATTACTTGGTGTAATGCTGCAAGTTTTTGGATTACGTTGCAGTAAGAACAGCAAGACTTTTTTTTTAAATTCACTGAGTTACTTTTTAAAATCATGTAGGGGATTATGGCAGGTTACAAATCGTACTGGACCTTGATAAAACAATCTCACCATAAAGTTCCTTTAAAATAAAGGTGTCAGTCAGAAAGTTTGGTTTCAGTAATAGTTCTGGTCCCTGCATCATTAAATGGTGTCATGGCCAAAATGTGCTCGTGTTGTTCTCATCCTGTCCAGCAGGTGGCAGGTGAAGACCACAATATGACTCATAGAAATGACTGGAACACTGGCTGTGTCGCAACTCCAGCAGAGACAGCAGTGAGACTTCAAATTAGAAGAGTTTCAGTCTTTTACTTTAGAGTAAAAGTTCAGATAAGAAGAGGGCAGAGGGTAGCTATTGGCTGATGTGTTGTTTTTCATTTCCTGGCCCTCAGGGAAATGCATGCCATTGCTTACAGTCCTTTTTCCTGCCAGAACCACCTGATGTGGAAGAGATTTATTGCTTTTTATCTGGTTGCTGAATTAAAACAAACATACTGCTGGTGTCTCCTGGCATTCGTATGGTTCTCCTGAATGTCTGAACTAAAAATAAAAAGCGAAAGGGGGGAGAAGTCAATCATAATTACCTCACAGTGAATATTCATTTTAGCATGAATCCATACCATTTTACAGTATTCTATGTGTATTTGTATCAGGATCTATATGAAAATCACATATATGTGCAGATGACATGGGGACTTCTGAATGCTACTGTTACTGCAGTTACTGTTTATGGAAATTGTTCCCAGAAATTTAAACTATCAGGTTTTTCCCAGATCTGCAGATAGCAGAGGTCTATTTGTGCTGTCTGGCACCCTGACTAGTCACCCCAAGAGCATCTGCACATTCACATCCCAAATTAACCTGCAGTGCTGTGTTTGCATACATGCATACATCAGCTGACGGTCTCCCTCCCACCGGCTGCTTGTCGACTTTGTGTCGGTGGCAAACATCACCTTTTATTTAAGTGTGATGCTGTCTGAAATTACATTGTCTTGTTATCACACACTCAAAAATCAAGTGGTGTTTCTTGTTAGTATAAGCCCCCTAATGGCTCTCAGACCTGGAGCATGATTGGCTGATTGCCTCTGTTGCTAGGCTACGGCTCCACGGTATGTCTCGGCAATACTGACGGGAGCATCGCATTAAGGAAGAAAGTGAAAAAGAAAGATGAGCACAAGGAGAAATGCTATATAACGTCATTTAATAATGGTACTCTATGCTGTAACCAGAAAACATTTACAAAATATTCACAAGGTGATGCAGTCAGTCGACAGTACATTTATTTCAATTATATATCTTCAAATAAAAAGTTTATACTCGGAGCACATGGTTCAAATGCTGCTTCCTCTTTTGCAGTCTGTAGAGCAATCTATTATTTGTGACATCGTACAATAATTCAATACTAACTTCATTTACATATCCAAGAATCTGAACTAACAAGGGTTTTATATACAAATTTTACAACAAAACACCTTAACATATAACGCATCAGATGGTCTAAAATGACCAATAATTTCTCCCTGATTACCGCATACAAATGCAATGCAACTTACTCTCATTTCTTAAAAATGTTATACACTTCTCAATCACAAATGGGTGATTTTCATTAAGATTTCCCACATGGTGACATGTTGTGAAAATAGCTTATGTCGTTTCAAAAGGGCTTACACAAACCGCCCCCCCCCCCCCCCAACTGTGTATCAGACATTTCTATTGCTGTGTTGTTATGTATTGACCTAAGAGGTCTTCTCAGTGTACGGAAAGTGCCCTTTACACATTGTAGCATGAATGTACTTTAAGAAATCATTGTTGGTGAATGTTTGTACACGTTTCTCTGGGAGAGTATGTGCTTCCCTCTTGTTAGCTTTGTGAGCTGGGGTAGGAGGACAAAGTCCATCGAGGAACAACAGCCTCTTTCTTCTTTTTGGTCTTGAGAATAGAAAACTGGCTCTGACGAACTCCAGGAGGGAGAGGTGATGACTTGGTGGTCTGATGATGACTTGAAGAACCAGAGGAAGAACACAGTCTATGTTTTGAGGGTTTTTTTCTTCTGTTTTTTTTTTTTTTTCTTTTAGCAATCCTGGAAACGACTGGAGGAGGAATCAGTCTGAGTTCAGGAGCCTCCGTCTCCTGCTGTGCCGACACCCCTCACTGATATTTTTTTTCCACACAGCATCAGACGTGGCACAGCTCCTACAACAACAACTGTCCATCATGCATAGGCCAGTGTACTGTATGTTGCAGGCCAGGCTTGCATGGGGAAGCAGGGAGGTTCCCCGGAGCAGATACCTCAGTCAGCTTTAGCTCCCTGGACTCATGGATCTATGCGGAAAGCTAAAAGCTTGTCAGAGTGATGGTTGTTCAGGGTGCGCAGGTCAGGCAGACGTAGCAGCAACTTTGGGAAGAGGGTGCTGTCATCTGGGCGGCGACTGGTGATGAGAGAGCGCAGAGCTTTTATTAGATTTTCCTGCAACTGCTCCACTGCTCCCACCTCCACTATACCAGAGCGATCTGCAGACAGAGAGGAGAAACTGAGGTTAGGCTGGAGGAAAAGTGTGCATACAGCATCTGCTTGTGTACATGTATGCATGAGCCTTACCGGCAGAAACCAGCACCACAGCCATGAAAAGGGCCATCTCGTCTGGCTCCAGACCCAAAGATCCCAGCTTCTCGCTGAATTCAAACATGGCGTCCAGTAAGGAGCCCATGCCGAGAGCCCGCAGTGATGCCAGTGAGTATGTCTGCCCGTTGAGGAAGGTCACCGTCCTCTCTTTGGGGTCAAACAGGGAGCAGAACCTCACCATCAGAACCTGTGATCAGAACAAAACCAGGTCAGCTTCAGAGCAGAGTCCAATGGATAAGAAAGGTCATAAAGAAAAACTCCCTCAGTCCCACCGACAAATTTAAGATGACGTACCTGGAATGTGCCAGATTTGAGCAGCATGACCTGGTCGTGCTGGCTGAGCGTCTGGAAGCCCGGGATGCTCTTTGCGAACTCCACCACTTCTTTAACAGCAGGGGTGAAGCACTGGGAGAAAGACTCCCACACCTCCTGGCTGGAGCGACTGGCCGGAGCCACGGGACATGAATTGAGTGGACAGGCCTGCAGGAGAGACGGACAGAATGAGTTGAAGGAAGCGTTATGGACTTCACTGATATCAAATTGATAGATATTCACATATTCAATAAGGCCTTTAAAGGGGTCTCACCAGCACTTTGGCTCCTCCATTTAGCTTCCAGGGGCAGGGGCTTTGGTTATGGGAATCCCTGGCTGGGTAACTGTTCTGATTGGTTGTGTAGGACTGAGATGATAGGCTGCCACTGAAGGGGCACTGATTCTGATTGGAGGAGAAGGCGTACTTAGCGTTGTCAACGTTAGTGTTAGCGGAGTTTTCGTTGTTGGGCGGGTTAACAGGGCAGTTTGTGGGGACGTGGTAGCTTGATGCCAGGTTGGCCTGCTCCCCCTGAACTGTGTGCTGAGTCTGGCTCGCTGACTGCGACAGGGGAAGTTCCTGGGCCGAACTGTTCTGGAAAGACGAAGTGGCAACGTTGCTGTTGACGGCAGCCATCTTGAGGGGTTTCTCCTCACTGTTCATTACGTTGCTGCGGTAAGACTGCGATATGGAGCCCGATCCGTCCCCCATCTGGTTCTGTGGACTGCAGGGGGCATCGGAGGGAGGCGACATCTCCATTTCCATGGAAGCTGATTCGTTGAGGCTGTTCATGTAGCTCTGCATCTCATCCAACAGTCTCTGCTTCTCCCGTTTGGGAATCCGCCCAAAACGCACAGCTGAGGACAAGCAGAAGAGAGCATCCTCTGTCAGCATTTACTGGCATCAAGCATTGATTTGCCTGCCAGTTCCTTACTGGCAGGACTTGAATTAATACAGTGAGCAGCAGACACACTCGGGCAGTTAATGTGATTTTCATATTCAAACAGTTAAGAGAAACAAGCATTTCTTGTTCTCATGTGGATCTGACACTCAGGCTGTAATCTCTATGTGGATTACTTATCCCGCGACCTCGCTACTGTCCCTGTCTATTCTGCATCTATCACAGCTGTTTCACCACAATATGAACACTTAAGCCTTCATCTCATCCGACTGCCTCATCCTCCTCTCCAGCCTTTCCAATCCCTCCCTTCCCCCCTTTTTCAATTCTGCACCTCCACTGACAGCCCTATTTATAGCCCTCTGTATGCTACACCACCTCCCCCAGTCTCTCTCTCCCTCTCTCTCCGTCTCTCTCGCTTTCTGTCTTCTAGTTGAGCACTTGCTCTCTTGTTTGGTGGAAGTAGGTCAGTGGGTCAACAGCACTGAACATGATGTCATTAGCAAAGTGACAGAGTGAGTGAGAAGCAGAAAGGTCAAAGAGACAAGAGAGGCAGGTAAGAGGTGATGAGATGGGTTGAAAGTGGAAGAAAAATGGATGATCAAACCCTCATTTGCGAGCAGATATCTTGTTGGGAAGTCAAAGAAATGACGCCTTTGAGGGTCTGTGCACTGGGGTGGTTTTCTTTTTAATTGAAACTGTGTGCATGTTTAGGAAAAGAAAACATGTTGCATGCGGTTATTAATGTTACAGCTCCCCTTTTATGATCTGATGAATTAGCAGGTGATTTTTCACTGCTGCATTTTGGCTTTTCTGGGTCAGCTAAAAATGTTTGCTCCAGAAACAAAAACGTGATTTATTATCACCTAGTTTAACCGCATCCCGAGAGATCGGAGTCCTGCTGCGAAATAATGCATCGCAGCAGATTAAATGTGTTAATATTATGTTAAATTCAAGTCAGCCACTGTGGGTTTTCATGATTAACAGGACAGAATAACATTATGTCTCTCAAATGGTTGTTTGTGAATGAAAAACAGGTAAGATTGTACATCTTGGTGAACACATGGGGTAATCAACAACTTTGTGCCCCAATTTCCCAAAATAAACTGTATTTGTCACAGTTTGTCCATGACTGATGACTACTGGGACTGGAGAGCTGCTCTTGCCATAAATCAGACAGCGGGGCAAGGAGAGAGGAAGACAGGGAGGGACAACAGACAAAAAGAGGAGAGTGAAGAGAGACGGAGATGAAAAGAAAATGCTTTTGTTTTTGTCTGACATCTGATTCTCCATGTAACCCTGCACACTGGGATCAACAAAATCCTCCAAGAAAACAAAAGAAATCGTTGCAGTTTTTGTTGCCATGTGTCTGAGTATCTTAATTAAAGACTGTCTCTCACCATCTCTGGACATGCCCACGGAGAGACACTTCTTAAAGCGGCAGTGCTGGCACCGGTTTCGGTTCATGCGCATGATGAGACACTTCTCGTTCTTTACGCACATCTTGTAGTGGATGTTCTGCTGAATGCTGCGTCTGAAGAAACCCTGCAGAAGGCACAAGAACAATGAGGGCTCTGCAGGCTGTCTTTTGTGGCAATGTGTTGTACACAGCGACAACAAAGATACGACATAACACCTCCTTTATTCTGCCTCACCTTGCAGCCTTCGCAGGCGTGCACCCCGTAATGGAACCCGGATGCGATGTCCCCACACACCTTACACAGAAGCACCATACCACCAGTCTCTGAAAAAGGCGTACATCCATCATCAGAGAGGGAAATGTAATGACAAAGCACTGGCAGGTAAACACAGAGGAGAACAGGAAGGACGGGACTGATTAGATACTTACTGGTGAATGTGCCAGTGAAACCACAAGGTCTTTTGGCCACCGTGGGATGGCTGTAGGTTGCCGATGATACCGTCGTTATTTGGGCCACGGGAGCATTGTTTACTTCAGGAAACTGGAAGACCATTCGCGGGGAAGGAGTTCCTCCCCCTTGTTCTCCTCTCTGCTTCAGGGTCCCAATCTCCTGAAAGGAGACACCCTCTGGGGATGAAGGCTGCGAGTGGGAGGAGGGCGACTGGGTCTGGTATCCACTTGACGGGCTGCCAGGACTTGGACTGGCACTGCTGGATGAGCCAGCGTACAAGATAACACCACCTGGAGGAACAGAGCGGGGGAGAGAAGCTCAGTTCACTGATCTTCATCTAGGTCGGTGTTCGCATGCACCAGTGTGAGTGGGAGTGCAAGTGTTGAGCAATGCTCCACTTTGATTCAGTGAGCTTACTTGGCAGACTTCCATAACCACACACAGAACCCCAATCGTGTTGGGACAACAGAAATTTGATCTGATGAATAATTTAGAAAAAATGTCACAGCTAGAGCAACAACAACTCTGACCTGGATATCTGTAAAGAGTCTTTCGTTTTCTAATCTGTTAGATGCTCAAATGAAAAAGACCTTGTCATGCCAGCCGGCATGTTGCTTTTACTGTACAGTGATATTTTAGCCCATTGAGTGTTATGTCAATAAATAATACTAAATACACAATGGCCAGGTAAGATAAATACCCTGATCAGCTGGTCAAACTATCACCCACACACGGGTTATTTGTCTATAAATAACATTAGATTTAATGCTCTGATAAGGCTTTCAACAGACGCTACGTTTCTGTTATCTTTATGGAAGAGGAAACAGCATAACATGATGATCATAATATGACAGCATGTTGACTCTGAGTGCCATAGACAGGCTATAAACAGGCCTTTGTTTAGGGATGTCACATCAAGACGGAAATGCCTTATTACCCCTCAACACAACACCCATCCGCCCCCCTTGTTTTGCAGACACTGTTCTTCCCTGCAAGATGAAAGACTGCCCCTCACGTGCAGGCTGAGCCAGCCAGCTCCCTGCCTGCTCGCTTTCAGCAATGAGTCTTCCCTCCTCTCCCTCCTCCCGCCCCCTCCCTTCTCCTCTATCCTCCTCCTCCCTCCCTCCCTGTTTTGGCTGCGGGCCTGCAGAACCATCTATCTGCCAGCCACCTGACCGGGAGCTCACATGGACTCTTGACACAGTTCCCGCCCGGCTCACAAGGCTCTTTGCGCAGTCCCGTGTAGACAACAGCAGCAGTACAATAACAAGCGCTAGGGCTGATCACGTTTGGAATAGAGAGGGCTCTAATGCTGTGACTACAGGCGTAGGGGGAGGCAAGCAGGGCACAGCCACCTTAAGTCTTTGCATTCCACAGAGTCACCAGAAACTGTGCACAAGGTGACAGTCACGTTGCTGAAAATGATTTGCTTGAGGGTTTTAGTCAATTGTGTATTTATGTCACAGGGGTTAAAGAATGGCAACGTGCAAATCTACAACACTTTTTAGGCTGATATAGTTGTTTTAATTTATAGCATCATGATAATAGAACTAAAAAGAGTGATGAGAAGCAAATCAGACATTCATGATTCCAAGGATTTATATATTTCTGCTCATTTCAGTGATCCGTGTATCCGGTTCAGAGTGAGCCCTGCTTTTTATCTGCTCCTACATCAGCGTGTCAGATATCCTGAATACCTGCATAAAAGCCAGCCATCTATAACATTTCCCATGTGCAGAAATAGCGTGCTTCACACTCTTCATTCACAATCTGTGTCACTTGGCTCATATCATGATGATCATGATTGCACTTTGTGGGTCACCATCAGTTAGTTGACAGACAGAGATTTTCATTAAAAACTTTCAATGCAAATCTCTGCCCTATTCTGCCCCACAGGTTACTGCAGCCAAGTTAGGAGACGTGACCAAGAGTGCATCTAACTGTAGTAGTTGTGTTATCTAAAATACTCACAATACCCTTGGATTGTCTACACTATCATTCTGCGTGCATTTCCTCACAAGGACTTTGAATCATCTGAGAAAAAGCCTCCCTCGCCTCCTGTGCTTTCTCTCCTTGAGAAAACACGTGCTGCATTTCTGTTTAGCCCTAAGTGCCTCCTTAATTCCTCTGCTCACACGTGTCAACACTGAATGCAAGGTACTCCAGTGGCCTCATGGCTTGTGTGTGTGTGTGTGCATGTGTGCAGTGGCAGTGTGACTGTGACTTCACTTCACACACAATTGTTACATGTGCCTGTGCGGTTTCCTGTGTGTCAGTGTGAGAAAGATAAAGCTTTATGGACATGTGTATCACCTGCAGAGGCTAGGGTCACACCCTGCTGTCACATGAACTCCACACCCACTTTCCACATTCACAATCGCCGCCCCCGTCAGTCTCAAAACATTCCATATTCTGTCTCCTCGTAACCATTTCCTGGAATTTGGTTTGACTGGGTGCCGGCTCTGGGAATCTCATCCCTCCTGTACTCAGGCACAGGTTATAACATGTGACCTGGATATACACAGAGCCATAAAGACTACAGAATAAACAAAAAACCGTCCATGGCCCCTCCTTCTGCCAGTCCTCCCTGACCTCCCCTCGCGTGTGTTCCCACCCCCTGGGCATGCACGCATGCATGGCAGGCAAACTGTATAGACACCATGCTCATATCATGTCTGGGGGGGGGGGGAGCTCCAACTTCTCTGTCCTCTTACATGTGGACATTTACAAGTGTGCATGGCCAGTAAGCCTCAATCCACGTGAAACAGCTGCCCTCATGTCGTGTGTCTATTTGTGAAGCACTTTCAAAGAGGATGGTTCTATGAAGGCGACATGGGGCCAAAATTTGCTTTCTATCACATGAACTTCCAATGTGCTTTTATTGCTATAGAAAAAAGAAGTTTCAAAAGCTTAATGAGTTTTACCCGCAGGTCTTGTGGTTTCATCCATACATACCTAACAGACTAGAGGAAGCAGGTGATACTCCTTGAGTAGAAATACTATCCATCTCCCCGAATCAAGCTCAGCTTTTAATGAGAATTAGCTGGTTGTGTTATCATCTGTCAAGCTGACGACCACACAGAATCTGGTTTCAGGACTGACATCAGAGCTCAGCATTAAGTTCATTGTTCCCGTTACCGTGAACGACACCTGAGATGCATTCAATATATTACTGGGCTTTGCATTTATAGAAAAAGGTACTATTTTGGGAATAATGAAAGCACGTTTTTGGGGCGATGTTGGTCTTTTTCATATTTATAGACCATAATGTTCAAGTTACATTATCATGGGTTCACACTCATCATCCCCTTTGTAGACACAAAACTGTATTTGATGACTTCTTTCCAAAATGTCCTGCAGTACACTAACTGATGATTTATGATCGCTCTACGTGAGGTTACCACAAGCAGTCTGCGAAATCTTGCTCCTCAAAGTAAACATAGGCAGGAGTGACTGATAAAAAATGTATCTAGAAACACAGTATTCCACATTATTTAACAATCTTTCACATGAATTAAAACTGAAAGCACAGAAAACACTGATCCACAGCTGCACCATCTGTTAAATGTAACTGATCTGTGTTTATGTTGTCAATGATAAGACAGCACTAACAATTTGTTGTAATTGTACTAATTGTGAATAATGCTCAATGCCTGCACAATAATGGTTCATTTAGGCATTAAAAAGGCTGCAACTACACCCCTACAGAAATAAATGGTGGTGGGTGTTCACAGTAAAAACAGGAACTGGTTAGCCATGTCACCCAAAATCAAGGCTGAAGGCAGCCAGATGTAGGTTAATATGTCATTTCATGCACCAAACAGCGATACTTCGGGTTTAATAAACCACACTGGAGTCACTAATAAACATTTCAAAGCAGTTATAGCAACTAGGACGAGCAAAGGGGCTACTAAACCCCTCTGACCCACTGACCAATCTATCAACAAATACAGAGGAATCCCCGTGCGAGCCGAGCGCGAGCAGGGTGCGCGCGGTGGCGAGGGGCGGGGTGCTTGGGAATCAAGCGCGGCACGTGGACACTGAGGCTGTGTACACGTGCTGTCAGCTCGAGGCGGGGGAACTGCGTATTAAAAAAATGAGGCGCATGATTCGCAGCGTTATCGCGACTGTTTCTACCCAGGGTGCACCGGGCGGGGAGCAGATGAGAAGACATGACAATGCCAGTGGTCAGCCGCTGTTCAAGGACGTCAGAATGTCTGTCTAGTGTTTGGTTACCGCAGCTATCATTTTTATAATAAACGGCGTCATTGTGCATTATTATACTTTAATCTCGCGGTCTAAGGCACTTTCCACTGTGATGTTGATTTCAATATATTTTATTGATAATACACTAACATTTAATTGAATGATCAGTTCATTCATGCTCAGTTCTACAAGAGCAGAAATTCAGACAAACGTGAACACAGCCTGGCACATCCTTTACTCT
This sequence comes from Chaetodon auriga, assembly GCF_051107435.1. Classification (NCBI taxonomy): domain Eukaryota; kingdom Metazoa; phylum Chordata; class Actinopteri; order Chaetodontiformes; family Chaetodontidae; genus Chaetodon; species Chaetodon auriga. The sequence goes on along the minus strand of NC_135075.1, from coordinate 14,297,818 downwards.
GTAGCGGCTCCGCTGAGATCACGGCAAATGCTTTAAAACTGGTATCGACTGGTTCGTAAGAGGTAAGACGCGGTGTGCTCTCCGCTCATTCATCATCAGCTCCCACTACAGTCAGATCATGATTCAGGTCCTGGCAGAACACCATGTCTACTCTGCACTGCTCCTCAACTCGTAGGCTAGTAAATGGATGGAAAATTTGGCACCGATTAGGCCTGACTTGTTTTGACTCAGAGGGCGTGACTGCTCCTTGGCATACCCTACTCATGTGTGTTTTGGGAAAAGACTGGGATATCATCAACAGCCAAGTTAAACGACTCACACATTGCAAAAAACAAAACAAAACAAAAAAAAAACTCTACAACTTCCCGTAAGTGAGTCAGATGGGACGGTTTTAGGGAACTACGGAAGCCCCGCCTAGCCATTAAAGGCCGTAATGTGGAGCGAGCGTATGACTCAACCTAATGTCACGATCAATAACACGACACTGAATACAAATGTGTTAAAGGTACGTGAGGTGGGCAACTGTGGAGAGGGAACGTGCCCGGTCAGGGTCGTCTTGGGTCGCGCTTCACGTGAGTTTGTTTACATGCGGAGAATCGGAAGTCCGCCGCAAAGAGAGGACTTCCCTCTCCGTCCCCCTCAGCTCTCACTCCAAACTCAACTGTCTGCAGCCCAGAAGCACCTGGCAACCTGCCACATCTCACACAGCCGAATGACAGTTAAAAGCCCGCCGTATTCGCCCCCAAAGTGTGTAGTTTCCTAACAGTAGGATTCCCAAGAGCTGCACGTTTAAAATGTTTAAAACCCGTCAGCTTCAGCTCTGCAGAACAGGAGAAACTGGCAGAGCTCAGAAATTCGGTGCTTTATGCAGCGGTTTGAATGACATGCAGTGGAACAGGATTAAAATAAGCGTTTCTGCGCTCGCGTACGTGGCGCTGTAACAAGCAGCTTTATGTAGGTATTGAGTGGTGCACTTATACATGCAGTGCTGATAAATCATCCCTCAAAAAATAACCAATGCATTTGCTATGTAAGAATAATATTTAAGGAGACGAATGCTATGGCATCTGCTCCCACAATGCACCGTTGTCTGCTTCTTTTAAATTACTGCTGTTTGCCACTGAAATAATTTCCCCCCCAAAAAAGCAGTATTAAAGCTTACTTACCACCAGGGCTGTTTTCCATGTTTTCCAGTCGGTTGATGCTGTTCAGCTGTTATTTATTTGTGGATGTTTTAACGCTGCTTGCCACCGAGGAGTTTCGTTGATGTAGGTGAAAGAGTCATGAACTGCCAGGGCATAGAGAGAGTATCCAAACGGGAGTGTACACAGGGCATCGGGGTTCTGGAGAAAACCCGGTCAGCGAAGAGAAAGTAGCTCAAAGAAATATTCAGGAAGGAAATCGGAGCAGATCTCTGTTTGATCCAAATAATTTCCAAGGTGAGTGGACGCACAGGGACAGCTCGGCTCTCCGTCTGCACCGCTTATGATGCCAGCCTGTTCTAAGATATCACTGTATAGAGCTTCTCTATATCACTGAGGTCCAGGAGCATTCAGCTGCTTGCCATGTACAGTCACTATTAAAACATGACCGGAGTGGAAGTAGTTTAAACACTCCCCACTCATCAATAAGCAACACGCGGCCTAAAATAACCAGCACGTTTTCAGGTGCCTGAGAAATGTGACCAGTTTTTTTTTTTTCTGCTCTCTTTTTGCGCGTCCCGTCAACCGCCTGTTTGTTGATGTGTATCAGGGATGTCTCTCTCTCTCTCTCTCTCTCTCCCTCTCTCTTCTCTCTCTCTCTCTGTCACGCTCTCTGAAAACATTTCACCCACCTCCCTTCCTCATGCCCCCACTCTTTTTTACTCTTTCTCACTTTTTCATTGGCCGAGAGCCCCGCGTGGAGACGGCACATTGGGCTCGTTCGACATTGGAATGCTGCTTAAAGCTCTACAGCATGTGCGCATGGCATGTGAGCTCACGCTGTCCTACTGACACACATTTTATGCTAATGAGCTGCCTGGGCTCAGCGATAAGACAACGAGGGGGACAGGGGCAGAGGAAGCGAGAGCTCTCACTCCTCTCTCGATTTCTCGTCCTTGCCCGCTTTCCGCTGGTTAAGACATAATTGTCTTAAATGCCGTGAGAGAAAGCATTTGCGATACTGCGGAATACTACTACTACTACTACTTTTAACTGTGATAAAACCAATAATTTACTTTTGTGTCGAAGGCGAGCTGCACAAGCGCGACAAAGGTGATGAGTCCATTTCTTTTATAAGATGTCATTGGAAATTATCTAATGAGGGGTATACCTGTGAAATGTAGATGCGTTCTGTTTTATATCTTTTATTGTTAGACTTTAAAAAATAAACCAGGAAAGCCCTTCAATGTGTCACTTTATTCCATTGCAACAATTTTGTCTGTTCCTTTAGCACTTAACATTTTTCTTTTCATCTACTTTTAATAAGTAAATATAGTAAGATTAGAATATTGTTTTTATTAGAAGATAAGATCAAGCTTTACTGACCCCCGGGAAAGAACTCTAGCATTGAAACAGTACAAGAAGGATGTCAGAGTAGGAAAAAAGGACAAATACCAAATATATCTAAATTAGCTATACAAGACATTATCTTACATCAGTTTGCATTATGAAATGTAGACTCAAGCGTAATATATAGAGAGAATAAGAAAACAAAACATTATACTGCATTCCCAGCTAAATTATTGAAGACTAGTCTGTATGAATTGTAGGCTATATATAAAATCTAATTAATATATTTTTTAGTTGGAAAATGTTTTATCTGTTGTGTTATTATTTTCTGAAAGTAAGAAAACATTACACTGAAATGTGACTGTCAAAGCCAGTCCACGTGACTCCCCCGTTCAAAGCCGAGCTGTTTGAGCCGAGCGCATGCGCAAAGGCCAACGCCCACGATCTCCAACAGGAAACCGGCGCAGTCTTCTGATAACGCGTGGCCATCTTCATCGAGCACAGACGATCTTCGGCTGAAAGAGCTGACACGTGCGGACAGGGCGGTGCTCACCGTGACTCCCACCGTTCCTCCTCCTCCCCGTCACGTTTCCTTTTCTCTCTACAGATTGTGTTTGCTGAAAGCCAAAATAACGCCGGAGATTGGCTGGGACGGAGTTAATGTAGGTCAGGAGCCGCTTGTGCAAACACGAGCGTCGTGAAATAGCTCAAATGTGCCCAAAACCGCGGTGTCCTCACAGGAAGCACTCGAAAGACCGCCTGTTGCGGGCAGGCACACAGAGACTTTAATTTAGGTCACGTAGACCACCCTCGGAGGTTGGGTGGGATGTTATTATTCACAGCGTTTTTCTTATTCTCGATAGGTGAGCTGAATGGCAAACCCCTCACTGCGACCCTCAGCTTGTGGGGAATGAGGCTACGGGGCCACTGCGTGTTTGATATGAAACTCATCACCTGCTCCGGATTAATGTCATCTGTTTCAGGCTATCACTTTCAATTACGGGGATCTAATGATAGAACATTTGCTCGTCACGGCCCCCCGGCAGTGTTTTATTCCAGCAGCGATGCATTTATTCATTTTACATCTTCACACAAACACGTTTGGACTATTAGTCTATTATTTCAGAGTGTCCAACGCATTTTCTGCGACGTGATCTCAGACACGATGCAGTCTTTAGCCGCTCAGGTGTGCTAATATGGGACAGTGACTTGATAATTTGGGACACTCACGAGCTGCAAAGTACAAACTGTACAAAACTGGAAGGGTTGGAACAGCTTTGAGCTACTTTTACTTTACTTGAGTATTTCTATTCTGTCCTCCTTAATACTTCTATTCCAAAAAAATGCAAACAACATACATACAAATGATGTTTTATTACCCAACAGTATATAAAAGCACTAACAGGAGCCATTCTGAATAATGGATTCTTTTACTTTTCATACTTGAAGTACTTTTTTTTTAACTAATACTCCTATACTTCTATTCTACTTAACGAAAATTTTGAAGTATTTGAGTATTTTCATGGTTTAAACCGGTATTAAAGGCAGAAATTGTTAGCAAACAGTCACGTAGAGTATTTTGTAGTTGCTATCAGTGACACAACAGGACGAGCAGGTTTCTCGGCCATGCAGATATATCACACAGTTTAATTTGCTATTCCTCCCCCTTTGAAACACAGTGGAGCAATACATGTTTTATATCAACGTGCATTGATTTTTGTTTAATACTGATCCATAAATTTCACATTTCCATGACATTGAGGTGGAATAAATCCTTCATGGCAGTTTCATTGCTTTGTTATTAATCTGGTTTATGACGTTAATACAACGTGCTGTTTATTGTTATTTTTTAAAAGCTTGCTCCACCCTTTCCCCTGGTTTCATATTAACAAGACACTGGGAGGAGTTTGTTTTGAAGGGCTGAATGAAAATAGTTTAATTATGCATGTGTCTTGAGAGGAAACACATGCAGATTTCTTAAAACGTTCTGTTACACCTTATGTTCCAGATCTGAAGTCACCCAGCATCTCTCATGTGTAATAAGCAGAGAAGCCTAACTGTGCTGGATCCACACAAGACGCCCTGGAGTCCACTTAAAGACTCACTGAAGTACAGTGGAGAGATCCTCAACACAAACATGGTCTTGAATGTGAAACAGGCGCCTGCAGCAGATGCCATAAGTAATTAAAGAGCGCCTCTCTGTGGTGTGAGGAAGCTGTGCAGCTCACCACTGGAGGATTAGACAGACGTGTCCACTGATGTTGTTATTGTACCCAAAAAGAATCAGGTCATCAGGCCATGAAGGGTTTTTTGGGCCATGTCGTCAGTGCTGCTGATTTATTCAGGTGTCGCATTGTAGCATGTGATGAAAATGTGTTAGAGCACATAAAGCTCTTTGTTTGTGACAAATACTACTTTTTTTTTTTTTTTTACCTCAAAGGTTGCATGTTTTGGCAGGAACACAGTTGATCTGTTGAGGTTTGGGGTCGTCTCATGCCTTTCAACTATTCATCAACAGTAATGTCAAGTCACTGTTGTGAGAGCTGTGCTGCTACAACGCAGGACTGTTCATTTTCCACAAGGTGGCAGTGCCTGCTTTGCTAAAGGTATGTGAAGACTTGGGCTTGTTTTCAGTGGGTTGTGTTGGCTCTTTCATCCACTTTTCCAAGTCCCTACAAGGTTCATATTCAGTGGTCTCAGGCCTTTAAAACCTCTGCTATCACAATGCTTCAGCACGGATGTGGATGCATGTGTTTATATCAGCAAAGATGTAGTGAGGATTAAATTGGGCGTATATGAGCATTGGTGCTTGAATTAGACTTAAAGGGCCATAAAGATGTGGGCACTCGAGCCTGTTTGTCTGTTTGTGGAATATGCTCACACGGTGCTGAGGTGTGTTTGAGGGTTGTCAAAACACACTGTGACCTGTGGAATTTACAACATTTTTTCCGTCTTGTTGCTATGTTGTTACTGCTCCAAGTGACACCTGCGAGGAGTACAGCTGTGCCCGGGGCGGTCATCCATCACCCCACGACTCCTCCGTGACACACTCAACATTGACAATTACACTTACGGCATATTGACAGTCCTTGAAGTGTCATATGTTTAGTGGGAATATAATGTCAGCAGACTTTTTTTTTTCTCATTGACTTCACTTTGATCACCTGAAAAGTTTCAAAGAACCACTGCCTTCATTATTTTTGACACTGCAGAGATGCTGCAGTGTTGTGGTGTATTGACGGCTGCTGGTTGCCTCTCCTCTGAATGGACCACGCTGTACTGCGTTACTCATATCAATAGCCTGAAATGTGAAGGAGTATAGAGCCGTATAGAGGCTGAAGAGACATTGCAGCTTTTTCCATTTTGACAGTTACCATGGTGATGAGAGCCATCAGGGACGGGGATCTGTTTCCTGTACCAGAAAAAGGTGAAAAGGTGAGTTTAGATTATAACAAAATGCCTCCATGTTTACTGATGTGAAGTAAACATGATGGTGAATGTCCAACAAACAGTCAAGAGAACAACTATTAGGACAAAATAAGTGATCAGATTTGATTATCCTAAACCAAGTTTTCTCAGCACCAGGCATTCCTCCATCTGAAGGGCTGACATCAGCCTCTGCACAGAGGCACTCTGCTAACATGAAAAGTAATGTAACATTTGAAAACAGGGGTTGGTAGTGAGTCCAGAGGCATCAGACTTGTAGGAAAAAACGACACCATGGGTGGGGTTGGCAATGGCAAATTAGCTGTTAAGTACCAGTCACTCTATGTGTATAAATGAGGTTGTGCAGTGGAGCTCTGCACTTGTAGCTCTGGGCTGCAGTGATGATGTGCTTGTCCAGTTAAGGCAGGGCCAGTGTGTGTTTCTCAGGGTGGTATCTTCTGGTACTGAGTGACTCTGCGTCTTGGATGTTGCCTTTTCTTGTCCCTCTTCTCTGTGTCTCCTCTTCCTCCTCACAAGTAATTGTTTAAGCAGCAAATGTCATGTGAAGAAACAAGTCTCCACCATGAGGAACCTTGTATTCCAACAGAGATGGAGGTCACTGGAGATACACACAGATACTGGAACACTAATGTCAGCTGTTGAAAAGACAACTATTAACTATTCATCATTTGTAAATTTGTGATTGCAAATAAAGTTACTACAATGATTTGTAGTGTTATTCAGCAGATTGCAAACCAGACAATAATATGTGCAGATAAAACAACATTTTCCGATTGTAATGATCTAAATTAGCGGCAAACCACACCTTCCTGCATTGTAGTGATTTATGCAGAAAGTAGCTCAAGTTCACAAAAGTGTTTTACTTCTTTGGTGCCTGAGGGGAAACTGAATGGGAATGTAGGAAACAGCTGGTGGCAATAAAATTGAACAAACAAACACATCAACAATCAGCTATGAAATATTGTGCTGCTGGCTGCATCACAACACACTGTCAGAGACCACGTTTGTGAAAGTATTAGTCTCCTGATAATCAAAAAACAAAGCCATCTTAGCACTGGTAGTAGTAAAAACCTATGTCTGATACCTGCCCCTGTTTACACTCTGGAGGGCATTCAGGCTTTCTGACAGGCGGACAGACATTGCAGCAGGCAGCCAAGGTCTGCTGAGATCTGTTAACAGGCGGCCTCTTGTGAAGAGGTGCCAGGTTATCCTGAGGGGGACGACTCCGTCCCTGCGCTATCCCAACAGTTTAGAAAGATTAAGAAATCTCCTCTTTGGTGGAAAAAGGACTTATGCTCAGGTGGTCATCAGTCATTGATAATACACACTAGAACATGAATAAAGGTGCATTTATGAAGTACAATGTGTAACATGGATGTTTGATAATGCCTTTTTACGCTGTTGTATTCTGCAAATGAAATAGAAAATATTGACTGGCAACACTTGAATTCCCTCTAGTACAAACAGTACACTTCAAACACTTCTTTCTCCTTACACTTACCTTACAGCCTGATATAAACCTTTTATTACATGTTTACACACTGGTTACACACGCTAAAAAGTTGGCTATTTATTAAAGTGAGTGAACTTTTGAGGTGCTGGGAGACAGATTTTGTTATCTTACTTGGACAGAACCAGGCTAGGTGTTTCCCCTTGTTTCCAGTCTTTATGCTAAGCTAAGCTAACCCTCTGTTGGCTGTAGCTTCATATTGACTGCGCAGGCATGAGCGTGGTATCAGTCTTCTCATCTAACTCTCAGTAAGAACATGAGAGAACGTATTTTCCAACGTGTTGACTCATTCCTTTAAAACGCGTCTGTTGATAATCTGCGGAGCCCGTCTATGTCTCATTTGGGGACGAGGTGCTGGCTGTATCTGGCCCTCAGCCGTCGCGATGGGCAGCTCCTGAGCCGGGGAGAAAGCTTGCGTCCGAGGCTGAGGAGGAAGGAGAGGGAGCCGCTGCAGAAGCCACCATGACACTTTGCTCCATCTTGCTCTCCTCCAATTACCCATCTTGATTTCTCCCTCATCCAATCATTTCATTCTCGAGGCGCTGCGCCCTCCAATCACCATCTGTCCTCCAGGCAGTAACACTTATACATATCAGCTGTAATTAGACAATCATTTCCACATGTGGATCAAACTCCTTCAACCACTCAACCCCTACCTCACCCTCCCATCCGCCCACTGTCTCCTTTTTCCTCCCTCTGTTTTTCTTATTTCCCCGTCTCACACTCTACTACCCTCCGTGTGCCCCTTTTCACTTTTTCTCTCCCCCTCTTTCCCCTCTCTTTCTGATTGAATTACCATAAGTGCAGGTCTTGGCCAAAATATGCCAGCTTGTTCTGATTAAAACTGTCCTTGTTATACCAGAGACTTTCCAAATGGCTGTGAGCAGTTTGTGTGTGTGTGTGTGTGTGTGTGTGTGTGTGTGTGTGTGTGTGTGTGTGTGTATGTGTTTGGGGGCTGGGTTTAGTAAGAGGAGGGGGGATATGCAGTTTGTGTTGAAAAGAAAAATGCTGCCAGACAACATCATATGGCGAAAGATAAAGAGTGGAAGCCCAAGAACAAGAAGGGGACAGAGGGGAAGGAGATGGAGTGGCGGTGTGGTGAAGCAGGAGGGAGCAGCAGGGAACAGAGAGGGAATGAGACAGTAATAGTAGTTGACAGAGTTGGGTTCACAACAGGTTCATGGTGACATCATGGTTGAATTTTTGGGAACATTTATATAGGAAAAACCATTCGCTGTTCATTGGATGCACATGTACGCCCCCAACCTCCTTTTCTCCCCCACCTCTTCTTCTTTCTCCACTGAATATGCAAATTCGCGTTGGCACTTTAAAATGAATTTTCGGTGGTGGTGGTGGTGGAGTGAGTTTGTGTGTCTTTGCGCACACATGTGGTTCACCCAGATTTCGCCTGTGTTTGAAGGAATAAGCTCATCCCTCAGGTTGTGCGTTAAACTTTATAACCCCGAACTGACAACTGCTACCCAGAGTGTCACTCTTTTCCCTTTCTCTCCCTCCTTTTCTTACCCCGCTCCCCTTTTTCTTTCCTCCTTTGCTCCCTCTTTTTTTTTTTTTTTCTTTCCTTTTTTGCTACAAGTCTAGCCAACCCTCACCACTGGTACAGTGTGTTCTTTGTGTGCATGTTTAGCTGTTTGAGAGACAGAAAAGACATAAAGGAGCCTTGGGACCCGAAACGTGTTTATGGTGCATGTGTGGGTGTGATTATATTTGTGTCAGCTCTTTTTTTTTTGCTTGAAGAAAATTAACAGCAGGGAGTTGTGGTGAATTAAAGGGTCTTTGTGTCTTGTGCATGCATATATTTTTATTCTTTGTATTTTTTTGGGGGTGCCAGTGTTTATTGGTTTGTGGGCATTTGCCAGCCGTAGTGTGAACGTAACTCTTTCTATGCCTTGTTGCATGTGTGCTTGTATGTTTGTGTGTGTCTGAGCAAGCTAGCGAGCTTGTCATGCATGCCTGTCATCCTCTGCATGCCTCTCTGTGCACCACAGAGCTTCACATGACATCAATCTGAGAGCGGTGGGATAGTGATCTCATTACCAACAGCCTGTTGCTGATTAAAACCTGCCGTCTGCACCCTCCTCCTTCACCCTTTCTTTTCTTCTCCCTCTTCTCCGCTCTCTCCTGCTTCCTTGTCCTTTGCTCGGCCCCCTCCTGCCTCTTCCACCCCTCAACTCCAGAGTCGCACCATTCTGCGGTTTCTCCGCTGCTCGCTGCCAAAAAGGGCCCCAATTCAAGCGCTGCAGAAAGTTCTGAGCTCCCCTCTTTTTTCCTTTCAGTTTCCCCCCTTCGTTTCTTTGTTCTTTCTTCTTTGCTGTACATCTTCAGGCTGTCTTTATCACACGGCTCCAGTCGTCTACCTGCAGGCCTCAGAGAAACGCCTCTCCCGGTCCTGATCTTCTCTCAAGTCAATCTGCTTTGACGCTCATTGACACTAAACAAGAACAAAAGTTGTGTGTGTGTGTGTGTGTGTGTGTGTGTGTGTGTGAGAGAGAGAGAGAGAGAGAGAGAGAGAGAGAGAGCATATGGATGCATATGCTTATTAGTGCCTCATAGATTTACAATCAGAAATACACAAACGCGTCTTTCACACTCAGCCAGACCTTATACACTCCCCTCCTCTTTGTGCGTTTCACTGACAGAAACACAAACAGGACTAACCTTTCACCTCCCTCGCCGACACTGTTGCTGAGAAGTGTGACAGGAACCCACATGGTCAGAGCAGTGGATCTGTGACTGGATGCTCCCTGCTTCCATATTTGTGACCCAAGTGATCAAAACATGTGATCCAAGTCAGAAGTGTCATAACAGAAAATGCAGATTCTAACAAAGGTTTAATGAAGACATTAAATTCTGTGTTTTTGTTTATATGCTCACTGATTTTGTTATAGTAACCATCAGTAGTGTGTCAACTGATTAAAAATGATGATTCTTCTGTCTCTCTGAGAAGCAAAATTAAGGTGCTGAGGTAGGCAATAACAGATTTTTTGTAAACGAAATCCCAGACAAACAAAATCCATCCCAGATATCGCTTTGGTTCTTTTGTTCACTATTGAAAACACACACACATGTCATATCACCGCAGAGAACTATTTACTTATTCATTTATCCATTCCTCCCTCCCCATGTGGCTTAGATCTGTTGTTTCCATGAAGAGGTCCTCACAGATGGTGATATGAATTTCAAGTCTATTGCCAATATGTTTTGTATATTTTAGCGTAAAACAATGAGCATTTGACATCTAGTTCTGCAAGTAGGATTAATTATGGTGATGGTGTAGTTTGATGGTGCGACGCTTTGTTCCAGCGGCACCATATTGTGTCAAAAAGACAACGTTTGCTTTGCTGGTGCATACTGTGGTCCTTCATAAGGACAGAAATAAAACAGTTTTGTGAACTTTTTAAAATTTTTAGTGTAGTTTAGTGTGTTTCCATGAATCTTTTTGTTAGCAATTAGAATAATATAAAAACATGTAAAAGCCCTCTGTACAGCTCTTTCCAGCAGTCAAAGTACCTCAGTACAATTACTCACACAGGCTTTTTGTATGCAGCACTTCCTCAACAATAAACACGAGGTTGTTGCAATTTTCTTGGTAATTTCAGGGCAAACTGAATAAATGAAATTCTTAGGAATCATGGTTCATAAAAACACAACATTAACTATTTCTAAATGATTATGAAACCCGTGTTAGGGACTCAAATGCAGTTAATTCATGTTTCACAACCACATAAACTGGTCAAACTGGGGATAAAAACAAATTGAGCTTTTGTCTGAGATGTTGCTCTGGAAGGTGACCTGCGCTGACTGTCGCTGTCAGGGATTGGCCTGCAGTGGCCTGACTCGCCACTGAGGCCAGTCAGTCAGACAGTAGCAGACAGTTTTATCTCTGACATGAAGAGGCAGGTAGCGCTGCCCCTCAGGGGCCGACCGGCCAGGTTTGATCTCATCATGGATCAACTATATCTCCATTAAATGCTTCCTTACCAGAAAACCGCTGGGCTGATTTGCTTAGGAAAATCCTGTAGGAGGAGAAGAGTCGGCTTGAACTGATTTAAAGGTGCGGAAACTACGAGGAGAATGGCCCTTTGTACTTCTCAGGCTGGGAAAGATGGAAAACAGCTCATGGTAGTTTGCATTTTGGAGATTTAATAAAGTCGTCTAACATATATACCAGGCTGTGTGAGATTTTCAGAGACGATATCAGCATAATATTTTGCACACTCTTCTTTTTTGTAGCACGTTAAAATGTATTGTACATTTGATAGTAGCTGCAATTTACAGCACTGTAAACAAGTTTCCTTTGCAGTTGTTCACATGTGGCTCTCTGCGTTTTGCATTATTCATTTTTTTTCCTAATACAGATTTTGAATACAAATATATTGACACTGACAGTTTCATTTTCAGTTTTTAAGTCACTGGTTCTATCACTGTGCGTCAAAAGGACATTGATGCTGAGTGGGTGTATTTCTCTCCCATTAGGGATATGTAGTCACAATAAAGCTCTGAGTGGCCCTTGATTGGCCCCGGGCCCCTGGACTCCCACATTGGCTGGCCATGGCCCCAAAATCGAGGCATTGTAAACATGAAGCAAAAGCCAAAGGCTGATACTGATATCCCCAAAGGTGTGCAGCCCTCTGCAGCATGTGTGTTTGTGGATGTGTGTGACTTAACGACTGTTTCATTAGTGCGAGTGTGCGCACGCATGCATGCAACGCTGTCCTGCGTGTGTTACTGTAGGCCTATCTTTGGACGGTGAGCAGAGGAGGAACAAATTTAGAAATGCAAAACAAACACTCACGGAGTTGAAATCCAACAAAAGAGTGTTGACTGACAGTGCGGCGTAGAAGGAGTGGAGGTGAGGAGAGAAAGAGACTATGAGACAAAGAAAGAGAGAGAGGGAAAGAGAGGGGGTGGGCAGCAAGTTGAAACCTAAGCTTTCTGGACCCTGTTTTCCCTTCCTTCGGGCATTCTGTGGCTGGTAAAAAATGTGCTGTATATTTGAAGTGTTGGATCACGTGACAAAGGCAGGGTTTGTGAATCAAAGTACACAATGATTTCAGGAGGAGAGAGAGAGAGAGAGAGACAGAAGGGGAGAGAGGGTGTGTGTTAGTGACAGAGAGCGAGAGAGAGAGAGACGGGAAAAGGAGAGGGAGGCGGAATGCAACAGGCTGAGCTCTACCGTCGCTGCGAGAGGGACTTCTGACTGACAAACACAACTACTACGCTGCTTCCCAGCTCATTTCTCCACTGACTCGCCCTCACTGACCACCAGACTGTGTGCCCAGAGAACAGCTTACCAGGTCTGGTAAGTTTGGTTTCCAATCCCGTCTTTCGGGTCTTCTTTTCCTCACAACTTCGCTCTGTTGGCGGCGAGTGAGAAAAGAAGACAGACAGAGGACATGTCAGAGCATGAGTGAGACGTGTGTGTGTGTGTGTTTCTCTTGTCTCCCTCCCTTTCTCTCTCTCTCTCTCTCTCTCTCTCTCTCTCTCTGCGTGTGTGTGTGTGTGTGTGTGTGTGTGTGTGTGTGTTTCTGGGACAGCATGAGCGGAGAGATTGAGTTTCCTGAGGACAGCTTTAATTGAGACCAGAGATTTCGAGAGAGGGAGAAAGAACAACAGAAACAGCTAAGGAGGGGAATGAAAGCTGATCGGCACTTGCATGTGCTCTGCTGCTGCTCCGTGTGAGGAGATGGACACTTGTGGAGATCTGTTGCGCGTGAGTGAGTGAGTGAGTGAGTGTGCGTGCGTGCGTGTGCGTGCGTGTCCTCATTTGTTCGTCCCAGTGATGGATGCACATCTCTGTGTTTGTTCCTGACTTCACAAACTCTGATTCACAGCTTCTCAAAGATCCCGATCATCCTCTACAATGAAGAAGAAGGCAGGATGTGTCGTACCAAAAAATGGATTTTAGAATTCCTACAGTTTTTTTATAGACTGGCATAAATAAAAGAAGAAGCGACCATACAACACACTGCACACTAGTTTGCTACAGGTGAGCTCAGTAACCATCTCAGGCCATTTTCCAGCCGCAGACGAAGGGGCTGCTTTAGCCTGCAGGCTCTCGGCCAACAGACTGGCTGTCAGCTTTGATTGATCGCTCCATCAACATCACAAATGGCTGAGTAGGTCTGGTCTACCTGAGTATGTACACACTCACTTACTCAACCCTCTGAAGGTTATGTAAACAGGTTTCCATCCACACAATTACATAAGTGGGATGGAAACACTGAAATAGGTTTGCCCGGATATCACAAGATAGTCTGCTGTGTGTCTGATCGCGGCTGCTGCTTTGCATTGTGTCTGTGTGTGTGTGTGTGTGTGTGTGTGTGTGAGATAGAGGGTGAGTATGCATGTGTGTGTGAATAAACTTGGTGACCCCGTTGTACTGAAACACAAGCCCTTTTTATACAGTCTGTGAATCACTTCAAATAGCATCCTCTGTGAGACATGCGCTATATAAATACAGATGTATTGCTTGATTGATGATTGTGATTAAGATGCTATTCATCCGTGAAGTGCTTCTTCCAGCTGATCTGAGCCGTCTGTCCACTCACACCATACTGCTGACCGGCATCACTCTGCCACTCTATGCTATGCACTCCAATGCAGGGAGCTATTCTGGCAAATGCTTGACAGATCTGCTCCAGATTAATTTTCCTTAATGTCTGGAGGAATGTTCATCAGCACGTCCTCAGGAACGACGAGTCTATAAGCAGGGCACAAACAGCCGGGTGTAAACAATACACAGTACATCACATTCTGGAGGACAGTGACAGACCCACTAAATATAACTCCTCCTCCTCCTCGTCCTCCTCCTCCTCCTTCTTCTTCTTCTGATCGAATGGGTTTGATTTTTACGATGCTTTTCATCGCTTGGTCTTCTTCTCCATCGGTGGACGTCGGCTGAGTCTCGGTTACTGAGTGAACTCTGTCACTCTGATCCCAGGTCAGATGTTTTCAGCTTTTAAAATCTAACGTTTAGGGTGGATGCAGCTGCTTTTGGTTAAGTCCTGGGGGTTTTTTTTGTTGTTTTGTTTTCATCATTTTGGGAAGAAACTTTGAGAAAAATGCGTGTGTGCATGCGTTTGGGTGTGTTGGATGTATGCACTCTTCATCTTTGTTCTCTACACTTTTCAAGAATGGCAGCCCCTCAGGCTGAGGCGGCTGTCTGGCTCCTCTCCCTCTTTCTCTGCCTCTTTCTCTCTGTCTCACTGACTTCTTTCTTCGTTATTTCCTCAATATGAAAAAAAAAAAAAAAACCCCTCCATCCTCTGTGCGTGTCAGCTGAGTTTGATTTTGAACAGGGTTGTTCTCATGGTTGCTACATATAAATGGAAACTTGGAACTTCAAAAACAAAGAAGGGAGAGTTTGCTACTTGTTTTTGAGAGGGGAAGATACAAATGTTTTCTTGTTCTGCAGAGTTGCTTATTGTCCACAGAGTTATTTTGAAAGATTTTGTTGAGAGCCTCAGCCTGGCTGTGGTTTGACTTGACATGCCCAATTGGCTTCAGAGATTTTGGAAGTCACTTGTAACATTCATTATTGCTTTCACTGCACTTTTTCACAACTCAAGGCTGAATATGTCTCAATGTGTCTAAAGAGCTTCTCGGTGTGTTTAATCGTGGCCCCGGGCCGCTCGGTACAGGCTACAAGTCCCTTTAAACACAATTATAATCCTCCAGCAAAGCGCAGATTGTGTGTCTGTGTGTGAGACATAGGCAGAGGGGGCTTCAGGCAGTCTTTAGGCTCACTTTTCACTTTAATACTAAATGAAAAGCTGCCTACCAAATGGCTCAATTAGGCCTGACCCATGGCCGGGCTGCTGAGCCTGGAGCGACAAGGGGCTGACCCTGGCTCTGACCTGGAGACCCTCAGCAGCCCACAGGGCTGGCTCCACATAATGACAACATTGTGTGTTTTATGAAACATTGCTATCATCAGCATCATCCCCATTAGCACTGCTAACACAGAATTCACACTGTGTTATTCCAAGTATGTCGGACAGTTTAAATTTGTCCACACGAGTCAAGCTATAGTCAAGTAAAGAATGAACGATGGTGCCTTTCAGATCATCTTCTGGAGGGTGGAGACGATGTTTGCTGTAACTCTGCTATTTACGTGAAGCACCAGTGTTTAGGATTTAGGGGGGATCATTTGGCAGATATGGAATCTAATATTCAGAACTATGTTTTCATTAGTGTATAATTACCTGAAAATAAGAATCACTGTGTTTTGTTACCTTAGAATGAGCTCTGCAGAGGGAGCGGGTCCTCTGCCACACAGTCCGCCATGTTGCACGGCCATGTTTCTACTGTAGCTCAGAACAAACCACTGTCTCCATACAGCACCTTTCATGTTTTTCAGGTTTTTAGTGGGCCCCATAAGGAGTGGTGTTCAGTTCACCTTCACCACGAGAGTCCACTAAATCCTACACACTGGTCCTTAAAAGGCTGTGTGGATATTTTTTAAGTATGGAAGGAAAGTTGACAAGATAACAACTAATCAAAATGATCAAACATGATCACACTCTAGGGCTGCAGGTAACAATTATTTTCACTGTTTATGAATCTGCCCAAAATGTTGTTTGTTTGTTTATGAACTGTTTTGTCCAAACAACAGTCCAAAACCAGTTTCCTATCATAGAAGACTGCAAGAAACTTTTCTGTACTATAAACTATTGTCTATGATGGAAATGTTCCTTTGGTAGATACATTGTAATTTTACACTAAACTAAACTAAACCTATTTTAATTGATGTTTTGTGGATTGAGGACTGAATTGGAAGTCCAAGTGAATCTGGATCAGTTTAACATGTTTGGAAATAGCCTTATTGGCTTCTTGCTGAGGGTTAGACGAGAAGATTGACACCACGCACTTTGCTTGGATAACCTCCTGAATTGGAAGCTAGCTTAGCATAAAGACTGAAAGGGGGGAACAGCTAGCCTCCTGCCAAAGCCAACAAAATCCGCCTACTGGCACCAGTGAAGCTCACTGATTCATACGTCACATCTCATTTGCTTAAACATGAGTTTAATGTCGGGTTTTGTGCAGAACTGTTTCTTGGCCAGGCGCAGTGACTTCCTTGTCCTGACAGAGCTGCGCTAGCTGTTAGCCATATAAGCTACCCAGCAGCTGCTGTCTATAGTTTAATATTTACTTTACAATAAAGAGAAGGGAATCAATCTTCTCATCCAACTTTGTCCTCCTCAAACTTCAAACGTAGTGTTTTTATAGCCTCTATAAACTAAGAGAGATCATATCTGGAAATCATTTTAATAAAATCAGTCTGGCAATCATTCTGAAAGATGTTCCTGAATAATAACACTTGGAAAACAGACATCACATGTTGTTTTGAGGACTAATATATGGCTACATCTGTGTGTACATTACTGAGATAATGGTTTGCATAAAATGAAATTATGCGTTGCCACAGTCGTAAACATTTTGCGGTTATAATATGGCTGTCTGACAGTGATGGTTTATGGCTCCGCAATATTCCTCAAAAGACATTTTTACATGCCATTTTGACATAAAATATGGTACGGTCATTTGTTGGAAAATCTAATTATGTTGTTTGTGGGTGATGGTGCCTATGTTTATTCTCCTGTGTAATGGTTTCTGTGTGTCAGTATGTGCATTTTCTACTCAGTGTTTTCGGAACAGCTCATCCCCGGCTGCATTTTCTCAGAATAGGCTAGATTTGATTGTGGTTTTATGGTTTACTGCTAATTGTCCCTGCTGAAGTCATGTTTTTCCTCGCATTTGGCTGTTTTTGGGGAGTTTTTAACCTTCATATCCAGTCGGACTCTGACTTTTTGTTTACTCTATACACAGAAACTCTGTGGTTTCAAATGCAGAGATTGCATTCAAGCTTGTCCTCTTGATTTCCTTCCCACCATCACACACTAATGTCTCCATAGATACATCCGCAAGCTGAACAAAACCAGAAACTCAAAGTCAAAAGTGGCTACAAAGATTGACTCTTGGTTTAATATTACACTGACAAATAGAGAAAGAGAAAGAAAAGCAGATATGCAAAGCCTCACAAGATAATGAAAGCAGCAAACTCAAAGAGAGAAAGTCTCTCTCTTCACCATTGAATACCCACCTATTTTCCAGCTGACTCACATTGCTCTGGTTTGAACCCACACACGGGAAGTTTGGAAACAGAAAGATGACTAAATAGTTGGGAAGAAAAAACATTTTTTTTTTTTTTTACTTTCTATTTACTGACAAGAAAAGAGCAGAAAGTTAAAGAGCAGAGGGAAGGAGCGCTTCTCATGTGTTCATGTGGTCCGTTCGCAAATCCGTCCACAAGACCAAAGTGTGTTCATTATCAGACTTTGACCGAAGTGTTCACTCTCTCACCGGGGTGAACACGTTATCGTGTCATCCATCTGATATGCTAGCACTGAGGACTAATCATTCACATGATTAAACAAATAAAGGACATCATGATGGGATGTGGAGCAGAGGATTTATGCCCTCTGGTTACACTTTGGAGTCACTTAATTGACACCGTTTCAATTTCATGGAAAATATTAACATTTACTTTTTGAACTGTTTGTTGTTGCTCATTTCTTCCATGTTCCTCTATAAAAGTTTGTGACTGAAATCCTAAGATCTGGCAATGTGCTTGTGTCCTTTGTAGTTGAGACAAGTTGAAAATCCCACATTGTGCACATGATGCCGTAAAACATAGTGTTGGCTGTGCAAAGTCCCAAGTGTGTAGGTAAGAGGGAGATTTTTTTTGTCTCATTTTTCTTTAGTCCTGATGGCAGATAGCAAAAAGAGATTAAAAAAAAAAAAAAATACGGATAGTGAGAGAGATTGGGATGACGTGGTACTAGTCTTAGACCTTTATAGGCCACCATGACGCTCATACTGCAAAGACTAATGCTAATCACAGTTTGCTGGTAGAAACCAGCGTAATGTGGCAGAGAGAGGAACCCAGTCCTCTTTGAGATAACCTGCTGGCTCAGAACCAGAAATACGCCTTCACATCAAGAACTGGCAATCTTTGCAAACACCTCAGTGTTTAATGACTCAGTTTGGAGGTTCAGTTTAGAACACAGCTTATAACATTACAGGTGGGACTCAAGAGCACCTGAGGCCCGGTAGCAGAGCTAGAGGGATCAACTCAAACCAAAAAAAACTGCTACTCATGCAGCCAACCTGCTGTCAGCCCTCTCCTAGTGAATTCATCCAAATTCCTCCCATCTATACAATGCTAGTTCTTCTGTTACAAGGCGAGTTCACTTCTAAATGTCAGCAATGACGAGACGTCTATGTGGCACCGATGGGGGATTTTATGACTGAGACAAAAAATAGGTTGAGTGTGACCAAGAGACTGTTCAGAGTAAAACTGAATGGTAGTAAAAATAAAGAGGGATCAACTCTGAACCAGGCGATGACTCAGAGTGTTTAAAGAGTCCTCGATGCAATGGATATTTAACTCTTTTGTCTCAGTCCAAAGCAAAAAACAGGCTGATGCACATCGATGTGCAGAACCATTCAAGAGCACATGGGCAATACAACATTGTGAAACAGTGGCCAGGAGAGAAACTGTAACACGAGAACAAACTGTGTCCACACGGTCAAACGCTGACAGGCAGCTTTGTTCATGTTTTTATCCAGTTCTGCTCCTGATTGAGGTTTAACATTTGTCAAAAACCTCAAGTGAAAGTGTGTCTGGATCAATTTCTCTGTGCTTGGTGGGTACCTGAAAAGTAATTTTACGAGTTACTTTTGATTCATTATTCTTTAATATTCAGGTCAACTAATTGATCTTTGATACTGAGGGGAGTCAAGGGTTCCAGTTCTATGTATTTTTTATCAATATTCATTAATCGAGCTCCATGTTCTGCTCTCTAACTGAGGCTGCTGTTCATTCACTAACTGACACTGAAAGACACACAGAGCTCCTGTTACCGCACATTTTGCAGCCCTGAAAGTGGACTCATTATACTATAAAACTGAAGATTAACTGTAATTCTCCGGTCATATATTTCCTAAAAATGCTGCACCACATCATCTCCACACCAAGACATTTTTTTATACCGTGTGGGGGAAAAAACAACCAAAAATCTAAACAAAATTCTCAAGGCACCAAAGATTGATGGATGTCTAACAAAGCTGTTTACTGCCATGATGTTATGCAAGCTTTTCATTATGTACAGTACATAAATACATAGGACAGAGTTAAGGCCCTTCCAGACACAACACGACAACAGCTTCACTGCACTCTGAAAGCAGTTATTTCCAATGTGCACCCCAGCACGCTGCTTTCAGACACAACACATTGAACTAGGTTGAACTTAAGGTGCAAGCTAGCCAACAAACTGCAGAGCCCAGCAGCTCAAATCGCGTCGTGCCCGAAAGGGACTTTAGAGAAATGTCTGCCAAGGAGAAGAAATGATTGGGAAATTAATTATACAGCAAACCCATCACAGTCATACAGAGTTTAATTTGAGCTCTTAGTGACGACACTAAGCCAGCTTAATTACAACTTTTTCGCTGCGTTTGAGGCTTATGTTCACTTTGTATACTGCTTTTTATCAACCAACAACAGAGCTTTTCCTAGAGAGGAAACGTCTAAAAATGATGCCTGGGTTTTTTGTGTGGATGGAGTCAATCACAAGTTTTGTATGTATGCTGATTTTGTCGGATGACTTTGCAACCACAGTAGAGGCAAGAGTGCCTGATCGACAGGTAGCATTTCTGAGTTACGATCGAATCACTATTTTGTGCATGTTCAGTTGTCTGTTGTGTCTGTCCCTGATGTTGCTGATAGTTCTGTTTTTATTCCGACCAAACTAGGATGAATAAGAAGAGACTTTCCTTTTGTTCATGCCTTTCAGTACGAGCAGAGATCTCTGTGAAAACAACTCAGGGCAATTTTCCAACAACTGCTTACATGCGGAACAGAAACGGTGGCACCTTTGACAAATGACCGTCTTGCACGTCCTCCAGGGCTATGGCATGCTCACGCTGGGGTTTCAAGTGTGGAATTTGTTTTGATTAGTTAAACTCGTCAAAGTGAGCAAAAGGAAATTATCATGTGCAGCTTCGCACGTTGCAAATTTGGTGAAGTGGGCTCCTCCTGCTAGTCTGGACATGGGTTGTTGTCACATGTAAATGACATTTTCAAAATTAATCATGCAGTTCAGTGTGGACGGACTCTCAGTAATGACCCTCTGTGAGTGTGAGAGTGTGTGAGTGCAGTTTCACTGTAACCTCAAGCTGATTTGAGTTGGAAAAACCATAAAGTTCAGTCACATTTACACCCATGATAACCAGATCCAGATGATGCTCCTAATAAGCACTTAAAACAAGTTATTCAAAAAATTGTTTTTGTCATTTCAACTGTTTACAGCTGAGCGATGTTTACAACTGTTGCAACAATACGCTGAACACAATGACGTAGCCGCTGTAAGTGTAGTTTGATGGAAGCTATGCGAAAACAAGCAAAGTTGACAGTATGTAGCGGCCTGCTGGAAAAGGCAGAGAGATGGAAAGCCCCATCGTTTTTACACCAAAGCTGTTTTTAATCCCCATAGTCTGGGAAAAAGGAGCATCAGCTGTGTGTTGTGTGTGTGTGTGTGTGTGTGTGTGTGTGTGTGTGTGTTAGAGTATTAGCGTGCGTCTGTGTGTCAGCAGGACCAGGACCAGGTGACCCAGTCTGACCTGACTCAGCCAGGTCTCATAAAAGCAGCATTGAGGCCCAGAGGCCTGGAGACACAGCACTGCTTTTGTTGCCCTACCCAAGGTGTATTCCCCTTGGAGGGAGAGTGAAGGGGGCGGGGGGTGTCACTCATTAGAGAGAAAGAAACCATTCCTTGGCATGGGCGCACATTATTTCATAGTTTATTAGTGGAAATAAAACAGTTTCTTTATTTTTATGTATGTTTTCTGCAGCCCTCTCCCTCCTCCCATGCTGCTTTACCACAGCCGGCTCTTTCTCTTATTAATCCAGTTTTCAGTATGGCTCTAATTAAGAGGACTCTGTTCGCTTCGTACACATGGCCTGCCAGATGCTTGAAACTCCCTCCTATGAGCTCCCCTTTCTTTTCCTCTGTTTCCCTCTATCTTTTTCCATCTTTTTTTTCTGCTTTCAACACTTTATTTTTTCTTCACCCCAGTCCTTTTATACATCTGGCTTTCATACTAGTGATTTTGGTCTTTGAATTTGATTGGTTAAAGAGTCGACTTGAAGGACTCAAACGCTGCATCTGTGGAAGGATCCTCCATCCTATATTTACTCCTTCATTCTTCAGGGTCAATTGCAGCTTTCAATGGGGCTTCAGCACGTGCGAACACAGTGTGTTTTCCACTGATTATTTGCCCATGAACATGATTAAAGTCGCAGAACATCTGTGTACGTTCACTCCTGCAGCCTGCATGTCCGTGCTTGCGTGTTTCTGCTCTGCTTTTAGACAGGCATGTGTATGCATATGTTTTGCAAAAAATTGACCATTCCACACCACGTATGTAATCGCTTTCATGATTACTACACACTTCATCCAACCGGTGTTTGACATTCTTTGATGGTCAAACACAAAAGTTCTTTGTGGAAATAGTTGCAGGGACTCTCCCTAACTGGCCCTCGCAGTGAAGAAAAACCGCAGCGGAGCCAAGCAGTTACAGAAAAAATGTCAATATGGGAAATATGACTTTAAAAACAACACTGACTGCGCTGACTCTGTGGCTTCGTGTGTGAATGTGTAATACGTCCTGTATGTGCATGTGTGTTGGGGGGGGGGGGTTACTGCTGTAACAACAAAAGGATGTAAAAGAATTTTACTCTAATAGTAGTAGCACAGATGGCTGATTAGTCTAATGGTTTGTCTGCTCCATTTACATCAATGAGCAAAGACTAAATATGAGAAACACCCCTCTGAATAACGCAATGCAATTCAACAGCACCACAAACTACAGTTGAATCAGCAGCAGCTCTCTAATACTGTTTTCAGCTAAGTTTTACTGCAGGGTTGCTAAATCAAACTGCATTAGTCTCAGCATAGAGGTACCTAATAAACTGGCAACACATGTAAATTTTTAAATATATTTTTTTCTAATCTAAAATTTCCTGATATCTAAAGAAAAAGAAAGTTTTATTGTCTGTGCATAATTCATCTGCAAGGGTTAGAATACCAGAAAAGGTGAAGCACTCAACAACAGGCTTAAAAAGAAGAAATGAACAAGAAACTGCTCCAAATATATTGTGAATTTTAGTCTTAATTGACAGTTACTGAAAGGGTTAGTTCACACACACACACACACACACACACACACACACACACAAAGTAAATAAATGAAGAAACACATTTTGTTTGGATCTGAAATGATGAAATCTGCAGCGTGCTGTCATGGTTAGAGCTTTTTGATAATGTACAGCAGTTTTTCATTTAGCTGTAGTCATATTAAGCCATTCAAACAGTTTTGGATGTATTGGCTCATGTTTTGAGAGACACAATCATGTTAGAAATAGTCTCTGTGGTCCTCTGCTCTGTCCCAGAGAGTAACTGCGATACTGTTTCTGGACCAGTTGCTGTTGATTCTTTTAATGTGATTTGTAAAGTAACATTAATAAACGCGCATTTCTCTCCACTGAATCCGGTCCTCAGGAGTAGATATGTCATTTCCCGAACAAATGAAACCATAACGTGCTTGGCTTGATACCAGAAGACCACGAGAGCGAGTCGACCCTTTAAGATGAAAGCTTGTGAATTTGTTCCTGCTAAAATAAGAAGTATTGCTTGTGTGTGACCATGTGTGTTTGCATGTGTCTTGTGAAGCGGCTCTGCTCTGGCCAGTCATTTTACCTCCATATGTGGAACAGTTGACTTGTGGAGACCCTGTAATTAAGAGGATCTTCTGTGTGTAGCCGACTGTGTACACATGTATGCTGTAAGTGTACTGTATACCTGTACTTGTGCACCTGGGTTATATCTTTTTTAAAAGACAGACTATGAACACTTCCTCTCACTATTTACATATTTTTTCATTCTGAATTTCTGCTGATTCTGCATATCCACAGTAGTAGATCAATGATGGACATTTGTAAATTCACTCTGTGTCTCACCCACCCCGGGTGTTTGATTCCCATGCCGAAGCAGGCCCAAAACAACAAGACATTCTTTGGCCGGGCTGTATTTACCACAGCTCCACCACAGAGAGTTAAGCTCCACCCACTCATGAAATCACTGAAGGGGATGAGAGAGTCGTAGAGAAACAAGAGGGGAGGGCCGCCCTCATTTAGCTTATTGACAGGGCCGCAGAGCCACGACGTGGGTCCTCAGAGACAGAGAAGGTGAGACGCTGTGATCATCGCAGACCTTCAGCGGCTGCAGCTCCGGCGTCAGCGTCAGCACAGGGTTTATGGTGTGAGGTGCAGTGAGAGTGAGTAGGTTGTGTGTGACTGTTGTTGTAAAGGGTTAATTGTACCCATGTTGTGGCTGGCTGCTCTCAGTCAGGCTGGCAGAGGGAACAGAGAGACCCTTTATAATACAGTTGTGCTGATTGAAATCATATGGCATGGCCAGAAATCATTGCACTGCTTTGAAGACAGTCAGAAAGCAGGAGAAAAGTGTTGTACACCCTCTGC
Organism: Chaetodon auriga; assembly: GCF_051107435.1. Taxonomy (NCBI): domain Eukaryota; kingdom Metazoa; phylum Chordata; class Actinopteri; order Chaetodontiformes; family Chaetodontidae; genus Chaetodon; species Chaetodon auriga. The sequence goes on along the minus strand of NC_135075.1, from coordinate 14,273,748 downwards.
CAACGGCTCCTTCAACCCTCTCTTCTTCTGGTCTTCACCGTCTTTACTTTTATTTCCTTTTGAGTTATTTCGGGTATTATTTTGGCATTTTTGTGTGAATTGTTGTGGCTGATTTGACTTTAAGTGAGTTGTGAAGCCACTGTGCTCTCTAGGTCATAACCAGGCTTCTAATCTCTTCCTCCTTCTCCTCCTTCCTTTTTTCACAGAGCCTGGACCTGGTCAGGTCTTGGTCACGTGGCTCCTGGTCTTTCTCCGACTCCTCCTCCCTGCTCAGCATCCCTCTCACCTCTCTGCAGCCTGACGGTGAAGGAGCCAGCAGCTGAGAGGGCCTGAATGGCACCGGCCCTCCTCAGACTCACCGCAGGCCCCTGACGAAGACGACGCAGGAAGAGGAAACAACAAAGCCAGTCAGAGAGAAGTCACCTGAACCACCAACAGCACTTTTCACAATGGCAACCAACAGGGAGCACCAACTGCATCACATGACCGGCTTCCCGCGAGCTATGTACCCGTTCACCTTCAACTCCATGCGGAGCCACTCCCCCTTCGACCTCCTGGCCAGCAGCCACCTCTTCGGCCGGTTTGGGGCAGACCTTCCCAAAGAGATGGCTGCACTGTGTGAGTAATAAATCATCTATTATTCTTTTATGCAGCTTGCACAAACAACTTTGGAGATTTGTGACTCATTACTAAAATAGAGTGTATTTCTGTGAATCATGCATGGAAGTGTCTTTGCTAATTACTTGTATGACCACACTTAAACTCATGTCAGCATACGGGAGGCTGCACACAGATGCTCCCAACTGAAAGAGTTGCGTCATATTTCTATTCAACCAGCTCAAAACTAGTCGTATTCTGCTTAATTCAAATTCCAAGGTAAAAAAAAAAACGTGTTAAGAAATGTTTGATATAATCATGAGGGTTCCAACTGGTCCAGGGTTCAAACAAGAGGCAAGACATCTTAATCCCACGCTCTTGCACATGACAAGATAGTGTGCCAAATGACACTATTTTGGAAAAGTCTTCAGGGCCAATTTGGGGTTATAATCAGGCTTTAAATCAGAGAAGAGAAGAGAAGAGAAGAGAAGAGAAGAGAAGAGAAGAGAAGAGAAGAGAAGAGAAGAGAAGAGACTGTGGTAAACCAGCCCGATGGCAGAGAAGGCAGGCTGGAAAAAGCAGCAAGCATAACATGGTCCTGTGTGTAATTTGCTACTTTCCATAGAAAATGAATCTTTCAAATCATCATTAGAACAAACTAAAACAGAAATGTCCTCAGAAAGAAAAAAAAAAAGATTGGACCGATCACAGTTTCTTGCTGTCTGTGGATCATTTTGAGTCACAGAGGGCGCTATTGCACTTCACAGTGACAGAGAGACTGAGTGAGGTCATCTCAAGAGTTTACACAAAGACTGACAACACTTTTCCTTTTTCCAATTTTTCCCTTTATTTCTCTTCTCTTCTGAGTATTTAATGATGTTGCTGAGACACTACAGGGTCACTTCAGATGATCATAACTCCACGTTGTAAGTTCTCATCACCAGTGATGATGTAGCCTTTTTTTTTTTTCTTTTTTTTCTTTTTTTTTTGTCACAGCTGAACTGGATTCATGTAAGAGAGAGAAATGTGGACTGAAACTCAGAAAACAGTATTTTGCTCCAGTCATATTACTTAATGTTCCACGAGAGTCCTAAGAGCCCAGTATGTTTTGTTGGAGTAAATAAATCCATTCTCCAAACATTGAACAGCACTAATGAACAGAGCAGGACGCCGACTGGAATCAAGCTGCCATGTCGGGATCGTTTCGCAGTAAACTTTTGACAGTGGATCATTTTTCCCTTTAAAATATTTTACTCTCATTAATTCCCGCTCTTGACATAAGCTTGGCAGCTTTTGCAGTTTCTTGACAAATACATGTGGGTACCTGCAGCTTAAACCCGTTAGTGTGTTTTTATGTATCCTGCTGTCCTC